>NC_090927.1:610760451-611434158 GCF_040938575.1 Ambystoma mexicanum
ACGTTCAAGCGACCCTCAGACAGGCGTAGCCCCGGGAGGAACCCGGGGCCGCAAGGTGCGTTCGAAGTGTTGATGATCAATGTGTCCTGCAATTCACACTAATTCTCGCAGCCAGCTGCGTTCTTCATCGACGCGTGAGCCGAGTGATCCACCGCCAAGAGTCACAGGCAACTTTTTGTTTGGTTCCAGACGTCGGCTCGAACCTGCCGGTGCAGGAGAGGCCGGAGGGTAGGCAGCGCCGCCCGTCCCAGCCGCCGCGGGCGGGACACGGCCCGGCGCCCCGTCTAGCTGCCCCACTTGGGAGTCGGCCGAGACCATCAGGGGTTTTAAGAGAAAACAAAAAAAAAAAACATCCAGGCGCTCAGCCCGGGAAGCCTGCACGGCGGCAGGGTTTCCCACGGCGACGGAGGCAGGCCGCTCCGCTGCCGGCCCAACCCGGCCCGGTTCCCGCCCGGCCTACCCCCGTCCCCTCCCGCTCATCATAGCTGATGTGGCTGTTGGGAAATTCAGATAGAATACTATATGTGCCTCTCTAATGAAGTAATTCAAGGGCCAGTAGAACATGCGTCTCATCATTTGTGTAAGGATGATCATTGCATCAGAATACCTGCACCTCAGAAAATGATGATCCAAATTCTATACTATTGTTTAGGATTATGCAAGTGCTCAGTGAAACCGTTTTTGGATTGGCAGCGAGTTACTATGTAATTTGTTATGGTTGGTGTCCAAAAGAACTTGACAAGGATGCAGTTTGTGCAGACAGTAGAAAAGAATTCTACTGCCTGAATATCCATTGCCCTAATAATATATACGAATAATGCCAGGCATAGTCCATGCACATTATGCCTTGCAGTCGAAGTAAATGATATTACAATGTTGCTCTCCACTTATAAGGTAATGTTAGCAATGCTAAAGGAGGAGATGCTGAGCATGACATTTGTCTACACAAAATACTTAGAAGGAAAATTAATATTTGAGTGGTATAATACATTAACTTGCAAGGGGACTGCTTCAAAGGACTTGGGTGACATATGTACAAAGAAGAGGAAGCATGGAATGAGACTAGACATCCAGGTAGCGTGTTAACTTACATACAGTACAATATTTGAGCTGATAGTTGGGTTACATGGTGTGGGTAACGCTTTTGATAAGGAACCGTGAGTAACAGAAATTCGGGCGCTTGAACATTATTAATGTTGCAACAAACATAAAACTAGTGGATGTAGGTACAAGTCTTTTAACCTTTCGCAGAGTAGAGAGCAAGAGGGAAGGTTGTCTGGTAATATCTAAATGTGCTCTGGGGCAGAAGTTATTCATGACGTAAAAGCGTGGTAGATTCAAGTATATAAGATGTCGGTGGGGTAGGGCACATTATTTGGCTATTGTAGAAAACGCTGCAGTGCTAAAATGGGTGAAGATTTGCTCACACTAAAGACCAGTCTGACAACTTCAGCGTTCTGTGCCCTCTGAAGCCACTGAAATTGTCCATGCAGAATACCAGATGACAAAATGTCGTCTTGTTTGGAGTTTACCAAATCTCCCACTACACCGGCATGGTCCTTATGGGGAACATACATAAGAGCTTGATGAGGAAACCTTAGTGAGTGATGTACAGACTGCACGTTTGGTCCTATCTCACCATCACTGTTCAAATTATCCTGCCAAATGCAGCCAAGGTTTTTGATTTTAGGGGAAACACTCACTATGGAACCCAAAAAGCACAGGGTCTGTGGTTGTCTTGCGGCACTAAGCGAATTCTTCGGATCAAACCGAGCAACCTCTGTTTTTCTAGGGTAAGTTGCAGCCAATTTATAGCCATCAAATTGCTAACTTCGTCTAGACAAGGACCTACTGAAATGATTCTTCCACCTTACCCAACTTAAACATCTGTGTGTCGTCCATGTATGACTGAAAGCAGACCTTATATCTCCGTAAAATGTCCATTAACAGGCATAAGTACACATTAAACAGTGGTGATAGGGAGGATCCTTGTGAAACACCACTAATCTGCGTGAGTGGGTCTGAGAGAAAACCTCCCAATCTCACTTGCTGCTGACGATTAGCTTAGAAAGAATGAAACCATCTAATGGCTCTTTCAAAGACATTTCCGATCACCCTCATGCATTTTAATAGAATATGGTGATCCACCATATCAAACCCTGCATAGAGATCTAACTTAATCTCAGACTCTTGCCAGAAACATCGGTATAACTTTATAAAATGCCAGACGTTGAATTAAGTGCTGCTAGTGTAGACTTGGCAAAAGGTCTGCCCATAATAGATAAGATCAGCTGCTATCCCTAATAGTCTTATATACTTTGTATTATAGCGAGGGGATGTATGTTATTAATGTTGTTATTCTATGAAACGGTTACTGCTGAAATTTTGATTTATATGTTTACCTGAGTGTGTTATCAGGGTGTGTCTGCTGCTATGGGCCCGGATTAAGGAACACTCTAGTTTGTTTGACAAGGAGTGTAATTCCTCAAAACGATAATTGTTACACGATAATAGAGGGGAAATTACTAGTCGAATAGCCAGTCATACAGCCCTACAGCATAAGAGTTTGAATAGAACTGCTCTAGAGGAAAATGATCAGCAGGACTTCTGGAGCTTGGTTATGATGGGCCAGAGGATGGTGATTTTTTTTTTTAAAGTAGACACAGGGATCTTCCGGTAAGTTTGGTTCGACCATTTTCATATGTTATACACCAGAAGTTGAAGCAGTCACCTGCTAGTATGGATGTTATTAAAAAGTTACCTTTAGCCTGGAAATCCTAAAAACCTGGTAAAGCTCAGAGTTGGTAAACTACTGGTTGATTTTTATTTGGGAAGGTTCTGTTAGGCCTTCTGGAAACATGGGTTGAAGACGATGGAATATATGTTATGTTGGAGGATATTTATGTTAAAGGATATTTATACCACGCACTATCACCAAACTGAGTGGTCCCCTGGCGCTCTTGAGGATACGAAAAGTAAGAGGGCAAGGTGTGTGGGGGGGGGGGTAAGTTAGTAGGACTGAGCGGTAAAAGCGCAAAAGAGCTGTGATGTGCTGTTGGCAGCTTCATTTCGGTTTACACAGTTCGCTGAGCGTAGGTTTGAATTTTTCAGTCGTAGTTGTCATGTGCTCTTGTGCGAGGCTATGTGTGGTTTGTTTCGTTGTTGCTGTGTATTGAGGTGCGTGCAGTGTTTTGTGATGTATAGGTATGGTTGTGTTTAATTTTGAGTTTGCTAGGTGTAAGCCGAGGGATGAGTATTTTAGTGCTGTTAGTGGTGATACTTTATTGTACCCCCTCAATTTTGGCCACCAGTGGCACATATCCCAGCCAGTTATTTTAGAACGGACCCTTTTGCTTTTTCTACATTCACTCCCCCAAATAAACTGCATGCTCTTCGTGGTGATTGTTTGGCTTTAATGTGAGCTAAGGCTGTTGGCTTTACCTACTAGAAACCTTTGTGGTAAAGTAGATATTAAAATGCCATATCATATCATCATGTGGAGCATCTTGCAAGAGAAATGAGGTAGGATAACATTAGCGTTATTTCCAAGTGGTTATTAAACATTTAGCTAAGGATCATCTTTTTAAGGGACCCAAATTATTTCTGAAGTAAAGGGATGCTTTAGAGGAGAAACAGACTCCATAGGACAGGCTTTTCTACTCCATTTGATTTGATGGTGTTTTTATAAAGAGCTTTTGCGAAAAAGTTCCATGCAGAGGCTGGGAAACGGTACAATAAAAATTGAACATGGCAAAGTTAATAGTTTTATTCGGTGTTCTCCATTAACAAAATTAAATCGCAATAAGATCAGTAAAATTTATAGTCTGCCTCTGGACTCCTCGATAGCATGTGACAGAGACAAGGAGTGGTTGGAAGCCCTTCTTGATGAAAAACTTAAACCTTTTCGGTGATACTGCAATGCCTTGGTGGACCGAAAGAGGGGGTCCTAAACACATTAGCCATTATGGATGACTCCATAAGAGCCTTATCACTGAAGTTATGTGATCTGGCCAAAGGAGGGTCGGAAGGGGTGGGTGAAGGTATGCCTTGTACCTTCTGTGAGCTAAAAAAGGGAGGCCCCCCTCTGAGCTGTGATAGGGCGGTAGAAAAGCAGGGCCAGCAGCAAACACCGGTAGCAGTTATAGTGGATGTGAAAGAAGGGCCAACAGCCTAAAAGGTGGGGAGGGGGCCTAATTTCAACGTAGAGATGGACAAAACCTTGAAAGCCACAGTACCTCCACAAGGGGTAGGGGATCTGACAATCCTAAATCTTCCGCCTGAGGCGTTCCATATGTGGGGATAATTACTGGTCTGCCCGGTCTACCAAAGGGCAGATATGAATCAACCCTCTCCCTAATTAATAAGGCTTAGCATTGGTTGAACACTAACCTGATGGGGCCCAAGATAGACCCCGCCATTATTAGTATGGCCAGAATAGTGGGCTGGGTCGGTAGCAGGCCAAAAATCTGTCAGGCGATTGTGCAGTAGTGACCTTTTCGGATGCAACAATTGGCAATTACCTTTTAAATTCCAACCCGCAGACTTAAGCCTAATGGAAGCACACTTTTTAGCGCACTTTTTAGTAAGCTTCTTCCCCTGGACTATTTCTATGTGAGGGTAGGGGAGCTGGGGACGTGTGGTCAGTCCCATGGGAGCAGGGCTAGGGAGGAGGACAAGGGAAAAGGAAATCCCTTAGCTCCCCCAGAACCAGACTGTCAGATAGTGGGTGGTTGGAGTAGGATCCCATCTAAGAGAGGGAACTCCACTGACAAGGTCAGGGACCCCCCCAGCGCTTTGGAACTGGCAAATCAATTTGAGATCCTAACTTCATGTGAGGACCTGGATTGACATACGGTTGCACCAGTTGGTCCCCAAGTCTTGGTAAGTCATGTGGTAGAGCAACAGAATGTCCCAACTCGAACCGGAGGTGCTCTGGCAGACAAACGGGTTGAGATCTGTCTGCTCTCATGGAACATTGCAGGTTCATCGGGAAAGCTGATAAATGGGTCCATTGTCGAATTACTCCAAGCGAATGAGGTGGTACCTTTACAGGAAACCTGGGCGTTGGACACCCCACATCTAGATGGGTTTGTCTCCTTTGGAAATCCAGCTAAGAAGTCGTTGCGAGGTAGATGTTATGGGGTTTTGTGCATCATGATCAAGTCCTCCCTAGACTGTGGGATTAGGGTGATTGACACAGGGATGGAATTCCTGCAGGTGGTGGCCCGATCTACAGTGAAGGGGGATTCGATCTGTATCCTTCATTTTTACAATAGTCCACACATTTCGGAGGCGGACAGATTGACAAAAGTAAGGTGTTCATGGAGGATCTTCTGTCTGCGGGCATGCATAAAAATGAATTCTAAGTTTGGGGAGGTGATTTTAATATTAAAATGGAGATGGGGGTGGCCAAGGATGCTCTAGATCCCCTGGAGGACATGTCTGTGAATATCCCGGTTCCTTGCATGATAGATGAGAGAGTGTGCTCAAAGGGATTGCAGATGTGCTCGTGGTTGTTGGAATGGGGGTTGTGCACGGTTAACGGCCACTTAGCCCCGGATATTCCGGGTAAGGTGACCTTCAAGAACCATATGGGCTCCTCAACAATAGATTATCTTTGCATTTCTGTTGGTCTATGGGAAGGTACTATAAGATTTGAGGTGATCCCAAATGTGAATAGTGATCATCACCCTATATGCTTGTCTCTCTTGTGTCTGTTGGGGGTTGGGGACTCACGGGATGTGGCACCCTTCCCAATAAAAGGGGTGACCAGTGGAACCAGAAGAATCAAATGGGGGACCATGATAGAGGAGAAATTGCACTACAAATCAATTATGGAGAATGCACCCCTTATGGGGATACTCTACCTGCGAAGGTAATTGTTGATAGATTTGTAGAATTAGAGGGGGCTCTAACAATCAAATTTACAAAAGCAATTAAGGCCAAGGGGAGAACTTCACAGAATGGCTGTTTTGACGAGGCCTGTAAAGAGCAAAGCGAGCGCTACTACTGATCCTCAAGGAACCAGCATCCAGTAGAAGAGCATTAACTCAGGCGAGAGCCCATTATCAGAGTGAGCTCAGACGAAGGAAAAAGGAAATTGAAGGGTTGGCCTGGGAAGGCTTTCTGGATGCCGCTAAAAGAAGGGACTAGAAGGCATTTTGGGAGTTTGCGAAGGGTGGTCTAGTTGGATGTGGAACATATGCGGGTAGTGGGACCCATGTGGAGGAAGGAGCATGGATAAAGCACTTTGGGAGCCTTTTCGGGGTTACTCCCACTGAGGGGCCTGTAGATATAGCTGTTTCATCCCGAAATTTTGAAGTTGAGGAAGTCAGGAAAGCCATTTGTCAACAAGCTCATATTCGGGCATCAGGCCCGGATATGATTCCTGCAGATATGTTTCAGGACCCCTTGGATTTATGGGCTCCATTTCTAACGATAGTGTTGAATGCTTGCATGAAATCCAGTAACTATCCCCGTTCATGGAAAAGGGCTATAATTTTCCCCATATTTAAAAAGGGGGATATGGCTGACCCTGGGGTTTATAGACCAATTTCACTGTTGGACTCTTCCTTTAAAATTTTTTGAAGAGTATTGTTAGCCTGAATTGAAACCTGGCTGACTGAACAATCCATTCTATCAGACTTTCAGTTTGGGTTCCGGCCAGGAGTCGACACTATGGAACAGAGTCTAAACCTGTACCTGCTAGTGGCCAATTCGGTCTTCTGCAAGGGTGAGGCGGTGTACTTGCCGTTCATGGACCTGAGCACGGCCTTTAACAAGGTAGACAGGGTAAAACTCTGGCCCGTTCTCGGGTTGCTGGGTTGCCCGTGGGATATCTTGAGGGTGTTGGTCGACATACACACGGACAATGAGGCATGCGTGCGCAGTGGACCGGGGGGGGTCACTGCACGGCCTGCTTCACTGTTGGATGTGGTGTGCGGCAGGGCTGTGTGTTGGCCCCCATATGTTTTTGTTTGTACATAAATGGTCTTTCTGGAGTCCTCATCAACATTTTTGCTGACTTTTTTTTTTTAAACCATGTTTATTTTTGGTTCGAAAGCATATAAGCAATTATAACATAGCATTTAACAACATTAAACTCTTATGCTCTACATTTAACACCTGTTCGTGTCTTTCAGATCGCTAGGATACGCTTTACCTCAAGTTCTCCCCTCAGTTCACTCCCTCCCTCCTCCCCCCCACCCACTTCTTTTTATTAACCTCTTAACCTCTATAGGATCCTTTCCCCCAACTATAAGTGTTGTTTTACATTTCAGATTCTAAACTTTTGAAGTTTTCTACCCCTTCTTAACCTCAGCGTCTCATTATCTTCGTTTTGAGGGAGTTCATGTTACATGTGTATTTCAGAGCAGGCAGGGTTTAAAGAAATGAGCTTCTCTGTCCCGTACATGTTCATGAAATGGATTCCATATAGTTAGGAATCTTAGGTATTTACCAGCGCTGATGGCGCATATCTTCTCCATAGCCATCACCCCCCAGATCTTAACACTCCAGCATGCTGGAATTGGACCTTCTTTGTTTTTCCAATTTTGTGCAAGAGTCATTCTGGCTGCTGATAATAGATGGGTGATAAGTTTGGCTGTTGCTCCCGACATTGCGTATTTCCCTTCTATAGGGACTCCTAGGAGAATTGTCTTCAGAGATCTCGGCAGGTCCACTCCTAAAATGTCTTTTGTGTAGCTTAGTATTTCCTTCCAGTAGGCGACTGCCTTAGCACACGTCCACCACATGTGGAACAAGTCTCCCTTCTCCCCGCAGTTCCTCCAACAGTTTGGTGAGTACGACTTTGTCATTTTGTGGATGCGGTTCGGGGTCATATACCATCTAAGGCACAATTTGTATGCAGATTCCTTTATTATAGTGCATCTGGAGGTGCTGTGTGCTCGCGCCCATATTTGGTACCATTCCCCCTCCGTTAGTGACTCTTGCATATCTCTTTCCCAGTTCATTTTGTATGCGAGATGGTCGGTTGGCTGGTCGTTGGAGAAGAATTTGTAGAGTCTAGAGACCCCCTTTGCTGTGTTGCCTTCTTGAAGCGTCAGTTCTAGGCCTGATGGTGTTCTCATGCCCGCCTTCTTCACCGTTGGGTGAGTAATAGAGTGTCTAATTTGCGCATATCTATAGCGTTCGTTTTCACCTATATTGAATTTCAACTGGCCATCTGTGAAGAGCAATGGAGCGCCATCTTTGTACATGTCTTTCAGGTGCTTCGTTTCTGCCCCTGCCCAGCCCACCCAATATCCACGCTGAAGACCCGGAGAGAAATCTGGGTTGCCCATCAGTGGCGTATATGGACCCATTCCACCACGAATGTTTCTTTTTCCGGGCTTTGTCCCAACTTAGTAGAGACCATTTTGTCATTTCTAGTAAGGATTCTCTGCTGTTTCGGTTTTCTTTGCTCAGGCTCAGAAGGGCTATTAGGGGGATGGTTGAGACTGTTTGTTCGATTCTGCACCATCCTCTGTTCTTCTGGTTTCGCCCATCTCTGCGCTAATTGTGCCGCCATAATGTATCTGTCCATATGTGGGGAGCGCATTAGGATTCGTTTCTGGATTCTAGGTTTATTATGCCATATGAATTTGAATACCGCGTTCTGCAACTCCCGGATCTTGGCTGGTGGTATTGCCACTGGCAGTGAGCTTACTACATAGAGGAGGCAGGGGAGAATGGTCATTTTGACCGCTGTGATGCGAGCAAACCATGACAGCTCCTGGGAATCCCATCTGCGCATGTCTTCCTGTAATTGTTTCCACAGGGGTGTTATGTTTGTCTGATATAGTTTGTGTGGATTGCTGGTGAGGTGAATTCCTAAAATTTCCAGTTTTCTTTCAACACAGTGCATCGGGAATGATCTCGCCAGAGTCTCGACATCCTCTCTTCTTGCCATTATGTTCATAGCTTTTGATTTGGAGAAGTTTATGGAGAACCCCGAGACCTGTCTGAATTCCTCCAACTGGGCCATGGCTCTGGGCATTGTATTTTTTGGGTCTCCCATGAAGAGCATGATGTCGTCCGCATATAGGGCTATTTTGTGGGTTTCCTGACCTATTGTAAGTCCCTTGATACTGATGTCCTGGCGGATCTGCATTGCACATGGTTCCATTGCCATTGCCATTGCAAAAATTAGGGGAGAGAGAGTGCAGCCCCTGTCATGTGCCCCTTCCAATCTCCACGAATTCTGTACCTTGACCATTGATCATGAAGCTTGTCGATGGGTGTCGGTAGTTGGCGAGCACCATTTTCGTAAATTCAGGACCGCAACCTAACCGCTCCAAAATCAAACTCAGATAGCCCCAGTCCATGCTGTCGAAGGCCCGGGTGGCATCCAGAGCCGCTACTGCAAATGATTGTTGTGTACGTCGCCCAGCGTCTGACGTCTACTGCCCTTCTGACGTTGTCTTGTGTGCGTCTATCGGCAATGAACCCTGCTTGGTCATCCTGTATTATGGTTGGAAGGATTTCCATTAGACGAGTTGCTTAAATTTTCGTGTAGATTCTTACATCTGAGTTCAGCAGTGCTATAGGCCGATAGCTTGCACAGTTTTTGGGATCTTTGCCTGGCTTTAGCGGTAGTATAGTTATGGACTTCCCCATATCTTGCATGACCTTCCCCTCTTCTCTAATTGCATTGAATAGTTTTGACAGCGGACCTAGCAATTGTGTACGAAATGTTTTGTAATAGCCATTGCCAAAACCGTCTGGACCTGGAGTCTTATTTGCTGGTAGTGCTGTGATAGCGTCGCTGATTTCTTGGGCCGTAATTGGTTTCTTAAGATTGGTTCTAACTTTCTCTGCAATTTGGGGCAGCTGGAGAGAGTTGATGTTCTGAGTCTAGATTTTCCCCCTTTAATAGTTCCGTGTGAAATCGTTTCATTATTTTTTTTTTTCTAGCTCTGCTGTGTGAGGCTTCCCATGGGAGTCATTTAGCTGCACTATGTAGTTCCGGGTTTTTTGTTTTCTCAGTTTTGCTGCCAGGAATCGATTAGCCTTGCCTCCATGTATGTAGTAGGATTGTTTTGTTTTTAGCAGCGACTGGGCCACCCGGTCTGCCGTGTGGTTCTCCAGTTGAGCTCTGATTTTCCGTAGTGCTCTAAAGGTTTTCCTTGAGCCCCGAGTCTTGTGTTGGGCTTCTGCAGCTTTAACCTCTTTTTCTAGTTGGTTTGTCACTAGTGCTCTTTCGCGGTGGTATGCCGCTGCTTGTGACATGAATTCTCCCCTGATCACTGATTTTCCTGCGTCCCATATTACCCCCCAGGGCGTTTTCCCGTTATCGTTTTCTGTAAAGTAGTTGTTGATGGCGGTCTCCATATGGGCGCTTAGTGCTATTCTTTTAGGAGAATTTCATTTAATCTCCAAGGTGGTTTAACTCTGTTCGCTTCCACTCCCCAGTCCACACCCACCATCACTGGTGCATGGTCTGAATGATATTCCACTTCAATTTCTACTTCCATTATTTGCGGAACTAATGATGTGGATACTAGGATCATATCTATCCTGGAGTAACCGAGGTGAACCGCTGAGTAGTGGGTGTACTCTCTCCTATCTCCATGGAAGAATATCCAGGTTTCAATCACTCCTAATTCTCTGTAGAACCGGCCCACGGCTTGTCTGTTTTTCTGATCAGTGGTAGTTGGGAGAAGAGTCTTATCCAGCACTGGGTCCTTAACGCAGTTGAAGTCCCCACCTATTATCAGTTGGCCCTCACACCAGCTGCAGAGTCTGCCCAGCAGATCCGTTATGAACACATCTTGGCGGCTATTTGGAGCGTAAATTGCTATGATTGTGTACAATTTTCCTTTTATCAGCCTTTTAAGCCCCAAGTATCTGCCTTCTTTGTCTTTGCAAGTTTGTAGTTTTTTGAAGTCTAGGGCCTTCCCAATTAGTATAGCCACTCCTCTTTTTTTCTCACCACTTGAAGCAAAATATTGTTGTGGAAAGTACCGACTGGACATGCGCTTTTCGTCTTTGGGGAGGAGGTGTGTCTCCTGCAGGAGCCCAATCGCCGTCTGCATTGATTTCAGCCTGTCTAGTATCGCCCGGCGTTTTATTGGTGAGTTCAGGCCCTGTACGTTCAGAGATATGACTCTTGACTCAGCCATTTTGGTTTAGGAGGGGTTGCGCTGTTACAAGCTGGGATTGAGTTGTGTCTGTGCCTTCCATGTTCACTTTTTGGTGCCCCAGGGCTCGGGTTTGTGCTGTTGCTGTAGTTTTTGATACGTTTTGTTCTACTCGCCGCCTTCCAGTTCTCCCTCTCAACTCCCACCTTTTGGGTGTGCTGTTCCCTCTTTTCTGTGTAGGTTTCAAGCGTTCTGATGTATTGTAAACCTCCATCATTGTTCTGCTGCTGTACATTCCCTGGTTAGCCGCTTCTTCGAGCGTCCTTCCGCATCTTGACATTCTTGGCTCTGTTGCTGGATTTTGGGCTTCTCTGTTTTTTTTGGTTTACGCTTTTTCTCAACTGACCATTCCCATGGTTTACTCGCAGTGTCTTGGGAATTGGGACGTGTACGGGCAATCGGACGTTCCTGGACTTATTCTAGCTGCATGATTACACCGCCCTCCTCACAAGTAGTAATCTTCTGCTGTTTACCTTCCCACATAAATGAGAGGCCGAAAGGGTGAGTCCATCTATATTGTATCTATATTGTATCTGTTTTGCTTGTAGTACCTTTGTGATTGGCTGCATCATTCTTCTTTTGCAGAGCGTGACGAGTGCCAGGTCTTGATACAGTTGAATATGGGAACTATTGATTGTGAGGTCATTGTGGAATCTTGCTGCTCTCAGTATTTCTTCTTTCTGACCTTAGGACGTTACTGCTATTAGCACATCTCTGGGTCTTGCACCTGGGTCATTCCATTTTTGGCCTACTCGATGTATACGATCAAAGCAGATTTGGTCTAATTGGGTTTCCGGCAAAAGGCTGCTGAAGCACAGTTGCATTGTATCTTTAAGGTCACAGTCCTGGATTGTTTCGGGGAGGCCTTTGACTCTGATGTTGGATCGTCTTGAACGGTTTTCAAGGTCTTCTGCTTGTAGTTCTAAGTTGGTTGTTGCGGTAGCCAGCTGTTCCAGGAGGATACTGTTCTGGTTAGATTCTTCAACAGTTGATAAGCCATTTTCGACTGTATCTACTCTGTTTCCCAGGTCCGTCATTTCTATGCTTACTTCCTGGAGGGAGGATTTCAATTCTTCCTTCATTTGTTCCAGCTGGTTGTGGAATGAGTTCGTGAGTCCTCCTTATCTAACGACATTGTGGATGATATTGTTTCTGCTGTACGGTCAACCAGTAGGGGGGTGACTGACTCTCCTCTCGTCGACTCTGACCCCAGCACTTTTCAATTTGGCCCACTTAAGTTTTGGCTTGGATTCTTGGTTTTGACTGTCCAGTTCTTCCTCTGACCCCCGGCATCAGGGCTGATCCGTCGGGAGCAGACGTGCTACTCGGAAGTCAAGGGGGATGACTCCTTGAATCCAAGCGTATGCTTCCTTCACCGCTTAGAGCTCTTAGAGCCGTAACGTGCTACCTGGCTGTTCTTGTGATCTTTTGTTGCGTTCTCTGGGTCGTTGGAGAGTCTTAATGTCGCCTTTGTTTACCGAAGTTGTAGTGACTTTGGGGGGGTGTTGTGGCCCATGGACCCAGTTTCTCACGTTGTAGGATTGAGAATTAGGGTGCCGGTCCTGTCGGTAAGCTACAGTTTCAGTGATTCTTTGTGTATGTATAGCTAGACTGCAGCGGTCGTCGGGGGGCGCAGCTATTCTCCAGCATGGGGTCTGGCATGGATTCACATGCTCATGAATATTCCCCGTCGTCAGGCTGGGAATCCTCGGTAAAGAAAAAACCAGTATCAGTTTCGTTTCTGATCTGTCTTTCGTAGTAGTAACCAATCACTGGTCTCTGCGTCATACTGACCACAGCCAATGACTGCCCTCTACCTAAGCACCGCCTCTGGCAGCCATCTTCAGATTTTTACCGCACGTTCATGTGTTGGGATCCTCGTGCGATTGCTCTCGAGCGTTAGTGCTATTTTTTCACGTTTTTTGCTCAAAAACTTCGTTTTTTCGGTCAAAAGAGCCTCAAGCTCCACCGACTCTCCATCCGATCAACGGGGACCCGTGTCGGATTCGTCTGCGCCCCTCAAGGGTGAAGATTTCGTCGAGCTACGCTTTTGGAGGACTCCAGAAGCTTCTCAGGCCCGGACATGGCCCAGGAGAAGGGAAGCTCGACGCCCGGAAAGCTGTTCAGGGTCTGCCCTGGATGCCAGCTGCAGAACGTCTTTAAGGAGGACGAACACTCCTTTTGTCTCTACTGCTTACATGAGGACAAGACGCACGTGGAGAAGGACTGTGCGTTTTGCGGCAATATGTCGGAGCGGACCATGAAGGACCGCCATCAACGTCTCGCCAACTGGCTGGAAGGGAAGAGCCCGTCAGGCGAGAAGAAGAGGAAGAAATCCGAGCGGTCTTCTAAGACCTTTGAGGACGCCCCGGCGATGGGGGTCCAACACAAGGCCAAGCACCGCGAGTCCGCTGGCACCGGGAGCGCCGAACGGTCGGGCTCTACGGGCGCCAGGCAGGGCGCACCCTCCCCAGCACCTTCAGCCACGAGCCAACGCTCTGGGTCGGGTAAGAGGAAGGGCGAGCACCCGGCAAAGCTCCTGGAGAGGCCCCGGTCGAGCTCGAAGGCCCCATCGGAGGGGGAGCGAGGCAGTGTCCCCCCCCCTCAAGGATAAGGCGGTGAGCGCACCTAAGGTGGTGAAGGCCTTAATCCATCCGGCCAAGCCCTCTATCGATACTGTCGCGGCGACCCTGGCTCAGCCTGTGGAGGCTACACCAGTGGTGGCGACCTCGGGGCTCAGAGTCTCCCTGCCACCTCGGAGGGAGTCCTCTTTTGTGCCCATCGATAGGACCCCCGTGAAATCCCCGGCTGGGAAGAAAAAGGGGGGGCAGCGCGTCGTCGTAGATTCGGCTTCAACCTCGGAGGAAGAGCTGATCGAGGTCTTAAGCCACGGCCTTGGCGTGGAAGAAGACCAGCCCGTCGGGATGGATCCCGACGCAGGTGACGACGACATCGTCAAGGGTGCCGACGGGGCCCCTGATCGCCCGTCGGATTCCCCTCTGCCAGCGCAGCAAGACATCTCGGCGGCCATTTTGTTGGCTATAAAGTCCTTATGCTCAGAGATAAGGACGAGACTACCGTTGCCGACGGAGGAACCTCTCCCGTCGGGGGATCCTGAACTGGGACCTTCTGGTGTTCCCCCGCCCAAGAAAAGAAGGATTCACCCTCCACCTCCTTTTCAGCCATCGCGCACCGTCCAGCCCTCCTCCCCGTCCACCCGAGGGGATGATACGGGGACTGACACGGCAGCGAAGGGTACGGACGACGAGGTATACGACGAGGATCTACCGTCGTCACCTCCCACCAGGGCTTCTCCGCCCGACGAGATTGGTTCGTTCCACTCCATGATCGCCAGGGCATCCGAGCTTTTCCAACTCTGCTCTGAGGAGAAGAAAAAGGAAGGATTCCTTTATCAACGGCGCGAGGCCAAGAGGAAGACGGTCCTCGCGGTGCCTCTACTGGACGACATTTGGGATGAGGGCCTCGCCCTCCTCAAGAACCCTTCCACTACGCCAGCTAGAAGAGACCGGTACGAGAAGTAGTACCGGGTCCCGGACGCAGCCCCCGTGTGCCTCCGGGCGCAGCCTACCCCGGACTCCGTCGTCTCCGCGGCGGCTAGGAAGAAAGCGGGGGGGGGTGCCGCCTCCACATCGACTTCCCCACCGGACGGCGAGGGAAAGAAATTGGACACTATGGGACGCAGGGTCATCTCGTCTGCAGCGACGACGATTAAAGCGGCCAACGCCTTGGCTATCGTGGCCCGCTACGACAGGGAGCTATGGTACATACTGGCTCCCCTGCTGGACTTGCTACCGGACGACAAGAGGGCGGATGCCCTGGAGATCCTACAGGAAGGTGAGGTGGCATCGGACCACGCCATCACTATTGCGACGGACATTGCCGACACTGGGTTTCGCCAGTTGGGCAACGGCGCCTGCCTTAGGTGGCGTGGATGGCTCAAGGCTACGGACTTCCGTCAAGACGTACAGACCAGTGTCCTGGACATGCCGTTCGATGGGAACAACCTGTTTGGGAAAACAGTGGACGATTCCCTTCAGGCCATTAAAGCGGACACTGAGACGGCCCGGGCCCTTGGGGTTCTGCAGCAACGACGGACGCCCTTTCGGAGCAGCGGAGGCAAGGGCGCCTCCAAAGGTTCCGGCGGCGGTTTCTCCACCTACCGTCAAGCGGCCCGCTCGTCGTCTCAGGAGGCCTACAGAGGACGAGGCAAGTCTGGCGGACCCCGCCGTCGTCGCCAAGGAGGTCAAGGCGGCAAAGCCTCGTCGAAACAGGATTGAACCGACCGTGGGGTCGGGCCCCCACCGATGCACCCCGGTGGGAGGCCGGCTGGCGAGCTTCATCAGCGTGTGGGAGTCCATCTCCACCGACCGTTGGGTGCTGGATGCCTTAGCCCGGGGCCACGCGCTCGAGTTTCAAAGAAGGTGCCCGTGCGTCCCCCCCCGTGGCCAGGAAAGAGCTTCACGTCCCTCAGCTTCTCCTGGAGGTAAGGGCGATGCTCAGGAAGGGCGCCATCGAACTCATCCCAAAGAGGCTTCGGGGCTCCGGAGTTTACTCGAGATACTTCCTCGTGAAGAAGAAGACGGGAGGATGGCGCCCCATCCTAGACCTGCGACGTCTGAACAAGTTCATCAAGGCGCAGAAGTTCCGGATGGTCACCCTCCAGCATGTCCTGGGTCAGCTGGAGGAAGGAGACTTCCTGTCGTCGTTGGATTTGGAGGATGCCTACTTCCATATTCCCATCCTAAAGGGGCACCGAAAATTCCTCAGGTTTGTGGTCCAAGGGCGTCACTACCAGTTCAAAGCCCTCCCCTTCGGACTACGGTCGGCACCCAGGGTATTCACCAAGTGCCTTGCACCGGTGGCGGCGCAGCTGCGCCGCGAGGGGATCCACGTCTACCCCTACCTGGACGACTGGCTCATCCGAGCCAAGACGAGGGAGCTTGCCGTGGAGCACACGGCAAGGACCGTCCAACTTCTCACGGACCTGGGATTCTCCGTGAACTACGCCAAGACCCACCTGGTACCCGCGCAAAACGCACTGTTTCTGGGAGCGAAGCTCGACACAGTGTCCCTTCTGGCCTCCCCGTCGGAGGAAAGGACCAGGTCCATCCTGGGCAAGGTACAGCGGATGTTGGCTTCCGACGCGGCCAAGGTGAGGTCCATCAAGTCCCTCCTCGGAATGATGTCTTCTTGCATCTACCTCATTCCCATGTGCAGGCTCCGGATGCGCCCGTTGCAGGAGTTCCTGGACGCGCGCTGGATCCAAACGACGGGCGGCTTCGAGGAGAGGATCGCACTCGACGAGAGTTTCCGCCGAGCGGTCCGGTGGTGGGGCACCCGCGCGCATCTGACGGCGGGCATGGACTTCCAGACCCCAGACCACCAGGAGACGGTGACCACGGATGCCTTCCTGGAAGGGTGGGGAGCGCACACCGAAAACCTGCACGCGAGAGGCCTTTGGCTCCCGACGGAGAAGTCCCTCCATATCAACGTCCTGGAGCTCCGTGCAGTGTTCTGGGCCCTCAGGTCCTTCCTTCCGTCCCTCAAGGGCAAGGTGGTGAGGATCTTCACCGACAACACCACCACCATGTTTTACATCAGGAAACGGGGCGGAACCAGGTCCCCAGCACTGTCCAAGGAGGCGCAGGACCTGTGGCATTGGGCCGTCGCCCAAAGGATGTCTCTGGTGCCGTTTCATCTGGCAGGGATAAAAAAACACCATCGCCGACTCACTCAGCAGGGAGCTGCGCTCGTGCCACGAGTGGGAACTACGGCAGGATCTAGTGGATCGCCTCTTCTGACGGTGGGGCACATCCCAGATCGACCTGTTCGCGACGGCGACGAACTCCAAGTGCCGGAGGTTCGACAGCAGGTTTCCCCAGGCGAGGAGCATGGGCGATGCTTTCTCGTTCCCCTGGGAGGGCCTGTTCCTCTACGCGTTCCCTCCTTTGCCACTGCTAATCCGGCTCTTCAACCAGCTCAAGAGGTCACGGTGCAGGATGATCCTCGTCGCACCTGCGTGGCCGAGGCAGATATGGTTCCCGGACCTTCTGGACGTGTCAGAGTCCCCGCCAATCAAGCTGCCGGTGGACGCGGATCTACTCTCCAGGGAAGGAGGCGCCATCCTCCACCACGGCCCGAAATCGCTGAACTTGCAGGCCTGGCTCCTGCAGTGCTAGAGTTTGGAGGATACGACATACCGGCCGACTGCAGAGAGGTTCTTGCAAAGGCCAGGGCGTCCTCGACTCTTAAATGCTACGGACACAAATGGAAGCGGTTCTCTGTCTGGTGCCACGCACAGAAGATTAACCCTCTACGGATTACGGCTCCTCAGGTACTGCCGTACCTGCTGACGCTGGCCAAAGCTGGTCTGGCACACGCGTCCATCAAGATTCATCTTGCTGCGATCTCCCGATACACCAGAACCACGGGACGGACGTCCTTGTGGTCTCATCGTCTGGTGAAAGAGTTCATGAAGGGACTGTTCAGATCGTTCCCGCCGGTGAAGGCTCCGGCCCCGGCGTGGGAGCTCAACGTGGTGCTGACCAAGCTCATGGGACCTCCCTTCGAGCCTCTGCACTCGGCCCCGTTGAAGTTTCTGTCGTGGAAAACAGTGTTTCTTGTGGCCATCACCTCCGCACGACGGGTGGGAGAGATCCAGGCCCTTTCCTGCAAGGCCCCGTACTTGACTTTTCACAACACGAGGGTAGTGCTCAGGACGCACCCCTCCTTCATGCCCAAGGTGCCGTCGGACTTCTCAACGAACCCTTGGTGTTGCCTGTGTTCTTCCCGTCGCCTTCGTCGCCGGCTGAGAGGACTTTGCACTCGCTGGATGTGGCTAGAGCGCTGAAGTTCTACGTGGACCGCACAAAGTGTTTTCGGAAGACGTCACAACTCTTTGTGAACTTTGGACCTGTCAATCAGGGGAAGGCTCTCTCGAAGGCTTCCATTTCCAGATGGCTCTCCGGCTGTATCATGTACTGTCATCGGTTGGCAAACCGACCGCTGCCTGGCCGTCCGAGAGCCCATTCCACCAGAGCGATCGCAGCTACCACGGCGTTCCTTTCTGGTGTGCCCCTGCTGGACATATGTAGGGCTGCTACGTGGAGGTCGACGCACACCTTCACTAAATTCTACTGCGTCGATCGGGATTCCAGGGAGGAGTCCAGGGTCGGCCAAGCAGTGCTGCGCAACCTGTTCGCCTAAGGTGAGCCTGGTGAGGAGGTAAGATGCTTAATGTTGAGTTTGATGTGATGCTTAATGTTGAGCCTTTGCCGCCTCCCGTGGTTGTGCATGTGTGTACTGCTATGTATTCTTTATTCATGAGCATGTGAATCCATGCCAGACCCCATGCTGGAGAAGGAACAAGTTACTTGTCTGTAACTGTTGTTCTCCAGCATGGGTCTGGCATGGATTCACATGCGAACCCTCCCGCCTACCCCTCTGCGGCTCTTCACTTGGTCATACTGCCACTTCACGTGTTTCCAAATCTGAAGATGGCTGCCAGAGGCGGTGCTTAGGTAGAGGGCAGTCATTGGCTGTGGTCAGTATGACGCAGAGACCAGTGATTGATTACTACTACGAAAGACAGATCAGAAACGAAACTGATACTGGTTTTTTCTTTACCGAGGATTCCCAGCCTGACGACGGGGAATATTCATGAGCATGTGAATCCATGCCAGACCCATGCTGGAGAACAACAGTTACAGGTAAGTAACTTGTTCCTACTCTTGCTAAGCGCGTCTTACTGTTTGTCCTTGAAGCTGCGTGGCTGCTGGAATTCACCTCCTCAGGTTCCCCGCTAACCGCTAGCGCTCGACAGGTCTGCCTGGCGCGCCAGCAGTACGGGAGCAAGGGGTTAGGATAGATTGATTGGGGGTCTATGCAGATATGTCTGACGTGTGCTGTTGAGGTCTGGTGGGAGATTTTACTTCGGTCAGATGGCGCCAGCCTTACAGGGGGACCAGTGGGACGCCGGTCTTGTGACGTTCTGGTGTGGTTCCCGGCTGCCGATAGTAAGAGTATGTTCAGGACGATTCCCCGGAACCAGGCTGCTGATGAGGGCAGATCTCAACACAGTTCTAGGCAATTTTCAGCCCGTATGTCTCTTTGAACGCGTGGACCAGCAGCAGAACTTGCTATGGTATGCCAGCAACACAAGGGGCGATGGAAATAGAAGGCATTTTATGGGCCACTGGCAGTAAGACTATGTGACTGCTAAGGGTAAGTGGTAGACAGTGGCTGTAATGGGTTACAGTATGTTTCATTGGGCTGAGTGATTGTAGGCCCAAACGGACCCCGTGGGGTATTGGGCTGGATGGTTTACAGGTAGAGGTCGGATAGTGTACTGTGCTGGTTTAGGTGTCCAGGTCAGACCTCAAGTCCTCTTCCCCGGAGGGCTGCAGGCTCACCCCAAGACCTATACTGTGACCTTCTCTGGTTCTTAGGGGTTCCTGGGGACCGGTCGCCCCCTGCCAGAAGACAGTCCCTCCTCTTTGGTTCCACGTTCAGATGGACCTCTCAACTGTCCTGACGTCACCCAGTGGAGGTGATCAGCGCCCACTCTGGACTTATGCCAGTGACTAAGGCCCCGTGAGGACCCGTAGGAGGCCCCTGATGATTCCTTTACTCCGGGCGTTGAGTCAGGGGGTCTCTCCCACTGACTGCCGCTGTTATGTGTGCCTGGAAATGATGGCTTCTTCGTACTGGGGTTGCCACAAAATCAAGATTGACAGGGGGCCCACTCCTTCCGCTGTGTTGACCTGGTTGTGGAGGAGCAGGGAGGAGGCCCCATCGCGGGAGTGCAAGCTAATGTCTTCTAGTATGAAGTGACGCAGTATTCCACCAGACTGGTAAGATGCAAGGTTGGGGGATGAAGGAGGGGCGCCTCTCTGCCTGCGTGCTACTGCTGTAAGCACCACCAAGCAAGTAGAACATTAGATAGGGAGGCTCTAGCCACTGCACAACGTGAAGGAGAGCAATGGACAGATCCCAGCAAAGTTCAATGAAAACGCTCCCTAGGTAGGACGGTCCACACCGGCCCTTACAGACTCTGCCTCCATGGGAAAACACTACTGCCACAAACCATTGCTTCTCCCCGTGCCGTAGGCCTGCACCTGTGTGTCCAGTCCACACTCCTACTCACAGCGATGACATGTGGGCCTCAGCAGATTGGCTTCCCGGGCCTCAGGAGCGCTACAGCCGCAGGGGATCACAAACCCCAGTCCCGACGGTGGGGGCCAGGCCAATTGCACCTAAATCAGCATCATGCAAATCTCCTCCCGCCAGCCTCCACCCCAAGACTTCTGTGCTCCTCCACCTCGCAGCCAGCGGGAGGAGCAAGGAGGACTGACATTTACTACGGCACCAAATATCTCTGCAATGGGGGGATGGACCGCTTCTCCTATTTTCACGCGGGTGTCCCCGCGACCGATGTCGGAAAAGGGCACAGACTGCAATAACAAGCCTGCGTCGCCTGCCGACCGAAAATTCCTAGGTCCGCAGGTCAATGCAGGATCCTCCGACGTGTTCCTCACTCCATCACAGGCTACAGTGTGCCGAGGGGATCCTCTTCGCTGGTACGCGCCAGTGCTGGCGCTGCCCCTCCCCCACCGACACTCTGGTGAGCTCGCCGCGGAGCTCCTCAGCCGGGATGGGGAGAGCACTGACTCCACTCACTGCAAGGGAGGCTTCGTTCACCGGGTTCCCAGCACCTCCCGGCGCCGGAAAAAGGCTCAGGTGGTGCTCGAGGATGTCGGCATACAGTGGTGGGGGTTGGGGTCCGGTGCCAACAAACTGGGGGGGCTCAGATCTCCAAATTAGGCGCCCCGAGGTGGAGACTAGCTGAGAGACGTCCACATATCTCAGCACCCCCTGGTGGAACCTTGCTGACTTTTTAGTTTTGGGGGGGGGGGGGCTTTCCCTGTCCTTGCATACGCCAATGACACAGTATTGATTGCCAGAACACCAAGAGCTTTACAGACCCTGATCAATGCATATACAACATTCATGTGCGAATTGGGTCTAAAAATCAACACAAAAAAATCTGCTGTGATGGCGTGCGTGGGCAGGAAGTGGCCTGTGGCTATGAGACTGATGCTATGTGTGGGAGAGGTGATACCCAGGGTAAAGGTATTTGATTACCTGGGGATAAGCTTCTCAGAAGCTTTATCTGGAAAGGCACATTTGGCTAAACAATCTACGAAAATGAGCTAGCAAATTGGGGGCATTTTCCGTTTTATGTCACGGTGTGAGGGAGAACCACTAGAAGTGATATCTAAGATTTATAGTGCCCAAACAATGGGCGTTATCATGTATGGCGCCCCAATATGGGGCTTCCAGAGGGCTGACGAAATGCAAATAAAAGAGAACAAATTTATTAGCAGACTGTTGGAGCTCCCAAACTCGGCTGCAAGTATTGCAATTCATCGCGAAATGGGAATGGAGTTTTGGGAAGACCTGTGGGCGTTGGCCCCGATTTTGTTCTGGGTCCGGCTATGGGCAAATTAATTTGCCTCCCTTTCTCATTTCATTATTCGATCTGTATTGGGAAAGGGGGGGTGGCAAAAAACTCCTTGGCTGGACTATATTTCCAAAGCCCTTGAGGAGGCCAACCTTGGCACTTTTTTTCCGCCTGAGGCATTAATAACTAAGGTAGAGGGGGAAAAGCCATAAATTGGTTCTGAGTGAGGCTGTTACAAGGAAAAGAATATTATTGGAGTATGAAATCAAATCCGGTCAATTACACTTGTTGATCAGTAGGCCCTTTGTGATTCAACCATACCTAATCTGGGGTTCCCGTAAAAAAGACCGGTGGTTAATCGCAAGGGCAAGGTTCGACTCCCTCCTTCTGCAAGGAAATACATCAAAATGGAAAGGGTTTCCAGACTCTGCTAGTTGCCCGGTGTGTGGACACCAGCGTGAAGATCTGGCACATGTATTATTGTTTTGCATTGGTTATGCTGGGATACGTAGAGCCACATTGTTATCGGCCCTAAAGAAGGCAGAGATCTGCAACTATAAGGCAGCACTCATCTTCCTTTTGAGTGCAGATACCATCTACACTTCCTGGGCATTGCTCTCTTTTCTGAAAAGAGCAATTTATTTTAGGAAGGGGCTGATGAGGCTCCAGGGAGATGGAAGCTCTTAATGTAACGATGGAATAAAAGGGGACGTGCTTCCTCAGCAACTAATTGTTATATTTCCTATGAGGGAAGGGATTATTGGAACAGTAATTTTTTTATTAATGTCATGTTTTACTATGAATAGATTCATCATTGTATTTTTATGGATTTTTGCACATAATTTTTAAGGAGAATCTTTTAAAATATGAAATAGTATATTTGGGAAATGGTGATGTGGTTCTATTTGTATTTGTATGTTTAATGGATCTTTGCATCCGAATAAACTTTTTTGACTGACTGCGTTCTAAAACTGTGACCATCACATTGGAAACCCAAGTATACATTTCTGACCATCAGGACCATCAGTTTTTCCACATTGGAGAGACTTAATGCAAGACACAATCTAATTTTTTTTGTAAACAAAAAAGAAAATCCCTTCTATGATGTTGGGTGGAATAATGGTTCATTATAAAAAGTGAATCATAAAATATTTAATGAAAATACAATATCCACCAGGAAGGGGATTATTGAGCTGTCAACCTTCCCAATACAGCTCTCAAATCCCCTTGAGACGTCAGCCCTCATCATTTTGTAATAGAATCATGTTCTTTCTTTAATAAAGGTTTTTCATTAGACTGTTTCAAACTAAACATTTGCACCCGTAGTGAGCGCCCATTCCTTGCTTCTTTATTCAGTTTCCTCCTCAAATTATCTATAATTAAAATTATACATGGGGCATTGCTCTTAATCCCTTGCTTTCCTGCAGGAATAGTCTTGATTTTATGGGATACTTTCATACAGATCATTTTAATAAATTGCTCAAAATAATTTCCAACTATGCAAGATTCCATCCCAAATCGTTGTTTCCATTAGCATCAGTGGATAATGGCCAAAGTGAGAAGAATTTGGGATGCCACCTGATGCAGAAGAGGACCACTGAAATTCAACAGTGGGGGCGATCACTATTAACATTCTGAAACCGAAAATGTATAGCAATCAACTAAATACTAATCAATAATAGATAATCTGTTACCAGACTTAAGTGGTATAACGCCCTTGCATTTCCACTGTTCGACCAATGCAGACCTCATAAATTGCTATAATATGACCGCCGGCACCATGATTCAGGCTTAAACAATTCATTAAAGGAATGTTGCAAGATTCCTCCAGTTATCTTCTATTGTTATTTTCTAGTGTACCAGGCCCTAGTTTATCATTCAAATTGCAGATAATAACACTACGTGATGGTGATTGTTCAATAAATCACAGATAGAGCTCTTCGTACTTAAGATAGACAAGTCTTTCATTTTAGTGGGACCAAAAGTGTTACTAACCAAACGTTTTTGGCCACACATGGGGTTAGATAAAGAAACAAACTATCTGGCTGCTGTCAAGCATAAGCCTCTCAATGGCAAGGACAGACAGGATAAGGTTACAATTCCTTTCCTGACACATCCCTTAATGAATCCCTCCACCCTTAATGATAAGATTACAAAATCACTTGGATTAAAATCTTCTGCCAGTCGGGTCTGTTGAAGACAGATCCTGTCAAGTTTTTTTTTAATGAAATACAGTTTGCATACATACAGTTTATTTGTGACCCATGCTATGATTTATGAAATTAACTTCAAAGTTTGACTAACAGGCCTGGGCTAAACACATGACCTTTTCAGGCACTATAGATGCAAAGACTCTTTTTACAGAGTATGCTCCCGTTTGTTAGAAAAATGTATAATTGAAGTGTGAGGATTAACTAATTGATCTGAAGTTGGATTGTCCAAAGATGGTATAGGAACTCCATGGTTTGTGACAAGATTTTCATTCACCAAATCCAACCATTAGTCATGAAGATGACAATATTTCAATTTAACATCCACAACACTTCAATCCCCTTATTTGCAAGAGAATTTCTGCGTTGAAATAAACAGGAATAAAATGAGGATTACTAAAACCAAAAAGAGCATGAAAATCCTCACATAACATGCTATCTGACAGAATTCGGTTGGATGTGCACATTTTGAATAAAATATATGTGAAGCCTTGATTAAAGCACATTTCTATCAGTTCTTGGTTCTATAAGTAAGAACTTTACATATACAAATGAAATGCAACATTCACCAATCAATCCAGGGGATCCACAGATGAGAAATCAATCACTATATACCCAGAATTACGTTTTCTGTTGGATATGGAGACGATTGATGGAACAGTAACCCTAACATCCATGGCTGCACTATTTACCGCTCATGAAGACCTTAAAGCAGTCAGTGAATGTGTGTGTAAGGAAGCCAATCATACTGATGGATTTAGAAATGTGTTGAGGCTGGACTTCTGGGCGACCTTCGTGGCTTCTTTGTAGACTCTCATGTAAAGACGCAGGAAGTTTAATAATAAGAGGCTCGTATCACAAAATGCCTGTTCTGACTTCTTGGCTGCAAGGACTGTAATCTGCAGGCAAATGATCGGAGCGATGATTGTAATTTGTAACCTGGATGATTGGCGAATCTGACCCCTTGCTAGAAGGGTGGCCTTTCCTTGGCAAAAACCTGTCATGGACGTCCCGGGTTGTGTGTGCACCATCACAACACATATCCATAGTTGTGTCTCTGATTACCGAAAAAATAGCAGGTATATTAGAACATTTTAAATTGATGGTAGAAAGTCGAGCGTGGTCCAATGTGGAGTCTGCTGGTACTGAGCTTTATGGAATTAGTCACTGAAGTCTTCAGGTATAGTGACACATGTTAGAATGTCTGACTGGGTTATCCTTCAATTATAATGTGGTCATAAGCTCTTCAGACATCTCCCTTTCATAGTTTTGACAGTTTCCAGCATATAGTTGGTGAATTCAATGCTCTAGGGCAGGGGCCTGCAACCTGAAGCTCGCCAGATGTTGTCGACTACCACTACAACTCCCATTAGCTCTATTGACTGTGCTGGCTAGGGCTGATGGGAGTTGTAGTCCAACACATCTGGAAAGGCAGAGGTCTAACACCCTGGCTATAGGGCCTCCAAATTACTTATACTCAGGCAGGGGGGAGGGTCCAGAATTATACGATTTGGGCTTAGAGTGTGATGCATCTGTTACAATTAAAGCAGATTTTCTGTGTATGCTGGGCCTCGCCTCTAAGCCCCCAATATAGGAGTGAATCATAAAATAATGTGTAGGTGAAGCATTGAGGCTGATAATCCCATTGCCCACTACACCCTACAGACTGTCTGTAGATATGGCAACAGTGTTTTTGGTGCAAAGGAGGAAATGAGTTGCCACTTGAGGAAATAATGTCGCAGTCAAAAGCATTTGCAGCAGTTTCCCCTCGTGGACACCCCACTGGATGGGGTGTTTGCATTATTGAAAGGAGCCAAACATTCGTGTGTATGGAGTCAAACAGCTAATTTACTTGTTCCTCTGGCTCAAGTAAAACAGGTCTCCAGTATTTTGTCTTTAGAGACTTGAATATCTAGATTTTAGGGTTACCAGACATTTTGTCGAAACAAAATGGTCGACAGGACATTTGGTCGAAAACCAAATGGTCGAGTTTTTTTATTTTTTTTATTTTCACTTTTTTTTTGGGGGGTCCCCCCCCCCAACCCCTTTTTTTTTCTAAAAAACCCTTTTTTACCCTAAACTAAAACCTAAAAAATATATATATGAATAAAAAAAAAATTTGACCATTTGGTTTTCGACCAAATGTCTTTCGACGAAATGTCCGGACACCATATTTTAGATTTTGCTACTGCTCATTCAAATCCATTGAATAAAAAAGACAGCATATTTTTCAGCCGCACATACAGGGGGCACTCGTCTTACATCTCCTGTTCTTTTGTGATGTAGGCTGTTTGCCTTCAGAATTAGGCACAATGTCTAGGGCCAATAGTTTCTGGAACAAAAACCTCTAAGACAAATGTTGCGTAAAATGAAAAGCACATCAAACAGAGCGCAGCACTCACTACAGCTATAATATCTAATATACAAAGGGTGGTTCATTTAGGTTGCTTGCGCCTGCCTTATCAAATTGTTGGTTCACAAATGAGATTTCAATAAGTAATTTAAGAACAATTTTTAATGTAGATAAAATGTTGTAAAAATCATTTGTGTATCAGAGCAATTTCAGAACAAGTATGGCAGCAATAATAGTTATGCCACAAAGGAAATGAAAATAAAACCCAATGAAATGAACACAGATAAAACAAACAAAATATACATATATGTTTATGGATCGCACTTTGCCCTATTGAATCATTCAGCATGTATTGCTTGTCCGAGAACGGAGAGAAGTATTCAAAGGCATTAATGTTATGTTGGGCACACTTGCGTTGTGTTGTTTAGTCTGACCCCCAGGGAACCTAACATTGGAGGCTTCCCTCTAGTAATATCATGATTGGCTAGTGCACGTTTAGAAGCCCATTAGGCTGTCTAGCTATGACAATAACCTCATCCCGGGGCACTGACAGACCCAGTGACGCATGACATGTCACCAATGAAGGCAGCGTTTGCTTGGCTGAGGACTGGAACATGGATCAATGCCAGAGTGGGTCCCGTTAGTATGATGGGAAGATTCACTGTAGATGGAGATTTTGTCACCCGAGTATGCCAAGCAGAGATGTGCAAGCCTACCATGGCACTGTGAAACCATGTCCCTCAAGGCCAAATGAGGCTCTGTTAAGATGCCCATTGTTAAAGTAACCAAATGAGAATGTGTCGCATATATTTTCTGTATGAACCCCATTGTGTAAAACTACATTCAAACCCTGATGTTTCTGTGCTCTCATCGATAGTATACAGTTTTCTATTTTTGCACAGTTGTATGGAAATAAACGGGGTTCTTCCTTTACTGCTTGGGTTGCTCATTGGATGTATTGTGTAGTCTTCCACAGGGTCATAGAGGACTTTTCTATATTTTCGCGCCTTGAAACACTTGTGTATAGGCGCGTTACAAATACCATATCATATCATATATGAACGTTGGAAAATCTAGTTTCTGTGAGCTTAGGGCATCCTCTCATTGAACGCTATTTGTTTTTAAGTACTATAGTTTAGAACCTTATTTTAAAGGGTAGAGGAACCCACCCAAGGTCCTTATATGTCAGTCAAATTATATCTTTATCACTGACAGCTGTTACATCCATGCATTTGTGTAATTATCTGTAATGACGATTCTTTTTTACCCTTTTTATCTGGATTTAAGGAGGACATGGCTTGTTCCATATCTGCATTCAGCTGAATTCCTCTCAACATCTGATGCCATGAACCTTCTCATGTCCCATCTTTTAATGCCAATTGTGCTGGTGACTTCTAATTTATTGTTTAGATCATGGTCAACCAGAACCCCATTTATAAGCTTAGTTGTTTGATCTATTCTTTATTGAATCATGTGCCTTCATGTCTGTGTTTTGGATATGATCTTATGTTATTATGAGATAGGAATGTATTCATGATAGGAGGGGAACATTGTGTAGTGCTTTTTCCTAGGATAGGTTTGTTATGTTCATAGTGATGCAATACTTAGTTATATTTTCTACTATGGATTTCATTTGATTATTTTTTTAGTTTGCGCCTTTTAGGGTCGATGTTCCTAAAATAAACGTAATATAAGGAAACAAAGAGGTGACACAATTGTAATTAAAAGGAAAAGCACCAAGTATTAACTCATCTCCAGTATCGTGAATGAAATTATTCTTTTCAGAACTTGCCTATGCTGTCACTTTTTGATGAATCCATATCTGGCAAATTGAATCATTCCCAACCCACTCAAACATGCCATCATTATTCACTTGCGCTAGAACCAAAGGAGGACCCAAACATCATTGAAAATCCCCATCTGATCTCCAACCTCTTAGGCCCCTTGGCTATATGCTAAGAAGTTAGGATATGAAAAATACCTAATAGGGGATCATCCGTCACATCAGGTTGGACTGTGACATTTCTTGAATTGTACTGTTTGTATTTTTACTGTGCATATAGTGCTTTGAAGTGACCACAAGATGACATGCAACGCTTTATAGGAAAACCTTTTAGAGACACCAAAATATACATTGTCAATTTGCTCAAGGCAAATTGGGTTGTTCGTTTATAACAAATGTAAGGGTGTGGGAGGAGGAGACTGACGCACAGGTGGCATGATTGTTGCTAAATACTTTTATTCGTGAGAAAATAAAGTAAAAAACCCCGTTAACCCTATTACTAAGAGGGGGTTCCCTGCCTCAACTCAATACTAAGGATGTGTCAGAATGTCTATAGTCAAAAGTCCAACGTCCTGTGTCAAAAAGCCTGTTTCCTTCCCTTACACGTTTAACTAAACTAAAAGGTTGTGAGTCTTCTTAATGTAGAGGAATAGCTCCCTTCTTCTGTAGAGTGGACTACCATACCAGTAGTCTGAAGGGATTATTTCCTGACGGAATGGCTCGCTTCCCCAGTTAAGAGTTCCTTTCAAAGGCACCACACAAAGTTCCAGATTGAAATGTATCAGTTGACAAATAAAGCAATGTTCAACCTTCAAAACTTCGATGTAGAGACTTGACTTTTATCACATTGTTCACAAACACCAGGGGGAATAACTCCCTTCTCCTGGCCTTTCTCACAATGTTCTTCTCACAGCCCACCTGGTTCACTACCCTGCCAGGTACTGTGACTATGAAGAGCAGTCATGATCTTCCTTTTATGGGTGCACTTCTTCTTAAATGACCTTCTGGGTAAACTTGGTTCACTCTCCTGCCAATTACTATCAGATGGACAATACAAGTCTCTTTATTGTGGTCTGAGTTCCAGACCCTGCATTGGTGATCTTCCTCGCCCGTTGTATTGGCTACAACCTTCTTAGTCCCCCCAATGCCTTTCCAGCCTCCCGTGTACCTTGCTTTGTGGTCCGTGAGGTCTTTGAACTCTCAAAGGCGTTTGCAGGCAGCCGCAGTACTTCTGGGGCTTCTGAGGACTTTAGTGGGACTGCAGTCACTCTGCATTCTCTCTTTTCCCTGTTGTGCGGTTCCCTTCCTTTGGACTTCTCTGGCCTCTGGAATGCCAGGAGCCTTTGTCCACCAGTTCGCTGTGTCCCTCCTCTTCCCCCAACAGGCATCAGACCTTCCTGCTTCCTTCTTGGTATACCCCAGACTGCCTCTGTGCTTCCTTCACCTTCGCGGTTCATCAAGGGAAGATTGGCTATTTTGTGAAGTCCTTCTTCCATTTTTATTGACAGGTTGGACTTACTTGTTCCAAGTTGTCTAAGTCACTTGTATTGGTTCCGCGAGGCCCTCTACATTGCTCCACGCCTCTTCATCATCTCAGTATTGATGTTTTCATCCTCAACTGGGCCACTCGTGCTCTTCTTCGTCTCAGTTGCCAGATATGACTCTCATAGGTAATCCCTACTCTTCCTCCCAGTACCTTTAGGGGAGGTCAAATCATCTTCCCCATAAAAGTACATGGAAGTGTGTGGAATTATGCAACCCTTTATAGGGTAGGAAGATGAGGGAGGTTTTAATGGTTTGGGCACACCGTGTTCTTCCCGGACCATTGTTCCTAGTCCCATAGGGGAGATCCCTCCCCATGAGATCCCCCCGCTGAGTACCACCTTCAGGAGGACTATCTGGTAGTGGCCTCACATCCTTGGCCTAATGGGAAGGGGTAAGGGGACGACTTCCAAGGATTCAACACACAACCGATTAGGATTGTCTGAGAAATCTTCCTTAAAGATCACCTATATAAAACAAAATGTTACACTCACCTGGTGCTTGTGTGGTAGGCCAGACAAAGAACATCTATAAAACGATTAGTTTACATTTTGGACAAAAAAACTCTAAATTACTTGGACTTCTGAAGCTAAATCCAAGCAAAGATTTGTTCATTGGTGCAAAAATGTGACCCATTACCACCCAAGTGATAGGTCCCTGCTCAATGGCACCTACTGGTAACAAAAGAAGTGATGAGTCGAAGGTTTTGAATTATATGAACAACTGGCACTGCAACTTTCCACACCACCATTTTATAGCCTGTCTGCGCCATTGCAAAGGGTTCCAGCCATATGCAAATTGGTCAGTTACTGCCACCAATTGTACAGCCCAGCTCGATCTGCCAGGGCAGGTCCCCTCTGCACGGAAACACAAGCAACCCCAGACATGTTTCGGCCTTGCTGGGCCGCATCAGTGAGGTGCAGCTTGGTTCCTTTTGGTGCAGCGAGCAAGGGTCCCACGTCTGGGCATAACCTATCTCAGTCTCTCACACAGGTGGACAAACCAGCACCTACCTGCTCGACCTTCTGGGGGTATCTTAAAACCAGGTTAACAAAACGTACATGATGCACCAAAGAATAGACACTGGCATAGTTTCTACAAATATATACTCTGTACTTACAAAAGAGATGCATTCAAAAATAGGAATAAAGCATCAAATAACAAGCATCTTGGCACATAATTTGATTATCAGGCCATTGAGGACAGAATATCATACAATATATCCAGAGAACTCTGTTACGCAGGCATAGTTACCACCACAGTTCACCAGCCAACATAGTCCTTGACTGTGGATTCCTTGTTGGCATGTCTCAGAGAACATAAGAGCAGTGTGATGGGATAGAGTCCTGTATAGGAACCAAATGAGAGGGAAAGGGAGCAAAGGTTTCGTCTCTTCAGAGATTAGATATACACTAGAACGGTCCACATCCACACCTATAGCGGAAGTGACTAAGTTATCTTGCCAAAGTATCCATTTTGAGAAAGTGTGGTGCTAGGGTCATGGCACAGAACAGTTACCTATCCTGCAGCTCATGATGCTAAAGTTTTTCCATTTGACGTGGGGACCTGGTAAGTTTGTGCTCAGGTGTATCCAGGTCCCATCTGCCAACTTTTCATTATTTACACAGCATTGTATGTGCTGGGCAAAAGGCGGCGTACACTTGTGTAGGACTGCACCTAGGCCTGAGCCACTTATGCCTGTCATCACAAATGTCTCCTTTTTCGTCGTGTCAAAGCTTCCTAATAAGGGGGATTTAGGGATGGCATGTTTGATGTTGGAGAACTCTTGATCACATGTCTCGTTCCATTCAAACTTGGCATCCTTTTTGCTTAGCACTCTTATATTTTTACAACAGTCTGCGAAGTTCCTCATGAACTTGGAGTAATATTCTACCACTGCTAGAAATGATAGTACCCCTTATTTGTCCTTGGGGCCTTCCAGATTTACAAAGGTGAAAACTGAGCTTTCCTTATGGGCAAACCTTCCACCAGTAAATCTATGACCTAGATAGTCAATTTCTTGCACCCTAAAATGGCATTTGCTCTTCTGTAAAGTAAGGCCAGCTCCACGCAATTCCTCTAACATCAACTACAACTTTGCATCATGGTCCTCCACCGAACTACCCATAATCAAAATGTCATCTTGCTAAAAAGAAACACCTACCTTGCCAAGGATGGCATTCATCACTCGTTGGAATAATGCTGCAGCTGAAATGAGACCAAAGGGTATTTCTTTGTACCTATCAGTGCCTACATGTCTGATGGAGGTTTTTACATCCCTTGACTCTGGGTGTGTTAACACTTGGTGGTAAACTGAGGCAAGATCTCGGGTGCTAAATGCTTTGGCCCCCGCAGTCAGACTCACCAACTCTCTATTTGGCAAAGGCAAACTGTGACCCATTTATCGAGCACCCTTAAGTCCACACACAATCTAATACTTCCGTTACTTTTCCTAACAACTAAAACAGGGGCACCCATTCTGAAGCATCAACCTCTTCGATAATTCCTTCACGTTCCAACCTTTTAATTTCTTTCGAAACATCTTCTCGAAGGCGAGAAGCTTACACCTGATCTTCCCTAAAACCAGAGAGGAATCTTTCTTTAGTCATATTTTGTGGATGAAACCTCTCAAGAAGCCCAGGGTGTCTTTGAATACCTCATAATAACAGTCTGGTAGTCTATTAACAGAGTTGGTAATCACAGCTTTGTTTCCAGGTACTTCAGGATCTATAAGAATACCCATGGCAATCTGTTGGTACCATCCCAACAGACATCCCCCTTTCTCAGAGACATACACTCTGGCTCTAGTGTGTCTCTGCGCCCGTGGATCCACCATAGGCACTTGCATTGATGTGGGAAGGATGTAGACTGGTGCCTGCAAACTTACATTTCCATGTTTCACGATTAATAATGGTGTAATCAGACCCATTGTCTATGAGCATATGTACGCCAACTCCATCAACCAGAACCACAGAGTGAGGTATCTTATCTAAACCTCAAGCAGGTCCAATTTCACTCACACACCAACTCACACCACAATAATCATCAGCAAATGTGTCTTCCAAATTCTCACATCCTTGTGATTCAGAGATTTCTCTTCTCTTTCTGAGAGATGTTTTGGCAGCAGCGAGTGTAGTGCCCCCTTTTTGCCACACCTACTGCAGACAAAGTTGTGTCCACGGCGCTCTGCATGATTTGCAAAATGAAATGAGCTGCCACAGCGGTAGCATCCCCTGGCCATAGGCATTGGACACACTTTCGCTTGCAGAACCTTACTATGTTTGCCCTCCACATATTCTCTGTTTCTGGCGGAGGCCTTCCAGAAGAGAAGTTCTTCTTTTTGACCATGGATGGCCTCTTATGTTTGCGCGGCCCTACAGCATTTACTCAGTCTTCGAGTTCTTTACTGTCTAGCTCCTTTACACAAGCTAGCATGTGCGCTAATCTCTTTGCGATGTCTATTTCTTTGTCCAAGCTGGGATCTCCCTTGGCCCAAATCTCCTCTGATTTTATCCTCCTTCACCTTTAGCATAAATTGATCTTAGTCTTTGATTGTAAGATTGGCCAAAGTTGCATCGTTTGGCCAGCTCGCTAAGTGCCTTGACAAAATCCTTGATGGACTCATCCTTGCCTTGGTCAGTGGTGCTGAAATGATATCGCTGCAAGGGAATGCAGACCTTTTTTTCAAAATGTTTATCTTTTTTATGATGGTTTCATAGGGGTTGGGTGCCTCTTCACCAGCCCCAGGAGCAGATGTAGCAAGTTCTGGGTGACTTTTAAGGATGTGTCTACCCTCAAATGCAGGACAATGCATTAGGAGAACTCTGCGGCGCTCAATGGTGAAGGCTGGTCTGTGAATGGCCATCAAATAGTCTTGGAAGTCCTCCTTCCATGTGACCCACCGCACTACATGCTCTCCAGGGGCGGAAAAGAACTGTGCTGGAACGCTACTTATGTTATCCTATTTTATATAGAGTGCTGCAGCATTGGCAGCAGCCATTCTTGGAGAGAGCAAGTGCAGTGTGTATATGGCAAAGCAGTACCAGTGAAATATAACCGTGAAGTCTCCACTCTAAATAAGCAATATCTAAAATGTTCTGGGTTTCCACATGTAAGTTTGTAAGTATCAGAGTGATACAATAGTGCAGAAGGGCAGTACTACAGAAGCCCTTACTGCCTGATCAGGAGTGGGGTAACACAAGCTTCCAAACGTGAAGATATGTGAAGAATAAAACCCTTTGATCTACTGTGACATGCGTTTGGCTGCAGACGGACCAATCGATACACAGAGGCGTACGGGAGAGCATGTTGCGGTGGGACATTGGAGTGTCCTTTCCTCAGACCCCCAAAACCAACATCCAATGCTCCCAGGGACCAATGAAATCCACTGAGGAACCACCGCCACAAGTGGCTTGAACACCGGAGGGTGAGCTACTCAAACCCTGTTGAAGCAGGAGGAGCAGGCGATCCAGACAAAAGCTCCATAGTGTATGGGACGCGGGAGGCATGCCACAATACAGAGGGTGAGAACCTCCAACGCTGAGCGTTAAACAGAACGGGCAACCTTGTTGGATGTTTCCCAGCCAACCGGAACTCGAAGAAGAAGTCACCAGAGTCACGGGGGCAATGAGATCCACACAAGCTGGAGAGCTGAGCAGGAGGGCCTGAGAAGGATCCCATCTTTGTCGGCAAATCTGTTGAGGCTTCAAAGACGCAGGAGAGAAGATGAGTTTCCAGAAATATTTATTGATAAGTAATATATGTATATATATATATATATATATATATATATATATATATATATATATATATATATATATATACACACACACACACACATTACACAGCCACGGTAGTGGCTGTGTAGTTATGGTTAAGTTGCTAATCCCATAGGAAAAGCACTTTTTGTGCGGCTTATAACTTCGCTCCCCCTGGTCGAATCCTCACCAAACTTTGCAAAAAAAGTATATGGCCCACTCTGAAAGTTTGGTGAGGTTTGGTCCAGGGGGGGCAAAGTTATAGGTGGGGGGCAACATTTCTTTTTTTCCCATAGAGTGAATGGGGAAAAAACGTTGCGCATGCCTACAGCCCAAACCGCTGGATGGATGTTCACCAAATTTGCGGCAGGAGCAGCGGCTTGATCCCGAAAGCGTGCTTTTGTAAATTTGGTGAAAATCTGTGCACTAGTTTCTTTTTTAAAACGATTAAAAAGTAGGTCTAAATAATTAGTGATATCTATGTCCGCTCCGCGGGCAGGACACCGATTGGCTAATCGGCATGCATCATGTCCGGGAACATGCAACGTGTCCGCCGATTGGCTGGAGTGAGGCGTGATGTGCGTCAGATTTTTCCGATGCGCCCGCCATCTTGGATCCGCAGACAGCGCGGCGGCGAAATGCAGTTTTGGGGAGTGTTTTGGTGTGTAAGAGTGCTTGGGGAGGTTTGGGGAGTAAGAGATGGGTCAAATACTGTATTTGTTTAGGTGGCAGGTGCTACTGATGTATTCGCCATTCCCGCGCTGTCCAGGATGTTCGTAATTAGTGAAAATGAGGGGTGTCCTAAGGATAGTATCATCGTCCGTGCTGTCCGCAGGCAAGTTGAAATTGTTCTAAGGACACGCGCAGTGTCAGCGGACATAAAAATTGACCATATGCCGCAGTTAAATTGTTTGATTCTATGGGTGTGATATGCTGTGGTGGTTGTGGCCAGGGCCTACTGTCTTGGATGCACCCAAGACTAACGTTATATGCACTGAAGTTATAAGCAAACATGGGTGGCTTATAACTTCGCTCTCCCTGGATGAATTCTTACCAAACTTTGCAGAAAGAATGATATGGGTGGGCCCATATATACAGTTAAAATGTTTGATTCTATGGGTGTGATCTATGGGTGTGATATGCTGTGGTGGTGGTTGTGGCCAGGGCCTAGAGTCTTGGGTGCATGGCCGTAGGCTGTAGGCCATACACCAAATACTCTAGGCCCTGGCCACAACCAACGCAGCATATCACATCCATAGAATCGAATATCTATCAAATGTTTGCAAATCTACAGTTTATGTACGGTTTGATTTGTATAGTTTGTATGTGAAGTTTTGGCTACATCATGTCATTAAGATTGTAGAGTTTGGTAACAAGCACTGCAGTGTAACATATACATGGAAGTGAACATTTTGTATTGTGGTGTATGGTTAGATGTTTGCTTCAATGGTTCTGTTATGCAGGAGTATTTATGTGTTCTATTAGAATATACTTACTGTTTGATTTTTTGAGATTGGATATATCTTTTTCATGAGTTGGGTAACTGGAGCACATATTCTTTTATAATGGTGGCATTAGTGGTATTGGTTTATCTGTTTGGTTGTTGCAAAATCTTGGGGCAGTTAGATACCTGTTGGCGTATTCTAACTGTTTATTTCTTGTTATAATTTACTGGTATTCATTTATCTGTTTGGTTGTTATAGAATCTTGGGGCAGTTTAGATACCTGTTGGCATATTCTAACAGTTTATGAAGTTTTGTTAATGTTTAAGTACAGATTAGTTATTAAATTTTGGTTTTAAGAAGATTAAATAAGCATTTGTAAGATTTGCTGGTAATCTCTGCTTTAGATTAATGGTAATATCACATTCGAACCATCCATATTTCCTTTTTATATATGGAGTGTAGTGACCTGCATTGGTTGTGGCTCCTGTGTGGTAGATTATACCTATTGTTGTGAAGGTTTTGTTACCAAGTGATACTTGACCATGTGTGAATCCAGTCAACTTGCAGTTGTTTTTGGTACCATTTGCATTGTAACGTAGAAGCATTAGTATTACATATTTACTATGTGTTTGTATTAGTAAGGTGGAGCGATTATCTGAATTGCAGGTAGTACATAATCTACCATGGTTTGCATTTTGTACAAGTTGCTGAAATGGAATGGATTCACAATTAGGTATGGATACATACACGAAGCGCTCATTAGGGTTTTGTTCCTGTGTCACATTGTTGCAGAGAGTGCATGTATGTGTCCACATGTATGAAATCTGGAAGATTTCATGTATAGGTATGTTTTTGTTTTCCAGTATTTGTAGTAAGTACATTAGAAATTCTTGTGGATCGTCTTGTGAGTTTATAGTGAATTTCACCATTCCAGCACAGTAGTCCAATTCTTGTCTTATTCCATGAACACTATACGTGTTGTCAGGATTGTTTGTTGCGTTTCTATGAAGTACTAACATTTGCAAACACAATTGGTCTGTACTGTGTAAGTAAATGTTTTCAACAATTGGTGGCAATTGAAATAGAATATTCATTGCTACATTTGCGTAGCAATTTACACCAGTTATATTTGAAAATTTGAATGGACCAGATAATTCTGTGTTCAAGTACTTTTTTCGGAGTGTGTGTTGCTTCTTTGAAGAAGTACCTGAGTTACTTTGAGTAATAGGTTCTTCTTTGGATGTGGTAATTGATGAAGTATTAGCTTCTTTTAATCTCTTTGGAGGATTTGCAGTCAGATCCTGTTTAATTTCTGTGGGAATTAGTTTTCTTTTACGTTTTCCTTTTTGTGGAACAGGATATGTTTTTAGATGGGGGGATATAGTGAACGTAGTCTATTGTATTCTAAAACGCAAGGAATATCAGCATTTACTTTACTTGCATCAAAGTTGATTAGAAATAGACCGTCAAGTGTATGTAAGCGTGATAGTGCTACGTAGCTCATGCCTTCTTTAAATACTGCGTTACCAATATCTATCAATGCTTTGTCTAGGGTAAGACCTTGTGATTTATGAATGGTGACTGCGTATGCGAGAGTTAGAGAAAATTGTTCTCGGCATACATACATGTCTTTGAAGAGAAGGAATCAAGCTGTTGAGCGCCCTATCCTTTTTACTTCTGAAAGTTTGTAAAAGAGAAGATTGACAAACTGAATGTTGTCACATGGGTATGTTTGAAGCCAACAACTGTACCCAGTGCTCCATTAAAAAGTCCTTGCTCCGCGTCAAGGTTACGTTTAAGCATTACTCTACATTTTAAGGATAATTTTAATATTTTCTCCAAACCAAATGTGTTGGAGATAGAATTTTCTAAGGTATTTAGTCTTGTTGTGGCTTATTGACACATGGGTAGTGTCATATCATGTATGTCCAGTTTGTCTGTGGAGCAAATTTCAATTATTGGTTGCATTTCTTTTTTCAACATTGTTTCATTGAATTTGAAACAGCTTGCAAGAGTTGGCATTAAGGACATACAATTGACATTTTTGTGCGCCAATTGTTCCATAACATCAGTAGCACACAAGTTATGGACATAAAGTGCATGGATGTGCCGGGTTTTTAATATTGCTTGTGCTTCTTCACATATTACACCAACTCTAATACTTTTTAAAAATGTTGGCATAAGTGAGGTCTGCAGATTGGCGCATGTTTTCTGTTAATTCTCTGTATTGGAAATTTTGCCAAAGGTTGACATTACCTATGCTGCCAACAGTTTTACGGCAGAGTTTGTCCTAAGATTTTAAAAATAGGTTCACCTTTCACTGGTGTCAATTGAAGAAGATCTCCGAAAACACGTTTGTAATATTCTAATTTGTTTTGGTGTTCTACTGGAAGGAGTAGTAATCGGTGTAAAGTGACACCGCCTATGTTGTAGGCAGATAAACCTGTGGGGCAGTTACAACAGCTGACAGTTTGTTGTTTGTCAATTGTTGAAGGAACTTGCTGATGATTTTGATTAAGAATGTTTTGCCTGAACCAGCTTCACCACTGAAGTATAGTAGTATAGGTTTGTAATTTTGGCAGGTACATTCTTTATTTTCATGTTATACGCCATGTGCAATTTCTTTTGTTACTTCTTGAAAAATGGTGCGCTGCTCTTTGTTCAGTTTTGATTGTAGTACAGTTAAGTCTTCTGTATCTTCTTCATAGTGACACATGGTGTTCTTTACTTCTGTCATAGCTAATTATGCCTCATTTGCTATTAGTGGCTGTCCCAGTGGTTCTTGACTTCCTGTTACAGAAGGTTGACTACTGTCGGGAGTGTCCTTATCTAGTTGGGCCTGGAGTTCTTCTTCGTGTTGCTGTTCATTGTGCAACATTGTTTTGTACTGCACAAAGTTTACATTGGTAATAGTGCTTTCATTTGCTTTGAAAGCGTCTTCATAGGAGTCATAGTTTTCTAGTATCTCTTCTTCTTTTCTCCATGGTTTAAAAAGTTGTAGCAGGGACATGTAATATAGTACTTTCTGTTGAGGAGTTACAATTTGATATGATTAATTAAGCTTTGTTTGGTAAGTTTCACTAAGCTGCCTTCACAATCTGTCACTCTATATCTACCTTTTTTTCATCAGGTTTTATATTATTTTTGTATGTGAAGTTTTGGGCTATGTAGTATAGACACATGGTTTCCAAAGTGGTACTCCTGTTCGGGTAGTATGTGTCTAGTAAATTGTTTTTCAAAATGTCTTGGCTGTTGGGATCATTTTTGGCTATTGTTTCCATGTCCTCATATGATTTCAGAACTCTTTTTCTAGATTTAGCAGGACCAAGGCTTAGCCATACTATGTTGTCTGATTTTCCGTACAAAGCAGTACCGTTTAAACGGTCTGCCGCTTCATAGGTGCCACATTCGCTATGAGAGAGCATTTTTATGCCTAGGCTGTACAATTTCTAAGATAGTGTTTTGTCTGATAAGTCATCCCAGAGGTCTTGAAGCTCTGTTTTTTCTGCTTTTGTTAAGTAGGCTGTAACATATTGTGCAACAGCAGTGGAATAGTCTGCAATGTACTGCACATCTATGTTTGCATTCCATAAGAGGGCAATGATTGCATTCTAATCATTGATATATTTAGATTCTTCGGTTCTTTTTATGTAATACATGTCCTTAGGTGATTTACCTTTAACACTATGTCTAACTGAAGACATGAAGTTGCTCACTTCACCTTTTTCTGTAACTGGTCTAGGGAAACCAAACCGGCATTTGGTGTAGTATTTCCCTTTGTTTTTGTATGTGCGCCGACAATATTTGCCCATTTGTGTCTTTGAAATTGTAAAATCTGCCCATGTCCGTTGTGAAGGGATTTCACAAGTGACATATTTTTGAATGAACTGCAAAACAGTGGCATCAGTGTCGTGACCAAATTTAGGTGCACCTTTGATCCATAAAAACATGCGAATATGTGGTGTTCCTCGCGCTTGGTATTCTTTTCTCCAAAAGAAGTGTTGCACTTCTCTGAGGGGAGGAACAGTTTTATTGCAAATAAAGTGTAGCAAAGCAATGACACGATGATGGAAATATCTTGACACATTAACTGGATCTAGAGAGCAAAGTTCTCCAGGTGTTAATATATCTATGTTGGTTTTGGTGTTGTTTGATATGCGTAGGAACTCATGTAAATCTTCCCATGCACATTCTGCTCAATTTAGTGTAACAAACCAAGTCGGTGGTCCAAGGTTTCTGATCATACAACGTACGTCTCCGTGCCATCGGAACCAGTATTCTTTTGTACCACGCATGTTTGCAAACAGATTTGTAATGCTTGATTATAAAACCTCATCTTTTTCTTGTACTTTTTGTATTAATTGCGTAATTGCGTAGATGACATATTTTGAAAGTGAGTTCCAGATTTCAAAATGTGTGCAACTCTGTAACATAGGGTTGCTAGTTCACTTTCAAAGAGTAGGTGGAATATGTATTCCACATTTTGTCTTAACCTGGGATCTTGCAAATACATTCGTAATGAGCGGTATTCTGATGCCGTATTCTGAGTGGGTCTATCATCGTATCTTCCACCTTTGCCAGTAGGAAATAGCAGTGGAAAAGCATGTGCTTCTATATTTTTTTCCCATATGCTCATTGGTGAACCTTTGGTTTGTCACATTTGTTAAGTTTCTAGTGCATCATCTATGCTTTCATTGGAATGCAATGGATGAATTGTGTACTGGTCCAATAAAGTGGATACTGCAGCAGGTTCCAGAAGTTCGAATTGTCCAGTTTCTGATGACTCTTGAATTATTTCAGTTGTTTCCCTTAAGCTTTCTTCAATATTTATTTTCTTGTAGTATTCGTTATTGCCTTTTAGATATTGCAAGGCTTGTCTAACTTTATGTAAGTCCACCAGTTGTTGCCAAATGTTTTTGTCTTTTGTTGGTACACCATTTACCAAGACAATTAAAGAATGCTCTATTGAACGTTGCACTCCTAGAGTGTGTGGATGTTCTGTTAGATCTAATGGCAAATAAACTACTTTGCCACAAATGCCTTTCACCAATTCAGGAGGAGGTAATTTTGCTGTTTTTGTGTGAAGGCGTATAATTGCTTGAAATGGGTGAACTCTTTTAATTATGATGCTCTCATACAAATTGAGTTGTTGCAGGGTTTTTGGTAGTGGGAACAATTCCAAATTATTTGTGATAGCACGTGAAGGAGTTTGGTTGTTGTCTAGTTTTGTAGTGCAGTAACTACAACATATTAGGGGTTCACTTATTTTATATTTGTTTTCGGCTAAAAGGTAGAGAGCTAATTCAAACCATTTGGAATCTTCATTGTCTTCTATTTGTATGCTATGTCTACATTTTTTGTGTTCCTTTTGTCAAACATTCTGCGGCAACACACACACATCGTTTGGTATTTCAGCCGATGCACTTTTAAATTGTAGTATTTCTTTTTTGTAGGTGTGTAATAGAAGGTTGCTATTTGCAGAAATGTTGCTAGTCTGTTCTAAAACTATTGCATTTTGTAAGTGGCTTTCACTTCCAAAATATTTTCTCTGGATACGGTCAATTTCTTCTTGTAGATATTTGGGTGTACCATGCAGAAGAGTGTTATTTAAGTTGGCTAATTCTGAAGCTGGACTTTTAGCATAGTATATTTTATACACTAGATTTCTTACATTTGAATGATGTATTGATACATTTTTGATATCGTGGAAGGTGTTTTTGCAAATAGGTCCACAAATGCAGGCTAATGAATGTTGTTGTAGTCCTGTGTATTTGCGCACTGGACAGATATCCATATTTTGCAGCACTTTCATTTTAATTTTGTCTTTACCTTTCACATACTGATTGAGGAACTGACGTTAGGATTTTAAAGATTTCTTAGTAATGGCACACATTGACATGCACAGCCATTTGTATACTGGACGGTCTGGTTCAGTCGAATCGAGAGATAATTCTGAGTTTTCAGGGGATACTTTTCTAAGCAGTGTTTCTTGTTCCATGATGCTATTATTTTTTCATACCCTCGTCCACTGCTATGGATGGCAATTGTTTGTTTGATTTTGTTTGTATGCTTCTTCATTAAAATATGGTTCTGTGGTTGTTGTGTGACTCCATTCACCTCCACAAATATGTAAGAAGTTATTTTTGTTCAAATTCCGTTTATTGATAAGTTTCTTTTGTAGTTTGGTACTTTTGTTAGTGGTTTCATTCTATTTAACACTAATATAAACAACTTCCTTTTCAGAATGATTGCACTGTCCACGAGAGATTGTAGGATTAATTTTCTACGGTAGGTTTTAAGGGTTGAGGATGATTTTGGTCCTCTTCTTATTACATTCTGAAGGACTCTGTGGCGAAACATGTTTGCTAAAATACTTTTTTTACTATAGGTTCTTGCTACTATATCAGGATTAATAGGAGCATTGTTAGCAGTACTGGTAGCCAATTTTGTGTGAAGAGTTTTGTGTTTCGTGCCACATTTTGTTGGAGGAGGTAAAGTTTCAGAAGTTGAAGCTTCCTTTGTTTTGCTAAACGACTGTATTAGCTGCTTTGTTCCAGGGTTCTCTACAAACTGTGCTACAGATGGATGCTTAGGTTGGACACTTTTATGTTTATTTGCTCTACTTCTGTGTTCCTTTCTACAGAATTTCTTTTTGGTAGGCATTCTTTGGGGTCTGTTGAAAAAAGAAGGCATGGTTTGGTCTGTTGCACAATGTATGCTTGTTGTGTGCATGCATGCATGAGTTTGATGGGGAAGCTCTTTGTGGTGGTGTGTGAATGTGCATTGGCCTCTTAAAATGATTTGTGAAGGCTATTTCTCTGTTTACATACTACTACAATGTGCTTCAGATGAGAGTACAAAGTGGGCTAGTGTTGAGGAGAAGCATTAATGGTGTACGTAATGGCATAAAATTGAAACAGCTATTTGTTTTTTAGTAGTAACATTATAAGGGTTCTGTATGTTATTTGAGTTTGAAACATACGGGGATTTATGAGTCACTATGCCTGTTATTCTTTGTTTAATAAATGGGGATTTGTGGGTAGAATGGTTCAGAAATTACTGTTTGCTTTGGTGCGCAAATTAAATACATAACCCACACAGTCTGTTTGAGGAATAGTTAGAATATAAAGGTCATACTGTACTTACTTTTTTTTGCAGAATGACCAGGTTTCTTTGAATATGTCGTTTGCAGTGTAGATGCTGCTGATTTTCAGGAGAGTAGTTTTCAATGCGATTGTAAAAAGAAGTTAGTAACTTTGTGTGTTTAAAGCAGTGATGTTACTGTACACGTTAATTTTGCATCTTTCGTCAGAGTATTCTCCTTTGATATTTCAACACAGTGCATGTGTGCATTTCACTTCACTATGTGCTGCCTTTGTATGTTACTTGCAGTTTGTCAGTTGCACGTGTTTAAGAAATGAGTACAATGTTTAGGTTATGAAAATGCCTGGTTTTTTTTAAGATTTCTTATCTATAGCAGAGAGGTTTGTAAGCGATAGGTCATTATAGTAAATAGGAAACATTTCTGTACTTTCATATTATAAGTACGTTTTTGAAAAATCGGGAGACCCTCAGAGGGAGATGTCACCACAGCAATCGGGAGCGTTTACTTTTTCTCATACGATCGCGTTGGAAGTAGCATTTATATAGAGGGTACACAGTAAAAAATTGTGCCATTTTGTAATGGAAAATCGAGTTTTGCACTAAATATGGAGGGTTGTAACATATGTATAGGTTATGCGGGAGACGGTAAGAAGTAGTGCGGTTTGTCAATGAAAAATCGGACATCTTGCACTTAAAGGGGGAGCGTTGGTATGTATTGGCTATGCAGATTTAGTGGCATTAATTTGTTTAAATGAAATCATAAGGGTTGCACATGTTCTCTGCTTAAAATATGCATACCTGTACTTTATACGCATGCATGTGTGCATGCATGGAGCTGTACGTAGAAATCCGCGACACTTCACAGTAGTTTTTGAAGTAGGTGCTTTGCAATGATATGCGACTTGCATTCAAAGTGATCAATAGTACATTTGAAGTGCGAAATTTTGATGACGGAGTTAGATGTAGGGATGTTTAATGTGATTGGTGGATGGTTGAGTGACTGCTTAGCTGTGTCCAATGAGGAAATGGATTCGCGAGTGATGTGGAAAGGGTAGAAGGACTGGCTAAGAGTTACGTGCCGCACGTAGACAACACTTGTCCGTGGGTAGGGCGTGTCACATACGGGTTTCTACAGCAAATCCAGCATGGAAAGGGGATTGTGGGCAACAGCCAATCAGATGTTCACATTGTTCTTTTGTGTCAAAGGATGGTGCGTATACTGAAGATGGCAGAGGTGCAGAGGGTCAAGGTTTTGGTCCTTGGAGATATTTTTGTCCATGGTTTACAGCACAATGCCGAAAGTAGGCATGTGGCACATGATTTTGATGTGAGAGGAGTGGAGGTGGTGTGGAGCGCTGAGAGTGATCGCAATGCTGTGGCAATTCTCCAAGTTTGCACCGAGATGCGCACGATGACCACTCCTCATGTGGTACTTTTGCACTACGGTGCATGCCATTTGGGCTACGTGAGTTCACATATTTTGTTGAAAGATTTGGAACAGTTGGTTCAAGCAGTCATGAACATCTTTCCAACTGCGAAATTAATTTTTTCTGGGTTACTCCCTAGAGGAAATTGGGACAACAGTTCTGTTTTCTGTCCTGATCAAAGTATTCGAGGTGTAACATCAATCGTGGCATGCATGTTTTTATGTTACGCGCTGGTATGTTTTTCTGCAGCCACAAGAACATTGTTCCCAGTAATGCTGCTTATTTTGAAGCAGATGGTGTTGCGCTATCTTCTTTGGGAAATGCCATGTTCTTTTGGAATGTGAGGATTGCTTTGGAGAAGGTTCTGTAATGGTTGTAGGAGTAAAGTAAGAACCAAAAATAATTAAAAAAACATATTTTGCAAGTGCTGCATATTACCAACGGGCATTCTAGGGTGGAGACGCATACAAATGAGTGTGCGAAGGTAGGGATTGGTCAGTAAAGGTCAGTGGGTGTGTTCTGTAGTGAGAACATCTTTTCCCTGACAGCAGATCAGACAGCCATGGCTCTGTGTGCTCGAAAACAGATTATATGGATTTTGCGAGACTCATGGATACATTGGTTGAAGTTGCATGCAGAAAGTTGCGTTCTATCTGCAGATCTTGGATTTCCTCATGTGGAAGTGCACTGGCATGGCGTGCGTGGATTGAGATGGCTGGACTTGGTACCTCTCTGTGCTACTTTACAGACACAGCGTCATCCTGAAATACTTAAAAATCTTTGCAGAGGAAACGGTTTAGGCTGTGTGTCTGGAATTTCTTTGCAATTTGCAATGAAGGAAGGACTTGCGAAGGTCATGGACATGTTTCCAAATTGCCAGTTCGTTTTTTCCCGTATTGCACAAAGACAAAAGTGGCTGCGTTCTTCTGCATTTGGCCCACAAATGGAGAAAGCGAGGCGTAATGTGAATAAGGCTGTTTGTGCCTTTCTAAGAGATTTTGGCATGTCCTCATTCCAGAATGAAAACATTTTGTTTCGCAGCACTTTCATTTTTTGCAGCGATGAAGTCCATCTCACATATGCTGGCTATCAGATTTTTGTTCACAATTTACAACCTGCATTGCAACTTTTTTTGGAATCATATTCACCTATTTGGCTATCCGTTTTTTCAAACCTGCAATTTTTGTAGCACACACAACACCACCGAAAGGCTCTTTTCAGAGCCACCACTTACTCCCAGCGAAAACTCCATTGGTTTTGCTTTGCTTGCAGCCTCCATTTTCGTGTCCTACGACTGTCCGCAGACTTTTCAAAAATGTGCGGGGGCCTACGACGGTCACTTGATAATTCTATTGTTAAACTGAGAAAGGCGGCTCTGAAAAGAGTCTTTTTTGTAATTTTTGTTATTTTCTAGTTTACTGCTTTTAAGGACACAACACACTAGGAGAGGAAGGCAAAGGAGGCTAAGGAAGGGACACCAACCATGGGGATAAGAAGTGCCAGGTGGAGAGAGAAAGATATAGTGTGGCCTTTACTTGGGTAGGGAGCAGTTCTTCTGATGCTCAGTGACCGTAGCCTCAAAAGCACTTCGAAGACTCTCCCCCATGCAGAGTACTGCATCACAGTACACACACAGTATTGTGACCCTCGAAAGGTAAGGGTCAACAGCATTGTGAATGGCTTGTGAGGCAGCTGGAGGGATGCGCTCCCCCACAGGAGTGTGTCTTGTGGTGAGAGGATCGGACACGGAGGATGCTGTGGAGGAACTCGATCTACTACGTTCTTCGCATGGCACCACCTTTCAAATGTCCACACTGTGGAACGAAGTTAGGTGTCGCTTCATGATTGTGGTACCAAAGCTGTATGCACCAGGTCTCCCACGACTCAGCAACTACTGGCACTTGTTATACTTGACCAGGTTCGCACATGCTTTCGGTACGTTCCCAAAAATGGAAAACAACCGGCACACCCACAACTCCCACCGAGTGTTTGTAGTGTGGATTTCCTCCACCTCATTCTCTTCTTCCTCGGTCTCTACATCCTCACCCGTATATCCCTATGCAGGCCCTTGGGGAGGTGGTAGCGGTGGAGGGTTTGGGGGTGGTGCTGAGGTTAATGAAGCAACATTAGCCATGGATGCCATAAGGATTAGTTGCCTAATGGTCGTTACAGCAGTAAAGGAAGCACAACTTTAACTGCTAAAGCCAGTAGCACAATGAAGATGAGCTCGGGGGTGTGGCCATTTATAGGGGTCGAGGAGTGCGGCTTGTGACCATATTGATCACTCAAAAGCGCTGAAAAAATTATAAACGACACGTTCACAGGTAGAGCTATTGTATGGGACATGTCAAATGGTGATTTTATACTGAAAAATAATTTCTCATGTATGTAAAAGTTATTGTGCAATGTTGTGGAAGCAGACAAAGTGCGCAAATTAGTCCACATGCTCAGCGTGGGTGTGGTCACATGATGACGTCCTGAACGCATCCATGAGGGAAATGCGTGTCCGCTGGACAGCAAATGCAGACTAACCAACGTGCGCATGCGCGCCAGTGTTCTACGGACAGTGTTCCGGTCCTGCAACTAATTAAAAGTGCGACACAAGTGAGAAGGACAGTTCGGGACAGGCACGATGTTCACAGTACTTATGGGTTTACTGCGCATGTGCGTACCTGATGTGATGACTGTACGGACAGGTCCAGTGTCCTTAGGGCACCTCCATTTTGTTTGACTATGAACATGCCGACCACCGTGCCTGTTCTAAGGACGGTTCCATCTTGGCTGCAGTCGACACGGACAGGTACAGTGTCCTTAGGACACTCCCATTTTGCTCATTTACAGACATCCCGGACACTTGGTGTGTTCTAGGAACATGTTTCTTCTCGTTTGTGAGCGGTACGGAGAGGTATAATGTTCTTAGCACGGCTCATTCTGTTCATTTATGCACACCTTGCACAGATGCTGCATTCTAAGATCAGTTCCATCTTGGTTGACATTGGTACGGGTGCGTGTATTGCCATTAGAACATCCATATTCTATTGCTTACAGTTAGCTCGAACAGGCGCGCTGTTCGCGAACATTTTAAGTCTTTTTTTTAAAAAAAAGAAATTCCCTCAAACCCTTCCACTACAACAAATATACAAAAACTTTCTAAAAACACACACGCACTTCAATCAACAGAAATACAGGGGGATGCAGATACTGACATGACTATAGGGGAGTTGGGGTTCAACATGGGCTGATTGTGAGGAGAGATGATTTGTGTGGGGAAGAAGGGATGTCTATTTTCTTCTTGGAGGTTTGGGGACGATTCACTAGGAAATGGAGAAGGGGGGCAGGTACAGGAGGGTATTTTTGCTCTCACAAATTCCTCTACAAATTCCTTTAAACTGTTAAAATTGTCATTTAGTGTGTCCATTTTCAGTTCTATCCTTTTCAGCCTGTCTTCCTCTGTGTCGTTTGTTGGCCTTTCCTCTTTTTTTTCCTGGTCTGTTAAAAATAAATATATATGTTAAATGCCCATAAAACACAGATCATTATTTTGCTTATGCAGAGCACTGTGTACCATTACTATCGCTATCTTTGGACATTTGCCAATGCGGAAAGTTCTCCTCGAGCCACTCCAAAGTACTGCACATTTTTGTGTCAAAACAACAGAAGGAAATTATTTTTTCTGCCCCTCATACCAAAAAAAGTACTCGCACATAAGAAAAATGAAGTTCACTTACTATTTTGTTGTAATTTGTCTTCGTTGTAGTGCGTGCATGTTAGGGAGAATTCTCTGTTTAGGCTGAATTTCCTAACCTAGTGAGTCCCCCAGCAGCTTTGCTGGATTTCTGGAGTTCGTTTTTTCCATCCTGCCAAGAGTGAGACTCTTTTTCTCCCACTCCTGGACATGAATGTGTGTAATTCCTTTGAATGTCAATGTGTTCTATGGGCTATGGGGGTCCTTTACTCCATAGGGTCTCATATGTTTTTCTATGTGTGTTACACCGCACCCTACGTGCCGTAACACTGGGGCGTCCTAGCGGACCTCCGTCATAGACTCCATACCCGGGGACTGACTACTGTCTCCCCGGGCATGTAAAGTCACCATTGGCTTTACTAGACCTAAATTTACTAACAGAACTAGTACAAACCATCCTATTGTGGACGTACTAGTAGGGGTAATTCGATTACTCCTGGGTCTGTTATATGAGGGGGCACTGTCCCGTCCCCCCTCGTCGAGTTTTGGCTGGTGGCAGTGGATACTACTTGTTATATTTGACCCCGAGTATAACCCTATGGGATTCTTCCCATTGTTGGAGATTAATACTTTTCCTCGTTAATCTATAACATACCACCGGTTTACTTATCTTAAATAAGTCTATCGGATGGTATTTTCTGCCAGAACTCTGTTTTTATAATGGCGTCTGTGTTCGTCTCTGTGACTCCTAAACCAAAGGTTTAGCCCTTTGTTCCACTTTTGGCGGGCTTCTGTACAGAGACCCTCCAAAGTGGTGCCATTCTGTCTGGGTTACCAAAGGGTTGTGGGAGGGGGGTTTAGGCACCCTGGACCGAGTTGCCTTGCCAACTCCGGTTGCACTCTGGTGTGATTGGCCCAAGTGGTGAGCCTCCCCGCTCACCACTTAGCGTGTTTTGATTGACAGCTAGGCTGAATTAATGGGGGTTTTCTGCATAAAAGCAGGGCTTTTGAGACTGGATCTTCAGAAGTCGCCACAGGACCTAAGAATCCGACGAGGGTAAAGCTGAGCTGACCTGCAACGACGACACCTCCGGTGGAGCCCTGCTGAACCGACTCACCACTTCCCGACGACAGAGGAGATCTCCCTGCCGGAGAGTCTCTTCCACTGACTGGTGGGAACAACCAGTCACCTTTGCTTTTTCTTTGCTTCAGGACGCCGTGGTCGAATTGCCCGTGCAGAGCACCCCGGCAACCGGATAGCCACTACCCCTGTACCACGACCAAAAGGTGGTGCCTTGTGACGGAGCACTCCGTGCCTGGTCTCTTCCCTGGTGGTGCACCGGACTTCACTTTTCTTCGACGACAAGATCATCTCTTCTCTTGGCAAAGACCCGACGTGCATCCACCACCAGGAACAACTGCCCCCGCCGGAGCTGTCTCTCCACAAACAAGGTACCGTGTCCGCCTGGCTTCCCTTTCTGCCGGATAGAGTGAGGTGTCTTAATCCTCGCCTTTCCATTGGGTCGCCTCCAAGCTTTCTTTAACTTACTGTTCTGAACTGGCCCAATCTTTCCATAACAATTTGCGATAAAGACTTGAAGCGCATTTCCTCTGAGACACTTTTGGACATATCGCCTTTCCTCTCTCCGAGTGGGCCTGGCCTCTGAACTTTGTGATCTGCAGTAACCTGCCTTACTTGCCTTGCATTTGTCCGTAAAGTATTGGTACAGAGTTGATGTCATAACCTGCCTTATTTTTCTCTCCCGTCCTAACGAATACTAGAGTGCCATCTAGGGTAACTCATACACCTCTGTCTGAAAATAAGTAATGCTGGTGAACCTAGATTTGTCGAAATATTTTTAGGGGGATTAATCTATTTTCTTCGTATAGTAATTTGTGATTGAAGTTATTTTGCCGTAAGAGTGCCAGAGTGTTTTCCATAGATGTGTTGTTATAAATAAATACCTTTATATCTTTACACCGAAGCCTTGTTCCGGGTCTACCTGTCCTACTGTGTAGATTGCCCTAGTTTGTATACTCCACATACTGCCTAACTCTTCTTGAGGGAAGTCTGACTGCTCAGCCACAGCTACCAAGTGAATCTGTGTGGTACAGACTGATACCAAGTGGATTTACTGCCAAACAGCTGTAGTCCTAAATCTTTTGCAGTGGTCCCAGAGGGAACTGCACAGGTTTACGCCTAACACTGGTGTATAGCGGTGGGATTTGTATCGAGTATACAGTTTAGAGTGCTTTTCGACACTTTAGGATAACTAACCACAAGGCTTAGCACTAAAGAAATCAACTTTCATAAACATGTCTACTATGGAAGCTTACAGTCAAGAGTCCTTGTCAGGTGAAAATACTGAGAGTTTACGAGCTCTCTGTAGGCAAGAGAATCTTTCTGTAAGAGGCAAGAAGTTAGAACTAATAGCGAGATTGCTGGAAAACCAAAGTCTGGGTACTGGTTCAGAGGAACTAACTTCTCCAGCAAATGTAGATAACAGTGATGGTGTTGATCTAAATCATAATTCTGATAATAGTGATGAAGAGGCTGAAGAGGAAGGAGAGGCTAACGAAACTGTCTCCCCTGCTCCTCTACCTGCCCTACCAGCTGTACCTACGGGGCCCATACCAGGTGCCACATGTAACCCTGCTTATTTTGAACTTGAAAAAATGAAGCTCGAATTAGAATACAAACGGTTCTTGGCTCAATCTGAAAGAAACCAAGAGCTCGAGTTCAGACGGATCAATGCCCAGGCTGAGCAGAAGCAAGCTGAGTTGAGGCTCAGGGAAATAGAACTTAATCACGAGTTAGATATGAAAAAGTTGTCTATAGAAAATGCTTCTCTCTCCTCTGGTTCCTCTAGGAGCTCCAGTCCCAAAAGACCCCGGATGCCGAAGGAATTAGTGGGTATGTATGAACCGAGATTGGATGTGTTAGATTGGTTAAAACTGTTTGAGCACAATCATGGGCTCCAGGACATCACCGGGAATGACTTCCCTGGTTGTTCTCTAGGCTACCCCCTGTTGCGACTGATGTGGTAATGGGGGTTGGGTGAGGCGGATAAAACGGATTACGAAAGTGTGAAACTAGCTTTGATAGCTGGGTTCGGGAAGACCCCTTCCCAGTATCTTAAGAGGTTTAGAACCCTCAAAAAGCATGATGGTACCCCTTGGGCTACCTGGGTGAGTGAAGGGTTGAAAAACTTAGAGGGATGGATTAAGGGTTACAAAGTGAACACTTATGATGGTATGAAGAATCTTTTTATGTTGGAGTCGATTTATGATGCCTGTTCTCCTGAGCTCAGACAGCACTTGGCTGATTCGAAGGAATTGGATTCCCGGAAGCTAGCTAAGGCTGCTGACTTATGGGTTGCCAACCGGGCTACTCATAAGGATTCTGGGGCAACTCAGAAAAAGGATGAGGGAAAACAGCCTAAAAAAGACTCAAAGGAGAATTCGAATAACCAAAATTCCAAAAAGGACCCCAAACAAAACCAGAAGGGTAAGCCACCAGGAAAACCGCAACAGAATAGTGTACCTTCTGGCCACAAACCAGAAGGAGGTCAGAACAAGCCACCATTCCAGAGAACATTTGGAACATGCTATCTCTGTGGGGCAACTGACCATATCAAAGGAGATCCAAAATGTAAGGGTAAACCTACTGGGATCAGCACGGTCTCCTTAGCCTTCACTCCTGAGGAGGAAGTCCAAATGACTAGTGCTCACTTTGAAGTCTTTGCTGACGAACCTTGGGTTCTTCAAGCAAGTGTATCAGTAGAGTCAATGGACCTGGTTAGTAATCAGAATAGGAGTGTGTATGACTCTATACCAGAAAACTCTAAGTGTTATTATGTGGACAGTGTTCTTGTCAATGGCCAGGATACTCCTGCCAGGCGAGACTCTGGGGCCAGCAGGACAGTAGTGGACGAAAGCTTTTTTAGACCTGAGGATGTTGCTAAGGCACCCAAAGGTCCCACTAAGATGTCTGGAGGCCCTGTCCAAATGCTTCCAATTCTACCAGCCCTCATTCAGTGTAATGACATGACAGTGTTGATTCCTGTCAGTGTTCAGACTGAGGTGCCTGGGAGAGTCCTGTTGGGGAATGATCTAAAAACTCTAGGAGTAGTATCCAGTACCCCCAGGCCTCCCAGTATGGAGACCCAGAACCAAACCAAATTGGCTAGAGAGACCACCTTAAGGAACCCCTCTAAGCCTGTGGGAACCTCTACTGAGAACCCCGCTACAAGCCCTGGTGTTGGTAAATTGACCTCTGACCCAGGCAAATTTCAGGCTAACATGTTAGGGAAATGGGAGCTCCAACCAAGCTCCATCATTGTTCCCCCAGTTAGAGAGTATGTGACACCCCTTGCTTATGAGGAAGAGGTGGATAGACCTACTGGAACCCTAACTAGGCCTAAGAGAACTGGTAATTCTCAGTGCTGGTGGAAAACTAGAAAAGAAAAGTCTAAGACCAAAAACCGCATACTACAAGTGTACCAATAGCTCTGATATGGTGCAGTAGTTTGTAGCCACTGGCTACAGAGGTGCGTTTGAGGCCATAGCATTATGAATTATGCTGCCACTACATGGGTCCTTACAACAGTTACAAGTTCCCTGGACGGACTGAAATAGTGCCCTTATTGGACCCCTCATTTTCTGTGCGTACAAGGTGGCCATGGGAAATACATCATAAAGAGATTATAACTGTGTTATTAGGTGCATGGGTCCCTCCACAACCACCTCAGTGATGTGTGGTAGTGGTTTTTTTTCTATAGGTGTGGTATCCTTCAGTGCTTCTGGCCAGAGGCTTCAATCCTAGCTGTATGTCCATAGATCTTACATGGGATGTGTGTGCAGTGGCTTCCACGTCTAGTACTTATAACTTTGGTCTTGGGTGCGTGGCCTTTGCTCTTGGGTGCGTGGCCTTGGGTGCGTGGCCTTTGACTAAAGTGCTATCGTTATTACACCCCACATTTTCTGTGTGTACAAGGTGTCCATAGAAAGTACATCATGAAGTCCGACCCCCAGAACAAATGCATTGATCAACCATGCCTTACTGTCTGAACCTTTCCCAACGCTCTGTGACACAGCAAAAGTTTTATAAATAGAGCATGTGTACGCTGGTTGTTGCTCCGCTTCCGTCGGATCCAAGATGTCGGGCGCATCCAAATAATCTGACGCAGAACACGTCTTGCAGCAGCCAATGGGCAGAGATGTCGCGTGGGTCATGACGCCAGCCCCTTAGCCAATCGGTATCTTGTCCGTGAACCGAACAGGGAAGTGTGACCATGAAGCGGACATAGATATCACTAATTTTTTCAGACCTATTTTTTCATAATTTCAAAGAAAAGTACTGCCTGGAAGGTCACCAAATTAACAAAAGCACGCTTTCGGGACCAAGCTGCTGCCCCTGCTGCAAATTTTGTGAAAATCCATCCAGCGGTTTGAACTGTAGCCGTGCGCAAAGTTTTTCCCCCATTCAGTCTATGGGAAAAAAAGATGTTTTGGGACCCTCCCCCTATAAATTTTGCCCCCCTGGCCAAATATCTCCATACTCTGTGTAATATATATATATTACATGGCCACGGTAGTGGCCATGTAGTTATGTTTAAGTTGCTGTTTTCATAGGAAGAGCACTTTTTGGGTGGCTTATAACTTCGCTCTCCCTGGACGGATCCTCACCAAACTTTGCAAAAAAAGTATTTGGGTCACTCTAAATTTTTTTGCAAAGTTTGGTGAGGATTCGTCCAGGGGGGGCAAAGTTATAGGGGGGTCCCAAAACTTTTTTTTTCCCATAGACATAATGGGAAAAAACTTTGCTCACGCCTACAGCCCAAACCGCTGGACGGATTTACACCAAATTAGCGGCAGGAGCGGCGGCTTGGTCCCGAAAGCGTGCTTTGCTTTATTTGGTGTAAATCTGTCCAGTAGTTTAAAAACAAAATGACAAAAATGTAAGTGAAAGAAATTAGTGATATCTGTGTTCGCTTCGCGGACACACTTCCCTGTTCGCTCCGCAGACAGGACGGTGATTGGGCAAGCAGCTTGCGTGATGTCCGCGGACATCTGACGTGCTCTCTCATTGGATGCGTGAAAGCGTGCAGTGCGTCTGGCTTCAGAGACGCCCGCCATCTTTGTTCCTCGCATGAGAGGCTTTGTATCCCGCCTGCACAGTAAGTCCCCCACCCCCGCTCATGCCCGTGTCTGTCTCCTGTTCCTCCCACCCCCTCGCTCATGTCTGTGTGTCTTTCTCCCTCCTGCCCACCCCCCGCTCATGTCCGTGTGTCTTTCTCCCTCCCGCCCACCGCCGGCTCATGTCCGTGTGTCTTTCTCCCTCCCGCTGTCATTATCACTACTTCCAAGAATGCAGGACCTGCCCAACATCCTTGGAAGCAGGCTCATAACCTTCATTCCGGGCACCAGCCGGCCCCTATTGGGACCTTTTGGACCTTGTCCTGGCGCCGGTGGCGCCAGGCTCATAAAGATCATCGGTCCCGGCACTGGAAGCGTCGGGCTCATAAAATGTGTAAAAGTGCTTGGGTGGATTTACCTACAGCAGACCATGCTGCATACTCACCAACAAGATGACGTCCACATCCTCTTCTGACAGGGACTACTTTCTTACCTGGGTGGGGCAGGCTCCACTCCTTGGATCAGGAACACTGGGACTCTTCTGGAAACTGGAACTCTTTCCTTACCTAGGCGAGGCAGTGGAAGAAGACGCCTAAGCACTCCTGCACACTATTTAAACCACGCCCGATTGATGCAATGTGCTTCACGTTATTCTGCATTAGCAGCAGGACGCTCACTGAGTCAGCTCCAGTCTTCAAGTGAAACCTCCAGCTCCAGCACCTGTGGGAACAAACTTTTACCTTCCTGGGATCCTGTCTTCAGCCGCACCTGCCAGCACAAAAAAAACAACAGGTTAGCAAAAGCCAACTTAAAGCCAAAAGCCAGCATTTTTACTAACCCGATCCATCGGCATCTTCCAATCCTCACGCCGCATTCCTTGGCAGTCCATCGATCCCTGTAAAGGCAAAGAACATTGATCAGTCATTTTGCATATTTTGATCTGCTTACCTGTGCGACGCACGCTCCGGATTCCAACAAGCGCTGCATACCCGCACCTGCAAATAAAGAAAGACAGCAAGGAGCGCTTTTAAAACCATCAGCCGCCATTCTACTTACGTGCCTTCACGCCTGCCATCTTCCTACTTACGCGCTTGCACGAACTTTGGCGTCCATGAACCAACACCTATCGCATCCAAAACCTGCAAGAGAAAAAGAGACTTTAAAGAGTGCATTTAAAACCATCAGCAGCCATTCAACTTACGTGCTTTCACGCGCGCCATCCACCTACTTAAACACCTACCGCATCCAAAGCCTGTAAGAGAAAAGGACTTCATTAAAGGTGTTCAGATACATATAAGGAACCGATCGTGCAGTTAACGACGGCCTCGCGCTCAAAGTTGTCCTCTGCAAGTAAGAAGTTTACAATATCACCAGTGGAGTAACTGGTACCCGCGCCCCAGCACCAATCGCAGGATGGAGAGCCCAGCATTCACCTACTTAAGGTGAGCACACCTATCCTTTGGGCCTCAAGGAAAGAGAGAGTGAGGAAGAGAAGTCCGTCCAACCACCGTTCATTAACCCCTTGTTCTTCTGCCTGCAGACACCTCACTCTTCAAGTCAGGCATACCGTGAGAAGAGGTCCAGCCCAGGGAACCAGCCGAGTCCTGCGCTTTACAATTGAAGACACGGTAACAACCCAGTCAAGATCTGCGCCTCCGTGGGAATCAGGTGAGCGTTACAGAACGCGAAGCCCACTGCAAATCTCCCACCCGGGCGCAATGGAAACCTCAGACACTGACCAACTAGCCCAGTTATTAGGGAAATTAAGAGCAGAAGTACAGGCAGCCCGTCAGGAAACAAATGCTCTGAGGAGAGAGTTAATTATATCCAAAGAGCGAACAGATGATCTCGCTAGACAGCTGTTACAAACGCAAGCGGGTCAAACACCCCTGCCTGCTTCGGGGGGAAGTTATACTTCAGCAACCTTACCTAATCCGGTACAAATTAATCTACCCGGAAATGTGCCTTTGGCTCCGCCCGAACGCTTCTCAGGTGATCCAAAAAAGTTTGCAGTGTTCATCAATCAGTGCCGCTTGCACTTTCTGTGTAGACCAGCTGCTTTTCCAACGGACCAGACTAAGGTAGCTTTCGTGCTTTCATATCTTAGTGGCAGTGCTGCAGACTGGTCAATTCCTCTGGTAACACAGGATGACCCAATTCTCCGTAATTTCCAGGCCTTCCAGACCAGTATGGAGAGACTGTTTGCAAGACACTCACAGGGGCAGGCCTTGGATAATGAACTCCTTTCATTACGACAGGGTAATCAGGATCTCCTGACTTATATTGCGTCATTCACATACTAGTAGTTGAAACCAGATGGCCCGAGGATAAGAGGATTACGCTTTTCTACAGAGGTTTGCGTGGAGAACTCAAAGATGTTCTAGCCCAGGCAGTGAATCCTCCACAAGACTGTTCTGAATATATTGACTTGGTGGTTCAACTGGACCACAGATTACAGAATAGGAAAGCAGATCATTCCAGGTTCGAAGCTCAAGTTTTTTCAAGACCACAGAGTTCCACCAAAGGAGTTGATACCGTAGAACCTATGCAAATAGGGGTTGTAAAAGGACCATTAACCCAAAAGGAACGAGACAGAAGAAGACAACTGCAATTGTGCCTCTATTGCGGAAACTCAGGACATTTCCTTCGAGAATGCCCAGTGAAACCTTCGAAGAAGACAGTGGGTGCTTCCGATAAAGGTACCGAAAAGCCAGAGCCGGGAAACGACCTCGCCCGACACGTGTAGAGGTCCGCTTGCCGAGCGTAAAAACCAGTTCTTTGACCTCACATTTCATAGTGTCAATGGTCCTCATAAGCCCAGAGCGACCGGATCGTTTGCATGCTATTAAAGCATACATTGACAGCGGAGCAATCGGTAATTATGTGGACCGCGAAATGGCATCCAGGATGAATTTGCCTCTTTGTCCCAAGGCAATTAAAGACGTTATTACCACAGTGGATGACACGGAAATAGATTCCGGACCAGTAACTCATACCACCTCAGAAGTGACGTTGTTAAGCCAAGAATGACATCGTGAGGTGATCGTGTTTGATGTGATCAAGGCCCCTCAGTTTTAAGTTATCCTGGGAATTCCTTGGTTAGAGAAACACAATCCCCAAATTGATTGGCGAGCAAAGACAATTCGGTTTCCGGAGTGTGTCCCCACTTGTTATCCACGGCTCGACATTAAGCTGGCAGCAACTACTTCCGAGGATCCCTAACTACCTCCAGACTACAGGGAATTCCAAGACGTCTTCCAGAAAGATCAAGCTAACTCTCTACCTCCTCACAGGTCTTACGACTGTCAAATAGATCTGATACCTGGATCCACTCCTCCTTGCAGTAGAATTTATGCCCTTACCGAGCCCGAAAATCTTCACCTGAGACAGTATTTGGACCAGTATCTGGTTAACGGGTTCATCCGTCCTTCAAAGTCCCCAGCCTCTTCAGCTCTGTTCTTCGTCCCGAAAAAGGAAGGGGACCTTAGAACCTGTATAGATTACCGTGCCCTGAACCAGATCACCGTAAAGAACAGATATCCTCTGCCGTTGATCCCTGAACTCCTTGACCAAGTTAAAGGCGCCTGTATCTATACGAAGTTAGATCTCAGAGGAGCTTACCACTTGGTACGAATTAAAGAGGGCGATGAATGGAAGACGGCCTTTCGCACCAAGTATGGGCTGTTTGAATATCAAGTAATGCCCTTTGGCTTATGCAACGCACCGGCCGCCTTTCAGTACTTCATGAATGACGTCTTTAGGGAACTTATAGACGTGTGTGTAGTTGTTTACATTGACGACATCCTTGTATACTCATCCTCTGAGGCAGACCATCGGAAACACGTCAGAGCAGTTCTTGAAAGCCTTCGCCAACATAAACTTTTTGCCAAGCTGGAAAAGTGCGTTTTCCATGTTACCGGGGTCGAATTTTTGGGATTTATTCTATCACCCAACAGAGTCCACATGGATTCAAGAAAAGTTGACGCAATCATCAAGTGGCCTTCACCAACTTCTGTAAAAGGAGTCCAAAGCATGTTGGGTTTCGCCAACTTCTACCGCAGATTTATTCCAGACTTTTCCCGAGTAGTCCAGCCCATTACAGCCCTTTTAAGAAAGAACAAACGTTTCGAGTGGTCTGCAGAAGCGGAGCAAGCTTTTCAGGAACTAAAAGCCAATTTTACCTCCGCACCGGTTTTAAAACATCCCCGCCCGGAGCTTCCTTACATCGTTGAGACTGACGCCTCCAGTCTTGCAATGGGGGCAGTGCTATCGCAGAGAGATCCAGAAACTAACCAGTTACACCCCGTGGCGTTTTGGTCCCGCAAGTTCTCGGCTCCCAAAATCAACTACACCATCACAGATAAAGAACTTTTGGCTATTAAGTCCGCCTTCAAGGCCTGGCGCCTTTACCTTCTGGGAGCCAAACACACAGTCACAGTAATAACAGATCACCGCAATTTACAGTATCTAAAGACCGCCAAAGCTCAATCCTCGAGACAGCTCCGTTGGGCACTATTTTTTGCTGAGTTTGACTTTGTGATCACTTATCGACCAGGCAACAAGAACGGCAAAGCTGATGCCCTTTCCCGGATGGGAGTTGATGAACACATGGTCAACCCGTACCTATAATTCCCGAACAAAGAATTCTAGGTCTGGTCGTCGCGCAATCCATTGAAGATGTTGAAGCAAAAGTCAAACAACTCGTAACTCGGCCAGATTTACAGAACTGGCCACTTAAAGGAGAAAGCTTCACTGTGAATAAGAATCTACTGTACTTCCAAGGACGACTATATCTACCTTGTGCAGAGTTACAAAAACAGGTAATCTCTTGTTATCATGATTCCTTGATGGAAGGGCATCCCGGTATTGCCAAAACCTCAGAGAAAATCAAGAGACACTTCTGGTGGCCGTCTTGGAGGAATGACATTAGAGACTTTGTAATTTCCTGTGGTGTGTGCGCCCAAAATAAGAGTCTGAAGGAAAGACCAGCAGGCCTCTTACATCCATTGGACATTCCACCATGTCCCTGGCATACCCTCTCCATGGATTTTATCACTGACTTACCTCCGTGCTCCGGATATAACACAATCTTAGTAGTTGTGGATCTATTCTCCAAGATGGCTCACTTTATCCCACTGAAAGGTCTTCCATCAGCTTCAGTTCTGGCCCGAGAATTCCTCGAAAACATCGTTCGGTTGCACAGCTTCCCCTCAGTGTTGGTCTCTGATAGAGGAAGTCAGTTTATCTCCCACTTTTGGCGAAATTGCTGTCGACTAGCTCAAATTGACGTAAGGCTTTCAACCAGCCACCAACCCCCAGACCGACTGACAGACCGAGAGGACTAACCAAACTCTGGAACAGTATTTACGCTGCATGCTGCAGCAGTCAGAAGGCACTTGGAAGGACATCCTTTGGATCGCCGAGTACGCTTACAATAATTCAATCCATTCTGGAACCGGAAAGACCCCTTTTTTCCTCTTATATGGAATCCATCCTCGAACCTCCAACCTTGATCCACCCCAGGATCTCGGAACGCCCGCCGCAGACCATCTACATTCTGCTATCACTCAAGCCTTTAAGGAAGCCACTACTCATCTTCAACGAGCTAAGGAGCAATACAAAAAAGGAGCAGACCAACATCGAAAAGAGGCCCCCCAATATCTAGTGGGAGACCAAGTCTGGTTGTCCACTAAACATTTACCATTAAAAGGACCACGCACCTTCAACCCGAAATACCTGGGACCCTATCCTATCACAGCCATAATAAATCCAGTGGCAGTTAAATTGGGCCTACCTTCCCACATGAAGATACATCCAGTTTTCCATGTATCCCTCCTAAAACCTATGCAACCTGAGACCCGACTGACCAGATCTCCAGAACCTATTCAAGTTAATGGAGAACTTGAATACAAAGTTAAAAATATCCTGGACTCCAAGATTTCCAACTCGAAGCTATACTATCTGATAGACTGGAAAGGTTACGGTCCCCAGGAAAGGTCTTGGGAACCTTCAGAACATGTCCACGCACCTCGGCTGATCAAAAGGTTTCATCGAACTTTCCCCAACAAACCAAAACCCCCGGAGAAGACAAGCTTGGGAAGGGCCTTGAGGGGGGGTGCTGTCATGATCACTACTTCCAAGAATGCAGGACCTGCCCAACATCCTTGGAAGCAGGCTCATAACCTTCATTCCGGGCACCAGCCGGCCCCTATTGGGACCTTTTGGGCCTTGTCCTGGCGCCGGTGGCGCCGGGCTCATAAAGATCGGTCCCGGCACTGGAAGCGTCGGGCTCATAAGATGTGTAAAAGTGCTTGGGTGGACCTACCTACAGCAGACCATGCTGCATACTCACCAACAAGATGACATCCACATCCTCTTCTGACAGGGACTACTTTCTTACCTGGGTGGGGCAGGCTCCACTCCTTGGATCAGGAACACTGGGACTCTTCTGGAAACTGGAACTCTTTCCTTACCTAGGCGAGGCAGTGGAAGAAGACGCCTAAGCACTCCTGCACACTATTTAAACCACGCCCGATTGATGCAACGTGCTTTGCGTTATTCTGCATTAGCAGCAGGACGCTCACCGAGTCATCTCCAGTCTTCCAGTGAAAACTCCAGCTCCAGCACCTGTGGGAACAAACTCTTACCTTCCTGGGGTCCTGTCTTCAGCCGCACCTGCCAGCACAAAAAAACAACAGGTTAGCAAAAGCCAATTTAAAGCCAAAAGCCAGCATTTTTACTAACCCGATCCATCAGCATCTTCCAATCCTCACGCCGCATTCCTTGGCAGTCCATCGATCCCTGTAAAGGCAAAGAACATTGATCAGTCATTTTGCATATTTTGATCTGCTTACCTGTGCGACGCACGCTCCGGATTCCAACAAGCGCTGCATACCCGCACCTGCAAATAAAGAAAGACAGTAAGGAGCGCTTTTAAAACCATCAGCCGCCATTCTACTTACGTGCCTTCACGCGTGCCATCTTCCTACTTACGCGCTTGCACGAACTTTGGCGTCCATGAACCAACGCCTACCGCATCCAAAACCTGCAAGAGAAAAGGACTTCATTAAAGGTGTTCAGATACATATAAGGAACCGATCGTGCAGTTGACGGCCTCGCGCTCTAAGTTGTCCTCTGCAAGTAAGAGGTTTACAATATCACCAGTGGAGTAACTGGTACCCGCGCCCCAGCACCAATCGCAGGATGGAGAGCCAAGCATTCACCTACTTAAGGTGAGCACACCTATCCTTTGGGCCTCAAGGAAAGAGAGAGTGAGGAAGAGAAGTCCGTCCAACCACCGTTCATTAACCCCTCGTTCTTCTGCCTGCAGACACCTCACTCTTCAAGTCAGGCATACCGTGAGAAGAGGTCCAGCCCAGGGAACCAGCCGAGTCCTGCGCTTTACAATTGAAGTCATGGTAACAACCCAGTCAAGATCTGCGCCTCCGTGGGAATCAGGTGAGCGTTACACCCGCCCGCCCCCCGCTCATGTCCGTGTGTCTTTCACCCTCCCGCTCACCCCCCGCTCATGCCCGCTCATGCCCCGCTCGTCTCTCCCAACCGCCCACCCCCCGCTCTTGCCCCGTGTGTCTCTCCCACCCCCGTGTGTCTCTCCCACCCCCGTGTGTCTACCACCCCCGTGTGTCTCTACCACCCGCTGCTCATGTCTGTGTGTTTCTCCCCACCCGCCGCCCGCTCATGTCCGTGTGTCTCTCCCCACCCGCCGCCCACCCCCCGCTCATGTCCGTATGTCTCTCACCACCTGCCACCCACCCCCCGCTCATGTCCGTATGTCTCTCACCACCTGCCGCCCACCCCCTGCTCATGTCCGTGTGTCTCTCCCCACCCGCCGCCCACCCCCCGCTCATGCCTCGTCTCTCCCCCTCCCGCCCACCCCGCTCATGTCCGTGTGTCTCTCCCCACCCGCCGCCCACCCCCCACTCATGTCCCGTGTCTCTCTCCCTCCCCCCACCCCCGCTCATGCCCCGTGTCTCTTTCCCCCTCCCGCCCACCCCCCCCGCTCATGCCCCATGTGTCTCTCTCTCCTTCCCCCCACCCCCCACCCATGCCCCGTGTCTCTCCCCCCACCCATGCCCCGTGGGTCTCTCCCCCTCCCCCCACCCATGCCCCGTGTGTCTCCCCCTCCCCCCCACCCATGCCCCGTGTCTCTCCCCCTCCCCCCCACCCATGCCCCGTGTCTCTCCCCCTCCCCCCCACCCATGCCCCGTGTCTCTCCCCCTCCCCCCCACCCATGCCCCGTGTCTCTCCCCCTCCCCCCCACCCATGCCCCGTGTCTCTCCCCCTCCCCCACCCATGCCCCGTGTGTCTCTCCCCCTCCCCCCACCCATGCCCCGTGTGTCTCTCCCCCTCCCCCATCCATGCCCTGTGTGTCTCTCCCCCTCCCCCCACCCATGCCCTGTGTGTCTCTCCCCCTCCCCCCACCCATGCCCCGTGTGTCTCTCCCCCTCCCCCACCCATGCCCCGTGTGTCTCTCCCCCTCCCCCCCACCCATGCCCCGTGTCTCTCCCCCTCCCCCCCACCCATGCCCCGTGTCTCTCCCCGTCCCCCCACCCATGCCCCGTGTGTCTCTCCCCCTCCCCCACCCATGCCCCGTGTGTCTCTCCCCCTCCCCCCCACCCATGCCCCGTGTCTCTCCCCCTCCCCCCCACCCATGCCCCGTGTCTCTCCCCCTCCCCCCCACCCATGCCCCGTGTCTCTCCCCCTCCCCCCCACCCATGCCCCGTGTCTCTCCCCCTCCCCCCACCCATGCCCCGTGTCTCTCCCCCTCCCCCCACCCATGCCCCGTGTCTCTCCCCCTCCCCCCCACCCATGCCCCGTGTCTCTCCCCCTCCCCCCCACCCATGCCCCGTGTCTCTCCCCCTCCCCCCACCCATGCCCCGTGTCTCTCCCCCTCCCCCCCACCCATGCCCCGTGTCTCTCCCCCTCCCCCCCATCCATGCCCCGTGTCTCTCCCCCTCCCCCCACCCATGCCCCGTGTCTCTCCCCCTCCCCCCCACCCATGCCCCGTGTGTCTCTCCCCCTCCCCCCACCTATGCCCCGTGTCTCTCCCCCATCCCCCACACCCATTTCCTGTGTCTCTCCCCCTCCCGCTCATGCCCCGCGTCTCTCCCCCTCCCGCCCACCCCCCGCTCATGCCCCGCGTGTCTCTCCCCTTCCCGCCCACCCCCCGCTCATGCCCCACGTGTCTATCCCCTTCCCCCACCCTCCGCTCATGCCTCGTGTGTCTGTCTCCCTCCCCCCCACCCCCCGCTCATGCCCTGTGTCTCTCCTCTTACCCCCAACCCCCGCTCATGCCCCGTGTGTCTCTCTCCCTCCCGCCCACCCCCCGCTCATGCCCCGTGTGTCTCTCCCTCCCGCCCACCCCCCGCTCATGCCCCGTGTGTCTCTCTCCCTCCCGCCCACCCCCCGCACATGCCCCGTGTGTGTCTCTCACTCCCGCCCACCCCCCGCTCATGCCCCGTGTCTCTCTCCCTCCCCCTACCCCCCGCTCATGCCCAGTGTCTGTCTTCTGTTCCCCCCCTCATGCCCCGTGTCTGTCTCCTGTTCTCTCCACACCCCGCTCATGCCCCATGTCTGTGTCCTGTTCCCCCCCACCCCCCGCTCATGCCCCATGTCTGTGTCCTGTTCTCCCCACCCCCCGCTCATGCCCCATGTCTGTCACCTGTTCCCCCCACACGCTCATGCCCCGGGTCTCTCTTGTTGCCCCCCACCCCCCGCTCATGCCCCGTGTTTGTCTCCTGTTCTCCCCACCCCCGCTCATGCCCCGTGTCTTTTTCCTGTTCCTCCCACCCCCCGCTCATGCCCCATGTCTGTCACCTCTTGCTCCCACCCATGCCCCGTGTCTGTCTCCTGTTGCCCCCCACCCCCGTGCTCATGCCCCGTGTCTGTCTCCTGTTCTCCCCACCCCCGCTCATGCCCCGTGTCTGTCTCCTGTTGCCCCCCACCCCCCGCTCATGCCCCGTGTCTCTCTCCTGTTGCCCCCCAACCCTCCGTTCATGCCCTGTGTCTGTCTCCTGTTGCCCCCCACCCCCGCTCATGCCCCGTGTCTGTCTCCTGTTCCCCCGCTCATGCCCCGTGTCTCTCTCCTGTTGCGCCCCACCCCCGCTCATGCCCCGTGTCTGTCTCCTGTACCCCCCACCCCCGCTCATGCCCTGTGTCTGTCTCCTGTACCCCCCACCCCCCGCTCATGCCCCGTGTCTGTCTCCTGTTGCCCCCCACTCATGCCCCGTGTCTGTCTCCTGTTCCCCCCACCCACTCATGTCCCGTGTCTCTCTCCTGTTGCCCCCTACCCCCCGCTCATGCCCCATGTCTGTCTCCTGTACCCCCCCACCCCACGCTCGTGCCCCGTGTCTTTCCTATTGCCACCGACTCCCCCGCTCATGCCCCGTGTCTGTCTTCTGTTCCCCCCACCCCCCGCTCATGCCCTGTGTCTCTCTCCTGTTGCCCCCCATGCCCCCTGCTCATGCCCTGTGTCTCCCTCGTGTTCCCCCACCCCCGCTCATGCTCTGTGTTTCCCTCGTGTTACCCCCCGCCCCCCGCTCATGCTCCGTGTCTCCCTCGTGTTCCCCCAACCCCCGCTCATGCCCCTTGTCTCTCTCCTTTCCTCCCCACCCCCGCTCATGTCCCGTATGTGCCCTGTACCCCCCGCTCATGCCCCGTGTCTATCTCCTGTTGCCCCCCACCCCTCCCGCTCATGCCCCGTGTGTCTCTCTCCCTCCTCCCACCCCCGCTCATGCCCCGTGTCTCTCTTGTTGCCCCCCACCCCCCGCTCATGCCCCATGTCTGTCTTCTGTTCCCCCCGCTCATGCCCCATGTCTGTCTTCTGTTCCCCCGCTCATGCCCCGTGTCTGTCTCCTGTTCTCTCCACACCCCGCTCATGCCCCGTGTCTGTGTCCTGTTCCCCCCACCCCCGCTCATGCCCCGTGTCTCTCCTGTTGCCCCCCACCCCTCCCGCTCATGCCCCGTGTCTGTCTCCTGTTGCCCCCCACCCCTCCCGCTCATGCCCCGTGTCTGTCTCCTGTTGCCCCCCACCCCTCCCGCTCATGCCCCGTGTCTGTCTCCTGTTCCCCGCACCCGCACCCGCACATGCCCCGTGTCTGTCTCCTGTTCCCCCCACATGCTCATGCCCTGTTTGTCTCCTGTTCTCCCCACCCCCTGCTCATGCCCCGTGTCTGTCTCCTGTTGCCCCCCATCCCCTGCTCATGCCCCGTGTCTCCTGTTCCCCCCGCTCATGCCCTGTGTCTCTCTCCTGTACCCCCCACCCCCGCTCAAGCCCCGTGTCTCCTGTTCCCCCGCTCATGCCCTGTGTCTCTCTCCTGTACCCCCACCCCCGCTCATGCCCCGTGTCTGTCTCCTGTTGCCCCCCCACTCATGCCCCTTGTCTGTCTCCTGTTGCCCCCCCACTCATGCCCCTTGTCTGTCTCCTGTTCCCTCCACCCACTCATGTCCCGTGTCTCTCTCCTGTTGCCCCCCACCCCCCGCTCATGCCCTGTGTCTGTCTCCTGTACCCCCCCACCCCACGCTCATGCCCCGTGTCTGTCTTCTGTTCCCCCCGCTCATGCCCCGTGTCTGTCTCCTGTTCTCTCCACACCCCGCTCATGCCCCGTGTCTGTGTCCTGTTCCCCCCCACCCCCGCTCATGCCCCGTGTCTATCTCCTGTTGCCCCCACCCCTCCCGCTCATGCCCCGTGTCTGTCTCCTGTTGCCCCCCACCCCTCCCGCTCATGCCCCGTGTCTGTCTCCTGTTCCCCCCCACCCGTTCATGCCCCGTGTCTGTCTCCTGTTCCCCCCGCATGCTCATGCCCCGTGTTTGTCTCCTGTTCTCCCCACCCCCTGCTCATGCCCCGTGTCTGTCTCCTGTTGTCCCCCACACCCCGCTCATGCCCTGTGTCTGTCTCTGTTGTTCCCCCACCCCCGCTCATGCCCCGTGTCTGTCTCCTGTTCCCCCCGCTCATGCCCTGTGTCTCTCTCCTGTACCCCCCACCCCCCGCTCATGCCCCGTGTCTGTCTCCTGTTCCCCCCACCCACTCATGTCCCGTGTCTCTCTCCTGTTGCCCCCCACCCCATGCCCTGTGTCTCTCCTGTACCCCCCCACCCTCATGCCCCGTGTCTTTCCTGTTGCCCCTGACTCCCCCGCTCATGCCCCGTGTCTGTCTTCTGTTCCCCCCACCCCCCGCTCATGCCCCGTGTCTGTCTCCTGTTTCCCCCCACCCCCTGCTCATGCCCCGTGTCGTTCTCCTGTTGCCCCCACCCATGCCCCGTGTCTGTCTCCTGCATTCCCCCACTCCACGCTCATGCCCCGTGTCTCTCTCCTGTTGCCCCCCACACCCACCGCTCATGCCCCGTGTCTCTCTCCTGTTCTCCCCACCCCCCGCTCATGCCCCGTGTCTCTCCTGTTCTCCCCACCCCCCGCTCATGCCCCGTGTCTCTCTCCTGTTGACCCCACCCCCTGCTCATGCCCCGTGTCTGTCTCCTGTTGCCCCCACACCCCGCTCATGCCCCGTGTCTCCCTCGTGTTCCCCCCACCCCCCGCTCATGCCCCTTGTCTCTCTCCTTTCCCCCCCACCCCGCTCATGTCCCGTATGTGCCCTGTACCCCCGCTCATGCCCCGTTTCTATCTCCTGTTGCCCCCCACCCCTCCTGCTCATGCCCCGTGTCTGTCTCCTGTTCCCCCCACCCTGTCATGCCCCGTGTCTGTCTCCTGTTCCCCCCCACACGCTCATGCCCCGTGTCTCTTGTTTCCCCCCACCCCCCGCTCATGCCCCGTGTTTGTCTCCTGTTCTCCCCACCCCCGCTCATGTCCCGTATGTGCCCTGTACCCCCGCTCATGCCCCGTTTCTATCTCCTGTTGCCCCCCACCCCTCCTGCTCATGCCCCGTGTCTGTCTCCTGTTCCCCCCACCCTGTCATGCCCCGTGTCTGTCTCCTGTTCCCCCCACACGCTCATGCCCCGTGTCTCTTGTTTCCCCCCACCCCCCGCTCATGCCCCGTGTTTGTCTCCTGTTCTCCCCACCCCCTGCTCATGCCCCGCGTCTTTTTCCTGTTCCTCCCACCCCCTGCTCATGCCCCGTGTCTGTCTCCTGTTGCCCCCACCCCCTGCTCATGCCCCATGTCTCCCTCGTGTTCCCCCACCCCCCCGCTCATGCCCCGTGTTTCCCTCGTGTTACCCCCGCCCCCCGCTCATGCTCCGTTTCTCCCTCGTGTTCCCCCCACCGCCCGCTCATGCCCCTTGTCTCTCTCCTTTCCTCCCCACCCCCGCTCATGTCCCGTATGTGCCCTGTACCCCCGCTCATGCCCTGTGTCTCCCTCGTGTTCCTCCCCACCCCCTGCTCATACCCCGTGTCTCCCTCATGTTCTTCCCCACCCGCTGCTCATGCCCTGTGTCTCTCTCGTGTTCCCCCCACCACCGCTCATGCCCTGTGTTTCCTTCCTTTTCCCCCCACCCCCTGCTCATGCCCCGTTTGTACCCTGTTCCCTCTCACCCCCCGCTCATGCCCATGTGTCTCCCCTGTGCCCCCCACCCCCCGCTCATGCCCCGTGTTTGTCTCCTGTTCTCCCCACCCCCGCTCATGCCCCGTGTCTTTTTCCTGTTCCTCCCACCCCCCGCTCATGCCCCATGTCTGTCACCTCTTGCTCCCACCCATGCCCCGTGTCTGTCTCCTGTTGCCCCCCACCCCCGTGCTCATGCCCCGTGTCTGTCTCCTGTTCTCCCCACCCCCGCTCATGCCCCGTGTCTGTCTCCTGTTGCCCCCCACCCCCCGCTCATGCCCCGTGTCTCTCTCCTGTTGCCCCCCAACCCTCCGTTCATGCCCTGTGTCTGTCTCCTGTTGCCCCCCACCCCCGCTCATGCCCCGTGTCTGTCTCCTGTTCCCCCGCTCATGCCCCGTGTCTCTCTCCTGTTGCGCCCCACCCCCGCTCATGCCCCGTGTCTGTCTCCTGTACCCCCCACCCCCGCTCATGCCCTGTGTCTGTCTCCTGTACCCCCCACCCCCCGCTCATGCCCCGTGTCTGTCTCCTGTTGCCCCCCACTCATGCCCCGTGTCTGTCTCCTGTTCCCCCCACCCACTCATGTCCCGTGTCTCTCTCCTGTTGCCCCCTACCCCCCGCTCATGCCCCATGTCTGTCTCCTGTACCCCCCCACCCCACGCTCGTGCCCCGTGTCTTTCCTATTGCCACCGACTCCCCCGCTCATGCCCCGTGTCTGTCTTCTGTTCCCCCCACCCCCCGCTCATGCCCTGTGTCTCTCTCCTGTTGCCCCCCATGCCCCCTGCTCATGCCCTGTGTCTCCCTCGTGTTCCCCCACCCCCGCTCATGCTCTGTGTTTCCCTCGTGTTACCCCCCGCCCCCCGCTCATGCTCCGTGTCTCCCTCGTGTTCCCCCAACCCCCGCTCATGCCCCTTGTCTCTCTCCTTTCCTCCCCACCCCCGCTCATGTCCCGTATGTGCCCTGTACCCCCCGCTCATGCCCCGTGTCTATCTCCTGTTGCCCCCCACCCCTCCCGCTCATGCCCCGTGTGTCTCTCTCCCTCCTCCCACCCCCGCTCATGCCCCGTGTCTCTCTTGTTGCCCCCCACCCCCCGCTCATGCCCCATGTCTGTCTTCTGTTCCCCCCGCTCATGCCCCATGTCTGTCTTCTGTTCCCCCGCTCATGCCCCGTGTCTGTCTCCTGTTCTCTCCACACCCCGCTCATGCCCCGTGTCTGTGTCCTGTTCCCCCCACCCCCGCTCATGCCCCGTGTCTCTCCTGTTGCCCCCCACCCCTCCCGCTCATGCCCCGTGTCTGTCTCCTGTTGCCCCCCACCCCTCCCGCTCATGCCCCGTGTCTGTCTCCTGTTGCCCCCCACCCCTCCCGCTCATGCCCCGTGTCTGTCTCCTGTTCCCCGCACCCGCACCCGCACATGCCCCGTGTCTGTCTCCTGTTCCCCCCACATGCTCATGCCCTGTTTGTCTCCTGTTCTCCCCACCCCCTGCTCATGCCCCGTGTCTGTCTCCTGTTGCCCCCCATCCCCTGCTCATGCCCCGTGTCTCCTGTTCCCCCCGCTCATGCCCTGTGTCTCTCTCCTGTACCCCCCACCCCCGCTCAAGCCCCGTGTCTCCTGTTCCCCCGCTCATGCCCTGTGTCTCTCTCCTGTACCCCCACCCCCGCTCATGCCCCGTGTCTGTCTCCTGTTGCCCCCCCACTCATGCCCCTTGTCTGTCTCCTGTTGCCCCCCCACTCATGCCCCTTGTCTGTCTCCTGTTCCCTCCACCCACTCATGTCCCGTGTCTCTCTCCTGTTGCCCCCCACCCCCCGCTCATGCCCTGTGTCTGTCTCCTGTACCCCCCCACCCCACGCTCATGCCCCGTGTCTGTCTTCTGTTCCCCCCGCTCATGCCCCGTGTCTGTCTCCTGTTCTCTCCACACCCCGCTCATGCCCCGTGTCTGTGTCCTGTTCCCCCCCACCCCCGCTCATGCCCCGTGTCTATCTCCTGTTGCCCCCACCCCTCCCGCTCATGCCCCGTGTCTGTCTCCTGTTGCCCCCCACCCCTCCCGCTCATGCCCCGTGTCTGTCTCCTGTTCCCCCCCACCCGTTCATGCCCCGTGTCTGTCTCCTGTTCCCCCCGCATGCTCATGCCCCGTGTTTGTCTCCTGTTCTCCCCACCCCCTGCTCATGCCCCGTGTCTGTCTCCTGTTGTCCCCCACACCCCGCTCATGCCCTGTGTCTGTCTCTGTTGTTCCCCCACCCCCGCTCATGCCCCGTGTCTGTCTCCTGTTCCCCCCGCTCATGCCCTGTGTCTCTCTCCTGTACCCCCCACCCCCCGCTCATGCCCCGTGTCTGTCTCCTGTTCCCCCCACCCACTCATGTCCCGTGTCTCTCTCCTGTTGCCCCCCACCCCATGCCCTGTGTCTCTCCTGTACCCCCCCACCCTCATGCCCCGTGTCTTTCCTGTTGCCCCTGACTCCCCCGCTCATGCCCCGTGTCTGTCTTCTGTTCCCCCCACCCCCCGCTCATGCCCCGTGTCTGTCTCCTGTTTCCCCCCACCCCCTGCTCATGCCCCGTGTCGTTCTCCTGTTGCCCCCACCCATGCCCCGTGTCTGTCTCCTGCATTCCCCCACTCCACGCTCATGCCCCGTGTCTCTCTCCTGTTGCCCCCCACACCCACCGCTCATGCCCCGTGTCTCTCTCCTGTTCTCCCCACCCCCCGCTCATGCCCCGTGTCTCTCCTGTTCTCCCCACCCCCCGCTCATGCCCCGTGTCTCTCTCCTGTTGACCCCACCCCCTGCTCATGCCCCGTGTCTGTCTCCTGTTGCCCCCACACCCCGCTCATGCCCCGTGTCTCCCTCGTGTTCCCCCCACCCCCCGCTCATGCCCCTTGTCTCTCTCCTTTCCCCCCCACCCCGCTCATGTCCCGTATGTGCCCTGTACCCCCGCTCATGCCCCGTTTCTATCTCCTGTTGCCCCCCACCCCTCCTGCTCATGCCCCGTGTCTGTCTCCTGTTCCCCCCACCCTGTCATGCCCCGTGTCTGTCTCCTGTTCCCCCCCACACGCTCATGCCCCGTGTCTCTTGTTTCCCCCCACCCCCCGCTCATGCCCCGTGTTTGTCTCCTGTTCTCCCCACCCCCGCTCATGTCCCGTATGTGCCCTGTACCCCCGCTCATGCCCCGTTTCTATCTCCTGTTGCCCCCCACCCCTCCTGCTCATGCCCCGTGTCTGTCTCCTGTTCCCCCCACCCTGTCATGCCCCGTGTCTGTCTCCTGTTCCCCCCACACGCTCATGCCCCGTGTCTCTTGTTTCCCCCCACCCCCCGCTCATGCCCCGTGTTTGTCTCCTGTTCTCCCCACCCCCTGCTCATGCCCCGCGTCTTTTTCCTGTTCCTCCCACCCCCTGCTCATGCCCCGTGTCTGTCTCCTGTTGCCCCCACCCCCTGCTCATGCCCCATGTCTCCCTCGTGTTCCCCCACCCCCCCGCTCATGCCCCGTGTTTCCCTCGTGTTACCCCCGCCCCCCGCTCATGCTCCGTTTCTCCCTCGTGTTCCCCCCACCGCCCGCTCATGCCCCTTGTCTCTCTCCTTTCCTCCCCACCCCCGCTCATGTCCCGTATGTGCCCTGTACCCCCGCTCATGCCCTGTGTCTCCCTCGTGTTCCTCCCCACCCCCTGCTCATACCCCGTGTCTCCCTCATGTTCTTCCCCACCCGCTGCTCATGCCCTGTGTCTCTCTCGTGTTCCCCCCACCACCGCTCATGCCCTGTGTTTCCTTCCTTTTCCCCCCACCCCCTGCTCATGCCCCGTTTGTACCCTGTTCCCTCTCACCCCCCGCTCATGCCCATGTGTCTCCCCTGTGCCCCCCCAACCCCGCTCATGCGCCGTTGTGTTCTTTATACACCCCGCCTTCCCTTTCCATGGTGGCCATCTTGGTAAAAGATTTTCCTTCCTACACCGAGATACTGCAGGAATCTTTTTGTTTTTGTTTTTTTACCACCCGGCATTCCCACTTTGAGGACATAAGATGTTAGTGGTCTTCATCTATTGAAAAGGATGTTATGGTCACGTTGTACTAAGAAAAACCTTTAAAATTTAGTAAAAAAAAAATGTTACAGGGACGTTATGGTTAAGTTGCACTAATAAAAACCTATGAAATTCAATGAAAAAACTTTGTCAAAGGAACGTTATGGTTCCAAGTAAAACCCTTGAAATTCGCCAGTTATGGTAAGCTAAGCAACCATAACTCGCGCCACCACCGTGCACGGCTAAGACTAACACCCAGGACATCAAAGATGACTACACAAATGTCATTGATGACATCACTGATGACATCACATGTCTGGCTCACTCTTTTTTCTTTTGCTGACATATCTAGGCCACATGGTTTTCTTCCGTAACAGTCAGAAACTAAACATTTTATTTTATTTGTAGACGTATCCTTCAAGTAGGTTCTCACAGTAATTCTGTTAGAGTCCAGTCACATCATATGAAACATATACATACGGGAAGACACAAGCTTGAAAGACAGCAATCCTTTTTGTGCATAAAGATAATCAATAGACTTATGAGCACTTTCTGATAGTTCTGTTGTTTTTTTTTTTATGGCTGTACTTTCCCTGTGGGTCCAATCACATCAAGTGATACATATACATAGGGTGAATAGCAGCTTTGAAACAGAGCAATCATTTATTTGCATGAAAATAATCAGTTAAGTTATGAATTGTTTCTACTACTACTTGTGCTTTTTTGCTAACTTCACTTTCCCTGTATATACCCATATTGGTATGTGTTCTTGTGTCTTTGTGTTTTGTCTATAGTAATGTTTTATTAGCTACGTATTACATATTTCACAGTACACAAAAATCTATTAAGAAAACAATTATCATTTCATTATTCAACATATTAACATTACGAATATTATACCTTCATCTTGTACACTGCACACCATGTTATGTTTCTGTATCAGTAGCTTAGTATACTAGATAGAACCCCATAATAGAATGCTATTTATATCAATGCATCGTTCAATGCACTAATTAGGGTATGATATTTATTGCAATGATCCTTGACACTTGTTTCGCAACATTATAATAAGAATCCCTTGTACACATATTTCATGAAAAGTACATACACATGTGATGTCATCAGTGATGTCATCAATGACATTTGTGATGTCATCTTTGATGTCCTGGGTGTTAGTCTTAGCCGTGCACGGTGGTGGCGCGAGTTATGGTTGCTTAGCTTACCATAACTGGCGAATTTCAAGGGTTTTTCGGTTTTACTTGGAACCATAACGTTCCTTTGACAAAGTTTTTTCACTGAATTTCATAGGTTTTTAGTAGCACAACTTTACCATAACGTCCCTTTAACAAAGTTTTTTCACTGATATATATATATTTATATAACATGGCCACGGTAGTGGCCATGTAGTTATGGTTAAGTTGGTGTTTCCATAGGAAGACCACTTTTTGGGCGGCTTATAACTTCGCTCCCCCTCGAAAAAAGGATATGGCCCACTCTGAATTTTTTTGCAAAGTTTGGTGAGGATTCGTCTAGGGTGGGTAAAGTTATGGGGGGGTCCCAAAATGTCTTTTTTTCCCCATAGACTGAATGGGAAAAAAATGTTGCTCGCTCCTACAGCCCAAACCGCTGGATGGATTTTCAACAAATTTGGACCAGGAGCAGCGGCTTGGTCCTGAAAGCGTGCTTTTGCAAATTTGGTGAAAATCCGTCCAGTAGTTTTTTTTTAAATGACCAAAAAGTATGTCAAAAATTTGTCTGCGGACATCATGGGTGTTCTGAAATGTTCTGAATAAACTGAATGGGGATGTTCTGAGGACTCAATATGTGTCCGTTTTGTTCGCAAGCAAGCTGAAACTGTTCTAAGAACACTCACGGTGTCCTGAAATGTTCGCAAATAAACAAAATGGGGGTGTTCTGAGGACTCTGTCCGTATTGTTTGTCGTCAAGTTGAAAGTGTTCTAAGAACTCTCGCGTTGTCCTGAAATGTTCGCACATACACAAAATGCGGGTGTGTTCTAAAAACTCTCGCGTTGTCCTGAAATGTTCGTAGGGGGTGTCCTGAAGACGCTGTCCGTATTGTTCGATGGCAAATTGAAAGTGTTCTAAGAACTGTCTCGGTGTCTGTAAATGTTCGTAAATAAACAAAATGGGGGTGTGTTCTAAGAACACACACGTTGTCCTGAAATGTTCGTAGGGGGTGTCCTGAGGACGCTGCCCGTATTGTTCATTGTCGAGTTGAAAGTGTTCTAAGAACTCTTGTGGTGTCCTGAAATGTTTGCAGGGGGTGTCCTGAAGACGCTGTCCGTATTGTTCGATGGCAAGTTGAAAGTGTTCTAAGAACTCTTGCGTTGTCCTGAAATGTCCGCACATAAACAAAATGGGGGTGTGTTCTAAGAACACACGTGTTGTCCTGAAGTGTTCTAAGAACTGTCTCGGTGTCCTGAAATGTTCGTAAATAAACAAAATGGGGGTGTGTTCTAAGAACTCTTGCGTTGTCCTGAAATATTCGTAGGGGGTGTTCTGAAGACGCTGTCCGTATTGTTCGCTGGCAAATTGAAAGTGTTCCAAGAACACTGGTAATGTCTGCGGACATTAAAAGTTTCCATAGGCCATGGTTGAAATGTTTTACTCTATGGATGTGATATGCTGCGGTGGTTGTGGCCAGGGCATAGAGTGTTGGGTGCATGGCCATTTGGCCATGCACCCAACACTCTATGCCCTGGCCACAACCACCGCAGCATATCACATTTATAGTTGCTTATAACTTTGGGTCAAAAACAAATTTATAAGGAACAAAGTTATAAAATACTATGGGTGTGATATGCTGCGATGGTTGTGGCCAGGGCATAGAGTGTATAATATACTTACTCTTTGGTTTAGTAACTGGAGTACATGTATTTCTTGTTGATTTCTGTGATAAAAGAAAATAGCATGTTAGTATTAGTATTTTGTAATAACTTTTTACATTGTATTATCAACATTTTTTTTTTTTGGACACTCATATTCAGTAGATTAGAAACCAGAGTACTGTGCAATTTGCTCAGTTTCTGTGTCCGTTGCTAAAATCATTGGGTCTGTGGGAGAAAAAAAATCCATGTTGGATTAAAATAAAAACCTTTTTCTGTTATGCTACAGTTTATTCGTTTGTTTGTTTTCAGGGTTCATTTGTTGTTTCTGGCTAATGCTTTTTTTTTATTGTTTGATCAAAAAATAAGATTTTACAATTCATTATTGTTTCTAGAGCATTTCGTCAAATGCTCGAAGCGAAACACAAAAAAACAGATTTCTACTTCACTTTCGCGTAGATTTTACAAGTCTGTTACAGAACTTTTTTGGGGCCCGTTGAGGTATCACAGTACAGATGAGTATGCTGAATTATGAAACCGCTTAGCTTTTCTCATTTAGTAGATTGTCATTTAGTAGATTGTTCTCGATGTATTCAATCATTTTGGCCAGTGCAATTTGCCATGTGATTTTTTCTCCTCCTGTCAATCGGCACCACCATGTGTCCTCTTCGGCCAGGATATCAGCGCCTGCCATGCATGATAGATATCGTTGCCTGATGGCACTGGTAGCAGAACATTGCATGATCAGATGCCTTAATGTCTCTTTTGGTGGATGAGGATTGTGTTTGCAAAATCGACAAGTGTTTGTTAGTGCCTGGCCCCGAATGTGCAAAATCCCGTTGGTTTTGTACAAATTCAAACGTACTCGTAGAGTTAGATTTCGAACCTGTCTGCTAGGGCATTGTTTTACATAAGCTTGTAGCTCAGTTCTTTTAACCATGTTGCTTGGTAGATGTCTGGTGAGTTTTAGCTTTGCAGCTTCATCTGTTGTGGAGGCCCAGTCATTGTCTTTTATTTTTTTAAATTTTACAAGGATTCGTTATGAGTTCCTCCTCATTTGATGCGATGTTATTTAGCACCACTTGATTTTCATCTTGCCAGTCTTTTAACATGTTACAATTTCTGCTGTCCATCTCACATTTTAGTAGTCTAAAGACCTCATTGTTATGTGCCATTCGACATTTTCTGTATAACATCATCGAATTACAGGTCACTGAGCATTCTAAGGATTGCAGACTTAGTTTGCGTCTTATGGCTGTCCCTGATGTTGATGTCAGGAGGTGTAGCACTTTGCGCCAGAATAGAGCTTCTAACTTGGCCCATAGCTGTTTTGGAATTGGGGGCATTGCTTCTACGCCGTATGTTATTGTGGGCACCACTTTCATTTTGTAGAAGTTTATTGTTGGTACTACTGAAAATTTTCCAAATTTGCCATTGATGATTTTGGCTTGGGCAGCTAGTTTTTTTGATTTTTGAATACAATTCTGCCTGCATGGCAGATTCCTTTTCTGAACTGTCCATAATCACTCCTAAATATTTGAACTTTGTTACAATTTCGATGTTGGCTTCTCCCAGGTGCCAATTAAAGTTGTTTTTTTGTTTCGTCCCACAATTCTGAAGAATCATGACCTTCGTTTTGCTCGTGTTTATTTCAAGATGATTTTCTACGGCATAAGTTTGGAGGGCAGTGAGTTTCCGTTGGAGCCCAATTTCAGTTTGGTCAAATATTGTCAGATCTGCATACAGAAGGTGTCCAATCTGCATTGGACCCAATTTCGGTGGAAATGCCCTGGTAGATTCTTCTATTTTTTTGATGTCACCGATGTAAGAGAGAAACAACACTGATGCATCCTTGTTTAACCCCGCGTGCGCTTTGAATTTCATCTGATAGCACGCCTTCCCGATTCAGTCGTACTCTGAGTGGTGCTATGGTGCAGCGCTTGTATGGGGGCTAATATGTTCTCTGGACATTGCCAGGCCTTTAATTTGTTCCATAGTACCTGTCTCTCCACCCGGTCAAAAGCCTGAGTAAAGTCGATGTATACTACGAACAGATGTTGCTTGTTCTGGCGTGTTTTGGCTTTTAGTGTGCTGCATGCCAAAATGTTGCAGGTGGTTCCTGCATTTTTCTTAAAGCCTGCCTGATAGGGGTCATTGCATTTAGCTCCAGCTGCCCAAGTTTGGAATTTGGTCATGAGAAGTGAGGCGTAAACCTTGCCCATTACATCAAGTAAAGCAATTGGACGAAAGTTCTCGGGATCTGATGGATTGCCTTTTTTGTAGATCGGAATGATTATGGCTTTGGACAATGACTGTGGGATAGATTGTGTTTCAGCGCACCGCCGGAAGATCGAGCTCATCAGTCTGGCCCATTCTTCAGGGTGGCTTTTCAATTCTGCATTAGAAATGCCATCTGGGCCGAGAGCTCTTGAGTTTTTTAGTTTCCTGATGGCGTCAAGGATGTCTTCTTCTTTGTCTAAATTGATCCAGATCGGACCCTTCTGTCGTTGTTCTTTCACCTGGTGGCTAACCGCTGACCGGAAAACTTTTGCGAAATGCTTCTCCCAGGTGTCTTGATTGATATTATTTAAGATTTGATTATCTAATGTTGTGTTTGCATCACGTATTAGTGTCCAAAAATTCCTGCTGTTGTTCGTAATAAGGGTTTTAGTTATTTGTTCCGCGTCAGCTTGATGTGGTTTGTGCCTGTGGAATTTCACCCAGTCTTTGTATCTTTTTTTTATGTCCTTGATGTTCTCTGACAAGTCTGTGTTTGACACCTTGTGGCTGTTCTTAGCGCTCTCCTAGATTCACGCCTTTTCTCAACCAGTTCCTTATTGTAGACATGCTTACTAGTTTGCTTTGGGACGGACTCACCTTGCCTTTTTTGTTGGATGTACGGAATCAGTAGTGGTTGATAATCAATGCCGTCCATTGCTTCTAAGTGTGTATTTGCAATATACTTAGTGGTCACTTTACTAATGCCTGCGGCATTTATTCTTAATCTTGTACCTTGCGCGGTGGGCTCAATCTGGGTGGTGTATTTCGTACTTTTATTACTTGTTAGAATCCAGGCAGTTTCAAGCAGATTGTGATCGCTCGTAGGGGTGCGACGCACCTTAACAAATTTTGTAATAAGCAGTAGTGATTGTGATACAAAGATGTAATCAATGGCTGAGGCTGCGGGCGGACGCTCCCACGTTGGTAGTCTGCTGCAGGAAATGCATCGTCTAGATTATGTAGCCCCTGCGATTTGCTGAAATTTGTCCATTCTTTGCCTCATTGTGCAGATGCCTGTTGGGCGGCTGTAGCTTTCTTTGATTCTTTGCATGTCGCATTTAGGTCTCCACACATTAATATGGCTGTGGTTGGATATTCAGTCGTGACTGTAACGAGCAGACTTTCCCATTGTTCGATGAATCTTTTTCCAGATACTATTGCAGGATTCCAATATAAGTTGATTATGATGATGCGTCTTAGTTCAGGTTTTGGATCTAACGTGCCTTGTAGGGAGACTAGTACTGCTAGCATCATTTGATCTGCCGTTAATATTTTTTCTACTTGTACTCCTATTCCATTACGGCAAGCTATCATCAAGTCAGATGTTGGACGCCCTTTGTTGCCCCTTGCTGCAGGTGCTAAAATGATCTGGTATCCCTCCATCGTTGGTGCTATTTGGAGCCAGGTTTCCTGAAGACAGATGATGTCAAATTCCCCTAGGTTTGGTTCCCCTGAAGCTGTCAAATGAGAATGACCTCGAGTGTTCCAGGAGCAGAGGGCTTTATACATTGTGTTGTTGCATTTTTTTTGGAGCAGTAACATATTATTTATTTGTTTGGATATTATGAAATTTTGGAGCAGTTAGATACCAGTAGGTGTATTCTAACTGTCTATTATTTTTATATATTTTAGTGGTATTGATTTATCTGTTTGGATATTGTTAGATTTTGGGACAGTTAGATACCAATTGGCGTATTATAACTGTCTATTTTTTTTATATATTTTAGTGGTATTGATTTATCTGTTTGGATATTGTTAAATTTTGGGACAGTTAGATACCAATTGGCGTATTCTAACTGTCTATTATTTGATATATTTTAGTGGTATTGATTTATCTGTTTGGATATTGTTAAATTTTGGGACAGTTAGATACCAATTGGCGTATTCTAACTGTCTATTTTTTGCTCTAATTTAGTGGTATTCATATATGTGATAAATTGTTGTAGAATCTTTGGGCAGTTAGATAGCTTTTGGAATATTCTAACAGTTTATATTTTTTACTACAAGTTTACTTGAGGTTTAAGTACAGTTTAGTTATCAAATTTTGGTTTTAAGAACAATAAATAAGCGTTTGTAAGATTTGCTGGTAATCTCTGCTTTAGAGTAATGGTACTATCATTACATTCAAACCATCCACATTTCTTTTTTATATATGCAGTGTAGTGCCCTGAATTGGTTGTGGCTCCTGCGTGGTAGATCATACCTATTGTTGTGAAGGTTTTCTTACCAAGTGATATTTGAACATGTGTGAATCCAGTCAGCTTGCAGTTGTTTTTGGTACCATCTGCATTGTAACGTAGAAGAATTAGTATTACGTATTTACTATGTGTTTGTATTACTAACGTGTATCGATTATCTGAATTGCAGGTAGAACATAATCTACCATGGTTTGCATTTTGTACAACTTGCTGAAATGGAATGGATTCACAATTAGGTATTGATATATATACGAAGCGTTCATTGGGGATTTCTTCTTGTGTCACATTGTTGCAGAGAGTGCATGTATGCTTCCACTTGTATGAAATCTGGAAGATTTCATTTATAGGTATGTTTTTGTTTTCCAGTACTTGTAGTAAGTACATTAGAAATTCTTGTGGATCTTCCTGTGAGTTTATAGTGAATTTCACCATTCCAGCACAGTAGTCCAATTGTTGTCTTATTCCATAAACACTATACGTGTTGTCAGGATTGTTTGCTGCATTTCCGTGAAGTAATAACATTTGCATACATAATGGGTCTGTACTGTGTAAGTAAATGTCAACAATTGGTGGTAATTGAAATAGAATATTCATTGCTACATTTGCGTAGCAACTTACACCAACTATATTTGAGAGTTTAAATGGACCAGGTAGTTCTGTATCTGACTGCTTTTTTGGGAGTTTGTCTTCCTTCTTTGAAGAAGTACCTGGTTTACTTTCCCTAATTGATTCTTTTTTGCTTGTGGTACTTGATGAAGTATTACTTTATTTTACTCTTTGGAGGATTTGCAGTGACATCATGTTGCTTTTCTGTTTGATTTATTTTTCTTTTATAACGTTTTACTTTTTGTGGAACAGAATATGTGTTTAGATGGGGAGTGTATAGTGAGCGAAGGCTATTGTATTCTAAAATGCAAGGAATATCAGCGTTTATTTTACTTGCATCAAAGTTGATTAGAAATAGACTGTCAAGTGTACGTAAGCGTGATAGTGCTACGTACCTCGTGCCTTCTTTAAAGACTGTGTTACCAATATCTATCATTGCTTTGTCTAGGATAAGACCTTGGGATTTATGAATTGTGACTGCGTATGCAAGAGTTAGAGAAAATTGTTCTCTGCGTACATACATGTCTTTGAAGAGAAGGAATCGCGCTGTTGAGCGTCTTATCCTTTTAACTTCTGAAAGTTTGTCAGAGTATATTTACAAACTGAATTTTGTTGTCACGTGGGTATGTTTGAAAGCCAACAACTGTACCCAGTGCTCCATTAACTAGTCCTTGGTCCACGTCAAGGTTACGTTTAAGCATTACTCTGCAATTTACGGATTATTTTAATATCTTTTCTAAGCCTGCTGTGTTTGAGATTGATTTTTCTAAACTATTTAGTCTTGTTGTGGCTTGGTCACACATAGGTAGTGTCATACCATGTACATCTAGTTTGTCTGTGACGCTAATTTCCATTATTGGTTGCATTTCTTTACTTAACATTATTTCATTGAATTTGAAACAGCTTGCATGAGTTGGCATTAAGGCCATACAATTGACATTTTTGTGGGCTAATTGTTCCATAACATCTGTAGCACATGCATTATCGCCATAAAGTGCATTAATTTGCTGGGTTTTCAATATTGTTTCTGCTTCTTTAGAGAGTATACCAACTCTGATACTTTTTAAGATGTTGGAATAAGTGAGATCTGCAGATTGCTGCATGTTTTCTGTTAATTCTCTGTATTGGAAATGTTGCCAAAGGTTGACATTTCCAATGCTACCAACAGTTTTACGGCAGAGTTTGTTTCCTAATGTTTTAAAAATAGGCTCTCCTTTTACTGGTGTCAATTGAAGAAGATCTCCGAAAACAATAATGTGTTTTCTTGCAAAGAGCTCTTCATAGTTTGTTTCAGTACTTCTTGTAATCTGAGGTGAATCAAAGCCAACATTAGATTGGAGACCATATTCACTTCATCTATTAGTAGCATTTTCATTTGTTTCAATACTCTGCGTAGTTCCATTGCAGCTTTTGCAGAAAGTTTGTAATAGTCTAATTTGTTCTGGTGTTCTATTGGCAATAGTAGTAATCAGTGTAAAGTGACACCACCTATGTTGTAGGCAGCTAAAACTGTGGGGGCAGTGACAACAGCTGACAGTTTGTTGTTTGTCAATTGTTGAAGGAATTTACTGATGATTTTGATTAGGAATGTTTTGCCAGAACCAGCTTCACCACTGACGTACAGTAGTATAGGTTTATAATTATGGCAGGAACATTCTTTATTTTCATGTTGTACACCATGTGCAATTTGTTTTGTTACTTCTTCAAAAATGCTACGTTGTTCGTTGTTTAGGTTTGATTGTAGTATAGTTAAGTCTTCTTTATCTTCATACTTACACATGGTGTTTTCTACTTCTATCATAGCTCATTCTGCCTCATTTATTATTAGTGGTTCTCCAAGTGGTTCTTGGCTTCCTGTTACAGAAGGTTGACTACTGTCAGGAGTGTCTTTTTCAGTTGGGCCTGGAGTTCTTCTTCGTGTTGCTGTTCATTGTGCAACATTGTTTTGTATTGTGTAAAGTTTACATCAGTTATAGTGCTTTCATTTGCTTTGAAAGCATCTTCATATGAGTCATAGTTTTCTAGTATTTCTTCTTCTTTTCTCCATGGTTTAAAGAGTTGTAGCAGGGACATGTAATATACTACTTTATGTTGAGGAGTCTTCAATGACCATTTGATATCTTTAATTAAATTTGGTTTAGTGAGTTTAACTAAGCTGCCTTCACAGTTTGTCACTCTGTATTTACCTTTTTTTCAATCAGGTTTCATATTATTTTTGTATGTGTAGTTTTGGGCTATGTGGTATAGACACATGGTTTCCAAAGTATTACTTATGTTTGGGTAGTATGTGTCCAATAAATTGTTTTTTAAAATGTCTTGGCTGTTGGGATCATGTTTGGCTATTGTTTCTATATCTTCGTATGTTTTTAGAACTCTTTTTCTAGATTTAGCTGGACCAAGACTTAGCCATACTATATTTTCAGATTTACCATACAATGCAGTACCAGTTAAACGATCAGCTGCTTCATATGATCCACATTCTCTATGGGAGAGCATTTTTATGCCCAAGCTGTATAATTTCTGAGACACTGTTTTATCTGATGACAGGTCATTCCAGAGGTCTTGGAGCTCTGTCTTTTCTGCTTTGGTTAAGTATGCTGTGACATATCGTGCAACTGCAGTAGAATTGTCTTCAATGTACTGCACATCTATGTTTGCATTCCATAAGTGGACAATGATTGCATTATAATCATTGATATATTTTTCTTCTTCTTTTCTTTTTATGTAATATGTATTTTTAGGTGACTTACCTTTAACACTATGTCTAACTGAAGACATGAGGTTGTTCACTTGACCTGTATTTGTAACTGGTCTAGGGAAACAAATCGGCATTTGGTGTAGTATTTCCCTTTGTTTTTGTATTTGTGACAACATTTGCCACATTTATGTCTTTGAAATTGTAACATTTGTGCATGAAGATCACTATTTGTGGATTCTGATGGAATTTCACAAGTGACATATGTTTCAATAAACTGTAAAACAGTGGCATCACTGTCTTGACCAAATTTAGGAGCATCTTTAATCCATAACAGCATGTGGATATGTGATGCTCCTCTGGATTGGTATTCTTTACTCCAAAAGAAGTGTTGCACTTCTCCAAGGGGAGGAACAGTTTTATTACAAATAAAATGTAGCATAGCAATGAAGTGATGGTGAAAATATCTTGAAACATTAACAAGATCCAAAGAACAAAGTTCTCCTGGTGTTAGTATATCTGTTTGTTTTGTTTTTATTTGATATGCGTAGGAAATCATGTAAATCTTGCCATGCATATTCTGCACAACTTAATGTAACAAACTAAGTGGGTGGGCCAAGGTTTCATACAACGTACCTCTCCATGACGTCAAAACCAGTACTCTTTGGTACCACGCATATTTGCTAATAGATTTGTAATATTTGATTGCAAAACCTCATCTTTTTGTTGCACTTTTTGTAATAATTGTGTAGCTGTCATATTTTGAAAGTGTGATCCTGATTTTAATGTGTGTGCAACTCCGTAACATAAAGTTGTTCGTTCACTTTCAAAGAGTAGGTGGAATATGTATTACACTTTTTGTCTAAATCTGGGATCTTCAGAATACATCCGTAATGAGCGGTATTCTGAAGCTGATATTTGTATAGGTCTATCATCATACCTTCCTCCTTTGCCAGTAGCAAAGAGTAGAGGAAAAACACGTGCTTCTATACTTTTTTTCCCATAAGCTGATTGGTGATCCTTTTGTTTGACGCATTTGGTATGTTTCCATTGCATCTTCTATGGCGTCATTAGAGTGCAAAGGATGAATTGTATAATGGTCTAAAGTATTTGATATTGTAGCAGGATCTAGTAGCTCAAATTGACCAGCTTCTTGTGTTTCTTGAATTATTTCAGTTGTAGCTTTCAAGTTTTCTTCAATATTAATTTCTTTGTAATATTCATTATTCTCTTTAAGATATTGTAAGGCTTGTCTAACTTTATGTAAATCTACCAGCTGTTGCCATATTTTTTTGTCTTTTGTAGGTACTCCATTTACTAAGATAATTAAAGATTGCTGCATTGGACATTGCACTTCTAGAGTATGCACATTTTCTTTTAGATCTAATGGTAAATAAGCTACTTTTCCACAAATGCCTTTTACCAATTCAGAGGGAGGTAATTTTACTGTTTTTGGTTGAAGGCATATCATTGCTTGAAATGGGTGAACTCTTTCAATTATGATGCTCTCATACAAATTGAGTTGTTGCAGGGTTTTTGGTAGTGGGAACAATTCCAAATTATTTGTGGTAGCACGTGAAGGAGTTTGGTTGTTGTCTAGTTTTGTAGTGCAGTAACTGCAAAGTATTAAGGGGTCACTTATTTTGTATTTGTTTTCTGATACAAGGTAGACCGCTAATTCAAACCATTTAGAATCTTCATTGTCTTCTATTTTATATGATAGGTCTACAGTTTTTGTTTTACTTTTATAAAAAGTTCTGCAGCAACATACACATACATGGTTTGGTACTTCAGCTGATGTACTTTTAAATTGTAGTATTTCTTTTTTGTATGTGTTTAGCAAAAGGTTGTCATGTGTAGAATTGTTGCGAATTTGGTTTAAAGCTATTTCATTCTGTACATGGCTTTTACTTCCAAAATATTTTTTCTGGATATAGTCAATTTCTTGAAGTAGGTCTTTCGCTGTACCATGTAGAAGAATATTATTTTAATTTGCTAGTGCTAAAGCAGGACATTTAGCATAGTACAGTTTATATACTAGATTCCTTATAGTTGAATGATGTGTTGATATTCTTTTGATATCATTGAAGGTGGTTTTACAAGTAGGTCCTGTAATGCAGGCCAATGAATGTCCTTGTAGTCCTGTGTATTTGCGCACTGGACAGGTATCCATATTTTGCAGTAGTTTAATTTTGATTTTGTCTTTGCTTTTTACATATTGATTGAGGAATTGGCGTAAAGACTTGAAAAATTGTTTGGGAATGTTACATATTGACGTGCATGGCCATTTGTACACTACACGTTCTGATTCAGTTGAATGGAGGGGTAATTCTAAGTTTTCAGGGCATATTTTTGTAGGGAGTACTTCTTGTTCCATTATGGTATTAACTTTTTCATAACCTCGACCACTGCTATGTATGGCAATTGTATTTGTTTGCTTTTGTTTGTACGCTTCTTCATTAAAGTATGGTTCTGTGCTCGTAGTGTGACTCCATTCACCTCCGCAGATACTTAAGAAGTTCTTTCTGTTGACATTTCGTTTGAGAAGTCTTTTATGTAATTTAGTTATTAGTTTTGTTAGTGGTTTCATTTTGTTTAACACTAAAATAAATAACTTTCTTTTGAGAAGAATTGCACTATCTATCAACGCTTCTAAAATTAATTTCCTACGATAGGTTTTAAGCATTGAACCTGATTTCTCTCCTGTTTTTATAAGATTTTGAAGGACTTTGTGACAGAACATTTTGGCTAAAATACTTTTCTTGGTATGCTTACTTTGCACTATATTAAAATTTAAAGAAGCAGTTTTATCTGTAGTCGTAGCTGATTTTCTGTTAATTGTTTTTTGGTTTGTTTTACATTTTGATAGAGGAGGCACAGTTTTTGTACTTGAAACTTCTTGTGTTTCACTAAATGACTGTATTAGCTGTTTTGTTTCAACTTTTTTTACAAATTCTACTAGAAATTGATCCTTATGTTGGACACTTTTATTTTCATTTGCTCTACTTCTGCGTTGCTTTCTACGGACTTGACTTTTGGTAGGCATTCTTTAGGGTCTGTTGAAAAAAATAAAGAAGGTATGGGTTGGGGGGAGTTCTGCAATGTATGTGTGCATGAGTGCTTGAGTAAGATCATTTATGTAATGGTGTCTGATTGTGCATTGGGAACTACAACTAGTAGGGGTGTGTATTCTTCAATTATATGTTACTAAACTAAGGTTCAGATGACAGAAAAAAATAAGCTAGTGGTGTGGAGAAGTACAAATAGTAAATCTAATGTATACAATTAAAACAGTTGTTTGTTCTATAATATGAAAATTCTAACGGTTGAGTTGGGTAATTTGTGTGTCCAAAAGTAGGAATTTGTGGCTGTAAATCGCTGTTTAAGACATGGGGATTTTTGGACAGAATGGTGCACAATCTCTATTTTTAGGCACAGAAATAGCATGAATTAACTTTACAGTATGTATGAGTAATAATACAAATATTATGGTGATATTCTACTTATTTATTTTTTCTAAAATGAACAGGTTAATTCTTAGTTCTTCTTCAAATTCGACTGCTTCTTTTCAGGAGAATGGTCTTCAATGCAATTGTAAAAGAAACAAATTAGTAATTTTGTTTGTATATAGCATTGTTTTTAATTTAGATATTGATTTTTTTAATTGAAATCCTCAGCGCCTTCCTTAAAACCATTACAACTATCTTATTCACATAAGATACGTCGCACCAGTTCAATACATATGATATGTTCTTAATTAACAAATTGTATTGCAATGAGTAACTGTAACAAACAAAATATCTTTAGTATATCTTGTGAAATTCATAATGTACCACTGAATACCACTATTTCTGTAACTAAGCTGTTCTAGGTAATAGTGCCTTAATGTCATGCTTAAATTAATGTAATCAAATAAATAAATAAATGTAATTGTATAAGTATTATTTTTTGAGATTTGAACATAGTGTGCATGCATTCAATTTTGTTTGAATATATATAGTCTATACATTTCATTTAAAAAATGTTTAACATGATTTGATAGTGTGTGTATAAAGAAAGTAAATAGTATAAAGGTTTATAAGTGATAGTTGATTTTAGGAAATTGGAAAAAAACAGTAGATTCATTTTACAGATTGCACAAGCTAAAAGTCAGTTTGAAAATGTGTTCATGTGCTGTACAGAAAATATGCATACCTGTAGTTTGTGTTCATGCATATGGATATGCATGGAGCTGCAAGTAGAAATCTTGGAGACTTGCACAGTATTTCTTGTAGATGGTGCTTGCCAATGATATGACACTTGTACTCAGAGAGATTCACAGTACATTTGCAGTGCTGATCTATGATGATGCAGTTAGATGTAGAGGTCTTGAATGTGACTGGTGCATGGTCATGTGATTTCTTAGCTACATCCAATGAGGGAATGGCACAGAGAGTGAAGTGGAAACGGTAGAAGGGCTGTTCATGTTGTATTGTATTGTTTTGTACTGTTTATTTATAGTGCGCACCTAATCCAAAGGGTAGCAGGGCGCAAGAGTAGCAAGAGGATTGTACAACTTAGTTACATAACAACAAAGGTAGGTCCAGCAGAGGTTACATTGCTAGAAGCACCTGGACATCAATGGACAATCAATCGAGTAACACACAGGATGTACAGTATATACAATTAATCTAACATGTATCCTCTAATAGGCAAAAATAAGCATTGGTGTACAAAATGTGCATGAGTTATGGTGAAGCACAACCTAGAGGGATATTAGGTATCATGTTCCTTAAGCCAGTGGATAGTCATGGATCTAAATTGTAGGTACGACAGGTCCACCCTGAGTGGTGGAGGTAATGAGTTCCAACATTGAGCTGCTTTGACGGGGAAGCTATTCCCCCCAGACATCGTACGTTTGAATCTGGGCACAAGGAGGAGGTTGGAATTGGCCTTTCTAGATGGGCGGGAGGAGATAGGTCTGGTGAATCTGGTTGTTAAATATTGAGGAGCTGTCTGGTGGAGGCACTTGTGCATCAGGGACACAGATTTGAGGAAGATTTTGTCTTTAGTTGATAGCCAGTTGACAGATCTTCTAGTATCCGAGATGTGTGCTTTTTTCGGGATGCTCAGGGCAGCTCTTAGAGCGTTATTTTGAAGGGTTTGGATTTTATTGGTGATGTATTTATTGCAACCTACATATAAGGCATTACAATAATCCAATTTGGACAGTATTAAAGCTCTGGCTAGTGTGATGCAATTGGGCGATGAGAGGAAGGGTTTGGCTGCTCTAATAAGTTTACACGTGTATGCTGTGGCGGATGCCATAGCATTAACTTGTTTTGAGAAAGTGAGTGTAGAGTCTAGGTAGAATCCAAGGGTTTTGATCTCTTTAGCTACTGTGATCTTGTTATTATCTATTACAAAGGAGGGGTAATTTGGGCCTAATTTAGTAAGGTTAGAAGAGGTGCCAAGAATGAGGCGTTCTGTTTTGTCATCATTCAGGCATAGACCGTGTGTGGCCATCCATGCCTGAATGATTAGGTACACTCTATTTACAAAGGCCAAATCCTTATCGTAGTCCCCTGTCAGCGGGATGAGGATCTGGGTAGCATCCACATAATTAGTGTAGGTGATACCCAGACCATCTAGATCATCGAAAAGGGGCTTTGTAAAGATGTTGTACAAGGTGGGAGAGACACAAGAGCCTTGGGGTACGCCACAGGTAATAGGTGTGGGGTCAGCGGCTGCTAAAGGGGAGAAGACTCTCATAGTGCGGTTATTAAGAAAGGATTGGATCCAGTCAGTTGCCTCTTGAGAAAAGTGGGCTGCTGATTGTAGATGATTACAGAGTATCTCGTGGTCAACCAAATCGAAGGCGGCTGAGAGATCAAGGAGTAGCAACAATGCTGTCTTTCCCTTGTCTCTCAGCTCATCTATCTGAGTCTTGAGATCCAAGAGAGCAGTTTCGGTGCTGTGCAGTGGCCTGAAGCCAGACTGTCGGACTCCTAGGAGGTGAAAGTGTTCGAGGTAATATTGAATTTGTTAGTATGCTATTTTGTCGAGGATTTTAAGTAAGAATGGTACTGTAGTAATAGGGTGGTAGTTCGTAGGAGTCGAGGGATCTAGGCTAGGTTTTTTAAGGAGGGGGAGGACCCACGCTTGTTTCAGGTTATTGGGTATAGTGTCTGTGGTGAAGGAAGCATTTATTAATTTGGTAATGAATGGTGCAAGTTCACGCGCCGCATCCTTTATCAATTGTGCAGGACATAGGTCCCCATGGCAATTTGAAGGTTTGAGTCTGAGGATAACCTTTTCGACCTCTTTGGTAGTGACTTTATGGAAGTTGAACTGGGGAATGGGAGTAGTGGGGGGTGGCTGAGTAGGTAATTCTGTTGTTAAACTGGTGATATTCATTTTGATAGTTGGGAGAAGCAAGTCTTTTTTATTGTTTATCTTAGTTTGCAGGGACGTGATTTTATTAGCTAGGGCATTTTGTATGCTTGCGCACCAATTTTTATCTTTAAGGCAAGAGTCAGGCGTTTGTACAGGAGGTTCTACCTCTTTCAGAATAGTAAAGAGCTCCTTGGTGTTAGATTTGGCAAGCGCAATTCGGGAATTATAGGAAGTTTGTTTGGCCAGGATAATTTCTTTTTTATACTGGGTGGCTAGTATACTCAAGTTGTTCTTGTTGAATTCTGTGGGGTGTGATCTCCAAATGTTTTCGCAGCGTCGTTTCTCCTGTCTACGGAGTTTAAGATGGGGGGAGAACCAAGTATTGATATGTTTGAGGGGTTTGCTCTTTCTCAGCTTTAAGGGTGCAATGATATCAAGGGAGGAGAGCATAGCTTTGTTGTACAGATCTACCATGATGGCGGGGTCTGTGTGGTTGGGGATAGTGTTCAAGGTTGGTAGGATCAAGGGGATGAGATTTTCAGGGGTGATATTTCTTTTATTTCTAGTCTGGGCAGCTGGTGCTATGCTAATAACTTGTGCTGGTCGTGCCTCTAGTGAGAACATAATCAAATGGTGGTCAGTCCAAGGCTGTGGCAGTATAGATGAGACCAGGATAGGGCAGTTATGCACAGCTAGCCAATCAAGAGTTCTACCTTTGATATGGGTAGGCTCTGTGATCTTCTGGATAAAGCCTAATTCCTCTAGAGTGTTGTTGATTACTGAGGCATTGACATCTGTAGGGTCGTTAAGTCCAAGGTTGAGGTCACCTAGTAAGATGCTTTGGGATGAGTTCTTGAGATTATTCGAGATGATGGTAGTGAGGTCTTCCTCAAAGGATCCTAAGGGGCCGGGATGTCGGTATATGAGGTGGATAGATATGGATTGTGTGTTGGATAACGTTAATTTAGCGGTTAAGGATTCACAGGATCCTAAATTGAGGGATGGAGAGCATTTCAGAGTGAGTTCAGATTTAGCTATTATAGCAAGGCCTCCGCCTCTAGAAGTAGTACGGTCAAGTCTTGGTAATGTATAGTTATCTCGTAGGGCTAGCATAATTGCAGGTCCAGCTGCTGGGTGAAGCCAGGATTCAGTAATGGCTAGGAAGTCTAAATCTTCATTGTACAGTATGTCAGCTAGTTCTGTTGTATGGGCTACCATAGAGCGAGCATTTATGAGTGCACCCTTAATTCCAGATTGTGCAAGTTTCGCCGGTGGTGACTTAGTTTTGAGGGCCTCTTTCTGGGCGACGATAGGCTCTCGGAAGTGTCTGCTGTTGAGTCGAAGAGGATGTTGAGAGGGGCTAGTACGGTCAGGGTTAGCCCTACCATTGCTAGGCAATGATTTGGGTAGACGGTCATAGAGCCTTGGAAGTCTGGCACAGAGTTTAAGGTTCCTTTGTAGAACAGTGCAGAGAGTGGAATTATATCAGTTAGCTTGTGGGGATTAATCAATGGCATGAGTAGGAGCGAATTTGGGAGCAAATTTAACAGATCTGAATTTATGATAAATAGTAGGGATCTAAGTAGAGAAGTGTAAAGTAATGGGAAATGCATTGTGGGAGTATACAGAGTAACAGTAATGTACTGTGACTGCTGGCAGATAGCATACAGATCGTTGCACACCTGAGTTAAATTATGGCAGTGGGGTCGTCTAAGGTATCAGCAAGTCAAGAGCGCATATAAAGACACATCTAAATTCGACTTTGGCAGTTTACCTATGAAACAATAGTTCCTAGTGCAGGGTAAAAACACATCTAGATCCGACTTTTGCGGTTTGCCTATGAAACAATAGTTCCTAATGCGGGGTAAAACCACATCTAGATTCCACTTTTGCGGTTTATCTATGAAACAATAGTTCCTAATGCAGGGTAAAAACACATCTAGAATCGATTTTGGCAGTTTACCTAAGGAGCGGCAATTACAAAGCAAAGATAGCAACACATTTAGATTTTGCATTAGTAGTTAACCTAGGAGGCAGCAGTAATACATGATTTAAAAGCACGTTTCAATCAGACTTTAGCATTTGTCATAAAGGCAGTATTTTATTTTCGAAGCCCAGGGAGTGACAATGTATAGTCTCTAGTGCCTAGAAGGATTAAGCAGGTAAAGGCTGAGGAAGGTAGTGTCAACGCACAGTCTGGAGTGCAGTAGACTTCAAGCTATAATATTTCAGTGTAGGTGACTAGTAGACCAAGGCAAATGTAAAGATAACTAGGCCAGCGGTATAATGGTGTGGTATTGGCAGCGATAGGTAAACACAAGGGGCGCGGGTGTGATAGTGCGCGATAAGCTCATTAATAGCAGTTGAGCTAATATAGTTGAGGAGAAGCGCTAGGTCATATAATATAGAAAGCAAGTATTGCATTCAGGATAAATCGGCAACAAAGTGTATAATGTAGTGGACATAGGCTGTAGGCCTTAAGCAGTAGTGGTCGAACGAGCAAATAGGCGATACATAGGACTTTGTGCGTCTAGTATGGGGCATCAAGAGTGACACTCTGGGTTATTGAAGAAGTCAATGTTAGGCCATAATCAGAGCATACACGAGCAGGCACATGAGATCGATAGCAGTACTTAAGATGGCAATAGCATGTCCTGCAGGATGGATGGTGGCCATCTGCGGACAGCTGCAGACAGGGCCCTTAGTTCGCGGCCCTTGGGAACGCGGCTTCTGCCTCTGGTTTCCGTCGTGTAGTCAAAAGGGTATGGGGCGGCCAATCAGCAGGGGCGATCATGGTGGCATATGTTGCGATATGTCCGGGGAGATGGCGGTAGTTCGCGGACATCAGTGGTTACATCCAGGGATTTTTGGGTTCAGAAGTCATGCAAATGAGAATGAGCACTGAAAGGGATTGGTCAGGAAAGTTTAGTGGGTGTGTTGTGCCAGGAGAGAGTTTCTCAGATACTCTTATTGCTGAGAGAACAACAGATAGCTATGGCTGTGTGTTTCAGAAAACAGATTGTTTGGATTTTGGGAGATTCGTGGATACATTGGTTGATGGTGCATGCACAAAGCTGTGGAGTAGCTGTAGATCTTGGATTTCCACATGTGGAAGTACACTGGCATGGAGTACGTGGAATGAAGTGGTTGGACTTGCTACCTCTCTGTGCTACTTTGGAAACAGAGCAACATCCAGACATAATTGTAATTCATTGTGGACATGTGTCTGGAATTTCTTTGCAATTTGCTATGAAAGAAGGACTTGGGAAAGTCATGGACATGTTTCCTAATTCTCAAGTAATATTTTCACGGATTGCGCAGAGACAAATGTGGCTTCGTTCTTCTTCATTTGGTCCACAAATGGAAAAAGCAAGGCGCAATGTTAATAAGGCTGTTTGTGCATTTCTAAGAGATTTTGGCATGTCCTCTTTTCACAATGAAAATATTATGTTTCGTAGTACATACATTTTTCGCAGAGATGGAGTCCATCTTACTTATGCTGGCAATCAGATTTTTCTGAGAAATGTACAAAATGCATTGTGACCTTTTTTAGAAATACAGCATCCATTTTGAAGTAGTTGTTAAGTATTTATAATTTGTGACATACAAACACCTCCCAAAGGCTCTTTTCAGAGCCACCACTTCTCCCAGAGAAAAATGCAATGGTTACAATAGGGTAGCACCCCAATTTTTTTAATGTTCGCAAACTGTCCGCAGACTTTTAAGAAATACAAAGGGCCCTGCTTTATTTATCTTCACTTATATTTTTTAACTGTGAAAGGCGGCTCTGAAAAGAGCCTTATTTTTTTTGATTTTTGTAATTTAGTATTTTGTTTGGTTTTTTGGACACAACACACTAGGAGAGGAGGGGAAAGGAGGGTAAAGGGGGGACACCAACCACATGGATAAGAAAGGGCGAGCTGAGAGAGGAAGATGTAGAGTGGGTTTTATTTGGGTAGTGAGCAGGTCTTCTCGTGCTCTGAGACGATAGTCTCAAAAGCACTCCGAAGTCACTCCCCCCTGCAGAGTACTGAGTCACAGTACATACATACAACTGTGACCCTCGAAAGGTAAGGGTCATCAGAATTCTGTTTGGCCTGTGAGGCAGCTTGAGGAAGACACTGTCCCACAGAGGTGGTCCTTGTGGTGACAGGATCAGAAACTGAGGATGAAGTAGAGGAAATCAACCTACTACGTACTTCGCAAGGTACAACCTTGCGAATAGCCCCAGAGTGAAATGACCTCAAGTGTCGCTTCATGGTCGTGGTCCCAAAGGTGTACGAACCATGCTTCCCGCGACTGAGTATCATTTTGCACTCATTGCAGATAACACGTTTCGCACGAGCCTTAGGACCATTCCCATAAATGGAAAATAACCGCCACACCCAAGACTCACGTGTAGTGCGGGTAGTAGGGATTTCCTCTACCTCATTCTTGTCATCCTCTTCTTCCTCCTCTACATCCTCGCTCCTGTTCCCCTCTTCAGGCCCTCGGGAAGGTGGTGGTGGAGGGGGTGGGGGTGGTGCTGAAGCAGGTGCAGCACCAGGTGGCAGTTCTACAGCCAGGGATGCCATCTCGATGGTGTAATCAGCAAGTTGCTGGAAAAATGGCTGTGCTCTGAAGAATAGCCAGAAACACAATGAGAATAAGCTCTAGGGCGTGGTCTTTTATAGGGGTACTTGTACGCGGTTCGCGGACATGCGCGCTGTCCGCGGACAGATCGAACACAAAAAAGGGTTAAAAAAGTTTCAAAAGATATGTAGAAACTCAGGATTACTATGTGGTACTTGTGCCATGATGAGTTTTCATGGAAAAATATTGTGGATTACTCGGAAATGTACTTTTAAATTGTTCGGGGACACGAACAGTGTCCGCATTCAGAACACGCGATCAGCATGGGCGCGGTCACATGATCCCTTCGCGAACATGTCCGCGAAGGAAGCTCCTGTCCGCAGTACACCAAATGCACGGACATTGGTTTGCGCATGCGCGTTGATGTTCTACGGACAGTGTTCAGGTCCTGAATTAATTAAAAGTGCGTCACACATCAAACAAACATTTCTGGACATCACGTGTGTTCTAGAACAGTTTAAACTTGCTAGCGAACACTACGGACAGGTATAGTGTTCTTTAGGACACTTCCATTTTCGTTTGATTACAAACTTTTCAGGACAACAATTGTGTTCTTAGAATAGTTTAACTTGCTAGCGAACATTACAGACCGGTATAGTGTTCTTTAGGACACCTCCCTTTTCATTTAATTACGAACATTTCAGGACACCAATTGGGTTCTTAGAACAGTTTCAACTTGCTAGCGAACAGTTCAGACAGGTATAGTGTTCTTTAGGGCACCTCAATTTTCGTTTAATTACGAATATTTCAGGACACCAATTGGGTTCTTAGAACAGTTTCAACTTGCTAGCGAACAATACGGACATGTATAGTGTTCTTCAGGACACTTCCATTTTTGTTTATTTACAAACATTTCAGAACACTCGCGCTGTCCGCGGACATCTACATTGTTTTTAAAAAAATAAAAAATGGGAACTAATTACAACACAATATAAAAATGTAACTTTATTTCACATAAAAAAGTTTGCGGACATCACATTCAGTAGAAGTGGTTCAGTATGTTCCATATTACATGTACATAAAGTCAAAGTTACTATTGTTAAGCTTTGCTACTAAAAACCTATGAAATTCAGTGAAAAAACTTTGTTAAAGGGACGCTATGGTTAAAAGTAAAACCGACAAACCCTTGAAATTTGCCAGTTATGGTAAGCTAAGCAACCATACTCGCGCAACCACCGTGCACTGCTAAGACAAACACCCAGAACATCAAAGATGACATCACAAATGTCATTGATGACATCACTGATGACATCACATGTGCATTTATCTTTCATGAAAAGTCTGTACAAGGGTTTCTTATTGTAATGTTAATAAAAAAAGTGTCAAGGATCATTGGAATAAATATCAAGTGCTAATTTCGTCCATCCAGTATACTAAGTTGCTCATGTAGAAACATAGGCATTCTGTGCAGCATGCATGATGGAGGTGCAATATTCATAAACTTGCCATGTTGAATAGTGAAATGATATCTGTTTTCTTATTAGACTTTTGCATACTGTGAAACATGTGATAAGTAGATAATAAAACCCACTTACTACATAATTGCATTATTATAGACAAAACACAAAGAGACAACACCACATACAAATATGAGTATATACAAGGAAATTGAAGTAAGAACAAAAACAGCAGTAGTAGCAAAAAGTGTTCATAACCGAACTGATTATCTTTATGCAGAGAAATGCTTGCTCTGTTTCAAACCTGCCACTTACCATATGTATATATATATATATCACATGATGTGCCTGGCACCACATTTATAAGGCTTTTTCATTATATTGGGACCCCCCCTCTAATTAGCCCCTACTTTACAGAATCCCACCGAACTTTGCAAAGCCTTTTAGTGCCAGGTCTAGAATAGAATTCCAAAATGAAATGCAGTTTCATTGAGCAGTGCCAAAGTTATAAGCCATCCAGGAACTACTCCCGACATCTGAATTGTCCCCAAACTTCACAGGACTGTTTGTGAACATTCGGACCGTTCATGGACTTTTATGGTGGAACACATCAGTTTTTTGGCTTCTTATGGCCATATCCCATCCCATCTTCATCACCCCCACCACCTCCCCAGAGATTGCTTGTTGAGTTTGACAAGTGCAATGTTGCGTTTTTTTATTTCTTTCAACCGCAGTGTCTGTGGACATCGCCAAATGTATGCAAATCCAACATGGCGGGTGTTTCAAGAAAACCGCATTTCACGCTTTTCACCATCCAATCAGTGGGCACGCCCGATGTCCGCAGACTTCACGTCGCCCGATGGGCCAATCAGATCACTGTCCACGGACCGAACAGGGAAATGGGTCAGCAGAGCAGAGCCAGAAATCACTAATTATTTTGGGCCTACATTTTACCTGTTTTAAAAAAAAAAATACTGGATGGATTTTCACAACATTTTCAAAAGCACTCTTTCGGGACCAAGCTGCCATTCCTGCTGCACATTTGATGAACATCTGTCCAGCGGTTTGGGCTGTAGGCGTGAGCAAATATTTTTACATTCAGTCTATGGAGAAGAAAAAAAAGAATTGGGACCCCCACTATAACTTTGCCCCTCCTTGACGAAACCTCAACAAACCTGCCGGAACAGTTCAGAGCGGCCCATATACATGTCTTGCAAAGTTTGGTGAGGATTCGTCCAGGGGAAACAGTTATAAGCCACCGAAAAAGTGCTCTTCATTTGAGTTACGCAACTTAACCATAACTACGCTGCTGCTACCACAGGCAGTGTAATATATATGTATATATATATGTATACGGCAGTGGCCGTGTAGTTATGGTTAGGCTGCTCAAAGCATAGACAGAGCAGTGTTTTGGCAGCTTGTAACTTTGACGCTTATCAAGGAATCCTAACCAAACTTTGCAGAACAAGTATATGGCAAACTCGAAATGATATTGGGAAGCTTGGTGAGGTTTCGTCATGGGGGGATTAAGTTATAGGTGTCCCAAAACCTTTGAAATCCTCAAAAACATAATGGAAACAAAGTTTTGCTAACACCAACAGCCGGAACTGCTGGACGGATTTGCATGAAACTTGTAGGAGGAGCGGCAGCTTGGCCTCAAAAGCGTGCTTGTGCAAATTTGGTGTAAACACATCCAGTAGTTTTTTTAAAAATGACCAAGATTATTGATACCGGTGTGCAGGCCCACAGATTTATTTCCTGGTATAGTATCTGTGGAAGCCTCTGGTGCAAGCAAGAGGTGGTGTGGTATTCAGGGACTTCAAACACGTTCGATAATTGGATTTTGAAAAACGTGTGCTGTCATATTTTTTTAAACGGTTGCCCTGTTGGATCCATGGACCACAGCCTTTGTCCGCAGACAGCGCAGTGAAAAAATACTCAGGAAAACATAGTTGTGTTATTTTGTCACTGTAAATGTGTTTTGGAGGGGTGGGGGAGTGGAAAAAGTTAATATGGAGCCAATTTTATAGGTGAAAAAAGGTGGTGCTGGAGCCGTCGAGTCCGCGGGCATACGTCAATCCACGGACATGTGTCCACAAACGCTATTGGGAGGGGTTTTGGGTGAGTCATGTTATTTGTTGGTGTATTGTACGTATTTATGATATGGTTAAATTGTATTGTTGTGATCGTGTTCAGTGACCAGATTCTTAGGGATATGGACGCAGGCCATGCCCGGAAGAATCTGGCCACTGGCTACAGCCATAGTAATATGTGTATAGTAATTATAGGTACTCTAGGCGGAGCATACAGTGTTTGTAATATCGTGGAACAATATCATTGAAGTGTATATGGTAATTATAATCATACCACAATTGTGGACACTGTGTATGGTAACAACGTTTTGTCCTTGATAGTGGGGATGGATGATTTGTTGAATATTGTAAGAAGGCTGTAATGTAGAATTGTAGATCCTGGGAAAACGTATAATACTTTGACCTTAGTAATTATGGCTACAGTAATATGCTGATAGTAATATATACTGTGGCATTTACATGTTTAGAAAGTATATTTATGTCACAGAATACTTTTGTGGTAGTTTGGATATATTATAGAAGTATAACTGCAATAGCATGTTTGAAGTTTATTATAATGAAGAGTATGTTTAAGGTAGTTAGATACCCATTGGCATGTTCTAACTGTGTATTGTAGTCTATGTTAGTGAGTACTTTTTTTTATTAAAATGCATTTGGTTTGTGTCTTAAACCTTACATTTGCGGTTAAACAGAGTTTATAATTACATCAAGTCTTTTCCATTTACATTTATAAATTATGGGCATCTGTATCCGCAATACAGGATTCGCAAAAGTGAACAATCGTTGCAACCATTTTTCTATTATTGCCCATAAGAATTTGGCTCCATCTTTCCTTGGGTTCCAATTCATAGGGGGCGCTTCGATATTTTCCACTGTATGTTAGTCGTTTCTGGTTGAGGGCCTCGCATTCCATTATCACATGGTATAGAGTTTCTATTTTTCCAGACGTTTTACAGAATGTACAGTCTTTGTTGGCAGCTTAATTTTGGGTCAAATTTCCCATGATTACGTTGGTGGGGAGAAAGTTCAAGCTAAATCTTAAAAACATATCGCGGATTCTGCGATCAGGGTAAAGATTGAGATAGTGTGGTAATTGGTTGAGTACTTCACACTTTAAGTTGAGTTTATATTGATCTTTCTTTCCTTGTGCCCGATCCAATCAAACCTCGCAAGGTTTTTTTTGACATTCTGAGGCCTTCGCGTGAGTGTCTCGAGAGAGATGTCCTTTTGAATACATATACTCATGGCTGCTTCTTTCCATTTGATTAATGTAGTATCGCAGACCTTCAAATGGGAAGTTCTCAAAATATCTAGGGCAGGAATCTTTTCCTCGCTGTTCAACTTTCTGTACAGGTCTAGACTTTTCCATACAACTCTTGACTGGAGCGATTGGAGTCCCAGCTCGTAGCGTATCCGTTCCATTGGAGTTGATTGCGGCCGGGCGAGAATTCTCCACCAGAAAATCACCTCAAGTTGAATCCGTAATGCACGATCTAGTTTAATCATCGATTTTCCTCCGTATGTTAATATTGCGGTCACCTTTTGCTTGTAGAAAGCTAGTATAGGTTTGAGTGAAAATTTGCCGTAATTCCTGTGGCTCATCAGGCCCTGTCTAGCTAGGGCTTTAGCTTTGGACTTCAGATGTTGCGTCCAAGGAATCTCCGTTGTTGATTGATTGATCCAGATTCCTAAATATTTATAAGTTCTGACTTGCTCTAATTTCTCTTTTTGTAGATAAAATGAGAAGAGACTGTTTCTTTTGCGATTTTCTTGTCAGCATCTTAATTTTTGTTTTTTTGATGTTTATTACCAACTCGTTTTGGTCCATGTATTCTTGTGTTTTTTTTTAATGCCATTTGGAGGCCACAAGGTGTTCTTGCTAGGAGAATGATATTGTCTGCGTGAATTAAACAGGGTACAGCAATGGCGTTTAGTTTGGGTGGGTTAATGGTTGGAGTATTTATGAATGCTTCAAAATCTGACATAAATAAACTGAATAAGGCTGCCGCCAGAGGGCATCCTTGCTTAAGACCATGCCATATGTTAATTAAGTTGGTTATGGTTCCATCTGCGGACATTATTATTTGAATTTTGGTGTTAATGTACAGGAGCTTTATAGGGTCGAGTATGTCGTTAGGACATCCCCATTGTTCAAGTTTCGCCCACAATAGGTCCCTATTGATTTTGTCAAATGCTAGGCTCAGATCTACAAATGGTAGGATTGGGTTTTTGTCCTAACAGCTTCATGTTTGATCATATTTAAGATTATTAAATTTACATTTGCTCCTACCTTTCGGACAAATCCTGTTTGCCAGACTGCCTGATGATTAGTTTGTTTTGACAAGGCATTTAGTTTTCTTAGCAGATGGTTGGCAAATATTTTCCTAAGGGGGTACAAGAGAGCCAGTGGTCGGTAGTTCATTGGATCTTTGGTTGATCCCCGTTTGTAAATCGGGATCAATATTGCAAGTTGCAAGGAGTCCAGAATACTTTTAGTACGATTGATGAGCTCAATGATTTCGCCGTATAAATTGGCCCAAATTTCGGGGTTCTTTTTAAGAACGGCATTTGACAACCCATCAGGGCCAGGGGCTCTTGATGCATTCAGTTTTCTGATTGAGTTTGTGAGTTCAGCGATGTCATAGCTCACATTCAATTTCTTTTCCATATAGGACATCACTTTGTTCGTGGTTGTAGGTCTTTCTGTATATAACTTGGTAAAGTATGTCACCCAAGCAGAATCCGGCACATCTACTATCATTGCATCCTTCACATTAGAGTTATGTTTGAGTAGGTCCCATAGACATCTGGTGTTGTTGTTTTTAAGGGTATTAATCATTAGTTCAGCGTTGTCTTGGTCCTGCATCATTTTTGCACTTTTCTGCCAATTTTTTTATTTTTGCTTTGCTGTATGTATCATTCTCCTTCTTGTTAATGGTGATTCTTGCTTGGCTCGCCGAATGCCAATTTTCTTTTCTTTCTTTTTCTCCGCAATATTTTGGTTGTAAACATATTTGGGCCTTTGGTGTAAAGAGTTGTTCTGTACCATAGTCAATTTGAATTGGTTAAATAACCATCCATAATTGATTTTGCTATTGTCTTCAAGTTTCGAGTACTTGAATGATTCCGTTATAATATTTAGTGAGTACATTTGTGTTGTAAGAATATTAGTTAGGCATTTGTTAGATTTGCTGGTACCCTATGTTTTGGAATAATGGAAGTGGCGTTACATTCGAACCAACCACTTATTATTTTTTATATATGCAGTATAGTGGCCTGAAGTGGTTTTGGCACGAGTGTGGTAGTTTATGCCTACTGTTGTGAAGGTTTTCTCGCCAAGAGATACTTGGCCGTGTGTAAAGCTAGTGAGCGTACAGTTATTTTTGATACCATCTGCATTGTACCTTAGAAGCATTAGTATGCCATATTGACCATGTGAGTATATTTGGATGTCACAGCGATTGAATTACAAAAAGAGCATAATATGCCATGATTTGCATTCTGCAGAAGCTGGTGAAATGGAATACATTCAGAATTTGATATGGATACATACACAAATTGGTCATTTGGGATGTGCTCTTGTGAAACATGATTGCATAGAGTGCATGTATGTTTCCACGTGCAAGACATTTTGAAGATTTCATTCATAGGGATGTTTTTGGTTTCTAGTACTTGTAGTAACTACATTAGGAATTCTTGTGGATCTTCCTATGTGTTTATGGAGAATTGTACGATTCCTACACAGTAGTCCACCACTTGCCTTGTACCTGACACACTGGAGGTGCTGTCAGGATTATTTGAGGGACTAGTATTTGCAAACACAACTGGTCTGAGCTGTTTAAGTAAATGTGAACAATTGGTGGCAATTGGAAGAGATTGATTGCTACATTTGCATAGAAATTTACTCCAGCTGTGTTGCTGAATTTACATGGACCAGAGAGTTGTGCCTCTGTCTCCTTTGATGGGAGAGCAGTTCTTTTGCGACAAGACACATTGTTCTGTTTGTCTTTTGATGCATGTGCAGTTGTCTTTGAACTAGAGAGTTTTGTTCTTTTATTTTTTATGGCACAGCAATTCTTTGTTTTTTGGTGGTATTGCAGCGAGATCTGGTATAGCTTCTGTTTATATTAGTTTTCTTTTTAAGGATTTTGTTTTTTGAGGTAAAGGATACATATCTAGATGGGGGTGTACAGTGCACATAGCCCGTTGTATTCTAGGATGCAAGGAATGTCAGCGTAGACTTTGTTTGCATGAACGTTAACTAGGAATAGACCATGCAGTGTACAGAGACGTGAAAGTGCTACATTACCCATACCTTCTAAGAAGACTGTACTGCCAATGTCGATCAGTGCATGGTCTAGAGCTAGACCTTGCAACTTGTGAATAGTGACAGCATATGCAAGAGATAGAGCGAATTGTTCTCTGCGTAAATACATGTCTTTGAAAAAAAGGAAACATGCTATGGTGCGGCCTATTCTTTTAACTTCTGCAAGTTTGTCAAAATGGATGTTGACAAACTGAATGTTGTTGTCATGTGGATATGTTTGGAAGACAACAACTGCACCAATTGCTACATTGACTAAACCTTGTTCTAAGTCAAGGTTACGTTTTAGAATTACTTTGCAGTTTAGACACAGAGTTAATAGTTTTTCTAAGCTATCTAGTAGTGCTGTTGCTTGTTGACGCATAGGGAGTGTGAACTTCTAGTTTGTCTGTGGAACTGATATGCACTATGGTTTGCATTTGTTTTTTCAACTGTGTCATTGAATTGGGTACATCTTGCAAGTGTTGGCATTAAGTACATGCATTTTACATTTTGTTGAGTTAATTCTTCCATGACATCAGGGGGAGATGTCTTTTGTCCGTACAGCTCTTGGATTACTCTAGTTTTTAAGATGGATTTTGCGTCTTTAGTCATCAGACCAGTTCTAATGCTTTTTAAAATGTTAGCGTAGGTTAGATCTGCAGACTGATGCATATTTTGAGTTAGTTCTCTGTAGCAAAAATGTTGCCAGAGACTTACATTCCCAATGCTGCCGAGTGTATTACGGCATTGTTTGTGTCCTAATATTTTCAACATGGGTTGACCTTTTACTGGTTTTAACTGTAGGTCGTCTCCAAAAAAAGTAACGTATTTTCCTCCAAACAGTTCTTCATACTTGGTTTTTAGGACATCTTCAATCTGAGATGAATTAAATGAGGTTGGATACATGCTTACTTCATCAATTAGGAGGACTTTATTTGTTTTAGAATTCTGCATACTTCAGTAGCAGCTTCTGCTGATAATTTGTAGTATTCTAATTTGTTTTGGTGTTCTACTGGGAGGAGAAGTAGTCAGTGTAACGTTACACCTCCTTATGTTATAGGCAGCTAGACCTGTGTGGGCTGTTACAACAGCTGAAAGGTTGTTGTTTAAGTCTTGTAGACATTTGCTGATTTTTATAATTAAGAACGTTTTTCCAGAACCAACTTTGCCACTTACATTCAGGAGCAGAGGTTTATAATTTTTAGAGCTACAGGTTTTAGTTTAATGTTTAAGTCCATGTTCAATGTGTTCAGTGCTAGGTACATGGTGAGCTCATCATGTTCATATGATTTGAGCACTAACAAGTCTTCAGATAGTTTAGATTGATTCATGGTGTTTTCTATTTCAGTCATGCTATATCTGCTTCATTTAGAATTAGTGGTTCTCCAAGTGGTTCTTGGCTTCCTGTAACAGAAGGTTGACTGCCTTCAGGAGTGCCTTTATCTAGTAGAGCTTCAATTTCTTCCTCTTGTTGGCGTTCATTGTCCAAAATTTGTTTGTATTTTTTCAAATTTACATTTGTTATACTGCTTTCATTTGCATTGAATGCAGCTTCAAATGAGTCATAGTCACCTAATAATAATGCTGCTTCTTTTCTCCAAGATTTGAAAAGTTGTATTAGGGCCATGTAATACAGTTCTCTGTTGTGGTGACTTAAATGTAACTTTATATGATTAATTTGGCTGGGTTTGTAAGTTTTACTAGGCTCCCTTCACAATATTTCCCAGTTGTCTCATCTGGCGTAATATTGATTTTGTAAGAGTAGATCTGCACTATGTTATACAGGTACATGTTTTCCAAAGTAGTACTTCTGTTTGGATAGTATGTGTCAATGAAATAGTTTTTTAAAATGTCCTGGCTGTTGGGTTCATTTGTGGCTATTGTGTAATTTTAGTACATTTTTTTGTGATGAAGCTGATGCAGGGTTAAGCCAGAAAATATTTTCAGATTTCCCATAAGGGTTAAACGGTCTGCGCTAATATTTTTTTTAATAAATTGTTAAACAGTGGCATCACTGTCATGGTCAAATTTGGGATCATCTTTTATCCACAAAAGTATGTGGATGTGTGATGCTCCTCTGGATTGATATTCTTTTCTCCAAAAGAAGTGTTCACTTCTCTGAGTAGAGGGGTAGCTTTATTGCAGATGAAGTGCAGCATGGCAATGAAGTGATTGTGAAAGTACATTGAAATATTGAAAGGGTCAAGAGAACAGAGTTCTCCTGGTGTATTCATATCTATTCCCTCTTTATTTTGGTTTGCAGTGTGTAAGAAGTCATGCAAGTCATCCCATGAATATTCTGCACAACTTAAAATAAACCATGTGGGTGGACCTACGTTCCTTAGCATACAGCATACATCACTGACACATCAGAACCAGTATTCTTTTGTGTCATGCATGTTTGCCCCATCATTTGTGATACTTGATTGCCAAACTTCATCTATGTCTTTTATCTTTTGAAGCAGTTGGGTAGCGGACATGTTTAAGAAATTAGAGCTTGCTTTTAATGTGTGTGTGCAACTCTATAACATAGTTGTGTTACGTTCTATCACTTTTCTTTGCAAGAGTCCATCAAGTTTCCCATGTAGCTGCTAGGAACAGGGCACACCTTATGTACCACTGACTGTGCAATTCTCTTCATCTTAATACAGTGTTCAAAGTCCCTTAGTTTTTCTAGGCTTTGCATGAACACCATTGTAAATTCCAAGGCCTATGTAACATGTTGCTAGTTTGCTTTTGAACAGGAGGTGGAAAATGTAATCCACATTTTGTGTGGATCTTGGGTGTTCAGAATACATTTCTAAAGAGCGATATTCTGATGCACTTATTTGTGTGGATCTTTCATCATATCTTCCTCCTTTTCCTGTAGAAAAGAACGTTTTGCTAAACTTTTCTCCCATATGCTCATTGGGGATCCTTTGGCTTGACGCATTTGATATGTTTCTAATGCATCTTCTATGGTGTTTTTGGAATGTAGTGCTTGAATTGTATACTGGTCTAAAATGCTGGCTGCAGTAACAGGATCCACATGTTCAAATTGGCCAGTTTGTAGTAGATCCTCAATTATTAGGGTGGTTTCTAAGTTTTCCTCTGTTTATGTCTCTGTAGTATTCATTGTTTTCTTTAAGATATTGTAGGGCTTGCTAACTTTGTTTAAGTCAACTAGTTGTTGCCAATTTCTTTTGTCTTTTGTTGGTACACCATTTACTAGTACAATCAAAGATTGTTCTATTGGCGGCCATACTCCTAGAGTTTATACATTTTCTTTAATATCTAATGGCAAATATAGTATTTTGCCACAAATGCCCTTTAGTAACTCGGATGGGGGAAATTTGGCAGTTTTGTGCTGGAGGCGTGTTGTAGCTTGACATGGGTGTACTCTTTGGATTATAATGCTCTCATACAATTTAAGTTGTTTGAGTGCTTTTGGAAGTGGGAAGATTTCTAAGGTATTAGTGATAGCATGTGATGGCATTTGGTTATTGTCAAGCTTTGTATTGCAGTATGTGTCAAACTATTGGGGGGCAGTTATTTTGTATTAATCTTGTGCTGCTAGATATAAAGCTTATTGGAACCATTGGGATTCCTCATTGTTCTCTATTTTGTAAGTGATATATACTATTTGTGTGCTCTTTTTATAAAATATTCTGTGATAACAGACACAAACTTTGTCTGGTATTTCAGAAGATATGTTTTGAAACTTTGCTATTTCTTTTTTGCATGTGTTAAGAGGTTGGAGAAGGGTTTTCGCTAATGTTTTCTGAAGTTACTGAATTTTCTAAGTCAACTTCAGTCCTACAATATTGAATTTGGATGTTTCTTTTTTTTTTGAAGGAGTTGTTTGGCTGTTCCATGTAGGAGAATCCTATTAAAATTTTGCAGTTCTAGAGCAGGACTTTTTGCCTAGTACAGTCTACGGACAAGGTTTCGTATAGCAGAATGGTGTGTTGCTAACATTTTGATATGATAGAAGGTGGTTTTGCAAGCAGTTCCTGAAATGCAGGCTAGTGAATGCCCTTGCAGTCCATTGTGGATGTATACTCTGCAGGAGTCCATGGTTTGTAAAGTTTTGATTCTACTTTTGTCTTTTAGTTTCATATAGTGATTGAGGAATTGTCATAAATATTTGAAGGGTTGTTGGTGCACGTTACATATTGAGCTGCATGTCAATTTGAACACTTTTGATCTGGTGCTTTTGATATGAAAACTGCAATTGATTTGTAATGTGTTGCAGTTTTTTTTTTAAATAGTAGGGAAACTGTGGGCTAGTGGTAATACCATGGAAGTTTGTAGTTGGAGTGGTATATGTTGTTAGTATATGTTGAGTTATAGTAGTGGTTAGAAAAGGCCAGTATTTTGTATGTAAGGACAAGTGTTGCATATAGATACATTGGCACTATCCGCATTTGTGTGAGCAGGTGGAGAATGGTGGCACTATAAGGGATGTGATGGGAAAGGTTGGAAAATATGAAATGTATACGTAAGGAAAAATGCAGTTCTTTTAAACATGTTTCTTTTCAGGAGCATTGTGTTGAAAATGAAAAAAATGCATATGTGTGCTTACAGCAGCACTGTTTGTAACTTTTTTCTGCAGGTAAGGAAAATGTATTTGCAAACGATTTGTAGAACACTGCTAAGTGGCAGTTGGTGTGTGGAAGTCCAAAATGTTGGCAGTAGCTAACTGCCCCTTAATGTGAGCAGGTGCAGAATGGTGCAATACATGGCATTTGATAGGAGTGCTTACAAAAGAGCACATGCTTATGAGATGCTTATTACAGGGTAAGTGGCAGCAACCCTCGATATATATTTATAAAGGTGTTGAAAACAATTACTTTTAAAAATGTAAACATACCTGTACTATGTCTTGTTGAATCTGCAAATAGAAATTTGGGACTGTTTCACAGTCATTTTTGAACCAGGAGACTGTGAATGACAGGAGACATATACTCTGAGAGTTGAAATATGCATCTGAAGTGTTGAACTGAGGTGACAGGGTTACATGTAGTTTTTGTATGTGACTGGTGGATGGATCTGAAACTGTTTGAAAGTAGCCAATGAGGGAGTGTTGCAAACATAAAATTAAAAAGGGTAGAAGGGCTGCAGTGTCCTTGCCATCCAGGTCGTTTAAGGATGACCGGCATGGAAATAGGACTGCAGAGACTGTGGACAGTCATGAACGTCTGCAGACAACAGGGAATTAGCCAATCCGGGTTTGTGGTTGTGGAGGAGGAGTTGAAGTGTACAGGAGCATAGGGTAGCAAGTGTTTTCTTTCTTGTATGAAGTGGGCGAGAGATGACTATTGCTATGAAGAAGAAGCGTGTGTGGATGCTGTGAGATTCATGGGTACACTGGTTAAATGTTTGTAAGGGGCAGTCTGGAATCTCTTTGAATCTTGGATTAGAAGAATTAGAAGTCTTTTGGTATACAGGATTAATGTGGGTGGAATTGTGCGAGAATATGGTTCAATTTACACATCCATACATCAAGATAGTATGCTGTGGAGGCTATGTGACTGGAATATGTGGAGGCAACAGTTTGGGCAATGTGACTGGAATATTCTTGAAATTTGCCATGAAGTATTTGTTTAAAAGGCTAATAGATCCGTTTACAGCTTCAAAGATAATTTTTTTACCGAAAGCTCAAAGGCAAATGTGGAAACATTCAAACTTGTTTTCTCCACAAACTGAAAAAGCCAGGCGCAATGTAACTAGAGCTGCATGTGCTTTTTTTTTTTACAGGATCTAGGAAAGGCACCTTTCCACAATGAGAACATAAAGATTAATGGAGTGAGTATTTTTTGAAGAGATGGAGTACATGTATCGGATGTTGGAAATGATATTTTCCTTTCTAATGTTCAGAATCCTTTGAAACAATTTTTGTGAAAATAAATGAAAACGGAACACATAAAATATGTAGTGAAGCATTTGTTAGTAGCTGTATTACATAAAAATCAAAACCACAAAAAAAGTCTGAAGCAGTTTTTGTAAAACTTATAAAAGTATAGTACAGTATTTGTTAGTATAGTGTGTAAAACCCCCCCAAAACAAATCATATTGTGGAATGAAAAAAAGTAAATTGAGTTTAAATCCTCCCTCCCTGCAGACTATACTGTCCATGGACTAAATAGGGCTTGAAAAGGTATTTAGGAAGTCATGCTTGTTATTGTATGCTAGAGAAAAGTATCTGGGGCAGAATATTGTTTGTCATTTTTCTTTATCTCTAGTATGCAAAGCTCCATTATTTCTATTAGCATAGAACATAATGCTAAATAAAATGTTGAAGAATCTTACTGAGTCTAACTACTTTACTGAAAAATGTAGATAGTCTATACAATTTACTTTTTTTAGTTCTATTTTTTAACTGTGAAAAAAGTGGAACCTTTTTTTGTATTTTTGTATTTCGTCATTTCTTTTTTTCCTGGAGGGAGAGGCAAGGAAGTAAGGGGTTGGGGCAGGGAAGGGGCACCAACCACTGATAAGGAAGGACATGTTGGACCTGACCTTAATATAAGGTAGAGGGCAGTGCTTCTCATGCTCCTTGACAGCAGCCTGGAAGGCACTTCAAAGCTGCTCCCCTGCAGAGGACTGTGTCACAGTAAATGCAGAGAACTGTTGTCCTAGAAAGGAAAGGATCAACACCCTCTTGTATTCCCTGCAAGGCAGCAGACGGAATCCTCTGCCCAACAGCACTAGATTGTGTGGTGGCAGGAGCAGTTGAGGAAGATGGGATAGAGGAGGTAAGCCTACTCCCTGAGAAAGGATAATCCTTTCTCAGAGCACCTGGGTGGAATGTGTAGGTGTGGCGGCACATATAGGTAGTACCAAAGGAGTACTGCCCATGTTGTCCAAAAATGAGTGTGACTCCACACTCAGTGAATTTGGCACGGGAAGCCTGATCCTTTGGTACCCCTCCTACAGAGATAGAAAACCAACCCACCCATGATTCCTTGAAGGTGCTCATGGTAGGTAGCTCCTCTACCTCATCTTCGTCTTCCTCTGCTTCAGTGTCCCTCTTCCCCAGTCCCAGTCCTCCAGGTGGTGATGGTGGTGGTGGTGGTGGTGCTGGCCCCTGGGGAGGTGGGATGGCCATGACAGATGCCATTTCTTCCTGCAGAGTTCTACAGAAATCAGCTCCCACAAAAGATGCTCTATCCTTGTGTGCCAGATTGAGAATGACTAAAAGTAGTGGGTGGGTCCTTTCAGATGAACCGTCCGCTGACCTTTCTCCTTTCTGTGGGGAAGTTGTGAAAAGTTGAGGGATCAGCTAAGAATAGTTGGGCCTACGAGAGATGCTGGGCAGGCATAAAATATATTTCTTTGAGTTTGATTGATTGTTATTGGTTGTTATTGTTTTCTTTATGTAGCTGTCTGTGATAGGTTGCAGTGAAAATGTCTCATCAATTTCAGTAGTTTTATTTTGATATTGTCCTCTTTTTGTGGTATTTATTTTGGAAAGTATAAAAGCCACCATTTTGTGCAGTATTCTTATTTTGATTGAAGAACTCCACAGGACAGTATGCTGAGTGTGTGGCTGTTGTTGAAGTAAGTACCAGTAAAGATTTAAATATTTAAAAGTTTATTTGGGGTGTTGTCAGGTGCATTTCAACTGCTATCAGATGGTATATATTGGCACTATTTAGAGCCTACTTAGATTAAGTTGTAGTTTATTTTTCATTTATTTGTGTACCTTTTACTTTAATGCTGCTTAGTAAAATGTGTGTCAATTATATTTATTACTATTGTCAGATGGTATACTTTGGTACTATTTTTCATATACTCAGATTTAATGGCAGTTAATGCTATTTTAAACTTTTACTAAAATGCTGCTTAAATTCAATAGTATTTTTATTTCTTTTTTGTATACAGGTTTTTGAGGGGTATGTGCTGAAACTGTGTTGAACAAGAGTCTTCGTGTAGCAGTTTTCCTTGTCATGTGAATGGACCTGAACAAAGGTGGTGGATGCATTTGAAGATCTCAAACTTTGAGATGGTTTATTGTACAAAAAGTACACTGCACTTTCTGAATGTCCTACTTACCGTGTTGCTCCTTGATCCAAAAATATTGTGTTTTATCAGCAACAGTTTTCTGAGCATTTGGATTGTTTTTCAGTAGAGGTAAAGCAGAAGATACCCACACCTTGTTTTTATGTAGTTGGTTTGTATTTGTATTTATTGGTTGATAAATCAATAAATCAATCCACCATGTTTTTTTCTCCCAATAACCAAATTATTCTTCTTGTCATGTTCTTGGCAGTCTTGTAGATTGGGTGTAGACAAGATGGGATTAGGTTGGGAGGAAGTGACAGTGGTGCAGAAGTGGAATTTAATGGTGCACTGCCACTGTTTTTTTTTAATCCACCGATGATTTTCTTTCTCCAATGACCCAATGTTTACTATGTGTGAAGAGAGCAACAGTGTTGTATGCACACATGTTGTATCTTATATAGTACATGCGATAAGATATGAGGGTCATAAAAACCTCAGAATTAAATTGTGTTTCTGAAAGTGTGTTCTCTAATTATGTTTTCTTTTTTTACAGATAGGATATAATTTTATCTTCCCTTTTCTATATGTGGTGAATCGATTCACAGCTTCTGTAATTTAGAGATTAACTATACTCCCACCTCTTTATTCTGATTAAACTTACACATATATGCAGTATTTCTTTTTTAAACATAGATCCATAACCACGGCTACTGTATCATCCAACCTGAAGCTGGAATTTGGATGCATGGGTAATCGCAGTAACGACTCGAGGTCGTAGCTGCGGTTTCAATGGACCTTACATGTGGCTATTAGGACCCAGTACGCTGAAAAAGTATTCTTTGTACCTGAAAGAGGCCTTTTTAAGAACTATGTATTATGTGTGGGAGCCGCGGTTATCCGACATTTTGGGTGGAGTAGCATCATAGATGCTTTGAGCATTTTGGGGTATTGGGAGAGACCAGGGGGTGGAGGAGGACTATGAGGAGTGGAGGGGGAGTGGGAGGTGTTTTAGGGACACTTGTTTGGAGTTTGGGGGGTGGAAATACATTTTTTGTTAATTGTTTTTTGTATAGGCGCGGCTAACAGCAAACTACCATGAAGGGAGCACTTAACCAGTTTCTGACCAACTGGGGCATCTTGATCCCCCCGCACTTGCCCTCCTCATCCTCCCCTCTCCTGTACCGTCTGTGCACTTGCACAATGTGAACGTACCATGCCTTGAAGATCATCTATCTCTTCCCTCTGTCCCCTCGACATCTTAGTTTAGATTTATTTCAGTGACGTCGATCTACATTCTGGTCACCCAATACCCTGGCTAAGCTAGACCTCTCCAAGGTCTCTTTTTCTTAAAAGGAACAAGAGGTGTTGTGTTTTTTGCTGCTTAGGTTAGGGTTACACACCCCTCTGTTTTTATCCTGTTGCATCCTTATGGTTAACAATGAGAAATTCAAAATGTATTAGAAATTCAAAATGTATTAGAAACAATGAGATGTCTTGTACAGATGTGTCTCGCGCTCTCTGATTGTTACCATGCAGCATTTTCTTGCTCGAATGTGTTTTAGGCACTGACCTACACTGACCGCATACATGTTTCTCTATTGTGGTTTGTTATATGGGTTAAATTAATGCACCCTTTCATTTACAAGAAAAAGTTTTTTTCAGAAAATGTTATAAAGGATGAGGACAGCTACTTAATAAAAACTGTACCTCCTTGCACTCGTCAGTTTACGCATGTGTATTATTTTCCTCCTGCATGTACACCTACCCTAGGGCATGCTTAAATAACGCCGCCGAAGGGTAGCCATCACACTACGTTGATTTGCAACAAAATTGGTTGCAAAAAGCTTTGACTTCAACAGCCAGGACACCCTCTCTTTGTATACATTTATCTATAGCCCTTCTGTCCTGGGTTTGTTTAGGGCTCTCCCTCCTGTGTATATTGGGATAGATATATTATCAGCACTATTTATATGTACAGATTTGGAAACAGTGCTTTTAAAAATATTATATTGAAAAACTTTACTTCCCTTCTTCTAGCACATTGCTCACACTTCTGCATAGGCATCATAAAGGAATGCTGTAAAAAAAAATAATAGAATTACTGTTTACACACCTAGCCTTGTAAAATAAGAAAAACTGTTAAATGAGGGCTACAATGCAATACTGACACCCACAGTGTACCTGTTTTTTTGGCAAATTCACACAGAAAAATAATTTGGGGACTCATTTACAAAATCAGAGATTTCACTACTGAGGGCATTCTAATGGTGGTTATGTGTGTAGATTTAACTGCTATGCCCATTGCTATAAACATTGCATGTTACAGAAGTGTGCACAGTTGACATGCTCACAGAAACTATTCTAAATGATGAATACTTCAACTTCTGAGACTCGTGCTTCTATAAACTGAATAGATGGGTACATATTGCTGTGATGAAACCTACATGAACCTATGCAATCAAATAACCTAATGTACTAATAAAAAAGGTCTATTATCAGAACATTTCTTTAGCACTGTACCTCACAATACTCTTTTAAATGTCAATGAATATCTTAAAATATAGTACCTATTCTACATAACTTGACTAGGTGAAATAGTCCATACTCCAACTGTTAAATGTGGGCTACAACCATACTGTACCTCTTTCTTTGGGAAAATTCATACAGAAAAAGGAATCAGTAACTCTTTCACCTAATCAGAGATTTCACTACTAAGAGCATTCTAATGGTGTCTATGTGAGCAGATTCAACTGCTAGGCCCATACATATATACATGATATGTTAGGCGACTGTGCACAGTTAAGGTGCTTATAACAACCATTCTAAATGATGAATGCATCCAGATGCCTCGCTCATACTTCTAAAAACTGGATAAATAGACAGTTAGTTACATTACACAAATACAGGCAACAAGACTCTTTTCCACTTGACAGAATATTTTAACACTAAGGGCAAAACTGACTTCTTCAATGAGAGTGCTTCAATTTCTACAGCTTAAATTTAAAAAGCCTATATTAAGGGAAGGTTTAATTTTACCACTATACCACTTTTTAAAACACAGTGCACATACTACATGACATAACCGAGTAAAATCTATTCTGACAGAATGGGGAGTCACTAACAAAAGGGTGAGAGGGAAGAGCATCATATCCAACTTCAAAGCACATACACAGCTTTAATATTTTTCAAAAATGTTATGATACAGCATTTATAACGCGCCTATACACAAGTGTTTCAAGGCATGACGAGGCAAGGGAGGGGAAACAGAGGGAAGACAGAGACAACGATCCTACTAGGCCAGGTGGCATTGAGATCACACAAGTGCAGGGGAGGGAGAAAGAGGAAAAGTGCAGGGTGAGAAGGGAGGGGGCAGTGCAATACATAGGATAGTAAAATAAATAATAAATACGACAATAAATAAAAGTGCAGCCAGCTAGTGACAAGTGCAAGGGTATGTGCAGGCATCAGGTGCTCGTAGGGGCTGTAGGGATACAGAAACAGTCCCAGAATGCAAGGGTTGCCAGGGGGGCAGTGCAGGTGTGCAACTGGCAGGGGCACCTGGGCCCGGGATCAGAGGGTAGCCAGGTAAACCAGTGCAATTTCATATTCAGCTAGAAGATCAGCAGGAGAGAGGATGAGAGAAAGCAGAAGCAAAGAGAAGGTCTTGAGGTGCTTCTGGAACCGGAGATGGTTCTCCTCAGGTTTCAGGGAGGCTGTTCCAGAGGGAGGCCCCAGCAATAGGAAGATATCTAGGACCAACTTGCTGCTTGGAGAAGCGACTAACCCTGAATAAGTTGGAGGCAGATGAGTGGACAGCGGTACAGAGGATAAGGGTACAATGCATAGGGAATAATACACTGGGAGATGGTATGTTCGACCCAACTGACAGGAGTCATCACAAAATAGTGTAGGCTCCCAATCCATTCTCACCACATGAAAGGGCTAAAGGAAAGAAAATGTGTGCACACATGGATAAACTACATAGACGTGTACAGGATGTGGATAAACTACAATAAAACACACAACAAACTAACAATAAAGGTATAAAAACGACCACTACAATAAACAAACAGGGATATATAAACTGGGTGAGAATAAACAAAGGATGTTATACTGGCTGGTTGCAGGACAGAGGATGGAGAAGGTTAAGTAAACTTGGAGAACAAGGGATAGAAAACAATCACACAGATAGAAACAATAGTACTATCATTTCTTTAGCAGTCTTTTTCACCCAGGCCCCTTAAAAAAAAAACAACCTCCAAGAAGGCCACTGTAGATTGTTGGAAATATTTTCAAGATAAAAGAACACTGTTTAAAAAAGAAATTGAGAAAATCCTATGCACCTTGTGCAAAAAGACCTGGACCTTCAAATGTTCCATTCCAAAGTCTGGAAACATCCAGTTGCAGTGGGACATCCCTGACGGTGAATAAACCCTCAACTTCTGCAGCACTGTCAATTCCGCTGATCCAATTTTAATGCTCCCAATGTTTCTGTTATGAGAATAATGTGTTGCCTATTCCACAATTGGCTCTCCAGGGATATGCCACACTAGCCCATTGAGAAATGACTCTCTCCAAACATAATGTACATTGCCATCACTAATTCACTAACACAATACGGGTACACGTAAAGTATACAAACTATTACTATAATATAATCATTGAGCATACATATATAAACTGTGTGAGAACAAACAAGGGACATTGTGCTAAGGAATTAAAATAGAGTGATTGGACAAATTGAAAATAAAACAGTCACATGGATAGAAACAATACCCATGACCTATCAGGACACCTGAGATTCCATAGATGAGAGATCTACCACACCCAAAAAAAATAACTTTATATTGATCATTGCAAACAGTCCCTTTTAGTCAACAATGTACTATCCTGAAAGCTTGGGAACCTCAGTACTGATAAACCCTCTGTTGCAGGTACACTAGGACAATGAATGTAGAAAAGCAATACCTCCTTTACCATCACGTCCATCCACTCTTATGTTTTGAATATGGGTTAAAAACACACTTATTGGACTAAAAACGGGGGGTACTCCTGTGAATTTCCCAAATACATTTATCACACAGCAGATGTCACAGGTTTTAGCAATTTTAACAGCTATTCATATATTCTTACCAACCGTGTAGCCTACAACTAACTTGCCCTCCAACATATCTTCCTAACCTTGAATTCCGATGTGTCCTGATGTATCAGGATAGAATTAGCTGATTGTGTCTTCTCTCGATCAAGCTGCTACGATACGTATCGTGTACTCACAAGTAACTTGAATACAAAGGATGTTTTTCCTATTTATCCTTTCTTTTTAAGAAACACCCAATTTGGGGTCTTTAACAAATCAAAACATTGTCTTGGACATAGTAAAAAAAGTTTTTAAATTTCTAAGTGTGGCAAAACCAGGCAGAGAAAAAGAATGAAGGCAAACATTTCATCTGCAAAGTATTTGCCACACAAGTTTTTGAAGAAATTAGTTGGTGAATAGCATGAGATGGGGCCAGTTTCTCTCTCTATCCGCCTCACCCTAGATAAGCGGCTTGTCAGTGCAACCTAAGGATAGTAAACTCACAAGGGTGTAGGAAGATATGTTGGAGGGCAAGTTAGTTATTGAATATGGGTTAGCCTTTCACAGGAGTTAACTGTACAACATCTGGTGCAAGTCCACTGGTATAATGAGAACGATGTATATTGGAAATTGTATGAGCATCACAAAAAGAAAATGCATGTGCCTTATGCATTAGATCACAGACAATCAGCATCTAATCCAGCAAGTCCATCCACCAGTGGGAAACCTTCAACAGTCAACACTAACCTTCTGCGGCTACTGCTTCAATTCGACCTCTTGCGAATCTACCAACAACCAATTTATCTGTTGTGAAAATAAAGCATTCAATAAGCCACAATTCTGATTTCCATGAAATATGCAACATAAGATTCACACAGAGGTGCATCTACTTTTTACCTAATCCTCTTTTCCCTTGATTAGTTATTTCTTCAGTTTTTCTTCATCCACTCCTACATTTTTAATACAAGTTGACCTTTCACTGGAGTAGCCACAGAGCACCCCAAGTACTTGAATCCTATCAGCACCCGTCTACCATAAAAACAATAAAGTCCCAATCAGAAAATAAATGCAAATAATCCAACTTTCTTTCAACAGATACTAAAAAAAAGCAGCCACAAGAAAATACAAAATAAAAAATGACTAAAATGAACTTGCAAAATACCATCAATTGCACTACCTTGCAGAAAACTCAAAACAGCTAAAAGTACTGCATAGCTGAAAGTGCATTAAAATTACAACACATGCAATCAAATGAACCTTCAACCTCACCAATATGAATACTAAATGCCTGCATATAAATACCATTGATTGACAAATCTGATTTTGTAGGTCCATGTTAGCAAAAGTAAAAAATATATTAAGGAAATACTTGCTACAAAATCAGAGCAGATGAATAAAATGATAATGAACACCATCTGATAGTAGTGGTTAATATAACTAACACACACAATATTGCAAATAAACCTTCAAATATGTACATATTTATTTACACTTACTTTCAAATCAGCCACATTCCTGCCATGTGCACAGTTAGAGTTCTGGAATCAAAAGGATTAAACTGCAGAAAATGGTGGCCTTTATACTTTCCAAAATGAATACCAAAAAAAGCGGAATATATACTAATAAAACTACTAAATCGAATGACACATTTTCACTACAACCAATCACAGAGAGATACACAAATAGAACAGTACAACAACCAATAACAATCAAACTCACAGAAATATTTTTCTTCCCCACCCAGCATCTTTCATAGTCTCAGCTATTCAATGTGCCGCAGATCTTGCTTTCTAACCGCTGTTACATGTAAAAAAATTTACAAACTCAAAAACAAACTAAGTCAAACTTAAAAAACAAGGGAACACCTAAGCACATAAATTAACACACACAAATGAAATTCTGTACTGCATCATCTACACAGCAATATGATTTTTGCACGGAAAATGTATGGGTTAATAGACGCACCTATAACCATAGCCGTGCCTACAGGTACAACTAATAAAATGATGAAAAGCGTTGACGCACCAAGGCACATGGTTTTTATAAATGATAGAAAAGCCCCTTGGTAATGTAATGGTAATGTTTATTTGTAAAGTGCCTATACACAAGGCAAGTGTTTCAGGCACTCAAGGAGGGAGGGAACAGGGGAGAAAACAAGAGTCATTCAGAGCCCTTGAGTTTCTGAATGATAACCAGTCTGCCAGGCAGATTAAGTGCATGTAATACAGTTAACAGTGTAGATAACCACGAATAGGTCTGACGTCGATTCTGCAGTTTTTCCAAGAGCATAGAGGCACCACCATGCAGGAGAGGAGACACAGGAGGGGTGAAAAGGGTCCCAGGACGTTTTGGTTTTCAGTGGGTAACAGCCTTCTTCATGGAGCCAAGGAAAGGAAGGGGTTCCCCTGTAGAAGAAATGGAGGGGAGCTGAGGTTACTAAATGTGGTGTAAAGGACAGGTTGTAACAAACAGGTTGTGACAAACGCAGTGGTTAAAAAGACATGTACTAAACAATGTCAGTGTCTAAAGCAACGGATCACACAAGTAGTTAGTAAAAAACATATTTTTAGAAGAAAAGATGGCAAATGTGCTAACAATTTGAAACAGAAGAAGAAAGATATATATAGAAAAATTAACCACTCTCGATTTTTTACAAATCTTTGGAGAAGTGTGAAACCAAAATCTAGATATGTTGTAAAGCATTTTTTGCAAAAGAAAAAAGTAATAATTTAAAAGGCTTTTCATATGAAAACAGAATTGTTGATTTTTGTATTGAATAAACATAAGAAATTACTTAAGGTGACTACACCATTCCATAGAAATATAGAAACAGTTTATGTACATACACGTGACACCTTTTGTGACGTGTTGGGTGGAGAGTGGAAACACACTTCTCATACAGAAAGATGTTTTAATGAGGAGAGTTCCATTCAAGGAAATAATGAGCCCATTGCTATTGTTGAGAGTGGTAGCTATGAAGTCAAAAGAGTGTGATTTCTAAAAAAGAGGATAATGGAGAAATTGAAAGTTTAGGTCACTCTACAATAAAACCTAAAAAGCAAAGTGAGTTATCGACGTGCACTTTTTTGTGTAATATAGATAGATACATTTTCTTGTAAAGTCTTAAAGAGATTTTTGCATGTTTTGCACAAAAATAATATTGTTCAAAGACAAATCAAAATGCTACAGAGAATAGATGACTGTGAGGTTTGTGGAAAAAAACAGAAGTCTGGGTCACACTCTAGCTTGTCTTGATAAAACTAGATGTAAGAGTCATTTTCATTATATACGGATGCTGGCTGCTCATTATACTAAAATGAGATACCTTCTAGTTAAACTATATGAGTATGTCTCCTGCACTGTTAAATCAAACACTTTTGACTGGAACTGTAGAACGTTTAGTTTGTACAGTGCAAATGATAAATATAATGCATTTAAAAGAGTCTGTATGTAGATGAAACATGTACGGGAAGTGGAAATCATGATCCTATGCTTTCAAAGGATCTGATTTTTTAACAGTATAAAAAAAGTATTGCAATGTTTGAGTTGTCTTCTACTGAAATACCTGACATTGTTTGCATATCTTGTAGACCCACTTTTTATAAGTCTCAAGTGCAACTAGTGTACATTGAGGAGAACATGAAACAGAGTGTAAAATATGTCAGGAAAGAACTTTATCTGTATTTGTTTGTAGAAGAATGATTTGTCATGATGCCTACCTCTAAGGAGCCAGGCCGGGCCCAGCAACCCCAGAGGCAGACATCATTTTCCCCAGGGAAGTCTCAGCAGGCCCAAGTCGGGGCCCTTTGGACTCAGTCCTGGCGCCTTAGGCGCCAGGCTCATAGCGGGCGCCAGGCTCATAGAAGAGGATATGTGTTTAAGTGCTTGGGTGCACACTTACCTGATGCAGACCTTGCTGCTTCATCCAGGCCCTCTTGATGCCTGAATGGGACTACTTAACCTGTAGGACTACTTCACCACCCGGGTGTGGTCGGGGAAGGATACATACCTGATTGGTGGAAGGATACATACCAGGAACTTCTCCCAAGGCTATTTAAACCCCACCCGAACAGCCACACATGCTTTGCGTTGTTCTGCACCTAGCAGCTGGACGCTCACCGTGTCAGCTCCTGCATCCTGACTTCAGCCACGCCTGCCAGCACCCTGGAACACCTGCAAGGGGAGAAAGGAAGAGAATAGGAGAAGAAAAGCCCTTACCTGCTAAATCTGCATCCCGGAGTCATTTCTCCAACAGCCCTGAAAAGGAAGACATCATTTTAAAGGCATTTCGTTTCGATCGCTGCAGCGCTGCATTTTACTCACCTTTGCAAGGCGCTTCCATCTTCAGCAGCGATCTTCCGGATTCAGCTACGCCCCGGCGCCTAGAGGAAAAAAGACAAGAACAAAGGTGAGAGGGAGAAAAGGAATAAGGAAAGCTCAGTTTCCTTTTAAGTCTTACCTGTTGGATTATTCCCACTGCATTTCGGGTCCTGCCGCTTCCTGGCATCTCCGGACCCCGGCCCCTATGGGGAAAAAAGACAAAGACATTGAATGAGCGAATGCAAAGACATTACCTGAGCGCTCATCCAGAACTGTTTCACTTCGGGTCGGCGCCATATCTCCGGCACTCCGAACCCCAGCCCCTAAGGGGAAAAAGACATAAGCATTAGCGCTTGCTGCAATTAGACAACGAACATTATTATTAAGCTTGAACTTTTGAACAGAACTTTTACAGCGCCTTACCTGAACAGTCAAGCTTACCTGAACTCCCATCAATCCTCAATCCAGTGAAGTAACTGGGTTTCAACGCGCCCCTGCATCAGAAGCAGGATGGAGAGCTCATCCTTCCAAACCCTAAGGTGAGGCTTCACGGGGAATCGTGGAGGAGGTATCGTGGAGGGTTGGAAGGGAGTGGGAGGCTTGAGCATTGTTCCACAGTTGGTAATACTCCCTTTTCACGCACAGGAGGGTATCCAACGAGCCAGGGAAGCCAGAATAGAGGGGCCCTTCCTGTCCATCTTCAGAGTTCTGCGCCTTCGACGCCGCGCCTCCGTGGGAACCAGGTGAGCGTTACATGATTTGACACAAGTGAGGCACTTTATGTTTGCAGACACTGTGTTGGGTATTATAATCAAACAAGTATTCCTCCAAGAAGTGTCTTGAACAACAAGGTAGTACCTGATTGCCTTGTTGTGCTTCAAAAATTGAACATGTTTGAAGTGATTGCATTGCAAACTGTTCATCCTTTTCAAGTTATTGTTAGATTGCAAACAAATATGTCAAGCTCATTAGTGCAAGGTGAGAGAGGCAAAGTTGTGTATTTACCCCTCAATTTGGACGAAAATGTCAACACTGATGATTCTTTGTTTTAGTACATGGTGTTGCCTCAAAAGGTAACATTTGGCAACAGCTTATAAATATTGGAAAGGTGAAAATGTGATGGCATTTCTATTGGAGTGCAATGATTTATACAAAGGCAGTGTAACTGTACCAGACATGTCTATGCTTTGTGTTGAGTCAACAAACAAAAGCAGTGATGGCCAGTTCCAATGCCTATCTGTTGCAGAAGGGAATAGTTTGTATGAACACTACACAATCATCCTCCACACTCAGGTGAAGTCATGGGTGGCAGTTTAGAATTGTATCAAATGAAAGCAACGAAAGGTGCACCAATCAGTGTCTGGGAAAAGAAGCAAGAAGCTAATTGTTTCCCTATGCTTTTTCCTACTGGTACAGGAAGCAGATTGGATGACCGGAAAGTTCCAATTTCTTTTTCAGAATATCGTTGTACAAGAATATATTGCAAAGATTTCCGATTTCACACCAATGTCGAATATATTTTTCACTTATTGTATGAAAGTGAATTATCAACATTATGTTATGCTGTTGCTCATAAACTTTAAACCGGAACTACATTTCAAAATCTTTCTGCCTGCAAGATGCTGAAACAGCTGAAAGAAATAAAATGAAGTTTAGAGGGTAAACTTACCAACATTCTTGCTAAAATGAGAGGAACCAAGGAATATTGGTATAAATGACACTCCGAGGTTAAATGCATTATCAGAAACCTGGGCTCTCCAACTTGGTTTGTGACTTCGAGTTGCACTGAGTATGGTTGCGATGATCTTGCAGAGTGAATTTGTGAAACTAATTCACAGAAAGAAGACATAGAAAGCATGACATCAGGAGAATTGTGTTCCATGGACCCTGTAAGTTTATTGCAGTTCTTTCATCACAGCTTTGAGCCATGTTATACTTCATATGTAATAAAAGAAAAAATGGTACACTAGGCACTGTGGAACATTTCTTTTGGCGGAAAGAGTACCAGACACATGGGGTACCACATATACACCTGCTGTTGTGGATTAAAGATGCTCCTCAGTTTGGTAAAGAAAGTGATGGCTGTGTGAAAATATGTTGCTTGTTCCATTCCTGCTCAGCATGTGACTGTTGATCTACGGGACAAAGTGAAAGATTTCAAAGGCACTCATGCAAGTACTGAAAGAGAAAATACAAAAGTAAGGACAAGTACTACACTCAGTGCAGATTTGGCATTCCAAGGCCTGTGATACCAGTTGGTCGAATGAATAATTTGATGTCATCTGGTTAACACCATGTTACTGGTGCCTATCATTTAAAAAGAGATAATGAATGGCAATTAATTAATGATTACAATCCTGTCATTGCTCAGCTTTGGAATGCAAATACTGCTGTACAGTATATTGCTGATTATACAACAGCTGTTGATCGTTATGTTACAGCATACATGAAAATAGTTGAAAAGAGCAATGCAGCTGAGGTATGGGCCGACTTATCATTGGTAACTATGAAGCTACAGATCAGCTAACTAGTGTGCCTCTGTATGGACATAGCATTAATGTACTTTGGTTAAGTCTTGGCCCAGCTAGTACTAGAAATCGGGTACCTAAGTCAATGAGTGAAATTCAACAGTTAGCGGAAACAGTACCTGACAGTACAAAGATTCTGAAAACCAGCTTGATTGATACATATTATCCAAATCGATCTGTATAGTTGGAGGATCTTTGTTTAGATGCAGTAGCAGAATGCTACTCTATCGAAATATTGAAGCAAACAGTGACAGAGGACGGTTTTAAGTACATTGATGTACTAGTTGTCTAGTGAGACATGAGAAGGCACATCTCATCGACCACATGAAACTGTCTTGCCAAACTGCAGAGAAAAAGGAATTATTTCATGTTTGCCTTTTGCAGTTGTTCTTCCCATGGCATGGAGAGAGTAATTTTCTTGGAAGTTTTGAAACTTTTCAGGAATATTTTTTTTGCAAAAAAGAAACCTTAATTACATATGCTAAATGTGGGCAGTACTTGTAGTCACTGGAGAAAGAACTACATCAAGAAGAACTTTTGACAGCTGAATTGGCAAAAAAGACTGCTGAAGGCAGTTAAGATTCTGCAGCAGGAAGTCAAAATGTGCTTGGTGAGCCACTCATTCAAAATTATGTTTAGCTTGCCATGGAAGAAGTATAAAGTGCAATGCAACAAACTAAAGTTTGTCGATGCAAATTATGATGAAATAGTTACTAAACTTAATATAGAGCAAAAAGAAGTTTATTATAAAATCAAAGATAGGTTCTTACATGGTTTACAGCATGACAAGCATGAATGTTCTTGTGTCTTATACAAACCTGTATTGTTGTATGTTAGTGCACAAGCCGGAGCAGCTAAATCTTTTTTAATTCATGTAATGAGGCCTGTGATTCAAAATGTAACTGATTACTCTGTCATGTATTGTAACTTCTCCAACAGGTTTAGCACATTGGATGTAGGAGGTGTTAGTTAACATCAACTGTTGATGCTACCAGTGGAGCATGGCAACAAGCTAGAGTATCGAAAACTTCTATCAAGTGCAGCACAAGAAGTACGAAACGTTCTTAAAAAATTAAATAACTGGATATTAGATAAAGTAAGCATGATGTGTAACTTGATGCTATCTTTCATTCACTTGTGAATGCAAGAGGTTTTGAAGACTGACTTCAATGTTTTGTTTGGAAGTAAACATGTACTTGTTTTTGGAGATGTTACAATTAACTCCTGTGAAAGGTCAAGCAGTTTTCAAAATTCTACAATCTAATGATAGTCAAAGAATTATAGGAAGTATTGGTAATTTTAACCTTTGCAAATGTTTGGAATTCCAGGAACTTGCCATTAATATGAGGCAATCTGCAGACTTAGACTATGCAGAAATGCTTAATAAGATTCACATAAGTGTACTTGAGGAGAATGTGAAAGCAGTCTTAAAGGTAAGACTGATTTCCAACGTGTTTAATGCAGATTACAGTCTGTCTGATGTCATGTTGACTCTTCAGGAAATAAACATTTCTTGTGTTGCTTTGATGTGCGCACTTGCAGAGGGTAACAAGTTTAACTCTAGAATGCTACTGTCAGAGAAGCAAAATATTGTGGAGCTAAATCTGTGTGATGTTTTAGATGATAATGTTATGCCATTAGAGTTGGGTAAGAGAGCAAAAGCTTGATTAGTTCAACTAGAGAATTCCTTTTCTAAAGCGGCAGGTCTGGAAGCAGTTTTAAAACTGCATCAATGCACAAGTAATGTTAAAGAGGAACTTGAATGTAGGAATTGGTCTAGTCAATGGAGTGATGGGAAGAGTGATTGCATTTCACACTTTTCCTCACAGTACAAATATTGAACATGTTGAAGTAAAGTTTGATCATGTAGAAGAAACTCACTTGATTTCTCAGATCTCTACACGTTTCATGCTTTTTAAGGATACCTTTGTGAAAAGAGTAAAATGTCTATTGTGTTCAGCATATGCAATTACTATTAATAAAACACAAGGGTTGACTTTAGAAGCAGCACTTATTGACATTGGTCATACAGTGTTTAAAGAAGTAATGTCAATGTAGCTCTGTCATGTGTGAATAATATTGAAGGCTTACTTTTAATAGAAAAGTGACAGCTGACATTTCTTGCATTGAAGAATATAATAGATTACGTGTACTGTATGCTCCTCACCTGAGCCTTATACCTGTACCTACAAAGCACTTAGCCAAGGAAACTATAGTCAAATAAAATAATTCCTCTTAAGACTAATAAACAGAATTGTCCAAAGTTGGAGAGTCATTTAACTATGACATACTATCATTGCAGATTTACTAATGAAATAGGAATTGAATGCTATTCTAATGCAGCTTTGTGTCTGTTTTTTTAAATGACACCATTGATGCAAGAAATAGCTCCCACAGCAGACAAGCAGCTATGTATGGAACTTTTATTTCTTAAAATATCTGTAGATGAAAAACCACACAGTACACATTTGGCAATGTCAATCTGAAATGTAGTAGCTGTTGCAAGTGTAAGTCAACAATTTTCTCAAAATACACAGGAAGATAGTCAAGAATTCTGAATGAATGTCTTCAATTTATTACTGCAGCAAACTGTTAGTTTATAGAGGTAGGTAGGAATTGGTTACGAGTGGAATCATATGTGTCCTCAATGTCAAAAAGATTACACTATTCAGGATATTTCTGAATGATTTATATATTACTATCCCTGATCAGAAAAGTGTACATTTTTATGATCTTCTAACTGAAGAATTCCATGACATGCAATGTAGTTACTGTGGTTCTAATTTACAATTTTCACAGCAAAAACTACTTTTTAATAAGTATGTGTTGATTGCATTTCAAAGATAGAGTAGATGGTAGGAAAATTAACACGTTGGTAATTCATTTTGTAAATAGTCACGTTTCTATTAGCAAGAAAACATTTAAGACGTATGCAATTATTTTTCATGAGGTGCATCTATTCACTATGGACATTTCACAACATGGGTGCGCACAAAAGTAGATTAGCTTGCTTGTAATGACTCTAAAGTCAATAACCAAGCTGGATTGCCAAATGGTTTAAAGAATGCTTACTTAATGTTGTTAGAACCAAAGTTGTAAAATATGTTTTATTTTCTTTGTGAATATAAACATGCAACATACCAGTTTGAAATGGAATAATAGGGTAATAAGTGTTCTATGTAAAATCGAAGATGGATTGTTACTAGGATATATTTTAAAATCAGTACGAAATATGTGTAGAGATAATATTCTGAAGATTACATACATTAGAATAGAAAACCGCATTCTGCAATCTTCTACTTCTGTTTTATTGTGTACAACAATATATTTGTTAATATGTACAACTGTTCCCAATAAGTGGTAGGTTACATAAAGGGTTCCATGTACATTATTTTGAGTTTTAAAGAGTGTAGAAGTATATGACTGTTTACATAATGAAACAAGTGAACACTAGGAAGTATAAACAAAACAAAGTACAATGTGTGTACAATAAATGACATCTAACTACTAATAAGAGATTTAGGGAAGGATTTAGATGTATTGTGTCTTACTTGTCATATGCATAGGTGACCAAAATAAGGACGCACACAGTGTTTTAAACAAGTATTCCCATTCAATAAAAAAAAATGAAAACCGCTTACTTTAAGTGTTAGTTTGTTCAATGTTGAAAGATCTTCTATTTTCAGAGTGGAAGTTTTCAGAAAAAATGTACAATGTATTGTATCATTACACCGTGGACGTTTTTTGTTTGTTATTGTAGTTTGTACAAAATTGTCATTCGCTTTTAAGTGTCTAAAAAAAGGATACACACTAAATTAAAAAAAGAAGTATTCTAGTGGCAATGTTGAGATGATTATTATATTTTAAAATTAAGTTTCATTTCATTAAAACAGTATTCCACACTGCACACAACTATCTGTGCAAATAATTCCCAGTTTTGAAAAATGTCAAATACGATGTGTACATTGTGAAATGTCATTATTAACTTCTCATGTGTGCACACGACGAAACAAAGGACGCACAGAGGTATGGAAATTACATTTGTTAGGTTCTTAGTGTAACTTTTGGTAAGTGTTAATATGTTTACACACACACACGTTTTTATTGTCTACCTATTATTTGAAATAATGGTATGGCTACACTTAGCGCAACATACAGCCACCGGCATCTTGGCGCTGGAAGCTACAGGTGAGGCAGATCAAATTAAAAAAGAAGCGTCTTAAGGGCACGCCTGAAGGTCAGATGGTTGGCAGTCGCACGAAGGGTCAAAGGAAGTTGGTTCCATACTTTAGCTGCTGCTACAGAAAAGGCACGACCGCTAGTTTGGGCTCGTTTAAAGTGAGGGACCGAAAGTAGAAGAGCAGCCTGTGAGTGAAGGGAATGAGTAGGCACATAGTGAACATAGTGAACACATTTCTCCTGAAGATAAGGAGGAGTAGAGGGCGGATATAAATATTTAAAAGAATAGGAGATAGAGCAGATCCTTGTGGGACTCCGCAGAACAATGTGAAAGACTCCAAGCAAAAAGGGGGTAAGAAGACAGATTGGGACCGGTCAGTCAAAAAAATCTGCAAACCAGCTCAATACCTGGCCTCCCAGGCCCACGCTCGACAAACGAGAGATCAGCGTAGGATGATCAACCGTGTCGAACGCTGCTGGCAGGTCGAGTAAAAGCAAGGCTCTCTCACTGCCCTGATTGACTAGGCGGGTTAGACCTTTGAATACAGAATTAAGAACTGATTCGCTGCCTCTCCCGGGGCGAAAGCCAGACTGAAATATGTCAAAGTAGCCAGAGGATTCCATAAAGGATAACAGGAGGGGAGAGACCAACGCCTCAAGAGTTTTTATCAGGAATGGAAGAAGGGAGATAGGTAGAAAGTTAGCCAGGACAGCAGGGTCCAATGAGGACTTCTTCAAAAGGGGGAGCACACAAGTGTGTTTCAAGGACCTCGGAATCAGCCCCTCCTGAAAGGATACGTTAATTGCCATTGTAATATCTGTGATAATATCAGTTGAGACAGCTTTGAACACATCTAGAGGGATGGCATCTGCAGGAGAGGCCGATATGAGGCCATGGATAGCTTTCAAGATATCCTGCTCAGAGACAGCAGGAAAAGAGGCCCATGACACATTAGGGATAGGTAGGTCAAGGGAGGATTGCTTAGTCACATTCACAGCCGAGTTAGCTTTAATGTCCTCACATATCGTTACAATTTTGGAATGAAAAAAGGAGGAGAGAGATTCACACACAGCTTGTGAAGGCTATATAGCGGAGCCTGACTTAGTTGGGGTAGAGAGGGACTGCGCTAACTCAAAGAGCGTCTTGGGCTTATTGACATCATTTTCAATCTTTCCACCAAAATAAAAAAAAATTGCTGCTAGAATTGCCTTTTTATAAGTTGTTAGAGCAAAACGAAAAGCGGCTCTAGTATCGTCCTTTAACTGACCCTCCACTTACGTTCAGCCTTGACAACTGCCTAGCTTGACTGTTATAAGCTCATCAGAAAACCAGGGTTCGGACACATGGGCTCTTTCCTAATGAAGGGTGGCCGGCACTAGCTGGTCAGCCACAGCTAGAAAGGACGTACCCAATGTCTCGAGAGTGTAAGGATTATGGAGAGCGCAGTGAGAGAGAAGAGAGGCGGACAATACGGAGGGGTCCACCTTGCGTCAGTTCCTTTTCAGAGTGGGCAGCTTGAGGGGACGGCAAGTAGAGCCTGGAAGAGCAACAGTGAATTAAATCAAAAAGTACAATCTGTCTTCTTACCCCCTTTTTGCTTGGAGTCTTTCACATTGTTCTGCGGAGTCCCACAGATAAAGTTGATGGTGTTCCCCAGCTGATGAGTGGGCTCGTGGATTAGTTGTGGAAGATTAAGGTCCATGATTAAAGAGAGAAAGTGTTCGACCAGTCTAGCAGAGGTGGAGTTAGCAGGCAGATTAAAATCCCCTATCACCAAAAGATTTGGATGGTTTACTTGGAGGGCAGATACCAGGTCGAGGAAATCGGTATAAAATGTAGCATCAGCCCCAGTGTGGCGATGTACCAGCAGGACAGTTAATGTCATCATTGCCGATATAGATATGGTGGCAAGAAGACACTCCATCTTCAGCGAGTGCAATGGTACTAGATGAGAGACTTTGAAGGAAGATTTATACATAATTTCCAATCTGCCACCGGAATGTGCAGAGGGGCGGTCAACATGGGCAAAACTATAGTTGGGCGGAAGAGCTTGCACAATGGACGGGCCAGAGGAGTCTCTTAGCCAGGTCTCGGTTAGAAACAATAGGTCTAGCTGACTCGTAGTCATAAGGTCGTGGCAATCTAGGGCATGCGTGACTATGGAGCACGTGTTAAGTAGACCACAGTGAAGCAAAGCTTTGCTGGGTGTGGAGGAGACACTTTGCTTATTATTAGTGCTGGCAGTAGCAGGCACATTGTGACTTTTAAGAAAGCCCGGGGGCCAGATGGTCTCAAGAGGCGCCAAGTGCTAGGCGATCTAGAAAGTCAGCCTGCCCTCCCAGCACGCCTTTTGCACGGACGGGCACAGAAGGGCTTGCCTGCTGCACCCGTCCACTGCACGGGTGAATCCCACGGCACATTTATCAGGTCGGAGGGAATCGGGAAGTGAGGCAGAGGACTACCAACTTCAGAAGTGAAAAGAGGACTGAGCCGTGAATACGGCTTCCAAATAAGTATAATGCACAAGTAGCACCAGTAAAAGGCACACAAACACCACGTTAACAGCACAGTGTAATTAAAATGCAATATTCAATAAGGGCAAGTTTAAAAGTGAACAGTCAAGGCTTTAAAGTGGCAGCCATGGGGGGGAAGCCTCACCTTAACCAGTACGCGAGCGATCAGACAGCACTTTTATCAGGCAAGAGGGAATCGGGAAGTGAGGCAGAGGACCGCCCACTTCAGAAGTGGAAAGAGGACTGAGCCGTGAATACAGCGTTCAAATTAGTATAATGCACAAGTAGCGCCAGTAAAATGCACACAAACACGTTAGCAGCACAGTGTCATTAAAATGCAACATTCATTAAGGGCAAGTTTAAAAGTGACCAGTCAAGGCTGGGCAATGCCGCAGGGCCGCCCAAGGTGAGGCAGAGTAAATGATGTTACCATCCGGCAGGCTAGGAGAGCGGCAGCTCCCGCCCCCACGCCTGTTCCTCTCCCCCACAAGCACAGATACAAGCAGTCTCTGTCACACAAAGCCGAAGAAGAGTAAGGTGTGAACAAGCACCTCACCCTTCCTCCAAACAACAAGGTGCTAGGCACCTACGGAAAACCAACAGTCACGCAGGGCCCAGGTTCAAAGACCTGCCCCCTCCTCAGGGGGCCAGACATGTGGGCTATCTGGCCGGGGGCTGGTGCACAGCCCCCACTGCTATACACATCAAAGACCCAGGGCTTCCTGGGTCTTATAAATAAGAGCAGAATGCTCTAAGAAAACACAATCTGTTTGTGGACCCTGAACGGGGACCCAAACTGACAGGAGGTTTGCTGTTCACTCAGCGTCTTCCACACTTTGCTTCTTTCCCACCCTACAAATAAGGGAGAAGAACAAAGAAAAAGAAGTACAGGGCACTGTACGATGTTCACAACGAGTCGTGGGACATGAGAAGGTGGCACGGGCCAGTGGGGGGGTAACCTCAGGACCCGTTGCCCAAAAGTATGATATTATTATGATATGTGATTATTTGTTTATTTGCATAACCATATCTGTACAATAAAATCATACGGCCTTTTATTGCCAACACTTGACAAAATGTTGTGAGACAAATCATTTCGGGTGAGGGTCGGAGTTCGGCCTACTATGATGCATGCATATGGGTTAATCAGTTATTTAAAGTGGCAGCCCTGGGGGGGAAGCCTCACCTTAACCAGAGATGCCCCTTCTCTTTGAAACTGTTATTATTTTAAGGTTTCTTTTGACATAATGTCCATTTATACAATTGTTAACATTTTTATTTAACCTGTCATATAGATATACTTAAAAATGTTTTAAAGAAGTGAATAGAGGTTTTTTTTATCTCTCCTACTAGAAGTGTTTTCCTCTGTAGCATGATTAATGAATACATTCTTTATTGGTTGTTTACTAGGAATACATTCAGTATTCACTTAGTACCATTATTGAAAAAACATCAATATTCTTTTTAATGTATTATGAAATACATTTCATTCAGTTTCAAAATTACTATTATTCAACAAAGATGATGACACATATAAAGGTATGAGGTAAGACATCACAGACATATAATATATATATATATATATATATGTACAATGCACCTATGTATTGACACAGATTTGTATATTTGTTTTATATTATTATTTATAGCTGCAGAGCACCAGCCAATGAGATGTGGGTATATGCAGACGTGGCTAAGGTGAGGAGCACCTGGATTTATAATATCCGCGGCTACAGGCCCATCTGGTAACATTATTACTGCAGTTAGAAGTGAAAGTTTGGGGGGCTTTTAGTCACAGAAAACGGCATAAAATAAATTGCAATAGATAATGTAATATATTTTTGGAGTATGTTCTATATCATCTATTTTTGTAACTTAAAGGGTGGCCCTTAAAAGGGCCGTTTTCGGTGAAGGAAAGAGGGGGGTGGAACAGGGAAGGAAAACACATAAAGATGAAACATATAACAAAGAGAATTGAGATAAAAAGGAACATATATTTTTTTTGTATCAGTATTGTTTTAATATTTTGAATGTTTTTCACAACAAAGGGGGCAAATTGCCACTTCAAAATGTATAAGGATGACAATTAATCTGATGTTGACATATTAACTTCTCCCAATCCTTAGTTGTGGCACCTCCCATGGCTACCTATTGGTGGCATAGTTCACACATAACTCTCATTACGGAGACATTGAGAGCCGGGTACAATTGGAACAGTCACAGTGATGTCCCACTGGTGGATGCAGGTGCTGGAGGTGGTGCTTATTTTCGTGCACATAATGCATGAGCCCCATGCATTTTACGTTTGTGGTGTTTGTGCAATTTCCGATGTGTCGTACACATCATCCCAATGCACTCTCACCAGATGATTGATCATCACAGATGTTCCAAGGCTTTGCAACAGCACATTTGATGGTTCACGTCTTAGGGCCTGATTCATGGAATGTTTTCCTATGGGATTGCACCATTATAAAACACTTCCATGAATCAGGCCCTAAAAGTCTTCATGCACAATGTGCACTGTAAATCCTCTGCCTCCTTTTTAGAGCAGTGTTCTTTCACCTTGAAATATCTCCAACTGTCTGCAGGGGTTTTTATTCCTGTTGCTTTCTTCCTGGGTGGCGATGGATTGGGGACCGAGCTGCTGCTGCTGTTGTTGTCATGGTTAGATATGTTAAAATGTCCAACTGGGGAGGAAAATGTAAAATCACAAAAATGACAACACTAAAAAATAGATAAACTGAACAAATGACAAGACAAAGGAAGAGTGGGTAAAAAGGAGGAACAATTAAAGGGTTAAAGTGCCAAAAGTTCTTGTAGTTACTTGGTAAACCTTTCACTAACAAGCAGCAGTACCAGTGATCAATATAAACTTGTTATTTTGTAGGTGGGGTGATTATTAGTGGCTATGCACTGCCCTGCGCTCTGATTGGTCACTTTCGCACACAGATTTCATCATACGGCGTGGGAGTAGCCTCGTAAATACATAGCAACATATGATTGGACCGTTCGTTGATGCGGATAGGGATCACGTGTAGATGCACAGCCACAGTGCGTGATATGATTGGATGGTGCATCAGGCGCGAAGATGCATAGCCGTGTTGAAGAAACTTGACGTCCTATTGTGTGATTTTACACGCATGGATTTCATCACACGGCATGGGTGTAGCCGCGTAAATACATCACAATTCGCAATGTGTGATTGCGCTGTTTGTTGATGTGGCTAATCGGGGGTGGGGGTCCATCCGTAATCCAATTGACTCTGGAAAACAGGCGCTATGCCGCGTAGCCGCGTGAACACAGCGTCCGAAGTAGTTGGGCCTTCCCGTGACTAGGCTACACCCATGTGTAGGCTCGTCTCCTTGTTCACGCAGGTGATTGGTCAATAGTTTAAGCGCAAACGCATCATTGCGCTTGGGCATACCCACTGATACGTAAACTACATTCTGGTTTGCTATATCAAGGGAAATACTTTTCCCTATTCTGAACTTCAACAAGGGTAGCTCCACATTTCATCATCCACATTTTAGCAAAGGTCTGAATTTTAAGTAGGGCGAAGGGTGAGAGACTCAGGCTGAATGTAATAGATGCCAATGTTGGGAATGCACAGAACACACGCTAGAAAAATAATCACTTTGCTCCATGATACCACGGTTGTGGCCTGAGTTGCATTTAAAATAAAACTAACATGAAACTAACATATTCATTTACCTTATCCATTTAACATATACTAGATTCCCATACTAACATTTAGTGCAAGCCAGTCCATGCCGGTTATATAAACTTGGTGCAACTTGATGGAAATGCATTGTAGTTTGGAAATGAAATAAACTAACAGGCCGATTCATGTAATTCCTCTCAAAAGTGTCGCACGCGGCTGGCGCACAGTGTGCCCATGCGAATGTCTGCGCCAGCCGCGTGCGATAAAACCAATTTCCGCGCACAGCGTATTCATGGATTCTCGCCTCCAAAAGCAGACGTGGCGCAGAGTGGCGCAGCGACCCTGCAGCAGTGCCAGTTACGCCCCCAAGAACGCCCTCGCGCAAGGAAAAGCCATCAAGATCGCAAAACCATCGCAAAGGGCTGTGCCAACCCTGTACCAGTTTACCGGACTGGCAAACAGCAAACGCAAAGTGGGGAACGCGTATTACAGGTTTCGGGAACACGCGTGCGTGAGAAGTTTCACACGCGATCTGGCCTGGGGGAGCGTGTGCGTGTATTTCAGGGGTGCGCGAGAAGTTCCACACGCGATTGGCCTGGGCACGTGTATTTCAGGGGTGCGCGAGAAATTCCACACGCGATTGGCCTGGGCGCGTGTATTTCAGGGGTGCGCGAGAAGTTCCACACGTGATTGGCCTGGGCGCGTGTATTTCAGGGGTGCGCGAGAAGTTCCACACACGATTGGCCTGGGCGCGTGTATTTCAGGGGTGCGCAAGAAGTTCCACACGCGATTGGCCTGAGCGTGTGTATTTCAGAGGTGCGCGAGAAGTTCCACACACGATTGGCCTGGGGGAGCGTGTGCGTGTATTTCAGGGGTGCACGAGAAGTTCCACACGAGATCTGGCCTGGGGGAGCATGTGCGTGTATTTCAGAGGTGCGCGAGAAGTTCCACACGCGATCTGGCCTGGGGGAGCGTGTGCGTGTATTTCAGAGGTGCGCGAGAAGTTCCACACGCGATCTGGCCTGGGGAAGCGTGTGCGTGTATATCAGGGGTGCGCGGGAAGTTTCACATGCGATTGGGCTGCGTGCGGGTATTTCAGGGGTGCGCGGGAAGTTTCACACGCGATTGGCCTCGGCGCGTGTATTTCAGGGGTGCGCGAGAAGTTCCACACACGATTGGCCTGGGCGCGTGTATTTCAGAGGTGCACGAGAAGTTCCACACGCGATTGCCCTGGGCGCGTGCATTTCAGGGGTGCGCGAGAAGTTCCACACGCGATTGGCCTGGGCGCGTGTATTTCAGGGGTACGCGAGAAGTTCCACACGCGATCTGGCCTGGGGGAGCGTGTGCGTGTATTTCAGAGGTGCGCGAGAAGTTCCTCACGCGATCTGGCCTGGGGGAGCGTGTGCGTGTATATCAGAGGTGCGCGGGAAGTTTCACACGTGATTGGGCTGCGTGCGGGTATTTCAGGGGTGCGCGGGAAGTTTCACACGCGATTGGGCTGCGTGCGGGTATTTCAGGGGTGCGCGTGAAGTATTACACGCGATTTCAGCAGGGTACGTGTATTTCAGGGGTGCCGGGGAGTCCTACATGTGATTTGCCAGTGTGGGTCCTCCCAGGTGTTCCCTGTATACCCTCCACGGCCCCTGCAGGCAGCCCGCACCACAGGGGACTACCCTGCATCCCTGGTCATGTCCCGCAGGCAGCCCACCCAACATGGGCATGCCCCCCAGCAAAGGCACATGTCTCCTTGCACTAATGATCACCAACTCATGTCCCCTTGCACCCCCACCCCCAGAATTGCGGGGCACCTGCCAGCAGGCCCCCACTCATGTCCCATTCATGTCCCCCTGCACCCCCACCCCCCAGCATTGCGGGGCACCTGCCAGCAGGCCCCCACTCATGTCCCACTCATGTCCCCCTGCACCCCCACCCCCCAGCATTGCAGGGCACCTGCCAGCAGGCCCCCACTCATGTCCCCCTGCACCACCACCCCCAGCATTGCGGGGCACCTGCCAGCAGGCCCCCACTCATGTCCCACTAATGTCCCCCTGCACCCCCACCCCCCAGCATTGCGGGGCACCTGCCAGCAGGCCCCCACTCATGTCCCACTCATGTCCCCCTGCACCCCCACCCCCCAGCATTGCGGGGCACCTGCCAGCAGGCCCCCACACATGTCCCCCAGCCAACATGTCATCACAATCTAGATCCCTGGCCCTTATGGTCAGCCTCCAAATGCAAAACACCCACTTGAGTATTGCATCCACCCACTTAGAAATGGCAATGACATGATAGAACCCCAATAGCAAGTCTGGAAATGAACACATGGCCCTCACATACACCCAATGGGTGTCAGTGAATCTCAAAACCCATACCATGATATGCATGATACCAATGAGATGATACTACACATTGAAGTTTGATGAAAAAAATGTATTAAAAACAGCATAAATGGAATTAAAAATAAACAAATGACAATGGGAATCAAAAACCAAAAGCAGCATGTCCGTAAAATAATGAAAAACGACAAATCATAATCCAAAGGAAAGGTGTCCAAAGTCACAGTTCAAGAAAGTAAATCCAAGGTAAAAACAAAACCGAAAACCATTGCTCCATGGGTTAATCCAAAAAAAAAATAAAAAAATCCAACAGTCAACTATATACAGATAAACAAACCAGGGTCCATGATCCCAACTGAAGAAATGAAACCTACATAAAAATACTACCTAATAAAATAAAACTATATACAAAAATGTGGCCCATTGTCCAAAAGGTCCAAAATAAATAAAAAAGGAAAGGAAACCTACACTAACTACATAACTATTTACAAGGGCAGCGGGCTAGTCCGAGGGGTCACTGGTTGTTGTCATGGGCCAGGGCACCATCGAACTCCTGTTCAATGGCTTGGAGGCGGGCATTTTCCCTGGCCCCGAGGTCCCGCAGGGATAATGCAGTGTCCAGCTCCAACTCCCTGCGAAGACCCTCGAGGCACTCAGCCCGCCTCAGCGCCCTCCGCATGGATTTATCCGCCCTGACCATTGTGAGCCGTTCCTCCTCTGCCCGCTGCCGCTCCGCACCTATCTGCTGGCCCAACCGCTCCCACACGGAAGCCACTCCCATTCCAGGGTTCTCCTGCCCTCCGGCCGATGCCTGCACCCCTGATGTTGATGGCCCCGAGCCATGATGCCTCCCACGTCGAGCCTGCTGCTGCCTCCGAAGCAACTGCCTGTGCCAGCACGACGGCATCCAGGCTGATGGAAACCACCGACGCCGTCGTGCACGTGCCCTGCCCGATGATGCCGTCACCTCCTCCATCTGCTGGGGTCCAGTTGCTGGTGTGTCCACCCCTGCTGGACCTCCGACTCCCGACTGTGGAGCGATGGTATCCCAGTCGGGAGTGTTCTGTTCCAGCAGGGGTGGACACAGCAACTGGACCCCTGCAGATGGCTGATGTGCAGGCACCAAATGGCAGGGCACGGTGGCAGCAGGCAGGCAGGCAGCAGCAGATGGCTCGTGGGAGGCTGCTCGGGGCTCTGGGGGGCAGTAATTCGGCCTTTTGGGCAGGAGTGTGGTCTTCCATGTGCTTACGCGTGGCCAGCTTGATACGGAGTGATTTGGCACGTGAAAATTCTGCACGTCAGCGTGTGAATCGAGGAAAGGCCCTTAGCGCGTAAGCGCGTCAGCACGCATACGTGATTCCATTGGACCAAAGGCCCTTAGCGCGTATGCGTGTCTGGGACGTATCGCGCACGGGCGTTGCTTTTCGTGGGGTGCGGTGCGTGTGTCTTGCAGGCGTTGGGGTTCACACGCTATTACTTCACAGCGGGTGGGTGTTGGCTACGCGTTCTTCTACACGCAAGGCAGACGGTGAGTGGTACACTGCTCCCCCAGGACCGATCGCGTGTGAAAACACCCGCAAGCCCCTGAAATACGTGTACTCCGCTGCCCCAGGCCCGATCGCATGTAAAAACACCCGCGAGCCCCTGGAATACATGTACCCCGCTCCCCCAGGCCCGATCGCGTGTGAAAACACCCACGAGCCCCTGAAATACACGTACCCCGCTCCCCCTGGCCCGATCGCGTGTAAAAACACCCGCGAGCCCCTGAAATACACGTACCCCACTCCCCCAGGCCCGATCGGGTGTGAAAACACCCGCGAGCCCCTGAAATACACGTACCCCGCTCCCCCAGGCCCGATCGCGTGTGTAAAAACACCCGCGAGCCCCTGAAATACACGCGCCCAGGCCAATCGCGTGTGAGAAACTTCTCGCGCACCTCTGGAATACACGCACACGCTCCCCCAGGCCCGATCGCGTGTGGGCCTTCTCGCGCTTGTAGGACTTTGGCGCACATTTTTTTCCTGCGCAGGGACGCTACCGCCTGCTTTCGTGTGGCGGACATGTATGGGCCTGTGCGCGTCTTTGGCCGTGCGCTGTTTTTCCCTATTCGATTCCATGAATACGTGCTGTAGGCGAGCGTGTGGGCGTTCTGCGCACTTGCCTCCTGTACTTCCCCCGTGACGCCCACATTTTCATGAGTTGTTCCCCATTCTGCGTGTGACGCCCCGTGTTACGTCTACTTTTGTTATGTGTGCCGCGCTATGTGCGAATTCGCTGTGGCCTTATCGCACGGCATTCGATTACCTGCGCGCCAGCGTGCGCCGCGCACTTTTTCAGCGCACATCCCACATTTTGCACGTGCACGGACTTCCATGAATTGATGTGCAATGTTTTCTGTGCGATAATCGCACTTGCACTGCGATTTTTGCTATTTCACTGCGAATCGCACGTTTTCGCATGCGTGCGCCGTTTTTTCGGTGCACATTAATTCCATGAATCGGCCTGTAAATGTGCAGGGTTAAAGCTGCGCTGTCTGAATGGGGATGTGACAAATCAGAAGTGTGGAATGTGAGATCCGTTCTGCTAAAGACACTACATTGTTTAAAAAGCTTTCAGAGCAGGAAACACAGCACTGAGATGTAGCTTTTGTTTCTGCTCCTAGGCAGTGGGGATGGACACATTCAGAACATTCTTGTATTGGCTGACTGACAAGAAGGGAGGTGGTTTGAATGACACATGAGGTTTTAGAAAAAGGCTTGCAGCAGAAAGGGCTGGCTCACTCACTCACTGGCTCGGGAGTTGGCAGCTGTCTGAAGAGGGTTTGTCCCAGGCGCTCTTTTCCTCTGGCTAATTTCGGGAGAAGAAATACTGGTAGCGGGTTCATTCCAGGTGAAAAGGGAGTGGACCAGATAAGAGTTCTTCTGTCCGACAACTAGATTGGGGCTGCAAGCAGTTCAAGGCACACACACACACGATTAAAGATTTATTTGGTAAGTTCAGTTAATTTGAGGAGTGAGCTGATGTGTGAATGCTTAATGTTAGATACTATAGAATAGGGTAAGTCATTTCATTTTTAGGTGCTGCATGATGACATTTTAAATGTGGATGTAAAACTGTGTTCATGTTTCTCCAAGTTTTGTTACAATAAAACTCAGATGTCAACAAAAACCTGTGCTCTGTCAATTGCTCTGTCAATTTTTGTTGTGAAGTTCAAGGCCAGTGTTCGCTTATATTTGAATTACAACGTGGATGCACATGCCATTCTGTGTAACTTGCATATTTATAACTTCTGATAAAGAATAACAATTTGAAAAGGTGAAATAGCCTCAGTGTATTTATTCTATGCTCAGCTGTATTGGTTTGACATACAGAAAGATGCAGAATGTGCAGTAAAAATATAAAAGCAAGGTTAGTCATTGTAAATTGTGTTGCTCCAAGAGGCTTTGAATGAATGACCATGTTTCATTTGCATGGTAAAAATATTCTGGGATGCAAGCCAGAAGGGAATATGTTGATATTGTAGATTAGATACTACAGGAGGGGATGAGTACATTGTTTAGAGTGTACTAAGACCAGTTTATGATTACCATTAGTGATTCTGGTAAAAGAACAATTATCAGGCGGTACTCTGAAGTTAGGCTCACCACTATAACAAAAATACCACTATAGCATGATGCACCAAAAATGTCAAAAGATATCAGAAATATAGCCAAAAAGATCTCTAACATATTGGTTCATTACCCGTGAAGTGGTAAAATAATTACTGGGCGTGGCCTTGCATCATAAAGCATAACCATATTCTGCACTCATTCTCTGAATTAGAGCTGTGAGGTAGTGCAGTAATGTGTTAGTGTTATTGGCAATAGTACCACCATGTCCCATATTCAGGTTTAATTTTCTGAATTAACAGATTACCTTGAGGCAAAGATATATGCTCACGCAAACTGGTCATTTGAAAATTTGGCAACATGGACAAGTAGAATTAGCACAGAAGTGTAAAAAGACGCTTTTGAAGGTATTTTTGAAGATCTCCAAAACAATAATGTCTTTTCCTCCAAAGAGCTCTTCGTAGTCAGTGTTGAGTACTTCTTGTAATCTCAGGTGAAACAAAGCCAACATTAGGTTGGAGACCATGCTCACTTCATGTGTTAGTAGCATTTTCATTTGTTTCAAAACTCTGCGTAGTTCCATTGCAGCTTCTGCAGAAAGTTTGTAATAACCTAATTTGTTTTGGAAGTATTGTGCAGGTGTGTCTCCCTAGACTGTTCCGAGCACCAGAACGCATGGAGGAGAGGAATTGTATCATCGGACTGTGCAGAAAACTTTGGATTCTGCTACACAGATCCATAAAGATGCAAGGGAAAGACAGTGAGGTCATTAGCAAATTACAGTGTAGTTTGGACAATGAATGTGATCAGGTGCGGCAATTGAAAGCAGAATTGAAGCACAGAGAGATAAACACAGAAATGCAAGCCAAATGCAGCGACCTTGCTGCTCAATTGGCTCATAGAGAGAAACAACTTAAAGAGAGTAAGCAAGAATTGACCCATTTAAAAACAATATTGGATGATATGAGGCAAGATAAAGATGTCACAGTTTCCGCAATTCAAACCCTTACAGAAGTTAACAGTGAGAAACAGAAGGAATTCCATGCTATGGAGATATTTGAATTACTGGATGAAAAAGAAAGAAAAGCCGAAGCACTTGATCATTGTCAGACACAGATTAATGAATTGCAAGCAATAATCAATAATGTCAGGGATGAGAATTCTGCTCTGTCATGAAGCAGAACAGCTTCATGGACAGTGCAAAAACCTGGAACAGCTAATATTTAATCTCAAGTCGCAGGAAAAGTGACAGAGTACTACATTCACTGGAGCTGGACTTAATCACAGCCCTATCCAAGGAAATGTACCATCTGCTGTCCACATGGCCAGACCTGGTTATAACCCAATGTTAGGGCATGAGTCACCTGCAAATAGTCACACAAATTCTTGCCCACAAGAGAACCGGAATGAGCGACAAAACGACACACACCAGAATGCACCATGTAGTCCTTTAAAAATTATGAAATCTATCAAGACTTTGATTGAACCATTCAAAGGGGAGGGGATTGTTGCATGGAAGATCTGGAGGTGGTTCATGATATATTTCCGGCTCTTCAGATTCCTAGGGAACAATATAAACTGTACTTTCACCTAACTCTAGATGCAACATCTGCTAGTATCATTTGTGGTCTCAATGAACAGGAACATTTGTCATGGGCAGACTTTGAGAAAGAGATTAGACACCAATTCTCACTGTATCATTCTATACAGGAAGCCCAGAAAGCTGCTTATAGTATGTCGGCATAGCAAAATGTGTCCCCTCGCCAGTTCTTTCAAAACGTAAAAAGAGCATTTTCATGTTTTGACGTGACATTTAACCCTAACTCACTAGAATTTAAAACTGCATACTTTTATGGGCTCCAAAAAGAAATTGTCTCCCAATTAATCTGTGAATTTGACAGGGAAAACCCACTAGAATGGATAATAGAACAGGGAACCAAACTGTATGAAGTGATATTTGTTCAGAAAGAGAAGGGGCTAGGAATAAGGAGGCAAAGCCAAAGTCTAATGAATCCACACCATCAATTTTGGAGGTACAGTCTGTAAATATGCTGCTAGAATCAGCCTAATCTCAGGCAAAGAATGACATGACACCTAATTAAAGGGGTGGCACCACAGAGGACATCACCCCCGACTCCTATGTTTCAATCCATTTATCCGAGTGACAAATTTGCTTACATTAGTTCTAGATACCTTGGTAGTTCTCCCAAAGTGGATATGACCTAACACAATGGTATATGGCCACCAAGAAAGACCAACATATGTGGATAGATTCAATGAAAATGGAAATCGGCATAGGGAACAGTGTGCACCAAATGAAAGGCAAAATTTGAATGATGTACCTCGCCTATATAATCAGTCCCAACCACAGGTGGACCATGGTCACACGGGAAAAGGGCATCCGTGTAACCCTGACCATGTGAATGGGCATTCAGAAATGATTGAAGCCACTTTGGCTTTTGAGCATAAAAAGAGTTTCATTAGTGAAAAGGTACTCCAGCAAATACTTGACAGAGAGGCGATACCAAAGTTTAAAATAAAAAAAAAACACATCTTTGGCCTAGATGACCCTGAGTTGGGACAAATAATTGTAGGAAGATGCATGATAAAGATTACAACTGGCTCTAAACGCTGTCATCACAAAGTGTGGATCGTGAGTGGAACACAAAACAAAGTCTATTTGGGAAATGACATCATGCACAGAATGTGTATGGTATTAGACTTTCTAAAATCAAAAGGTCTGGTCCAGATTGGGTGGAGCTACACCTGAATTTAAAGACATGAGATAAGCTTACCATTGTGCCCAAATGATGCCATATGCAATTGAGCTTCTACTGAGAAAGGATGTTACCATTCCTGCATTTACCAGACAATTTACAGTAGCATTGAAATATAGGATGGGACAACAGATAAAAGATTCTGATGCATTTGTGTGCCTAAAAGGAATCTATAAAGCAGCACAGATTAGAATGCGAATATACACCACTGATAGAGATTGGGGATGGACCCATTCAAATCCTGGTGGAAAATAAAGGGTGTCAAGACATTAATTTGGAAGAGAATACAGCATTCGGAATGGCAGTACAGAAATCTTACTACACTGCTGATTTCAGTAATCCAGTGATCGAGAATATCCCTGAAAGCTACGTGACTGCACAGGGTCAATTACCAGAATCACTGGAATCTAAGCCTAAGGGATTCTTTAAAGTTCAGTCTGTGTACCCTTTTGAGCCAAATGAAATGGTATACTGTTATCAGGGTGATTGTATCCTATTTGAATTAGGTGGATCTAAAAGAGAAAAGCAGCATATTGAAGTGGAGGTAAATATTTCAAAATATTTGAGTGTAGCGACTCTTCAAAGAGATACCATTACACGTTAATAGAAAAGTGCAGAGGTTCCTTCTTTGGAGGATTTCCCAGAGTTTTCTAAAATGGTAGAGGAGCAGATTCAAGCTACAGATGCTTGCACAAATGAAGAAGAAAAAGACCAATTGAGGGAAATATTTATGGAGTTCAAACAGGTTTTTGCCAAAGATGCCTATGACTGTGCGCTGACCGATTTGCATGTTGCCGCACTACTAGAAGTGCATGGTAGTGATCTGGTATTTGTGCGGCAATATAGGCTGCCCTTGTCATGTCTGGAGTCACTGGCTGAAATAATCAAAAATGATGAATCTAGAATAATCATTAGGCCTATTCATAGTACATCAAATACTCCTATATTAGGTGTGCTAAAAGCCAATGGCGCTTGTGTGCAGATCTAAAAGAATTAAACAAAAAGGAATCCTATTTCAAGGTGTGGCCCCTTCCATTTATTGATGAGGGTCTTGCACAGGTTCTCGGGTCAAAGGTATTTACCACCTTAGATCTTACAGCGGGTTACTGATGTGTGCCACTAGCCGAAGACATTCAAAATGTATTTGCATTTCCGTTTGACAAATCACAATATGCATGGTCCCGGACCCCTTTTGGGTATGTAAATAGTGGGAATGTGTTTGGGATATTCCTGAGCAAGGCACTCCCGGATGCAGCCGAAAGAGTAACAATAGTTTATGGGGATGATGTACTAAGCAAAAATGAAGATTTGAAAAGACATTTCAATGAGATTAGACAGTCAACTACAGAAGGCTGGGGGAAAAGTATCTTTACAGAAAGCACAATGGTGCAGAGAAAGGGTACATTTCCTATGAAGTGACAGAGCATGAATTAAGCCCACAAAAGAAAAAGGTGGAAGCGATTCAGAAACTAAAAGATCCCACTAACTTGAAAAGTTTAAAGAGCTTGTTAGGAATTACAATTTACAACAGAAAGTTTATTGAGAATTATGCAGAGATTGTACAAACTTGGACGAGATTACTGAAGCAGGGTGTACCTTGGAAATGGGAAAAGGAATAAAGTGAGGCAGTGGCCATGCTAGAAGGGTGTCTAATAAAAGCGCCATGTTTGGCATATCCAATGAAAAACCAGGATTTCTTTGCAGAAATAGGATTCACAGATTAATGTATGGCAGCAGTGTTGTATCAAAAATCTGATGCAAATAAAACCATTGCATATTCTAGCAAGGCATTGTCACAGGTAGAGATCAAATTTAGTGAATGCGAAAAAGCACTTCTGACCACTGTCTTGGCATTACAACATGTCTGTCCCATAATTCAAGGGGAGTGGGCGATTGTTGAAACAAATCACCAGCCTCTGTGCAATTTATGCCAGTAAGAGGATCCGATCAGGGAATTTGGTCCAGTCAAGAATCACTTCATGGACATTAACACTTCAGGTATTTCCAGATGAAGTGAGATATGGACAAATTAAAAAGAACAGAGTTGCTCGATGGCTAGCACAGTTGCATGATTGTGCAGCTGTCTGTGTGCCTGACACAGAGCTGGAGACCAATTTAAATGAATTTGAGCAATCTCAACACAAGGCTTTCAACAAAGAAACGTGTAAGGATTTACCAACTGTGTATGTAGAAGGATGTGCACACAATGTAGAAAATGATACTGAAAAATAACTTGTGGCAGGAATACTAAATGTGTGGTTTAAATGCGACAGCATTCCGAGAGTAAGCATGAGGATAGGCCCCAAAAGCAGTCAAGCTGCAGAATTGACCGCCATTTATAAGGCAACATCTACAGCAGTAGAAAATAGACTTAAAGAAATAGTTTTAGTCACTGATTTTGATTATGCGCGAAATAGTTTTGTGGAATATTTACCTGGCTGGAAGGTAAAAGGCATGCTCCCATATAATATGAAGCCACTTAAACAAGGCAAGGTGATTCAAGCTATGGACAAACTTGTGTCAGAAAATGACCTGATAATCCATTGCAGGAAAATACATGGTCATTTGAAAACACCAGGTGAGGATAAGGAAGGAAATGATAAGGCAGATCAGTTAGCCAAAATTAGAGCTGTAATGGGGGAGTTGTTTTCTATTGAACACCTGCTTGGTCAAATACAGGTGGATGCGATAACACACTCCAAAACTCCGAAAACAGTTGAACGGCCTGTGGCACAATGGAGTTTTGATACTCCAGATCAAGACTTTATTAATGCACAAAAAGAGGATCTCATTCTAGGCCCATTTTACAAATATTTGCTAGGTGCAGAACAAAATCCTCTAAATGAAGAAGACTGCAAAGGGAAAGAGGAATTGAGGTTGTTATTAAAAAACTAAAAAAGAATTAGGTTACAAGATGGACTGATGATTAGAGAATCCGTGACGGGCAAAATCCAATGGGTAGTGGCTTTGTCATTTTGGGGATTAATGTTACATCATGCCCACAATGCCATAACTGCAGGTCACAGAGGTTCACAGAAAACTTTGAAAATTTGAAAAGATTATGCCTATTGGGTAACACATGTCTGAAGATGTTGAGCTCCACACCAGAAGGTGTTTAGTGTGTGCACAGTTTCAGCCTGTGTCATAGAGCACCATTAATGAAAAGGGGTTTGACGCGCCCATTGTCCAATTTAAAAGTAGATTTTATAGGGCCAGTGAGGAGATCGGGTACATGTGTATGGTCATTTGTTTAATGTCTAAATGGGTGGAATGCATTCCAGATCCAGATTGGAGTGAGCAAACGGCAGCCACTTTACTTGTGAATCATATTTTTGCAAGATTTGGTTTACCTCAAAGAATAGAATCAGACTGTGGAAGTCATTTCACTAGTGCAGTAATGACACAGATGTGGCAAATCTTTGGTGTGAAGAGGAAGCTACACTTTTCTTACCAGCCTCCCCTTCAGGGGGATGAAATGGTGTAACAACAACAGGTGTTTGGATTCTGACTATTTTGCTCTTTTTAGAGTTTTTTTGTATAGATCCTCATGACTACCTGCCCCCAAGGGCGCGTTGGTGTATCGCCTACCCAAGGATGGCGGGCTGAGGAAAAGAAGCTTTCCCCAACACTAAATTATTCTGATAAGTGCATAAATGGTTTTAAAAACACATGTTGTGTTTCAATACAGCATGTGTGTACTATATTGACAAGTGGAGAAATGCCAACTTTATTTTTTCCTATGTCACACAGTACCAGGTATTAAAAAGGTGTTGGTGGACTTCCTGTACCTAGTAAGGGGGTACCACCAGCAAGTGACCGAGCTGTCTCGGATTTAGAAACCCCTTTGTACTACGAAAGAGTACAGAGTTCTATTTGTTCTCTGTGTAGTATTACATGGAGTATCAAGTAGAGAAATAAAAATACAAAAAAGGTGAGTGTATCCCCTTTTAGTTGTCGTCAGGGGATAACTCTTCGGTCTCTTATCCAGTTTTCTTGATCAATTCCTTTGTCTTGGGCTGAGGATGAGCCTCCCGGTTTCAGTGGTGAAAATAACATGAACCACCTTCTTCAGGGCCAAAGGTTTGAAGCTGACAAGTCTTTAGATGCTGCTGTGATGTAGATTTAAAGTTTTGCGGCCATATAGAATTGTAGATCAGGTTTCACCTGTGGTCTACAGAATTGCTAGAAAGGAGATTAAGCCTTTCCACCCGAAACATGTGGTGAAAAGGCTAGAGCAAATTGAGACTAGCAGGGAGTGAAACATGTGATGGTATGAAAGTAAAGCACTTGAATATTAAATAGACTTACTATAGCAGGAGAATATGTGTAAATAGTTTGAATATATCAAAATGGGGCTTGAAGGGTTAAAAGAGGAAAGATATATCAAATGAGTGAACAAAAATATAAATCGGTAACAAAGAGAAAGGGGTATTGTAAAGTAGCTAAAGGCTTAGTTAGTTTGCATTATTAGTGTGTTTAATTGATGCTATTTTTAGAGGGTCTTAAAGAGATGTTTTTTGCTGCAATATATGATATTTTGTGCATAATAAGCATTTGTGTGCATAATTTTGATTTCAGATATCCAAATAAAAAGGGAAAAGTAAATGGTTTGATGTACTTGATTCTTAAGTTGTCTTTTTCTTTTTATCCTACAAAATAATACATTTTTCTGTTAGCGCTCTGGGAGTTAGAGTGCACCAGATCCCTGGATGCCACGGATCGCTGGAGGATGCCACTGGAATGGAGTCCCCTGGAAAAAACCCAGAACCAAAAAAGGGGGTGAAGATGATGACCCTAAAGGAAGTTCTACTCACAGGGGATGGAAGTTCACTCCACCAAGAACAGTTTCCTGACAATTTCAGACAATTTAAACATCATATTTTATTATTTTTACAAACATCGATTTTGGTATCAGACAGTTGTATGGACTTATGGTTGTTTTGAAATTAATCATATTAATTATTGAATGTTTTATTTAAAAAAAGATTAAACAGATTCTAAAAAACAAACAAATAGGGAATCACAAATTAAAAGAAGACAACATATAAAGGTGATCAGAAGATTAAAATATGTATACAAAAAATATAAAATATCAATAAAAAATGATTTTTCAAAAAATGTTTTTGTTTATGAATATTACCAATTGCATGTTGTATGATTCTTATAGTTCTATTTGATTAGATTAATCAGAAGCCCGACAACATTTCTTTAGTCATTTCGCTCATTCCGCTTTTTACTATTCACAAGAATCCTGGTGGGAAAGACTAATTGTTGGGCAATCACACGGAATTACAATTGCAGTGATACAAATGTTGGAGAGCTGCAAAATTGAGTCATAACCTTGTAATCAGGGACACGTTTTAAACTAATTACTACCATGCTTGACAGCTGATTTTTCTTTGGAAAATGATTCAAAACTTCGCCCAAATCACTGCAATTGCTTGCCCGTCCGATAGCAAAGGGAGATTGTATGTTGTTAGGGTATTGTCTTCTCCTATTTTGGGTGGGAAAGTATTTTTTTATTTCTTGAATTGAAATGTATGCATATTTTATTTTGTTTTAAATAATGTGTGTTAGTATTTCATTATGAAAGATTTGGATACTTGATGAAATAGTTGTAAAAGGTTAATGGTAACCACATAGAACAATAAAAAAATAAAAAAAAATTAGATTAACTTTTAAAATCAAGGTTAAATCGTGCCCAAGATGACACATTGATTACGTGTTGAATCTGGATTATTGCATGTTTGTTTTTTCCTGCAGTGATTTTGGTTGTGTCCCAGCAGAAAAAAGGAGGGTGTGTAGGTTATGTAATAGGGAAATACTTTTCTCTATTCTGAACTTCAACAAGGGTAGCTCCACATTTCATTGTCCACATTTTAGCAAAGGTCTGAATTCTAATTAGCGGCAAGGGTGTGAGACTCATGTGTGTGACTCATGCGTGAGACTCAGGCTGGATCTAATAGATGCCAATTTTGGGAATGCACACAACACATGCTAGAAAAATAATCACTTTTCTCCATGTTACCACGGTTGTTGGCTGAGTTGCATTGAAATAAAACTAACATGAAACTAACATACTCATTCACATGCTTTATTTTCAAACTGTATTGTAACTAAGAAACTGCATATTACTGTACAGCGCACAGATACCTACGGGTAGAGTGCGGTGTGCTTAACAAATAAATAAATAAACAAACAAACCTTATCCATTTAACATATAACAGATTCCCATACTAACAATTAGTGCAAATCAGTCCATGCTGGTTACATAAACTTGGTGCAGATTGATGGAAATGCATTGTAGTTTGGAAATGAAATACACTAAATGTAGAGGCTTAAAGCTGCGCTGTGTCTGATTGGGGACGTGACAAATTAGAAGTGTGGAATATGAGATCTGTTCTGCTAAAGACATTGCATTGTTTAAAAAGCTTTCAGAGTAGGGAAGACAGCACTGACATGTAGCTATTATTTCTGCTTCTAGGTGGAGGGGTGGACACGGTCAGAACATTCTTGGATTGGCTGACTGACAAAATGGGAGGTGGTTTGAATGACACATGAGGGTTTTAGAAAAATGCCTGCAGCAGAAAGGGCTGGCTCACTCACTGGCTTGGGAGCTGGCAGCTGTCTAAAGAGGGTTTGTCCCAGGCGCTATTTTCCTCTGGCTGACATCAGGAGAAGAAAGACTGGCAGCGGGTTCGTTCCAGGTGAAAAGGGAGTGGACAAGATAAGAGTTCTTCTGTCTGACAACTAGATAGGGGTTATAAGCAGTTCAAGACACACACACGATTAAAGATTTCTTTGGTAAATTGATTCAATTTGAGGAGTGAGCTGATGAGTGACTGCTTCATGTTAGTATAGAATATGGTAAGACATTTCATTTTTAGGTGTTGCATGATGACATTCTAAACATAGATGTAAAACTGTGTTCATGTTTCTCCAGGTTTTGTTGCAATAAAACTGAGATGTGACAAAAGCCTGTGCTCTGTCAATTTCTGATGCAAAGTTTAAGGCCATTGCAGGAAAGGCTTTGCTTATGTATGAATTACAAGGTGGATGCAGAAGCCGTTATGTGTAACTTGCATATTTCTGACTTCCGATAAAGAATAACAATTCAAAAAGGTGAATTAGCCTGAGTGTACTTATTCTATGCTCAGCTGTATTGGGTTGACATACAGAGAGATGCAGAACATGCATTAAAAATATAAAAGCAAGGTTAGTCATTGTAAATTGTGTTGCTCTGAGAGGCTTTGAATGAATGTTCATGTGTCATTTGCATGGTAAATGTATTCTGGGGTGCAATCCAAAAGGGCATAATGTGGTATTGTAGATAAGATACTAGAGGAGGGAGTGCATTAATTGTTTAGAGTCTACTAAGTCCTGTATTTGATTACCGTTAGAGATTCTGGTAAAAGAAAAATGTTCAGGCGGTACTCAGAAGCGGTACAAATACCACTATCCCACAAAGTACCAAAAATACCATGAGATATCAAAAATATAGCCAATAAGATCTCTACCACTCTTCAGCTCTGAACTCTCTTCACTGGCTCCCTGTGGCAGCAAGGATCAGGTTCAAGACCCTCTGCATCACCCACAATCCTTTCTGGGGCCTGAACTACTCTACCTCCAACTTTCTCCTCTAAAACATCTTCCTTCTCAAGCTCTCCGCTCATCCACCTCCTACTCTCTGAGGGTCAGACACTTCTCCAAGCAGAGAGTTGGGGGCAGATCTATCTCCACGGCTGTGGCCCCCCTCTGAAACAGCCTCCCTGCCTCTCTCAAACTTGAGCCGACCACCTCTGGTTCCGGAAGCAACTCAAGACCTTCCTTTTTGCATCCGCTTTCTTTCTTCCTCTCCCCTGCTGATGCACCTGAAATCTCAGCGCACTTGTCACCTGGTCACCCTCTGAACTCGGGGCCCAGGATCCTGCATGTCCAGTTTCCCTTGCACTGCCTCTGGGCTCCACAGCACTTAAGGGTCTGTATCTTCAACCCTACAGTCCCTTCTCTCTGCAATTATGAGCCACCAGCTGGCTGCACTTATGAGTTAACTGCACTTCCCGCTTCCCCGCCCCCTGGCACTTCTCCACTTCCCTCTTCTGCGTACCTGCATGATCTTAATGACACTAGGCCTAGTACGAATGTTATTTTATCTTCCCTTTGTTTCCTCTTCTTGTCTCATAACGCCTAGAAACAATTGTGCACAGGTGCATTATAAATACCACATCATACATCATATCATACAATGTATATAGTGTTGTCACCAGTGATGTCACTGGTGATGCAATTCATGATGTTATCAGTGTTTCCCTACAACAAGCAATTAGTGATGTCATCATTGTGGTCATAGGATGCGAAACAGGGGGTGTAAAGTTAATGTTGCTTTAGATGAATTTCAGGGGGTTTATTGCATTAGGTTCTCACCTTAACGTACATGCACCATGCACCTTGATGTCAATTTGCATAGGATATATGCAGCAATTCTGTTGATATATGCACTAGGCACTTAATTGCAAAATTTCATAGTGCAAAGGCTGCTATCTAGCACTGACACCTTTTATGCCTATTTACAATCGTACCCCTAACAATTAGTTGTGCTGATATGAGCCATTTACAAAAAACATGCAAAAAGCATTCTTACAACTGTTTAGCTGAAGTACATGGTTGTAAAATGCATGATTCTCCTACATGGATAATACTTGGTTGTTGGTGCAAGGGTGTTTAAATTATTGAAAAAAAGCCAGCAATTAAGTTTTGATTTGAGTATTGGCTGGAAAGTGATACCATTTTTACACAGTATTTTCAACGTGTTCACATTTTGTAATATACTTTTTATAGACAGCACTGTGTATCTCATAGAGGCTAACCTGTTTCAAAATGGCCCTAAGAAAGGCAGACTGACTGTTTAGAGGCATTACTGTCAAGGAAAGCAACAAAGGACAATCATGACGGAATTGAAAAAAACACTAAGATGAATAACGATGGAGTTTCATGTTGTCTAGTTTAAATAACGTTTCCCACAGAGTGTTCTCTGTATGTGAACAAGCAGTCAGGCTGTACCACGCCTTTGTTTTTGCTCCCATGTGAATCCATTAGGTCTTTTGTTTCCAAATCCAAAGTTTTACAATTCAGAGAAGAATTGCATGGGACTTCCTGGTCTGCATTCCTCCAGCGTTAGTGTATTTGCACCGTTTTAATGAAATATATGTATTTATATCACAGGGGCTGTGGTAGCGGCCCTTTAGGTATGGTTAAGTTGCTCACCTCATAGAAAGAGCACTTTTTTGGCAGCTTATAACTTTGTCCCCACCCCCCGGATGAATCCTTAACAAATTTTGCAAAAAAAGTATATGGAGAAGTTTGATGTGGTTTTGTCTAGTGGGGAGCAAAGTTATAGTGGGGGGTCCCAAAATGTGTGGAAATCCTCATAGATGCAACAGAAAAAAAAAATTGTACGTGTCTACAGCCCAAACTGCTGGACGGATTTTCACCAGGATTGCGCCAGGAGTGGTGGCTTGGTCCTGAGAGTGTGCTTTTGTAAATTTGGTGTCAATCCATTTAGTCGTTTTTTTTTAAATAGCCAAAAAGTAAGTTAAAAAATAAATATCTGGGTCCAGTCCGTGGACTCACTTCCCTGTACGGGGTCTGCAGACTTTTCTGGACCAATCAAGAGGCAGCGTGATGTCTGCGGACATCATGCATACCCATTGATTGAATGGTGAAAAACGTGAGCTGCATCAGATATTTTGAAATGGTTGCCATGTTGGATCCGCGGACAGCGCCTGGTTTCCGTGAGTAGCGCAGTGGGGAAAAGTCTGGAAAACACATTTCGTGATATTTGGTGGCCAAAAGTGGGCCGGAAAGGCTGGGGGAGTTGAGTAAAGAGGATATGGAGCTGTTTTTATAGGTGAAAAGGGGGCATGCAGGTGCTGCCAAGTTCGTGGCCATCGCCAGTGACCACGGAAAACGTTGTGAACAATCAGTTCGGAAAATACATTTGGGGTTATTTGGTGGCCGGAAAGGCTGGGGGAGTTGAATAAAGTTGATATGGAGATAGTTTTTATAGGCAAAACAAGGGTTTGAAGATTCCCCCGAGTCGACGGTCAATTTTATTATCCGCAAACATCATTTGGATGGCAGGGGGTTTTGGCTGAGGCTTGTTATTTGAAGGTGTATTGTACATACTTGTTATATCATTTAATTAGATTGTGGAGGTTGCGGCCAGTGGACAGATTCTTGGGGGCATGCCCAGGGTCGTATACCAACCATCTATGCCCTATCCAAAATCCACAAGGACCCTGTGAACCTACTGCGAATACCAATAGTTTCGGGCTGTGGTTCAGTCCTGGAACCTCTATGTACATTTGTAGACACCTTTCTAAAACCAATCAGTACATTAACAGCCACATACTTGAGGGATACAACTCACACAATTCAGATTTTTGAGAATTTGGAATTTGACCAATCAAGCCAATGGCTAGTGACTATGGATATCAAGTCGCTTTATACCAGCATACCACAAGAGCAGGCTATTGAGTGCATGAGTTCAAATATTTTCACAGTCTAGCCTGCAGGATCGGGTGCCGGACAATTTTATCATAAAGCTAATGACCGTGGCATTATGTAAGAATTCCTTCGAATTCAACAAACAGTTCTATCTTTAAACCAAAGGAACTGCAATGGGAGCAGCATTTGCCCCCACCCTAGCGATTCTATTCATGGCTGATTTTGAATCTATAAATATTTTCTCTGATGGGCCAGAGGAGAGACTGAAATCTCTTCTTACATGGCTGAACAGTGTGGGTACCAATATCCAATTTACTATGGAATATAGTAATGTGGAGGTCCATTTCCTTGACCTCAAAATTCAACGTGAATCTGGAAGACTAAAATGCAGTCTGTTCAGAAAGTCTAGTGACAGAAATACACTACTACGCTTTTCCAGTGATCACCGCCGCCATCTTACAGAGAATCTACCCAATGGGCAGTATCTTCGAATTCGAAGAAACTGTACCGAACTGGTCGATTTCTATAACTACACCAACAATTTGAATTTACGATTGAAACAAAGGGGATATCCCAAGAAGCTCAATAATAGATCCAGAAAACGGGCTAGATTCACTGACATAGACACATTACTAACTCCCAAAGCATTCTCCAATCAGGAACAGGAAAAGCGAAGGATGACATGCGTCATTACTCATGGTTTGTACACCTTCCAAGTCAAAAAACTCCTTACAAAATATTGGCCTATTGCCAGACTCACTCTACCTAATGAGCCCATGCCGAGATTTGCATTCAAGCATGCACAGCACCTTCGTGATAAACTGGTACACTCTAGATTGACCAAATCCACACCCAAGACTGGATTGTGCAATTTAAGAGTAATCATTGGACACTTCCCATGTGGCAATTGCATAGCCTGGCAATTTATCAAGAAATTGAAGTCTTTCAATATTGGAGATCGTATGTGGACGCTGTCTGATTTGACCAATTGCAAAACCAAACAAATGGTATATTGCATTGTGTGCCCCTGCGGTCTTAGATATGTGGGTCAAACCACGAAGCCAGTACATATAAGGATCTCTGAACACAGATCCAAAATACGTTGCAAGAACCTTTCAGCACCATTGGTTACCCACTATTTTGAATACCAACATACAGCTAATGATATTCTATAGGAGTGCTAGATACCGTGAACGAATCACCAAATATAATGAGGAGCCTTTTACTTAAAGAAGCATGCTGGATGGACCCCCATCATAGCTACTGCGTGACCTAACAGTTCATATGGCCTCAAGATGTGATTTATTTTGCTAGCCCTAATTTACCTACAGGTCGTTCTATGAGCTTGCTTGATGGCAGCTCTGAATTTACTGGCATTAGCAGTTTAAATGTTTACAATGACACGCAAGGCTATAGCCCCTGACAATGACATGAGCACAGGGCACACTGACCCTATAGATTCACTTTGACCAAATGCCCAATCATCTTGACCAACACATGCACACCCCAATTGGCATGTAGTTCTCGTGACCATGAGCCGCTTTCTACTCTCTGCCACAGTTAGGTAGAGGATTTGCACAAATGGCGAGGTTTACCTGGGGAACAACCAAGGCACTCAAACGGTCCGACTTTTGTTTTTTTGCACAGAGCCAGAGGTTGCCAAGACAATGTATACACAAACCCAGACATTTGATACGTCACACGCAGTGCTGATGTTGCCAGGGCAACAATCGAGGCTTCCTAAATGATCTAACGTTTTCTTCTCGTAAAGCACCAGGGGTTGCCATGACAAATGATAAACTAACCTAGACGCCTGATCACGTCATATGCAGGGACTTTGTTAATGCACCCATTTAGAACAGGAGCGCATATGTCATAGCGCATATTAGAATATCACCACAGCAACGGGTGTAACAATGTACCTCGCAATGCCAGAGAGATGCATTGGAACACCAGCCATAACGCAAGTTTCTGCAAGATATGTTATATTACAGGCTTTTGGCAGACGTCGCATAACAGGGCATCTCTACTTAAGGTCACTCACTTCACCAAACACCTGTTTCCCTATAACACATCTACAAGACATCATGGATCTTGTGCTCAAGACTCAGCAGGAGTCACTCTTTTAACTGGAAGACTAATACACGGACATGCAATTGACAACACCAAGCCTCCAGGGTATGCCAAATTCTAGGGTTTCTTCATATATACTTGTTAGCCCCCCTTTTCCCTCCCTCCAATAGGGCCACCATTGAAACACATTTTTGTTTCCCTTCCGGTTTTTGCTTTCTACATTCAGTAGCAGATCATCCCCATTCTTGGGACCACATCCATAGGACTACGGCCACTGACCTATTGGATCAGGTAGCCCCGCTTATTTAAATTTTAATGAATACACCTCAAAATTATTGGGTGGTTCCACCGCCTGCACTTGACAATTAGTTCCACAAAAGCACCGTGAGCACTTACCAATTCTACATCAACTCTATCCAATTTCTCCCATTCCACTGAAATTACCAAGCCACTAGGAAGGCTATACTCGCCTTGCACAGCACTCTTTGATTGAAGAGACTACTCTTGGAACTCCCCCCACCTTACTATGAGGGTAAGTTCACATCCGGGGAGGTGTTACATTTCGGGCAGATGTTAATTTTGATTTATTCTGGTCATAAACATTCATGTGTATTCACTTCCACCTTGTCTGCTTCCCGTAGGGTTCTTCCGAACTGCCCTGAGGAAGACTGTATTGATTGCCAAACAGCTGGCTCCATGACGCAACTTGAAGCTGTACCCCTATTATACAATAGGGGTTCACTTGAGAAGTAAAGATTTTTACACCCACATAGGCAGACCCATATATGGATATTTAAGTACCATGTCCAAAAAGAGGGATCATTTCTCGCATATATTCAGTTAAACCTCTATGGACCTCAAAACTTGTAAAAATTGACATCCTACTAATCAGGATCAAACTTACTGACATATTGACATATGTTTAATCTTGAACTATTAACGAGTCAGGGAAGAAATGAGTGAACCTATTTTCTGTTATTTATGAGTATTATTCTTTACTTAAATCACATATGGAATGGATATGTTTCAATTAACTGATTGCACTGACTTTCTTTATTCTTGAATTGATTGCAACGATTTACTCTACTCTTTCAAAAACATATTTGTGTTAATTTGATGCTTGAATGAATAGAGTATTCTTCTCACCAGACTGTACATATTGTTTCCCTCCTAATGTTTTCATGTAGTATGTCGTTTTTTGGAACATTTCCAATGTTCTTGATTTTTTGAAAAAGGAATAAATATCACTTTTCTTTTGAAATTACACATGAATGTCTCTCTGAATTATGGGATACTAGACTTAATATCCCTGCTGATACACATCTCATTAAATAAGTACTTTTTCTACAGCGTGGACTATATATATCTCTTGATTACGAGGGGGTTCTGGGTGAGTCTTGGTATGTACTTACTAGATTGTTTAATTATTTTGTGGTGGTAGTGGCCACTGGCAACACACACTATATTATGGTATTGTATGGTATTGTTTATTTGTAAGGTGCCTATGCACAAAGCAATTGTTTCAAAGCGCTCAAGGAGGGAGGGAACAAGGGGAAGAAACAACAGTCATTCAGAGCCCTTGAATTTCTGAACGATACAAGCCTGCACGGGCAGAGTGGGTGCATGGAACAAGTGCATATAATATAATTAACGGTGTAGATAACAGCAAATAGGTCTGACGACGATTCTGCAGTTTTTCCCAGCGCATTGAGGTGCCACCATGCAAGGTAGGGAGATGAGAGAAAAACAGATAGACAATCTTCACGGCATGGTGCATTCAGATCATGCAAGTGCATAGACAGGTACTCGAGAGGGGAGGGGGACAAGTGCAGGGCTGGCCAGAGTGGGAGTGGGAAAGCAGGAGCAGGAGTCCCAATGTGAACAATCTGTTTTACTGGCGTTGAGGCAGAGGCATAGGTACTGTACAGGAGTATACCGTATTTGTAATGTGGTGAAATGATAGAATTGAGGTATATGTGGTATTTATGTTTGTAGTGTAATTGAGAATAGTGCTCCTCGACCTTTGCTCCGCCTTGGACATGATCAGCCATTCTATCCTCATTAAACGCTTACATGATACCTTCGGTATTACTAACCAGGCCTTGGACTGGCTGCCTTGTTTCCCTCCCTAACCGCCCTTCCCAACTGAAACTGGGCCCTTTCTCATCCACCACCTCACTATCTACCTGCAGCGTCCTCCAGGGTTGTATCATATCGCTTTGGCTCTTGAATATGTATCTCATCACTCTGGCTCACCTGATCTCCTTCTTTTCTCCTCATTTCTAATGTTATGCTGATGACACACAGCTTTCCTTGAAACTTCCCCTTACTACTTTCTCCTCCCCGTCTTTCATCCCTGATTGTCTAACTACCATGCAGGCACTTATTTGGACACCTGTGCTCTGTTTCCCTCCTGCCCTCTGGTCGCCTTCTTTGGGCCATCCTGTGAAGTCAAAAACTATGGGGCCATATTTGACTATTCTCTCTCCTTCACTCCTTGAAATGTTGACCTTGTCAAGAAGGCTCACGTACAGCTTTACCTCTTTACAGGCATTGTACATTTCCTCACCTTCCCTCAGAAGCTCAACATATCTAGAGCCCTGGTCCTGTCTAGGCTGGACTACTGCAATCATCAACCTCACCCTTTGTTCTCTACTCCTCCTTCAGCTAATCCAGAATATGGCTGGAAGATGGGTCCTTGGCCTCAAGCCCAAGGACCATATCTCTGCAGCCCTAAAATCTCTACATTGGCTCCTAGTGGCTGCAAGGAGGAAAATCAAGATCCTCCTGAAGGCTTTTTGGGGACGGGCACACTCTATCTCCAACTTTATCTCCCTAAACACTCCTCTGCTAGAGCCCTCCGCTCCTCTAACTGCAATTATCTGCTTGCCAAATGCTTCTCCAAACAGAGAGTGGGAAACAGGGGACTCTCTTCGGCTGGTGCCTCTCTTTGGAACAGCGTCCCTGCCCCTCTTGGTGTTGAGCCAGAATTACATTTCAGGAACATCTGAAAACTCTGCTTTTCTCTTCCTCTTTCCCATATCCTTTCTCTGCTGACTCATAGCACTGCCAGTGAGACTGGTGACCTGGTCCCTCATAAACCTCAAAGGTTCCAGGCCCCATATGTAGTCGACACCTGTACCTCCTCCCTTCAGCACTGCCCTTGCGGGTCTACCGCCTGGGGACTCATCTACCCAAGTAGATAGCCAGTGGTCTTCTACCTTGGCATCACTTGGCATTTCTGGCCTGGGCTCCCACCAGCACTTGCCCATCCTTACTCCCCCCTGCATTCATACACTTCTGTTACTGAAGAATGCAAATGTGCATTTACAGCAGCACTGTGTAGAATTATTTTGTAGAAGTAAGGGAAATGCAGATGGAAAAGATCTGTAGAACATTGTGAAGTGGCAGTTGGTGTGTAGAAGTTTAATACTTTGATAGGGCTATATGTAGAGTTTTTGGAAGTAATTGGTTGATGGATGTGTGACTGTTTGAAAGCAGGCAATGAGTGTTACAAAAATAAAGTAAAAAGGAGTAGAAGGGCTGTCCTGTGCGATGGTGTGCATGTGCCATCCAGGTCTTTTAATGATGCATGTCCTAGAAAGGGGACTGCGGAGACCACGGACAGTCATGAAGGTCCATGGATTTTGGTCCTTATTGTATGCTAGAGAAAAGAATTTGGGACAGAAAATTGTTTCTGTCCTTTTATTTTTTGTCTAGTATACAATTGTCCATTGTTTCCTTTAGCATAGTACAAAATACTAATGGAATTGTTGGTGAATCTTATTGAGTCTAACTGCTTTACTGAAAAATGTAAAGCGGATGAAGTCAACACGATTATTGTTTTTAGTTCTATTTTTTTAACCCAAACCAACCTTTTATTTGGTGTTTTTATATTTTGAATTTTTTTTGCAGGAGAGGTCAGGAAATAAGGTGGGGGTGGGGGGCTGGGTGAGGGAAGCAGCACCGACCACAGATATGGAGGGGGCAGTTGGACAGGGGAAGATGCTGGGTGTGTGTTCAATTTAAGGTAGGGGGAAGTGTTTCTCGTGCTCCTTGATTACAGCCTCGAAAGCTCTTTGAAACTGTTCCCTGCTGAATTGTGCTAGGGTATTGGTTATGTCTTCTCTCTGTTTCTCATGAGTCTGCATGGCGCCAGCACCATAGTTTCCAAATCCATTTTCTATGTTGACGACCGTCACGTCATCAACAAGGAAATGGAGTGGTGCAGCACTGCAAGGTAACTTAAAAACCAACAGAAAACACTCCTAGCATATGCGCGTAAGAACTACACAGTGCTAAAAGATATGGAAGCGCTGGGAAGGGAAGTCGATGATGGCCAGCAGCACTCGGGCTCCTCGGAAAGAGGGTTTACACTGGAGAATCTAGCCCATGTTCTGAGCATCCTGATTGGCCATCGCCCACTTCCATTGTACCCATGAATCAAATCAAGTTTCGAGAACATCACTGATTTGTTGAACTGTACTATCATGTCTTCTATGCACGGCCCAGGGTGTCGCTCCCCTTGTATCGCAGTGTTCGCCATCCTCATGTCCACACATAAGCGTAGTCGTCCACCTTCCTTGGGCACGATGACCAGGGGGGGACACCCATGTGGTCGGGCCCATAGCTGGCTCGATGATACAATCCTTGAGTAGTTGGTCCAGCTCTCTGTAGATTGCCTCTTGGAGATGGAACCCCACCCTTCTGGGGTGCTGGGGGACGGGCTTTACTGACGGGTCGATGTGCAGCTTAACGTGGGCTCCTTTGAGCTTTCCCAGTCCCGTGCAAAGCTGGGGGAATCTTGCTACATCCTCCTCCTTGGTGATAAGGTTATGGCGTGTGAAAGCGTTGATCGTGCACACCGTACTTTTACTTTCACATTCCCCTGTGGATGAGTAGATCACATCTCCTTCGCAGATGTGGATGAGTCCTCAACACTACGCTGTATGGTTGCACCGGCCTTTCGTCGGGCTCCTGATAACATGGATGGTGGTGTCCACTGTCAAACCCTTGTGCAAGAGTTGGTGTTTGAAATGTCTGATGGCGTGGAGGGGTGACGTCGCTCCTCATTGAAAGATTCTCGAGTATGTTTTCTCTAGTGTCGGCCTCTCTGGGATTTGCAGATGCTCTTGCTCCCCCATGATGTTAACTGTGGTACCAGAGTCTACCAGGAAACAGAATTGCTTGCTCCCAACATTAACTGAGATTCTCTGCACTTATCTGGACTCCCTGTCGTCAAGGATGAGGTTGATATATTCATCTTGGAATGATTGATCGTAGCTGGCGCTTCCCTGATATGGTGCAACCTGGTGTGTGTCCTCATAGTCCTGGTAATTTTGAGGGGGCTCATCATATTCATCCACTAGTCAGGAGGGCTGGTCATAGTAGCTGCAGTCCTGTGTATAGTCAGGTGGGTGGTATTCTTCTTTCTCTCTGACGAATCGCTGTTGGCCTGGCTGGTAGAACCTGATCTGGTAGGTTGGGGTCTGCGGTGGCCATCCATATAACCTGTTTAGTGGTTGTGGATTCGTTCTTGGGGTAGGGAACGGTCTCCCTTCTCTGCAGACGGATTGGAAATGGCCTTCTCTCTTGCAGTTGGCGCATCTTTGCGAGAGGGCAGGACACACTCCTGAATGTGGGAACACCATTCCACACCTGTAGCACTGCCTTTGTGGCCTAGGCCAAGGTTGGTTGGTCATCTTGTACGATGCAATCCCTCTCTTGCCTGGTTGCTGGGCCGTTGGGTGGATTGTGGCGATGAGTTCAGTGTTGTCCTGCTTTGTGACGGGAGTGCCCATCGTGGAGGCTGCTTGGGCGTCGACCCTCTCGAAAAATTCTCGCTAGCTTGCTTACTTCGTCAATCGAGGGGGCTTCTTCAGCAGTTGCTTCCTGAGGGCAGATGACAGGCAACCCTCTAGAACCCGTAGATGTATTGCCTTGTCTAGGGAGAATGAGTGCAATTGACAGTGGGTACACTTAACACTAAGGCAGGTGATGAATTCGTCGACAGACTCTTCTGCCCTATGCGAGCATTGATTGAACATATATCTCTCATAGTCTCAGTTCGGTTCAATTACAAGTTTTCTGTTCAGGGCGTTGATTAGTGAGGGGAAATCAGGTTGGTCCTCTGGCGGAATTGTCTTAACAATGGTTTTTATCCCATTGCCGACCAGGTTGATGAACATATCTTGTAGGATGGGCGATTTATACTCCACCACTGCCTTCACAAAGTGGTTAAAGTCTTCCAGCCACTCAACCCCTCTCAGGCCTTTGTCTGCTTGGGGGGTCATGGTGAATGGGAGTGGCATTCGTAGCAAAACTGTCCTGGACCTGGGTGCAGGAGACGGGGTACCTGGGTTGCTCATGGTAGCTGGTGAGGCGGTTGATGTGGGAGGCCCTGGTGTGGTAGATGTTTGCACAATCCCTTGCTGTGGGGGGGCATGAGGCAGCTGTGGAGTGCGTGGCCCCGATGTGGGGGGCATGTGCTGATTTCGGCTGGGCGGTGTGCTTAGGCCTATCGGAGCCCAAAGTGCCCTGTGTGCTGATGACCATTCCCCCTGAGAGGCTGCTCAGGATTGTCCTGCTTTGTGTTTGTTTTTGCTTTCATTGAGTTTCCCCACACGTGCCCCCTTGCATTGGTGGAGATCTGGGGCACGCTTATAGAAAATGTCTCTGCTCTGGGCAGCCGGCACGTGGGGGTGTGTCTGGAGGTGGGGCGGTGGTGAAGGAGGCAGAGAAAACGCTGTGGGGCCACAAACCTTGTAAATGTCTTGTTCTGTAGCATGTGCCGCTCTCCACGTGGCCGGTGGAAAGAGGAAAACTGCTGGTGGATTGCCACACGGCCTGCACGTGAAGTGACTCCTGTCACTTCTCACATGGAACGTTGAAGGGAGAGGATGCCAGGACTGCCGTGGTTCTCACGCCCAGGATCGAGCATAGACCAAGCACAGCGGGATCGCCAGCACACGTGGAAGAGATACGCAGAATGCGTATCTACCTAGGTAGGAGTGGCGGCGTGGTCGGATCACCAGCCGACAGCAGGAGGATGGTGCAGTGGGATCCCCCACCAGGAGGAATGAGCTCTGGTCCTCTGGAGACAGGCTCATCCACCATTTGTTGCCCGGATGGGCAATGTTAAATAAAGGACACGGCATCAGAGATCAGGATAAGTCTTTCTATATTAACTGCAAACTCGTAACTGACGTTCCCTCCTAAACTCCTCACTTTCCTTCCACATTCTTCTCTCCTCCCACCAGTCCTACGTCTCTACCTTAAAGGGGCCGAGACGTGGAACAGTCTCCATTAAAATTGTGCTTTTCCTATAGTGTTAGCTTAGTAAATCTGTATTTGGAAATATTGACAAGTGTCTCGTTTTTATGGTGGTAATGTAATCTGAACTAACGTAGCAAATGCATTTAACAGCATAGGTGTTGTGGCCTTACAAACGACAGGATGCTGTATTTGGTTCTAAATGTCTTTATTTTAAGACAAACGTGGAAACTTAGGTTGCCTTAACTGAAGGCAGGCATTTACTCACAGTTCAGTTTAGTTCACTCTCAGTGCTCCCCAGCTAACTCACTGTGGGAAGGATGTGCACAAACGACGGCACGCTGAGAGCTTCTAGGGCCCCCATGTAGCCTCCTGTGGCTGTGGACTTACGCCCTAGAAGCTGTGGTCCCAAGCTCTGCAGGGCCTGAGCTTGTTGGCTCCTCATCAGGAGCAGCGCCGTTCTACGACCAGCTCTGCTGCCGGTACGCCAACCTTGGCGGGAGCGTTGTCGCGTGGAGCGTGGGCTCGCGAGATCCCGTTCTCTCTAGTTCTCGCGAGAACACGCTCCCGCACGTCACGTGATGTCCCCACAATAGGCTTAACTGATCCTTGATTTAAGTGTTCATTAAAAGCCGATTTAAATATAAAAATGTCGCATTTTACAGATTAAGATTTTGCTCCAAACAACAGGTGCATCTGACGACCACAGGCCCTGCTCCTCACTCTAGCAAACGAATCCGAAAATGGGATTTCGAGCAACTGCTGCTTCAATAACCCGTGCAGCCGTCCATTTTGGACCCATTACATAGCCATAACACATTCCTCTTTTACCCCCCAAGAAATGTGTAGAATGAGTCTTGCTTTGTTTTTTGGCATAAAAAGGCCGCAGATTTATTTTTCACAATAACATAAAACCACACTGTACACATTAGTGGCGATAACTCAGAAGATGCGGCGACCGCTCCGTGTCCAATAACCTGCTTCCCCCTTTCTTTCCCAAAGTCCATTATAGGCCCAACTCTCCCAACCCTTTGGTCCTGAGCTTCGCCTGCCCCTGCAGGTGTTCCTGGGCGGGGAGAGTGCCGTTTCCTTGGGGGAAGCTGAGCCCTTGTTGTTCCCCCCAGACGCCCCTGCCGTTCAGGCTCCCAAGGGGCGCTGGTCTGAGAAGGGCGAAGACCCTTCCAGCTTTCTCCTGGCTCGTCCGGAGTCTGTCTCTTGTGTTTGGTTGCCCAAACACCGCCACACCGCCTGCCGTCCTGCGACGTCGACGATCAGGCCTCCTTGCTTGTCCTGTTTGTAGGGTGGGTGGGTGGGAAAACGAAGTCCTCTGCTGGTTTGTGGGCGTCCCACTGCTAAGGCTCGATCCTGCCTGCAGTGGGAAGCCCGTTTGTTATAAAGGGGGGGTAGCCCCTCCCCCTCCCTTGTTGCCCTTCGCGGGCTTTTCTCTGATTTGCCGCGCGGTTTCCTTTCGCGGGCTTTCCCTTTGACTTGCCGCGCTTCCTGCGGGCACCTCCCCTTCATCCTGGGAAAGGGGAGGATAGGAGGAGGACACCGCCCGGGTTATCGGGGTGCCTCCTCCATTTTGGGATTTCGTCGTCGACACTGTCATAACCCGTGCAGCCGTCCATTTTGGACCCATTACATAGCCATAACACATTCCTCTTTTACCCCCCAAGAAATGTGTAGAATGAGTCTTGCTTTGTTTTTTGGCATAAAAAGGCCGCAGATTTATTTTTCACAATAACATAAAACCACACTGTACACATTAGTGGCGATAACTCAGAAGATGCGGCGACCGCTCCGTGTCCAATAACCTGCTTCCCCCTTTCTTTCCCAAAGTCCATTATAGGCCCAACTCTCCCAACCCTTTGGTCCTGAGCTTCGCCTGCCCCTGCAGGTGTTCCTGGGCGGGGAGAGTGCCGTTTCCTTGGGGGAAGCTGAGCCCTTGTTGTTCCCCCCAGACGCCCCTGCCGTTCAGGCTCCCAAGGGGCGCTGGTCTGAGAAGGGCGAAGACCCTTCCAGCTTTCTCCTGGCTCGTCCGGAGTCTGTCTCTTGTGTTTGGTTGCCCAAACACCGCCACGCCACAGATGGGTTTCCGCCCACTGTGGCTCCCCCATGCTCCCTTCCTCACTTTTTTAGGGTTTTTGCGCAAAGGATCCAGTAGACTAGCTCCCACCCCAGTGATGACAGTTGCACCCTGGAGAAAATGTACCCCTTCCTTCTGAAAATACCCTGAGTAATTTAAATTAATCCAGCCGTGCCTGGTCAGGCCAAAGCCCCTGCAGAATCTGCCATTGATCATTCCGGCCTCGGGATTATTTCTGACCCACTGATTTCTGTTTCACCCACTCGACTGGCCAAATCCTGTAGGAAGACCATCATCCTTTGCATCAGAGCCCCCCTTCCCAGGCTTCTCAGGTCGTTACCTCCCCCATGTATGAACCATATGTCCGTCTTTGCCCTTTCCTTAGCAATCTGTGCACCTGCCCTTGCCGTTGTGCCCCTTTCAACCCTGGCATCCCGTGCCATTCACTTCTGCCTTGGGAATCACCTCCCACCATGCGCTCCCTTTGTCACCCTGCCGTGTAGATATTTCCTGCAAAGAGCGCCCTGCGCCTGCTCATGGGACTTTCCTCTGTCCCCTTTCAATCCCGCTCTACCTTAACCAGGGTGGGGAGGGGGCCTGTCCCCGGACACTTCTGCCCCTGACGCCTTTCCCATGTTCCTCCTCGACTCGGGTGAGCCTGCTCTGGGACATTTCTGCTTCTGGGCCTTTCCCTCCTGTTCAGCCTTAACCTCCGCCTTAACCAGGGCGAGCCTACTCCGGGGCACCCCTGCCTGCCCTCGTAGGCGTTACTTGCTTCCCCTTATTCCTTCGCACCAAGCCGTCGTAGGCCCAACTCTCCCAACCTTTGTGCTCATGCCCACCCTGCCCTTGCAGGTGTCCGTAGGCGAGGAGAGCGCCGTTTCATTATTGGGCGAAGCTGGTCCCTTGTTGCTACCACCAGCCACCCCTGCCGTTCGGCTCCCCAGGGGCGCTGGTCAGAGCAGTGTAAAAGGCCGTTTCCCTCCTGTTCCGCCTTAACCGCCGCCTTACCCAGGGCGGGCCCGGTCTCGTCTCCAGAAGTGGGGCATATTTGCATCCATACCACCTATCTTATTAGCCATAATTTTATTATCACCCCGCAATGTTTCCGCTAATCTTTCAGTAATTGTGCCTCCCCAAAAGCATGTTAAGTCCTGCGGCACGCTATCCTGTCCTAGAGACGTAGAAACCCGCTTTAGGAAACCATTACTCGATCCAGATGCATCCTAACCTTTTCATTGGATGTTGTATAACAGTCCAGACTGCGAGTTCCGCACGTTGCCGAGTTACGGCCCATGTGCTTAACTATTCACCTCCCGCGGATGGGACCAGTGACTCACTGTGCGCAGCGAGACCCTCCCCACGCAACCGTACCCAGGGCTGTCCCCCCAAATGCCTTGGCCATATGCCCCCTTGCCGCAAAGCCAAGGTGATCAACCCGGGAGATGTGCACGCCCCCTTCTCTTGAACCCAACAGTTTTGGGCTGTGTATAAGCCTAAGGGAGACACCTGGCACACTCCCATGGCCATGCACCCTTCTTGCCCCTGCTACCATCGATGGCTAGCAAATACCCCCATACTCCAAGGCCATACACGTACACCTGTTACCATCAATGAACCATAATACCACGGGAAACCATATCCCATAGCCACCAGAAAATCCCTATTCGTACAAAGTATTCCCTATTATACGTGTGGATGTTTTACTGCAACCCAACTCCGATTACTTTTGTTTCTTGGAAGAACCAATCCCATGCTTAGGGTGACCAGACGTCCCGGCTTTCCCGGGAAATCACCTTCCGTTTTAATTGTACAAACCCCGCTCGGGGTTGTAATTTTTTGCACAACGCTTATAGAAGTTTTAAGTTTGAGGTTTGCTTCGAACCCCTAACCCTTCAGGTACAAGTCACAACACATACTGACTGTGCCACAAAGACAGACGTCTGTGTAATGAACGAAAATGTCTTCACTGTAACGCCGCCATTTTTCCTTTTCCAAAAGTTTGACCATAGAGAGCCCCCTGCCCCATGCTTGGCAGCCGCATGAAAGCCGCCTTGTTTAGATATGCCCGTGGCAAATGCCTAAACGCCTACCGGGACTTATAGTCTTGTAGGTATACAAGGAACTAACCCCGGCCAGTGGCATCACTGCGTCTGGCATAAATTGACTTTCCGGATAAAAGTCCAAACTGATACCAATCCTGTGCCCAACTATCATCCCCCTAATGCACCAAAATAGGTTCGAAACATTAAACGCAAACTCCTAAACCCGGCCAATGACCCCCTTTCCTTTCCGCCCGCAGCATTCTTTAGAGCAGCGGCCGTCCCTGGACCTCACTTGTAACGGCCCAACAATGCCCCACCAACCGTAGGAGTTGTCCGTTCCTTCTGTAATCACGGCCTCCAACCACACCAGCGAACCTCCTCCTGTACCATACTGTACATCGCCACTTGACCCTAAACGACCCATCGTAAGTGAAAAGCTAACCATTTTCCGTCCAAGTGCACCTCACACCTGCCTATACCGATGTAGCTAGGCCAGTTATATTGCAACCACAATAATTTTGATGATCCCATGCGCTCCTGAAACATGTGGGGAGGGGCCACCCCTTCACTCAAGATTGCGCCTTCCACAACACTTGCGTACCGGTGCGTTACAACTGCCTTATCATAACATAAGGAAGCGACACGCCTGCCAGTACTACCCTAGTTTGCCGCTGCCACGAATCGAAAAGTAAAATGCCGCATTGTTAACTTAAACTTGGTAAACCCCGGAGCTGCAAAGCTGCCCCTGAAACGACTTGTGCATAGGCATGTTACAGTTGCCCTATCCCAACCTAAGGTGTGGCATAAAGCTGAGCGGTACTGCCCCTTCATACCTGTACCTGGGTTGTTATTCCCCCGCACTTTGTTATTACGCCCCTGCCAAACTTTTGAGCCCACATTTGTGCCCATGTCGCACCATCATGTAACTCAGTCCTACCATCTTGCCTCGTGGTGCTCCAGAGTCCAGCCATAATGCTTATCACACCATTTCGTCCTCCCTGCCTCGTGATGCACCCCCTAGCGTTGGAAAGAGGCATGCCATAATCCCTGTAGCGCAACTGTGTGCTACCTGCCTCGTGGCGCTCACACACTCACTGTAAGGCGTCATTCAACATGTGCCGTAACTTGTGCAAATTACATAATACCTTACGGTAACTGGTCAAAACTGCTATGCGCACAGTGAAGTAAACCACCATAGCAGCTTATCCGCATTGTCTTTTGTGACGTCCCTCGCCGCGCCTGCACTAAACCAGTTGACCACTACTCCTACTGCCCGCACAACCGCACTGGAAGAAAACCTGCCCGCATTTCTAGAACGTCTTAGTATTTGTGTCTGAAATATGCTAAATTCTTCATAACCCGCTTAATACCCAGAGGTTTCTATGCGCAGCCGAACCTGGAGCGCTTTGACCCGTCGTGCTTCCAAGGTGAGCACGTTACCCCTTAAGCTATCTTCCACTTTATCACTAGAATGCCGCCTTAAAAAACAACATGCCACGAACCACCCATGAATGACCGGGACCCGAGCCCAAGACCCCTGCTTTAGGAGGACAGTTTCTTATCCATTAGGACACCGGGACCACTCACTCGTGTGTGACAACCCGCCCAGTGCTGTGCTATCAGAAACACCCGTCTGCTCAGTGTGTTGCGGACAGCCTCCAATCCCAACATCCACATCCCCCCCAAATGTGTCCTGGGTGGGCATAAGCTCAGTACCCCCGTCCGACCACCTACTTGCCATATGCGATTTAAACCATATGTTCTGCTGAAGCGCTTATTAAGTGCAACTCGGACCCCTAACCACAATTATTCCTTAGTTGTATACTCCTACTTAGTTCCACAACGGTAGCCCTAACGCCGCTTCGTCCAACTGAGATGTTGTACTGAACACCCAAAATTATAATTGCCCTTTTACAGAACGCCTCGTATCCGAGATTGGTTTTTAAGCGCTGGGTCGGGATTCGCACCTGTGTTGTGGTGCCTTGCTTCCCTGCCACACGCCTTGCTTCTGAGCACTCCCACCTATTTGCGCCATTAGTTGCCTGATAAAATTGTTGGCATTTATATCCTCGGAAGGATGAAAGGCTGAGTTTTGCCCCGCCGGGATTCGAACCTGCGTTAGCAGATTCCGCACCGGTGGCAACGCGAGCGCTCTACTCGCTGTGCCACTTGACCGGCTGTAGCAACCGTTGAATTTGCGAACCTAAGCCTTCGACAGACCCCACCACCGAGGTCCATTTCACCCCCTGTCTACAGTGAAAACCTTCGGGGGACCCCACTGGAAAGCCTCCATGTCTGACGCCTAAGCGCCAATGCTCTAGGAAGGCACTGCCCTCGTATTGCGCTGGCGAGAGGGGGAGAGGCTCCCGCTGGAAGCAGTGCGGCCCATGCTGCCCTGCTGCTGCTCAGCCTTGTTGCATCGCAGTTCCCGGGCACTGCGGGTCACATCTCTGTGTCGTTAGCACAGAGCGTGGGACACTCGTTCTATCCCTTGTTGCAAGAGCAGAGTTTAGTTTAACCAATGCACATCAAATGCAACTGTTTGCAGCACATAACGATTGTCAGGGCGCCAGCATGCAATGTGAAGGGCTTCCTTCACCCTCCTACTGAAACCTTGTCTTTCATTGCATACATTACAAAATTCAAAGGGGACAACGTATTTTGTTGCCCTCATCGAACTCATGAACTACATCAGGGTTGCAGACTGATCACTTCCCAACTGCACTCTATCGCCCCCTTTACCTCTGAACACCGGAACACTTTCCGGATTTATCTCAGTAACCCAGCAGTTGGGAACTGTGGAGATCGCTCGTCACGGCATTAACCCCTTATGCGCCCGACGCTTTTTCAAAATCGCTAAACTTTACTCCTCGACCGCCGACCAGCTCCCTTATTCTCCTATTAATACGGAGCGCGCCCCCGCTACCTCAGCAGCTACAACAGCGCATAATTGGCGCTATATCCACCCCAATCCTTACCCGACGCATCCTCCTTGCTGGAACACCATCACTCCTTCACTGGAAATCGCCCCGACCTCGGAACTCTTCTTCCTTCTAGCTCGAAAAAAGGCAGTCCAGCAGCCACAGCATCACGGGATCGCAGCATCACAAACCGCAACAAATCCAAAACGGACGAAAACGAAGTCCTCTGCTGGTTTGTGGGCGTCCCACTGCTAAGGCTCGATCCTGCCTGCAGTGGGAAGCCCGTTTGTTATAAAGGGGGGGTAGCCCCTCCCCCTCCCTTGTTGCCCTTCGCGGGCTTTTCTCTGATTTGCCGCGCGGTTTCCTTTCGCGGGCTTTCCCTTTGACTTGCCGCGCTTCCTGCGGGCACCTCCCCTTCATCCTGGGAAAGGGGAGGATAGGAGGAGGACACCGCCCGGGTTATCGGGGTGCCTCCTCCATTTTGGGATTTCGTCGTCGACACTGTCATAAATGCGTGAAAAGACGAGATGGCTTTTTATTCATGGCGAAGTTTATTGCTATTCGAAAGTCTTTTTTATTTTTTTTATAGGACTTTATCCTCAGTGTGTTCATTTGTATTCAGGAATTATTTCCAGAATGGTATCTACTGCCGAGTTTTCCCCAAAGTTGAAATTAGATGTCTGCGATGGGCTTCTGAAAGCTTACATCACCAGGACGCGATGACTTTGCAAGTGAACTTTTGCAGGCTTTTTTCCCCAATCGCCAAGGAACTCCTGGGTCTTGAATATCGGCTCGTCTTTCGTTTTATGTGTAGGTTCTGATTTCGGTGGAACGGTCTGTTTGCAAATTTAATCAAGGTCTTGTACAGACATCAATCCGACATTAAATCTAAGTACCCATTGAAGAGGGAGACTGACAGCAGCGTTTAATGCTGTCCTTCCTCTCAAATGCCTTTTGCAATTGAAAAACGATAAAGAAGCCAACATGGCTCTTTTCGCCCTGGTAATTAGATCGGTTGCTTGGATTCTTTTGTAATGTCAGAAAACACATTCTGACAATGATAGGGAGCGTTCAAGGACTTCCGGCTGTCAGCAAGGTTTGCAGGCAGCGAGAGAGAGAGACAGTAGATAGAGGCGTGACTTTGACGTGAAGACCAGTACAGCCCATCGATCCATAGTCCTTTAACACATGTAATATAAGTGCCCTGATATAGCACCCTTCTGCCACTTTTGGTGGTCTCACTGGGCACTGCTCTGTAAGGAAAAAAGGGTGGGTCATTATTGAGACACTGGGAGTGGCACCTGCAAAGCCGGTGGTGTTGATGGGTGCATGGCAGTAAGATAGGTCAGTCCGTTGTGGGCTCGCTGCTGTGGTCTGTGTATGACCTGCAGGTTTGAATCCTGGCAAGGCCAACTCAGCCTTTCATCCTTCCGAGGTCAATAAATGCATGTCAACTTTGGTTGGATATTGTATGTATTTGGCCAACGCGCTATATAAATACATCATTATCATTACCTGGTTCCTGAGTGACAATTTACTTTCTCTGGGTTTGGCGGTGAGATTTGGGACTGTGTTATCAATAGGTGTGGCCCAAGATCTGATAGACTACAGTTCTTTGGATTTTGGTAAGCCACTGAGGAGGGAGTGAGTGATAGGGCTAAAGTGGAGAGATTATTCATTGTTCAGCTAGTGTTGATGTGCTAACGGGTAGGCCTGTGGAGTATGTGTCTATGTAATGCCAGGTGGTAGCATGCAACCTGCAACCCTGCACTTTTACCGCTGGCCTTTTGCCGAAGAGTTCCATTTCACTAATATTACCACTATCAATCCCTCTGCCTCCCTCTGTCTCTCTCTCATACATTGTAATCCATGTGCAACAAAACAAGCATCTGCGAGCTGGCAAAGGGGGCAATCTTGGTAATGGTTATGTGGGGCAAGATCAAGCTGCCCAGACAAAGAGCTGCTTGAAATTTGAGTCCTGTGGGCACACATTTCACATTCCTCAGTACTTAGATGGCAGCCTGAAAACACAACAGAGTGCTTGATTTTCACCATTTTTTAAACGTACTTCATTAACAGCTTTAGTTAAATGGTGGCAGCTGCGATGAAAGTGTGGCAAATGGCTTTCCATGGTTTTCCCTGCAACTGCACTTTTCAGGGCTTCCGTTATATTGAGGATTTTTTTTTGCTTTACAGGAACACCACCAGTAAACCCTGCGCTAGAGTTCTTGCACCATGCATTTTTGAGTTTGCCCCTGTTTTGAATTTAGTTGCATATTGGAGTATAGCCACTGTTGGAATTTTGCTGCATATTTGAGTATAGCCACTGTGTAATATTTTTAGGATAACCCCTGTGCTAAATTTAATTGCACTTTAAACTTTACCACTGAGCTGAATTCAGCTGCACATTTAAGTCTAGCCACTATGTGGTAATCATCTGCATTTTCTAGTATGGCAACTGTGTAGTATTTTGAATATATCCCCTGTGCTAAATTTAACTGCACTTTAATCTTCGCCACTGAGTGGAATTCAGCTGCATTTTGAGCGTAGCCACTGTATTGAATTTAGCTGCACTTTGAATGTTTGCAACTGTGTTACCTCTAGTTGCCCTCTGAGTGTAGCCACTGCACTCTCGAACCCTGACACTGTGTTGAACCGAGTTGCCTTTGTGTTACATTGAACCTAGATGCACCCTGAGTGTAGCCACCATTTCATTCTCGCTGTGTTTCTCCAACCTAGCTTCCTTTTGATTGTAATGATAGTGTGCAGGCCCCCCGTTAACCATTTCCAGCCACCAGAACAGACGTAACAGTCCATACATCATGCCAGCCAATTCCCAGACCAGAGGTGCACTCTGGCACACCAGAAACACGTCCAACCCCTTGCTCACCCCCTTCGCCTGCACCCTCCATACATCCATCCCTCAGGGGGAGCACTCCCCACATCAAACACATCCCTCTGCGCCTATCAACCTTCCCCCTAACCTTCCCAGACTGCCATCTCCCACCCTCGTGCCCCCGACTCTCTCCCTCCACAATCTTTGCATTCATAAGCACTGCTCAAGCTTCCCTCTCCAATACCCCTTCCTCAGTAGACCCAACGACGCTCACACACAGGCCACAGGCACCTAAGACTCTCCTCAAACATAGAATCCGCAACACCAGAACCATCTCATCTCTGCACATCTCACCCTATCTCCCCCCCAATTCCCTGTGTGCACCCATCACTTATGCCATTATGACATCCCCCATCTCTCCCAACCCAGTGAAATCTCTCTTCATCACTTCCTTCAACACCCCCTGAACTAACACTCCTCAGCCCTCTCAACACTCCCCTAGAAATCTGCAAACCGGCGTCATCTCTGACCTCACACCCTCCCCACCTCCATTTTTCAGCAACCACTCTCGGCGACCCCAGTCACCACCATGCACCTTTGTGCCCCCTACCCTCCTTTGACTTTGCACCAGCAGTTCCCTTGCACACTCTCCCTCCTCTCCCTTCCACTACTCCAGAGCTCCCACAGAAAATGCACATCACAAGCACTCACTCAAGGAATGCTCAGAGCCTTCCCACACCATAACAACAGAAATAATCCCCTTCTCCCTCCTTACCTTCCCCCTTATTCACACTATACCCCACGCTTGGGGATTCCACTAGTAGATCTCCTCCCCCCTACAACCCTTACTGGCCCCCCTCTGCTCACCTCTCCAGGGGCGAACAACCCCTGCCCTTCTATCCTACTCACTTGCATCCTCATTTACGCCAGATCTGTTGCTAAAAACCGACACAGCATATAAAACCATATTTCCTCGGAAAGCCCAGATATCCTTTTCATCACAAAAACCTGGTTATCTGATCCCTTTTGATCCATTGCACACGTGGAATTCCCCCCCAGCCTAAACACTCATCACTCACAACTGAACTAGCAGAGCAGGCAGGAAATCACACCTCATCTCACACTCCGAGGAGCAAGCCTACACCGCAGACTGTGAATCCCTCATAGTGACATTTCTCATCAACCCCTCTCTTACCCACAGCTTCTCACTCATCTACAGACCTACAGGCTAAACCAGACACTTTGCTAATGCAACTCGCTATCGGACCTCGTGGTCACCCACAATTCCCTTACCATGCTATGAGATCTCAGCATATGGTTTGAGCCTTGCACAACCCCATGACATGACCACTCCTGAACAAACTGGAAGCCCTCAACATGACTCAGCAGGTACCAGGTGCCACATACCCTAAATGCAATTTTCAATTCCACCAACCTTATTTCTAGGCTGCCACCCTGACCACTCACATGGACGGACTAAGCAGCTGTTCCCTTCTTGCTTCCGACTCCCATCCCTCCTCCAGGCATGATTAACACTGGACCATCCACCCGCTTCCTGCTGTGAAACATGGCCATACTAACCCTGGACTTGGCAGACTCCCGGGTCTTCTCCCTTTCAAATCTGCCAGTCGCGGGAGCTTTAACCGCTATCAGCCATTTCAACCTATGGCTCACCCACGCCCTCATGCTCCTCACCCCCTCCAGATCGGCATCCCACAGAAAATGCACTTTGCCTAAATGGTTCACCCCTTTTCTCAAATCCCTCAAAACACTCAACTACACCCTAGAACGCAGATGGCGAGCCGACCCATCTCCCCATAAAAGAGCTGCCTATGCCCATCAGATCTATGTCTACAAAGCAGAAATCTGGAAAGGCCAAAAAATCCTTCTGCTGGAACAGAAACTCTAATGCCCGTAACAGCGGCAAGGAACACTAAAAGATCATCTCAGAATTCAAGGACCCCCTGCACTTCCCCCCTTTTGCACATCTCTCAAGCACTCTGTGATGCCCCCTCAGAACATTTATACAATATTTCGGTAGAAAGGACCCACACGATCGGCATGAAACTAGCATCACTCCCACCCAATAATCTGCCCCTGCCTGACTCTTCTATCCCTCCCACCCTATCTTCTTCTCTTTCTCTCCCATCTCTAGAACTAAATTCCTTAAGCTACCTACTAGCAGCCATCCGTCCAGACCCCTCAGAGATCCATGCCCTCCCACCCTCCTCAAGTAAATCTTTACCTGTGCAGGCAGCATTGCAAGATCCATAATTAACTCCTTCCTCAGACCCCTCTGTGGAACTAAATCGTCCATAGTATCCATCTGGGATGACCCCAAAAGCACTGCAGACGCAGAAGGCTGCACTGCATTTATACTCCTCAACCTCTTGGGTGCCTTCGACACCTTCAACCATAGCATCCTCACTGAGAGACTGCACTCGCTCGCCATAAGGGACACAGCACTAAGGTGCATTTCCTCATTTCTCATTGCCATTGGCACCATGTACCACTCCATCCTCATAAATCGTCTCCTTGATACCCTAGGAATCACGGACTGGGCACTGATGTGGCTGACCACCTTCCCTTCAAACAGACCTTCCCAAGTGCAAATGGGTCATTTTCTCTCCTCCACCTCTCTCTCTACCTGAGGCGTCCCTCAGGGCTCTATCCTATCGCCATGGCTCTTCAACATCTACCTGGCCTCTATGGCCCACTTGGTCTCCACCTTCTCCCCTCATTTCAAGAATTATGCAGACGACACAGAGCTGTCCTTTAAGCTGCCTTCCTCTACCTTCTCCCCCTCCTCTCTCATACCTGACTGCTATTCAGGCATGGTGCTCTGCCAATGATCTCTGCCTTAATGCCAGTAAGACGGAGATCCTTCTCATTGGGATGTCTGCTTCTTGTTTCCCCCTACTGTCTGGCCACCCTCTTTGGACCCCCTCCCCTCACCCAGCTGTGAGGCAAAAACCTTGCAATTATCTTTGACTCCTCTCTCTCTTTCTCTCCACATATCACGGACCTTGCCAAGAAGTCCAACTTTCAGCTCCACCTCCTCAGAGGCATTATACACCTTTCCTCACCTTCCCCCAGAAACTCAACATCTCCAGAGCCCTGGTTCTCTCTAGGCTGGACTACTGCAACAGTCTCTTCCTCAATCTGCCTCTTTGCTCTCTTCGCACCCTTCAACTAATCCAGAATAGGACTGAGAGACTTATCCTTGGCCTCAAGCCCAGGGACTACATCTCTCCAGCCCTAAAATCTCTCCACTAGCTGATGGTGACCGCAAGGATCAAATTCAAGACCCTTTGCATCATCCACAATGCTGTCTGGGGGCTGGGACCTCTCTACACCCAGCTTTCCCTCCACTCTTTGCAGGTCAAACGATTCTCCAAGCAGAGAGTGGGAGGTAGCTCTCATTCCTCAGCTGATTCTTCCCTCTGAAACCGCCCACTTGCCCCCCCCCCCCCTCAGACTTCTTAAATTCCAGAAACCTCTCAAGACTTTCCTTTCTCCTCTTCCTTCCCTCCCCCCCTCCAATGCTAACGTTCCCTCTGCTGCTGCGACTGGGGCCTGGTCCCTTCAGAGTCATACAGGGACAAGACCACCCCCCTACGAATCCCCACAGCATCCCTGCCAACACTTGCCCTCGGGCACCCTTTCCTGGTTTAGCCCTAACCTGGTCCGCCCTGTCCAGCGCACATATCCTCCCTTGCCCCTCTCCTTCCCTTGGCACGACCCTGACCAGCACTTGCCCCCCCCTCCCTTGGGCACCCCACTCCTGCACGTCTCCCTCTACCCCCTGCACTTACCACCTTGTCTTGCACTTGCACGGTAGGATTGTCACAAGGCCAATATAACCCTTTTGCTGTTCTACTTTCTTTCCTCTGCCCCCCACTCCCCAACGTGTCTTGTGGCGACTGGAAACACTTGTGTATAGGTGCCATACAAATGTCCAATAAATAAAAAAATAAATAAACAGATCCCAAATCACCCTCCTGTTCCCTTTATGTCAACCACCCGCCCTTTCACCAACGGGGTCCCACAGGGCACTTCCCTATCTCCCATGCTCTTCAACCTCTACATGAGCCCGCTCCCGGCCCTTATTTGTTCACATAACCAAACCTGCTACAACTACACAGACAACCCCCAAATCATCTTTAAGATACCCAAGTCTACTTCCACCCACCCCCCCCAACCTGACCTCACATCCTGCTTCACAAACATAGACCATTGGATGACAGCCAACCGCCTCTTCCTCAACCCTGAAAAAACTAAAATCATGATCTGCGGGAAGACAGCTCTCTTTCCACAACCCACCCTCTGGCCATCCTAACTAGCCCCCTCCTGCCACATCCATCGCAATAAAGAAAGTGGGATGCTCCACAGACACTGACCCGACAGTCTTGCACCACATTAACACTGTCTAAATCTTGCTACCTACACCTCTGCATTCTCAGACGCATCTTCCTCTCCCACCCTCACAGAGTCACTGCAATCTTGTCATCATCCTCTCCTGCCTAGCCTACACCAATTCCCTTTACCTGGGTGCCCCCTCGATCAACTCCGAAAGCTCCAACAAGTCCAGAAATCTGCAGGCGCCAGAGAGCTTTACACACCCACCCTTCATGTCCTCCACTGGTTTCCTGTTGGGCGATAGGCCACACCTTGAATAGAAACTCACCCGTTACAACCCTACAGAAACCTGCATTCAGGCACTGCACTCCTCCTTTTGATATCTCCCTTCTAATAGACTAGAATAGGGTGATCCTCCTCCTCCGTCCAAGTCCCCTCAATCTGGAACTCAATTCCTTTTAGCATCTGATGCATAGTGGATCACCTTGCCTTCTCAAGGTACCTCAAGACCTGGCTATTCCCCCTAGCATCCTGACAATCCCTGCCCTCCTCAGGTTAGTTAACCACCTTTCAGCAATGACGCTCCATGAAATTATCGAGTGACAGTGAGAATAATCTCCAGCAGACCACCAGACAGAATCCACGCCACAGTAACGAAACCAAGAAACCAGCCATAACACGTGGTGCATATCACATCCATTCTTATGAAAAATAGCTGAAAGCAAGGCCACGCATCCACACGCACCTGCAATCATACACCATTTTCAAGACACTTCGCACAACACCTCTGCCATTAGAATACAGGTATCCTCCATGACAAAAATGTGGTCTAGCTGGACACATGAGTCGCGCCTTGAAACACTTGTAAATAGGCGCGTTATAAATGCCTTGTCATATCATATCCTGCTCTCGCATACTCTGCAGACGACCTCAAAGCACCCATCCATATGCCAGCTCAATATGGGTAGCTAGTAGGGACTTGGCCACCCCTACCCACCTAAAATGCACACACGCATTCAAAATTCCTCTAATTTTCCCACACCTTGCACTTTGGTTCACCTACGGAGCTTTGAGACCCTACCAATGGGAAAAGGCACTATACAAATGACACATTACATTACATACATGTGAAAATCATCAGGTTGACCGGAATAACAATTCTGATCCCTGCATACCGCATGATTTCACAGGATTGTTCCCATTTTTCCAGAACAAGCAAGTAGCGGACACCATCCATTGAAATCACCTGATCATTGCTGGGTGTTCTATATGCTATGGAGGCCCACTTTGCATCGGCCTGTCGTGCACATGTGCGTATGTCAGAGATCTTTCAAAATTCAACACATGTGTTTTGTGAAAGGCACGGGGACCCAATCAGATCCTGGGTTCCTGTGCTTTTCACTTGATGTATGAGGTGACAACCCCTTCCGCCCATCTCTGCCGTGTACACTCACTGTAAATGGCGCGACCATGCTGACAAAACTTCTCAGTGATTTTGCTGGTTTTTCCATTAAAACGAGCCTGCTTGTGTTGTAAATCTTTATAAAATGTGTGCAGCTCAAGACAATCAGTTACTTCATTTCCCATTTAGTATTTTTGTTACCAACTTTCAATTAAAAAATACAATAAAGATTGCGAATAGAAGCAGGAAACATGTAGTTGATGGATTGCAGAAAAAACAATACATTATGAGAGAAGGCAGACCATACCCAAAAGGCAATGTAGAGCGTTCAAGTTGTCCTTTTTCAAAGTATGTATTTTTTGATCAGCACCAAACTTGATACCGTATTTCACCCCTTTCTTCAGTGATGAGCACCGGTTGGATACTTGTGCATGCTTTTGGATCTGCGAGTGGTGATCTTTGGCATCATGTGCCATTTAAGTTCTAGGCTTGTCCTAAGTGTACCTCTAAGGTATCACAGGTTGACGCACAGTTCCACCCTGGACTCTGTGGAGATCGCCACCACGATGACATGCCCTTTTGAGCTGTCACTGCAAGGCATCAAGAAAGGCAGTCAGAGAAACAGGAAAAATAGTCCATCACATCACTATTCTTTCAGACTATCTGAAAAGACTAATGTTCAGATATGATTCCAATTTGACCAGAGATTAATTGCACCATTTGTTCAGGTCCTCGTCATTTGAGAACTGTTAATGCCATGCCAGGCTAATGGCATGTCAGGGAACAGTCTGTCGCCCTTGATGCTATATTAGATTACAAGCAGGTTGTTTGGATTGGCCAATTAGGGCTTTAGTTGTCCTCGGATGGAAGAGTCCTTGAATGTACATTTAGGGGTGCTTTACTTTAAAGATGCTGAAGGATGTTTCCTTCGCTTGGGCACTTAAAGCAATGTCAATAGTGGAGCCTCTCCGAGAGGCTCAAAGAAGTGCCTATAGTCTAAGCACTAACTCGGGAGCATAGCTCAGGGGCAACACACTCCTCTTGGAGCAATAGGGGTTCCAGTGGTAGAAACAGAGAACAGACTCCATCTTCCTTCTTCCAGGTAATAGGTAGCAGAGCTTCACCTTCACCTGTGCCAAACACTCGGCAAACACTACACGATGCTCCATGTCTAGGAGTGGTTTTTATGGTCTCCAGTGGTAGAAACAGAGAACAGACTCCATCTTCCTTCTTCCAGGGAATAGGTAGCAGAGCTTCACATTCACCTGTGCCAAACACTCGGCAAAAACACCTTTGAGTTTTTCGAAGCCAAGACCGACTGGTTACACTTTCTTTTTACCCAAATTGAATAGCTGTGTGGCTCACTATTAAAATCCCTTATCCAAAGCTACAGAGGATAGAAAAGGCAAAAATGTCTCTATTCTCTTTGGCAACCATTAAAAATTTCAATAGGACCAGTTTTTTAAAAGTAGCTGGTAGAAAAAGTGCACATTAGTGTAAATGCACAATGCTATATATTATCTAAAAGTAGTGGTGTTCACTGCCACAGATGCTTAAAGGTGGTAGATGCCCTGAAACAAAATCCCTAAACGAAATATTAACTATAGGACTTTTTTTGTTTTAGATTCAATATAGGCGGCACATTGTAAACTTTAAGAATCTTTATGAACAATAAGTGTAAGTGAAACATCTGTGTTCAAACCTTGATCAACACAGGCAAGTTGGCTTGTTATGTTGCTTTTATATTGTGTCAAATCACCATAGTAATAGTCTGAGCGCCTAGGCTTATCTGTAAAGTGGCATATTGTGAGTAGGTTTAACAGGATCATTGTGGACTTTTCCAGATGAACACAGAGAAGTTGGGATGAATATTTGCAACATTTGCTGTTACATGCCTATCAGCAATCCTCAAAAATAATTCCACCTTACCTGAGCTCGTGCATCGCGGGGTAAGGCTACCATTGCAACTTCACCCATACATGGGAGTATTTCAAGTTTGAAATGTTACCACTGCACAAAAGCTCAAGGGAGTTTGTTCTCAGAGAACACACATCAGTATGAGGCTAGACAGAAGATTCTAATGCCTCTACATGGCATTAGCTGTATTTTGCTAGTGACAAGCCCATATTCTGTGTCCTGAAGAGATAAGTGAACTCTGTGACAAAGCTGACACATGATCAAAACCAACAGAGGGTGTGCATTATCACTCCATTTAATGAAGGTCAGGGTGGTCCTCATCATGTATAATCTTTGAGGAAGTGAGGGACTGGCAGGATCTAATAATTGAATGGATTGGTGGGCAAGTGGAGCTCACAGATGTAGTGCCAAAAGAATTCAAAAGAGCCCATCAAATATATTGGGGAAATTTACACATTGGGCCTCATTACGGGTCCAGCGGTAACCATGCCGGTGATACCGGCGGGTTGCCACCGGACCTGTAAAAAATTACTGCTACTTGGCTTCCCGGTAACACTGGGGGATTACAACCCCGGCAGGCGGGAAGTCAGGCGCCGGTAATTTCATTAATCCCCATTCCCATAGAGTCACATAGGACTCTATGGGAGCAGGGACACAGAAGCACCGGCACGACAGACATTTTCGTCCACAGAACTGTTAAAAGCCTGGTTTAAGCTTCACCTTCAGGCCTTAGAGGAATTACCACTGCCCTCCCCTTCCACCCTTTGCTGGCCTCTCCGCCTTTACTTCTACCCCTAGAGCTTTGAATGAATGTATGTTTGTATGGCGGTACAGTTTTTCATGTCTGCTTCTGGCTCAATGCCTCCGTTTTAATGTTACCACTGCACTGCCCACCTGTTCTTTATCCTTGGTCTCCGCTCGCACCTCCATAACCTGGCTCAGCATTTATTAAACATCATCGTTGTGTTAAAGTACAGGCATCATTCTTGGGATTGCCTCTGCCACCTCCTTTTTGTGAATGCGCGGCAGTTCTTGTAAACAATGACCAACCCTCTATCCAGCAGTTTACCTTGAGATGCAGGTCATGCCTGACCCACCCTTTTACTGTGATCTTTTACATGTTTAGATAAAAAGTGCCCATTTGTGGGACAAATGTTGGGGTAACTGATCTGTTATCATTTGACCCTGAGATATACTGCCTAGCCTGGAGGATATGTGATGATTCTGAGTATAAAGGGACGCTTGTTCAAATAGAGACCACTCTGAACTAACCAGTGTAAGTTACCAACTAAGTCTTTAACACCCCTAGAATCTGGCTCAGCAGTCCCAAATGGGGAGTATGTTAGATCTATTGGAAAGCATTAATCTGAGGCATCATAATATAGAGATGACCCATCCCTGGGCTCTATCAGTGATGAAATCAGAGCTGGAGGAAACTATGCTCTCTCTCTGCTATGTTCTCTTCATGCTCACAACCTGAAGGACCACTAGATGAGAAGCCCACCAAAGATGGATCATCTGCTGTCCTAACCCTACAACCGAGGGCCAGGAAGGGAAAAACCCTAAAGCCATCCTCTGTGAACCCGGCGTGTTTTCCTCTAACTTTACAGCTTGGATGGCCACTTCCTCATCGCCATCATATAAACAAAGGCCTCCTGACTTAGGTAGCCTATTTAGAACTGGAAGCAACCTGTCTTGCCTACTTCCTTTAGGTAATCCAGAAATAGAAGAGGCCAATGCCTTACCCATAGTTTTAAATCTCCATTCCACACTGGTTCAGCGTGGCCTTTGTTTTCCTCATCTAGGGACTCTGTCTGGCACATCAGTGTATTCCCTTAAAAAAAAATATACTCCAGGAAAGTGGCTGGTGAATGCTGAATCGACGACACACTCCTGCCGACAAATAAAAGAAACAAAGTAACAATAACAAGCAAGGAAGTATTCACCACATGTACTGGCTTCAGGGCCGGACAGAGGCATGGGCAGTCTGTGCTGCTGACCAGGGCCCTCGCGGTGCCTGCCTCAAGCATATAAATGCATATTACTTTTAAAAGTGGCTGTGTTGCCTCCATGTAGGAGGCTCCCTTTTTGTTGCCCTAGTGAGGCAACGTGCCACCTCTCAACCTCCTCCTTCGACCCTCTGGAGACAAATGCTGAGGCCTACTGCTTACCACTTTATTTTTTCAAGCAGAGCATTTAAAGTGGGAGAGATTTACAAGTGATGTTCCATTTAAGGGACCATTGTTTTGGGCAAGACGATAGGACGCTGTTAACGCTTCCGCGTGAAGAACTGCAAAGGGACAATTTTATTTTGAAAGCACACGCAAAGCATCTGTTAGCTGTCTAAATGTATGCCCTCCTCCAGGACAATTCCATACATCACACGAAGCAGTTTAAAACTATCTGCCTTTTTTTCACATGTTCATATTTAATACACCAAAAAGCTTTTATTTTAGGTAGAATGTAAAATGTGCCTCACATTATATATGAAGCACGCCTTTGTCAAACATTGAAACACAAACAAGTAACCTTTTCACAGATCAACTTTTGTTACGAGTCTTTATATCTTTAAAGTACATTTTCAAAATCCACAGGCCGTTTTTTGCCTCCTGTCGAATTGCTTTCTGGTATTGTAGTCTTCCATTCAAGGTGGGGGAATAAGGCACAATTGTAAACCTTCTGCCTAGCATATTTCTATAAGGATTTATATCTATGTGTGTGAGTACTTTACTAAGGGTTGTGTACTTCTATGAAAACAGTATTGTTAAAAGTCAAACGTGGGGGTGAGCGGGGAAATGGTGAGAGGGCAAGAATCATTCATATTTGCCCAGGATGTGAGGGGGGAGGGTTCAGTTCTGGCCCTGTGGCTGATTTTCAGGGCACAAGTTGACGATACATGTGGGTGGGCACCGTCCACCCAATGTTTTCAGAGGATGGGCGCACCCATGTTGAGTGTTTTTGAGGCCAAAATTTAAGAACAAAAGTTTGCTTGCTCAAGTGTTCAGCTACTAGGATTTCACACTAAGTTGTGATGTTTCCATTGCAAACGCTTACCCACAAGACCACATAAAAGTGTCAATAAAGCACAATCTCATGTTTGGATTTTGTTTTCCTTGGAATATTTAAATATACATTGTTGGGTTTAAAAGGTGGGCACCATTTATACTTTCAAAACTAATGTCTGGACTACCCAGAATCCTACCAGCAATTCGTGTGAACCTATGGTTCTACTACTCTCAAATAATTTCCCAAAACAGATTTTTTTCAGAAAACCATAGTCTTGTTTTAATACGAATAAACACATCTCATATTATTTATGTTCTTTTTCAACATAGGATAATTCAAAAGAATCCTAAAAAAGATTTCAATTACACAGAAAATAAAAATTGTAGTGAATTCCCCTGTAATGCATCACACAGTGTATATGCATATGTTGCCTTATGCCACTGATGAAATTCCAAATGTTATACTGCATTAATCAGTCAATATATAACTGAAGATATTTGAGTACATAAATGAGGGTTTCTGCTGTCACAGAAAATCCTACAAGTTTTCGGGCCCTTGAGTTCCATCTTCAGAGAAATACCCTCATATACTTAGAACAATAGTAAAAACATAGTTATTGTCATATATACATACATTATATTATTATAGCCACATCACCAACGATAACGAAAGCTATGGTATAGCTATCTAGAAAGCCTTGTGTCAATCACCAGTTATTATTGACATCATTGCCAAGTATCACTGCCAACACAAGTATGATCACACCGTACTCTTTTAGTATTCAAGACTCATCCGCTATGAGGAAACCAACACAAGAATGAAGTAGAAAAGAAGGAAAAAGAGAAACAACTATTAGAGAAGAAAATACCCATCCAGCAGTAGTTCTCTTTTTACAGCTTCTACACCGTATCACCCATGCACGATTGTATGTGTAAAGTAAAGTACCTGTGGATACTCTGAAGAATACTAGCATTCAAACACTTTTATCTCAACCTCCTCAAAATAGAACAAGCTGTGTAGAAAAGAGGAACTCTATTAGAATTGTTAGTCTCGCTATCCAAACTTTCTTAGATTCACCCAACGTGTACACCCCTACAATTAGCAAGTTCCTTGCTGAAAGGACGGTCTGGCATGCAGTGTCCCTGAATGTCAGTCAGTCCGTCCAAATGTTTAGTTGGATCCATTGATCCATCAAACACATGCACATAAAATATCAAACAATCAAAACACTTTTCGCAGCAATACATAATTGTATAATACCAACAATTCCTATGCGGATAACCTCCACGTTACAAAGCATTGGCCTCATCTTCGCCATTCCCTTTCTGCCCACACAGCCGATTACGGCTGATTTCTTTGTATTGATTTTAAGTCCCAGCTTTTCCATGAAGGCCAAATAGGTGAAGATCAAGATTTGAAGTGCCCTTGGGGTCCGGGCTAGCAATACGGTGTCATCTGTGTATGCCAGTACAGGAAATGGCCTGCTCCCCAAAGCTGGAAAATCCGCCCTTGTATTCATCAGAGCCTTAAGAAGCCCATTAATAGACATTGTAAAACAAATCGGTGCCAAAACGCACCCCTCACGTACACCACCCCTGACCTTGAATCAGCCAGTGCAATGTCCCCCCAGGCCACTCCGCACGCAGGCCTCATTTTCCCTGTGCATTTCTTCCAGTGCCACCAAGATTTCCCCTGGACACCCCATGGAACCGAGCACGGCCCACAATGTTAACCTATCTACTTTATCTAAGGCTGTGCTCGGATCTATAAAGGCAAGAAACATTCATCTCCTCGACAAAAAACTGTTTTTGACCCAAGCAGGTACAGATAGAGGCTCTGTTCCAAGGTACCCACCCCAGGCCGAAATCCAAACTGGACATCTGAGAGGATTGCCCCGTGTGACAGCCAGGCCTCAATAAGCCCCAACAACACCCTGCCGAAGATCTTGAATGTTGTGTTCAAAAGCGCAATAAGTCTGTATGACATAGGGCTTGCTGTGCCCCCCTTCTTAAATATTGGAAAAATGATGGCCCTTTTCCACAAAGGTGAGTAAAGGCCCGTCTCCATACAGGCATTAAACACCACAATCAACACGGGAGCCCACAGGTCCAACGGATCCTGAAAAAGATCTGCAGGGATCGCATCTGGACCCGGGGCACAGTTGCGACTTTGCTGGGTAATAGCCCGTACCACATCGTGGTCGCACTAGAGCTTTCCAATATGAACGGGATACCACACCCTTTTACATATTCCCAAAAGACCTTCTGGTCATTTCGCTCTGAGGCGTCCAGGAAGCCCTCTGATGCTTCTTCTTCGAATTCCTGTTTTTTAAGCTTTAACTCCCGTTGATAATTGGCTGTAGCCTGAGCAATCTCCTTCCTTGTACAGAGTGGAGCTTTCAAAGCCTTCAGGAGTTCTTTCTTAGCACTAATACAGGCCTCATCAAACCACCCTCTGTTTGGGGACTTCCCATCCCTCTTATTAAGTACCATAAAGCTTTTGGTCAAGGCCCCCTGTAAGTTTATAAACTGTTCCACCAGCACCCCAGGGGTTGCAGAACTGTCCAGAATATCATAGACTAGAGATATATTCTCAGACAAAGTGCGGATGTGCAAATTAGAGTCCTGAATTTTCTCCCACCAGTAAAGGGGGCCTTTGCATTTGCCATGCACAACAAATAATCTCTTGTGCCCCCTGCCCCCAACGTGCCCTTCACTTTCAGCCAGATTTGGTGATGGTCACTATTAACATCTGGCAAGACTTCAAAACCCATAACCCTATTCCATAATTTTAAAGAAATACAAAAATAATCAATAGTCGAAGTAAGGTCGCCCCGTATATCTAGTATCAAACGTCTGTGAACCGTGCGCAGCCCCCATTCTGTCAGCCATAAACACATTTGGAGGCCCTTAGCACACACCCGTTTATCTTTCATCAAAGGCTGGGGAATATTAAATGTCCGGTCCTCTAACGGGTCCAATAGGTCTTTGGACAAGCCAGCACCAATTTTAAGGTTAAAATCTCCTCCCCATATACAGTACTCATTACGATTTTTGCTATTTAGTAGTAAATCATCTATGAACACCTTGACTTTTGGTAGCCTATCTAGCTTGTCTTTATGTGGATTATTATACAGGTTTATAATAGGTAACGATTCCTCCTTCACAGGAAAGATGCAAAACACCCGTAGGTAGTCCATGTTGGCCTCCACTATCCTAATCCTACAATTAAGGGATGATTTAATAAGAGCTGTGAGTCCTCCATAACATCTACCTCTCACATTTTTCTTAGCTGGAATCCCAAATGATAGGTAAGCATCTAACAATGGGGTCTCCAAGGTCCAGGTCTCCTGAAGCAGAATAACTTCATGGGCTTTTAAAGACTCAAGTATATATGCCCTGTCAATGTTCCCCTCATCCCCCTCAGTGTTCAAGGATAACATACTGGACTCCAAAGGTACCATACTGGGAACCATCAGTTCGCAACTCTGCTCGGGATCCCGGGACAACCTTCTTCAGGACCCTCCACATCAACTCGACAATCTTCATCAACCCTATGTCAGTCCAGATCTTCACAAGAGGTTAGAACCTCATACTGATTAACTGTCTCAATCCCGATAGAAAACGCCCCATCCCTCAATGGGTTCAACCTTTCACAATTGGGATTGATCCTCCGACCCCCGGAAAGTCTGTAGCCAAAGAGTGGATACATGGGTCCCTGTACATGTGCTTCTCTCAGAACTTCCCCACTCCTGGTGGTTATGGGATGCCCCCTCCACACATCAACCTCTTCCGCTTGACCAGAATAGAAAAAGTCCAATGAGACCAGCCTACTATGAAGGCTATAGCCATACGGTTTTAGGCCCCTCGAGAGGTTAGAATTGACCAAATAACTAACCACCGTGGGGTCCAAAAAGGACACCCCTATACCGCCCCCCTGCATACATTTAGATCTCAGGCCAAGCCAACCTACCCTTCTTGCCATTAGGATAAGGCTTGGATCAACATTCGGCCCGATCAAGTTGGAATTTATCCAGTGGGTCACTTTATTCATTAAAGAGATGGTTGTTTCAAATCCACCTTTCGGAAGTCCTGGTACACCCAAGATGATACCCACAAAAGGGGCTGTGGCAGGTGGTAGATTCAAAGTACTCTTATCCAACACACCTGTAGACAAATCGCCACCTAAAACCCCTGTCCGAGATGTTGATCTCAACTCGGTCCAACCATTGCTTCTCTGGTTAATACTAGCCATTTGCAAACTCGGGTTGGGGTGATAACCTTCTTCACTATCGGCACTGCCGACCCACCACCTTCAGTACCCAAGCTACTACTCACATTACACACCTCACCCTCTGAAACAACCTTCTCAATTGTCTCAGTCCCCAACCCCACTTCAGCCCCCTCCCCCAGTTTATTAGTTAGTGCACTAATTGAATCATCCAGGATGGCCAATGTGCTCATTACCCCCAACTTGAATGCCTGTAATGAATCCAGAACAATTTGGAGGGGCTTGAGCTTTGTGTCCAACAAGGATTCCATCCAAAGCTTATCGTCCTCCCCCTCAACAAAAGAATCAAGGTCTTGGCTTGAATCATGTACAAAGCGCTCACCCAAAGGACTAATAGCCAGGGGCACACCAACCTCCCCCTCTCCACTCCATGAATTTATCCCAGTGCTTAACCCCTCCAGCAGGGGAGTTGCTAGGGCTGGAAAAGACCCGGCGCTGCGCTTATGTCGGAACTGTTGGGACTGGGGGCTAGCTAGTCTTTTGGCTGTAGCTCCTGAGATTCTATCCGGGGCTACAACCAAAAGATCAGAGGCTATAGCCCCCTGAGCCCCCCCTAGCAACGCCCCTGCCCTCCAGATCTAGAACCCCCAACATCCTTCCTTCCTGGCAAGACATCAGACGAATAGCACCCCCCTAGTCGGGAATGGATGCATTTGATTCTGGTGCCTCCCTTCCCACCATACAACCAGTCTGCCCGCTAACGACAGCTGGGAGGCTCCCTCCTATACCAGAGGCAGCCTCACAAGTAGCTTTTCCAGCGGTATTTATGCAGGTCACTATTTTACTGCCCATGCCATCCAGATATGAGTCCAATGATCGCTGCAAGAGGTTGGATTTACACTTAGCAAGCTCTCGCCCCATCTTTGTTGGTTTTGATTTTTTTGCACTCTTTGTCAATGCCAGTGCCCCCGATATCCCCTCATGCTGTGCTTTCCTTTTCCCCATAGCGGTAGTGGGATAGGGCAATACTGCACAGTGCCACACAGTATTACACAATGTTAAAAGATCTTAAAAATACCTAAACAAAATATTAAAATCGAAATGTGTCTGAAAACATTTCAAACAAGATAATATAGGGAAGGACACTAAGAAACTGGGCTGCTAAATCCACAAACAATAACAATGCACAATTGAATCTACCCACAACAATCATAAAACCTAAAACAGCTCTAGGTTAACTAACAGCTCGGGGAAACAGGTAACAAAATGCCCAAAAGGCCAATAACAAACTTCCCTTTGTAATGCTACATAAGGGCACCTATTGCCACAGACCTCTTAAAAGGCCCAAACACTTTAGCAAACCCCTACATCCAATTCATAGGGCTCCATGGAGGGTAGGGTCAGGGAACACCCGACAGCTCGAGGAGCAGCCTTAGTCCGTCTCTCCCCCCCTGCAGTCCACAAGGTTAAGACCGATCGTAGATACTGGAGAACAATAACGTTTCTGTCAATGCAGTGAGGCAGAGGCCAAACAATGAGTCAGTCAGTAGTCCGTTGATTTTAAACAGGAGTACAGTTGGAATTAGCCCCTTTCCAGTTCGTGATTAGAACTAACGGGCCGCCATATGGAGATAATCAAACCAACAAGTGTGTCTGTGCCCGTTAATGTTTAACACTCTTGCATTAGTTTGTGGGTCAAAGTTCGTAAATAACGTGTAGCCGTAGGAGCAATGTTGACTGTGTGGCCCCCTCCATGCCACTCGCCACAGTCAGCCTGCCAATGTGCCAGAAGTCCCCCAGTCAGCGCTCAGCAATTCCCTTCCTGGATGAGGAATGTGTAACTCACACGGCTTGCTCACTACTGTGAGAGTGGTCCAGTCCTTAAAGTCTTCTCTCCTCTTCCTGCTGTCTTCCCCGAATGTATCTCGCACGAAGACTTGTTCCCCCTTTTATCCACTTTCCTCCCTCCGATCTCCCTATCTCCACCCATGCTCTCAATCTAGGCATTCTATTCGACTCCCCTCTCTCCTTCTCGCAACACATTTCACTCAACTCCCGCACCTCCCGATACCACCTCTACAAAATTCGCCCCTCTCTCACATTCCACGCTACCAAACTACTAATCTCCTCGCTCATTTTTTCCCGCCTCTTCTACTGCTCCTCTCTAATAACCGGACTTCCCTCTTCTCAGCTTGCCCCTCTTAAATCCATATACCACTCTGCCATTCGTACCCTTTGTCTCCTTACCTCCCGTGACTCTATCTCCTCTTCGCTCTCTCACCTTGGCTGGCTACCTTTCCACCTACAACTAAAATTCCACTTTCTCTGCCTTGTTTTCAAATCCCTCTATGGTCTTGCTCTTCCTTATCTCACCTCCCTTCTCTCCTTCTACTCCCCCCTCTCGCTCCCGCCGTTCCGCTGACCACTTCCTTCTCACTGTACCTCCTTCCCCCTGAGCTTCCTCCCGGTTCCGCTCCTTCCATCTTCTTGTTCCTCTGCACTGGAACTCTCTCCCCCTCCCAATCTGCTCTTCCTCTACCCTCACTTCATTTCGCACTTCCCTTTAATCCCTCCTTCTCCATTCCCCACCTTGAAGCCCCCCCTACCCTGTCTAGTCCCCCCTGTTTCTCCCCTCTTTTAATTCCTCTATCCCCTCTGCCATTACATTCTTTCTCCCTTCCTCCTACACTTATTCTATCCTTCTCCTGACCCCCTCAACACTCCTATTCCCACTCCTTTTCCCCCTCTCTGTTAATTGCTCTTTGCACTGTTTTGTAGAATGATTCAAGTTGTAATCTTGCTCACAATGTTAATTGTTATTTCTCTGTATTTGTTGTTCCATTGTACAGCACCTTGGTGTAAGGCGGTCAATAAATCAATCAATGTTGTAAGACGAAATGTCAGTATGTTCAGAACCTTTAACCAGGTCAATCGTTTGTCACACCATATGATCTAAACATAGTATCGCCTTGTGTACCTCAAAGAGGTGGCTCGAAAACGTAATCAGTCGATCGTCCTGCTTGAACCGCTGTATTTCCGCTTTGCACACCATTTACACCACTGCTGCCTATAGTGACCCAAAAGGGGAAATATCCTTTTAAGGAAACCTCATGCTCAAGCGCGTGTGCACCGTGCACCCATTATGGGGATGTCCGAAAGCACGCCACATCGGAATAGCTAATCGTATAGCTATACAGTGTAACTATCACTAGTCATATAGCGGTGGTAGTTGGTGTTCGGGTGCCCGATGACACCCTGCGGGAGGGTTCCAGCATGCAGCCCACGTGTCCCCAGAGCGTTACGCCATTCGCTCAGAGAAAGTGTTATGATATGGTGTATGTACTGTAGTCTACGATGTAATACAAATACGAATCAAGCTGTACCCTCCACAAAAGAGCACAAAGTCACTAACAAGGTCTACATTGGTAAGTAGCTAATACAACCAGGCCTCTAACTGGACCGCTAGCTCTGAGATGAAATAAAAATAAAAAATAACAATTGGAAAAAATAATTAAGTAAACAAAAAAAATATTAGGTAATAGCTGGGGATAAAATGGGGAGGGAAGGGTCTTAACACTGATATGACTCTCGTAAGTCCCTCAGTCATGGAACCAAATAAGATTACAAAATCATATGTAAAAGAAATTGTAGCAGAAAGTCTGAAAATTATAGTCCAATCACTGTGCTCAAGATTATACACCCAGTGTAGTACCTCACACAGGTTATCTCTCCCCAGTCTTCTACTGAACAAACCAGTAATAGAGTAGCTGCTTATTAAATATAGCAATTTAAGTCAAATTCCATGTTCATTCCTCTTGGATGTAATGAGGAGACAGTTTCGATACACCAGAGTTCATGTTGCTGTAGCCATTTGACTGTTGCCACCTCTTTTACCACACTCAGTTGTTCTAGAATAACAACTTACAGTTGTGCTATGGTATGTTTCTTTTCCATGACGTGTACTGCTACTGTGGACCATTGGTTCTGTGTTCGTATTTGTGACTTGTGCCTTGTCCATCTCTGCTTTGCATGTAGTTAATCCCACATAGAAGACCCCAGAGGGTCATTGCAATGCATAAATCTCATTCATCGAGTCACATATACTAGCTGATTTGATTTTTATCTCCTTCCCAGAGTATGGCGATTAAATAGTTGATCCTTGTATGACGTCATGGCAATGCTGACATGCATGACATGGTATGGTGCCAACTTTGATATTTTTCGACTCAGACTTAGCCTCACATTCTGCATGCACCAGCCTATTTCGCAGACGTATTCTTATAAGCAAAAATTGGTAGTGCTGGAAAAAGGTCTGCTGTTCTACTGCCATGCAGCAGGATGTGCCAATGTTTACCTATTACTTTCTTAACTCTGTGGCTTTGCTGTGAGTGCATGTACACATATACCAGATTATTCTTTCACCTTTTCCTGTCACTGGTATGACTTGGCTGTTAAATTGTCTTTGAGGGGCAGGCGTATCATCACCAAATCCCCTTTGTTGACCTCTGTGCGATATGCTGCTCTGTGGTTGTCGCTCTGATTTCATGATCTCTTTGCTCTTCTGTAGTCTAAACACGATTTTGCCCATGTTTATGTCGCCGTCCTGTCTGACTATGGTTAGCCATGCTGGTACCAGTGTGGATGCAGCCCTTCTCCCTCTTAACATATGAAATGGAGATACACCTGTAATGGCTTTTGGCATCAAGCGATGCACCGCCGCTTTAACGGTCCTTCTGGGATTCATGCCTGATGCACATGCCAGTGGTGAGGCTCCTTTAACAAATGGGTTTGCCCTTTCTAATAGCCCGTTTGCTTGTGGGTGATACAGGCTTGCTCTCAATTTCTGGATATTGTGCTTCTTGAGAAAGCTTTCCATCCATGTCTCTGGATACTAACTGAACTCCATTGTCTGTCACAATCTCTTTTGGGAGTCCTCCTCTTTGAAAGATGGAGCTAACTCCTTCAATGACTGTGCCCGTGGTGATGTCCGGCACAAATTCAACTTCCACCCACTTGGAAATATAGTCCACCATGACTACCCCATAATTGCTGTCGCTCGACATGCCGCCACACGGGCCAGTGAAGTCCAGCTCTATTTTATGCCACGCACCGGCTAGAATTTCTGTGGGTATCATGGGTGCTTGCCTCACAATTAGGCATTTGTCACTGTTTGCCCTCACTTCTTGGTCCATTCCGGGCCACCAGTATGCGTCTCACACACACTGCGTCGTGTCATATTGCTCACACATAACCTGCATGAGCTCTGCATAGTATCACTTTGTGGATGCCTCTTGGAGGAATCGCCTCTCATTACTACGCCACCCATTACTGCGATCACATCGTTGATCTTCCAATACGGTCGCAGACCTTCTGGAATTGCTCTCTCGTTTGGCCACCTTGGGGGGCCCATTCTGCTACTCGGCCCAGGGCATAATCGTGTCTCATTTCTTCCTGTCAATGAGAGTCGCTCATTTCCATGAAGTCCTTGTTTCTTAGGTCTCCTATGGATGGTACAACGCATTTGTCTTCCATGAATGTGGTGCCCGGGGTACTTTGATCCAGTAACCTGGACATGCAGTTGAATTCAAACACGAGGCATGTAGGATTCTCTTCTTGATTCCGGTTAAGGCCTCCATTTGCCGTGATTCCCCGTATACTCCGCTCCTTTCCTCAAGAGCTCTTTCAAGAGTGACGTGATTTCCGAAAATCTAGGAGCGAATTTCTTGTAATACTCTGCGAGAACCAAGAATGACTGGAGCTCGTCTTTTGAGGTTGGGGCTTGGGCGTTAACTATGGCTTGGAGTAGATTTTTCTTTGGGCTCACGCCTTCTTTCAAGATCCGGTAACCCAGGTTCTCTACTTTACATGCTCCAATTATACATTTCTCATGGTGAAGGTGTGTTCCTGCGCTCTCTAGCTTGCCAAGGACTTCTCTCAGCACCCTGTCGTGGGTTTCTGCATCTTTGGCATACACCAGGATGTCATCCTGGAAGTATGACACATTGTCGATGCCATGGATCAGTGAATTCATAATTCTTTGTAATGCTGACGTGGCTGATGACAACCCGAATGGCATTTGTTTGTATTGGAATGTGCCAAATGGTGTGATGAATGCTGTGAGGGGACATGAGGCTTTGTGTAGATCAATCTGATGGTAGGCATCACGCATGTTGAGTTTTGAGAAGATGTTTGCTTCCTTCATCATTAGTATAATTGTCACTGAGCCTCCGCAGGAGCAATGGAGTCCATCGGCTCTTCCCTTGATTCCTACTTGCCCAGTACTGCTGGAAGGGGTGCCTTTCTGTTTAGCTAGGCAAGCTCTCCATCCTGCTCTTGCAGGGGCGCAATGTCTGCGGTCTGGCGGGAGTTGCTGGAGATGGGCGCTTATAACGGCTGTTAACAGCATATTCAGGTATGTGTTAGTTCAGTTAAAGTTCGGGACTCAATGGTAGGTTTCCTTGTGCCAATGGTAAATACTGAAACCCAGTTAACTCACTGGGTTTGGTTTAACAGGTAAGTTCTGGTACCAGGTAAGTTCAATTCCCCAGTTGTCTCACTGGGTTACACAGAGTTCCTTGCACTGCGTGATTTGCAGCCTGAATGCGGTGAGAGTACTGAGCGAATGTTTGCTGGGACTAACCTCGTCTTCTCTTTCTCTTTTTAGGTTCGCTCCGGGAGGTGCTGAAGTACTGGATGGAAGAAAAGGAGCAAGAGGCAGGACCAACAGCTGTTCCAGACGAAGACCGCACTCTGAAGGTGAGTGTCTGTAAGCGGTCTCAGAGCGGTATCTTAACGCTCTGCAGAAAGAGAAGTAAAGTTCCGACACTGTCTGGTCTTAATCACCTGTTCTTGCTGTTCCTTTTCACGTGCTGGTATGCTGTGCATGCCGTGGGACGAAGGCGAACAACTCTCGAGATTAACTCGTTATCAGTTCTCATTCCATCTCAAGCCGACGGTCACAAAGTCCTCACGGGGATTCTGGTAAGTGAAGAAGTCCACACGGGACTGCAGGTAAGCAGAGAAGTCCGGGTAAGCGTGTGAAACAGAATTTACACGAAGCGCGTGTTGATCCCTGGTCGTGGTTTGTATAGGTAACCACGCCCAGAGACTAGACCGCGCTGCTTGCTCTGTGCTGGGAACTCTAGTCCATGTTGGGTGAAGCAGGAAGTTCCCTTGGCAGTGATTGGATGATGGGGTTTCCCTGCTGACATACTCTGGGTTCTCAGAGCCTTAACCCATGCCATTCCTGATTGTCTCTTCCACCTATCCCTATGAACAACAAAGAAAGAGGACCTGCAAGCATGCCCCTGGCCCGTAACCATAACAATAATGTTGTTGATGCCGGGCAAAGGAAAACTGTCTTTGACCACCTCCAAGTTGAGACTGCATAGGTCTATGCACACTCTCGTCGTTGGAGGATTTTTTCTTTATCAGGACTACCGGGCTTAGCCATCTGGAGGACTCAATGCTCTCAATTGTACATTCCTTGGCCATTTTGTGAAGTTGTGATTCCAGGGCCGACCTTGCCGTCACCAAAACGGGCGTGACCTTGTGTTTGACTGGAACAGCATTGGGTTTTAAGCTGATTTCGTGCATGTAGTCTTACTGGTGGTTTCGTAGAACAGCAAAGGGAATTAACTTCTGAGATCTGATACTCCTCCTGGGGAGACCAGCAGCACCTATTCAGCAGTGCTGGTGTCTAACTGGATGCTCAGTTTGAGTTGGTTGTCCCATCCCAACACTGCAGGACCTTCGAGAAGAAGACTTTCATTGTGGTGCATCTATCCTTAAACTCGAGTTTGGCTCTGATGTAGCCCCAGAAGTCTACGGTGGCTCGACCAAAGACTGTGGCCTTTCGCTTGGTGCTTTTAAACTCAACCAAGTCACGTCCTACCATGTTTTGGTAAGTCTGGATGGGGAGGATGGTCAGGTCAGACCCTGAATCGGCCATGATGCGTGTTTCATTTCCATAAACTTTCACTATGCAACAGGGTTTTTCTCTTCTAGTTCGAGATGAATTTACCATGATTACCATCGGCCTATCATCTGGTTTCTCCTCATCACTCATTCCTCTGTCTCCTTTCAATATCGGTGACTTTCTTTTCCCGCCACGTGCAGGCTACAGCAATGTGACCATGTTGCCTGCACTTGGAGCACTCTTTGTTCCTTGCGGGACTGTCTCTATCGTTAGCCGGATGCTTGGTGCTGGAACATCTGTGACACTTTTGGGAATCTCTCCACTTGGGTCCTTTCTCTTTTGTAGCTTCTCATGGCTGCTTGTCTCGGTGCCCCTTCCTTTGCACACCTGCCATTTTGGGTGCGGGCAAGGGTCCACCAACTTCTCTGCGTCTGTTAGAGGTTGCCTCTTCGGCTCTCGCTATTTCAAAGGCCTTATCTAGGTCCAGCTCTTTCTCCTGGACTTTGCAGGGATTGGTGTCAACCACCAACATGTCACAAATGACTTGCTATACATTGTCCCCGAATCCGCACAAGGCTGCAAGTTCTCATTCTGTTGATGTAATCATCGACAGGTTCAGTACCTTCTTGTTTTATTGTGTAGACCTTGAGTCTGTGGAGGACCACATTTTCTTTGTTAAAAAACCTCTTAATTATGCAGCGAATCGCTTCCTTGCAGACATCACATTTGTCTGCACGAGGCAGAGCCTTCAAGCATGCGAATATGCGCACTCTTTAACCCCTATGGCGTTTAGTAGCATGGCCTTTTTCCTGGCCCGGCAAGTAGCCTGTTCTCCCATCGCCTCCAGATATGTGTAAAACAGTGGCTCCCATTGTTGCCAGGGACTGGCAGGTGTGCAGAGGGACTGAAGGAAAGCGGGAGTTGGCATGGCACCCTGCATGGCTGCAGCGTGGGTCGTTTCAGGTCCTCGTCGCCAATTATGGGGTGGCCCCCAATGAACACAGGACACTGGACTGAGGTAGAGGTGTTTATTCTGACACTTTGCATAAACAGGTTGCTCACAGTTCAGTCCGGTTACAGCAGTGCAGTTGGCTTCACTGTACTGGATATACAGTGGATAGAATTTATATCCTCTGCCTGTGAGAGCTCCCACAAGGATTGCCTTCAGGCATGGGGAATTACGGTCTGCAGCCACTGGGATCTGCTTTTGGAGCAGACTTCAGTTCTGGAGCGGATTCCCTTGTTGCAGGAGGAGCGCTGAGGTCCCACTGTCCTCCTGGTGCCCTGCTTCAACTGTGCCGGGTTCCTGGCCCCTTGCACGCTTCTCACACGTAGTCTTGCGAGATCTCCGCTCTGCAAGATATTGCGTGATAGGTCCTCACACCTTGGCATGGGTTGTTGTGACTTGAGCCCCTCCTTGGCTCGTGCACCGACACGTATTGTGTACACGTGGCACACACCACGTGTCCATGTTAATAAAGAGGCATGCAGTGCTCCCGTTTGCCAGTCAAGGCCACCAGACTTCTGCCTCTATGTCCAGCAACTGCGCTGCTGCAGCGCGACACCGGAGGGGGGTGGGGGAGAGCGGAGGGCCTGCCATATAGAGCCGTTCAGACGTAGGGCCCAGCCCCAAGGGCCCTACAACACATGCTGCGTCATTGGCATGCTATTATTGGGACTCGGCTTCGTTGCCATCTGCCCTGCAATAGTGTCTGCCAGGCTACTTTTGAAAGTGCAAACTCTGCTCCCGTTGCTCATGGACAAGGGCAAAGGATTAAGAATGCCCTCATTAAAAGTATACTTTAATCTCTCTTGTGTAAACCCATGCCTTGTTTTTCCCCAAAGCACGACTCCTCCAGAATGAATCCAGTTATTGCTGATGTTGATTACTTCACGCGGTGCTGCTAAAATATTTATGTATTAAATCCAGTAATATTTTCCTATGGTCCCCTGTGTTTTCATGCTATGCAATATTCCTAAATGGCACAAGGCTTATAGCAGCCTTTCTTCAGGCTGTAATTTCCAGTTTCCTTTAATATGTATGTACAGGGTCTCAGTGGCTCATCTCTTTTCATATTGCAAAGTGTTCTCCAGGGCAGTTTGGTTCAGCATAGACTTTAAATTAGGCTATATAGCAGGCTGCCGAGGTCACTACTGAATTATATATAAAGCATTTTTTCATATCCTTAAATTAAGAAAAAAAAAATCGAATCCTTTGCACTTGAGGCACTGAATACGGCACTATATGGTGAACCTGTCTAGAAATCTTTATGTATATCCCTAGAAGTTCTGCAGAGTGGAAAAGTGTTCATTTTTCGCAGCGTTTCTCACAGCTCCTCGAGCCTGCCCGCATCTTGGGCTTCCATCTCACACGCATGTGTCCGGGACATGTCGAATTGCAATGTGACCATTGAGAGTGCTGGCAAATCTCCAGCGAGCAGGGGGAGGGCGGCGACACCCCAAGCTCACTAATTGCTAGTCAATCACGTACAGTACTTTGCCACAGTGTTGGATTGGGGCAGACAATACCCCAGTTCAGCCCTCAATGTTTCCCACATTCGCAAATGACAATACATGGCTATTTATAACACACAGCTTGAGCAGTATATGACTGCATATTTTGCAGGAAAACAGGTGGGAAATTGTGAATTTTAAAGCATTTTGTAGCGCTAACATCTTTTGAACTGCTGGCTGCACAGTGTAATCCGCCTTGAAATTGGCACAGAAAAAACTGCCCCACACTGCCCTTTGGTCGCTAACTGACCACTGCAATTGTGTTGTGCCTTATGGTCGCTAACTGACCACTGCAATTGTGTTGTGCCTTATGGTCGCTAACTGACCACTGCAATTGTGTTGTTCCTTATGGTCGCTAACTGACCACTGCAATTGTGTTGTGCCTTATGGTCGCTAACTGACCACTGCAATTGTGTTGTGCCTTATGGTCGCTAACTGACCACTGCAATTGTGTTGTGCCTTATGGTCGCTAACTGACCACTGCAACTGTGTTGTGCCCCTAGTCACTAACAGACTAGTGTTATTGTGTAAATGTCATATGGTCGCCCTCGCATTCCTTACCAGACCACGCGCGCTTAGACTCTACTAGGTCAACATGCCCCCCACCAACAGTCTAACTACTGCAAACTCACCACTGTACTCTTTCAGTACCCTACTTACCAGACTGCTGCCTACCCTTCTCATCCTTATACTGCACCCTGGCTGCACTGCACTATGCCATACCACCACCTCTATCTACCACTCTTACTTGCATCACACCTCAACTATGCCATCCCACGCTCACCACACCAACCCTTATCTTAACAACCCAGCCCTCTGGATCCAGCACTTCGCCACCAGACCTTTACCTAACCTACCCTGCTCTATCTCCTTGAGAAATGCTAGACTTGGCTCGCGTCTTACCCACGCTTCCCATCATTTAGCTCACCGCATCAAACTGCCTCTCCCTTTGTCACCACCTACACTTTCACCTAATCTACCACCATCTTCCAACTCCCCTAACCTAAACAATATCAAAGGCGCGCTAATCAACGCCAGATCACTCCCGGCTCACGCCCTAGAAGTAGCTGACTTGATCCTCAACCTTGACCTCGACTTTATAGCAATCACTGAAACCTGGCTCCACCCAGCTTCAGGTCCTCTTCTCTCCCTCGCTATCCCTCCTGACTACAACATTATCAGACATGACCGTAATTCCATCCAATCTAAAGGAGGTGGCATCGCCATCATCCACAAAAATGCTCTGAACTTCCACCTCTCAGCCACACATCACTCCTCCACTCTGGAAGCACTGACAGCTAAACTAGCTCTCACACCCAACCATTCTATCACCTTCCATCTACTCTACCGGCCACCCGGCCCACTATCCACCTTCGCGGAGGACCTCTCCAACATCTTCACACACAACACCAAAGCTATCTCCCAGGTCATGATACTGGGGGATTTCAACTTAGGCCTCCACGACCCCAAGGACACTGCTGCTTCGTCTATTGACAACATCCTCACTAATGCTGGATTCACTCAGTTCCTAAACCAACCTACCCACAACAAGGGCAGAACCCTTGACTGGCTAGCCGCCCTCAACTGTCCCATCAACATCACCTCTAACCAACAGTGCGCCTGGACAGACCACAACTTAATTACATTCAATATTGAGTCCAAACCTATCAGCCTCCCTCACAACATTGCCCCGGCTATGGCCACCCGTAACAAACGCAACATTACCTGCGATAGACTCCTCCCCCTCCTCCTTCCAGCTCTCAATGTTCGGGATCCCTCATGCTCTGACCCTACGGCCCTGGTCGACACATTCAACCGGGCCATGCTTACAGCCTTAGACACCATTGCACCCTCGAAACTGAGAAAATCTAAACCTCGAGCCCACCTAAACTCTTGGTTTACACCCCATCTCAGAGCACTACGCAAAGAAAAACGAATTGCAGAATCCCACTGGAGAAGCAATCACTCTCTAGCTAACAAATCACGCGTACTCCTGGCCACCCTTAACTACAAGGAAGCTATATTCCAGGCAAAAAAAGACACATATAACAAACGCATCGAGCAAGCCAAATCTAACACCAAAGAATTGTTTAAAATCCTAAAAGAACTTGAAACTCCTGTTACTCCACCTGACACATGTACCAAAGATAGCACCTGGTGCTCCAAAATTCAAGAAGCTCTCCTAGGTAAGATTGCCACTCTCCAAATTAAAATCAACAACAAACAATCTAGCCTTCAATCCAACCCTCTACAGATCCCTATACCTACCATAAACCTCTCTATCACAGACTCTCTGACTCCTTTTAGCTTCTCTCCACTCTCCATTCTCGAAGTGGAAAAGATTATCACTAGCCTTAAACCGTCCAATTGTCAGGGTGACCTTTGTCCTGCACCTATTATTAAGGAAGCTGCTCACGACCTAGCACCATTCATCACTACGCTCATCAACTCCTCCTTTAGCTCTGGGATTGTACCGGACAATCTTAAGGATGCATGGGTCATCCCGCTTCTGAAAAAACCTACCCTGGATCCCAGCATACCCACAAACTACAGACCAATTACCACTGTACCTTTTTTACTAAAAATCCTTGACCGCGCGGCCTACCTACAAATTCAGGAATACCTTGAATCAAATAAACTTCTGGGACTCAGGCAATCAGGCTTCCGGCCTCGCCATGGCACTGAGACCGCCCTTATTGATTTAAAAACGCAGATCGAAGATCTCAAAGGCAAACTGGCGTTATTACTTCTCCTGGACCTCTCTGCTGCTTTTGATCTTGTCAATCACAAAATTCTCTGCCATCACCTCAAATCAGCCGCACACTTCTCAGAAAATGCCGCCACTTGGATCAGATCCTTCCTGGATAATAGATCAATGCGCGTGTTCTCCCCACTTGCGGCCGCACCACCCGCTCTGGTCTCTTGTGGTGTGCCTCAAGGGTCCTGTGTCTCGCCCACGTTATATAACGTGTTTACCAAACCCCTTTTTGATATTTTGGACCATTTGGGCGTCACGTATACCAATTACGCTGACGACACACAGATACTAATCCCCATCACAGGAGACTACACAACTGACTCCCTTGCCATCAACGCCATCTACCAGGTCATCCAAGCGTGGATGGCCCAACACGGCCTCTGCCTAAATGATGAAAAGACAGAGCTCCTCATTCTTGGTTCACCACAAAAACTCACTAAACTTGACCCTGCCTTCAAGTCTTTCACCATTGATGGGAACACCATCCCGATTGCTAAGGACACGAAAACCCTAGGGATTTACATCGACTCAACCCTATCCTTGACTAGACAATCCAACGCAGTCTCATCTGCAGCAGCGCATACTTGCAAGCTCATCACCGCCTGTCGCCCGTTCCTAACCACTGCCAACTGCGTAACCTTGGCCAGGACCCTTGTACTATCCAAGGTCGACTACTGTAATGCCCTCTATCTAGGTACTAATCTCCGCAACTTAAACAAGCTACAAATTGTCCAAAACAATGCGATCAGAGCGGCCCTTAACATTCCTAGGCGCCAGCATATATTTGACACCAGGCGCAACCTGCACTGGCTCTCTATCCCACATCGCATCTCCTTGAAGTCCTTGGCTCTCACTCACAAATGCCTCCACAACCAAGCCCCTCGCTACCTGGCAAACAGATTCTCTTTCCACAATTCCACCAGACCTCGCAGAGCGGCACAAGCCAACTGCCTTGACATCCCGCGTTTTAATCTCCAAAGATCTGGTGGAACCAGCTTCCCCATCCTGGCAGCCAAACTTTGGAACTCACTCCCCAATGACCTTAGAGCAGAACCTTCCTTCCTGAAATTCAAATACCTTACCAAAGCTTGGCTATCCGCCCAAGACTGCTAACACCAGCTTACTGCCCTACTTGCACTTTGACCTACTCTGCATCCCTTATTAACTATCCTGTAAATCACTGCCTTATCGATATTCGTTTGAATGTATATTTTGTAAATTTTGTAAATCTTCCTGTAATAATCCTGTAATACTCTGTCACATTGCCTTGTCATGCTTTCATCTTGTTGTAACTAAGTTAAGCGCCCGGTTGCCCCTGGGCCTGGTGCGCTATAGAAATAAATAAAATACTAAATACTTTTCTGGCCGATCCTTTGGGCATTGCCAAATTGGCCAGTCCTCTGAGCCTGCCATGTGATTGTTTGCACGCTCACAAATCATCCAAATGATTTTCAATGTCTTGGGTAGGTTTATATTAGTGGTACGTCTAGGCTTGTACGAATGTAACGAGTTTTGGCTTTGAGTGAGTATTTGGCTGGATTCCATTTGAAAAATATCTAATTGGCTCCGGTCGAATAATTTCTTGCTTTGTTTTCTCATTTTAAAGCAATGAAACAACATATAAAGGCAAATGTGGAGTGCAGATTGCAAAAGGGAATGGAAGTAAACATTGTGTTTTGGAGAGGAGTGAAAGGGAAAAGTAAGAGGTGAGCATGGTTTGTTGCAATGGGAAATGCATCTGGAGAAACTTAAATTCATAACAGTTCATGGGGACCAGCAGAGGCGTTGCTAGGAGAGGGCTGAGTAGGCTATAGCACCGGGTATTTTGGTTGTAGCCCCGGATAGAAGCTCAGGGGCTAAAACCACAAGTCTAGCTAGCCCTGAGTCCCGACAGTCCTAACATTAGCATAGACCGGATCTTTTCCAGACCTAGCAACACCCGTGGGGACCATTAGGACTGAGGTAGTTAAGAGTCAGGCAGAGTACTTGCCCACACTTAAGAGACCGCTGATGAACTTTATGGGAGGAAATCACTACAGAAGAGATCCTCTGTGGGCCAGTTGACCAGAGAGATTAAAGTGAGATAGGTGTGAGGACTGTACGGTACACAGTCAAAAAAGTTATGCTCTGTTGGTGAAATTGGTGGGAGAGGATGATATTTTTAAATCAGAAGACCCCCCTTGCCCATTCCCCAATACGTGGGCTGCCTCTTCCAGGTCAATAGAGCTAGAGTTGAGTCAGTTACATGTCAGGCAGCACATTTCCCAGCCCCATTTGGACTCTTGGGAGAACTTGCTTATTGGTTAATCTATTGAATAACAGTATATGCCTGTCTGTGCCAACAGGAAACGTATGAAAGGGGAGAGAGTGATAGAGGGCACTGTGTTTGCTAATGTTGCGGGATGGAGTCTTGAAAAAGGCACAGCACCTTGCATCCTCTAGTGCAGTGGTATTCAAACTGTGGGTCGCGACCCCCTAGGGGTCCGCGGGTGCATCCCAGGGGGGCCCTGAGAGCTCAGCATGAAAAAAGATTTTTTTTTTTTTTTTTTTTTTAGATTGGAAGAAATGGGCAGGGGTGGCCCACATGGGCGGGCTGAAGCATGAAACTGTCTCAGGCAACAATGAAAAAGTGGCCCACAGTTGTAAATGGATATTCATTCCTTTAGTCACAGACTGGGCCTCATTACTACTATGGCGGACCAGTAACAACGGTGCTGGTAAGCTACCGGCACCGTTGCTACCGTTCCGCCATAGTAAGAGTTGTGCTCGTGGGTGCTTGACAGCCCCCGCCAGGTCTGACCTCAGCTCGTCGGATGCACCGGCACCGTTATTAACGGTGCCGGTGCATCCGAGCTCCCCCTCCCCCTTCCCATTTGAGCCATATGGGGCTCAAATGGGAATGGGGATCTACCGGCACCTTCGAAAGGGCAATTATCATGTCCGCCTAACTCGGCATGACCTAGTAATTGCCCATTCGCGGGTGCCAGACCCGGATGCAACTCCAGTGGCAGCCGTGCCGGTTTTACCGGCACAGCTACCGCCAGAGTAGTTATGAAGCCCACTGTTTCAATAGTACCCAAAGGGGTGCTTTGTGTTAAAATGTAAGTAAATTGTGATATATTCAGCAACAATGGTCAACATTACTAACTGCATAGTGGCCCCTCACCCATTATGGAGGAGCTAAGGAGCCAGCCCAGTGAAACAGTGAGCACTCCCTCAGCTGCTTTATCCAGCTAATGGAGTGCTCCTGGGCTGGCTGAACTGTCAAAGGGAAACACTGTTTCCCTTTGACAGTTCAGTTTAGTTCCCCAGCCGCACATGCTCACTGAGCCATGCAAGTGCTGGGGCGTTTTTCTTCGCCAGCATTGCATAGCTCATTGGAAATGCTGGCTGGGGCACTGCATGTCTGTATGTCCGAGGGGGAGCTCCTGCGCCTCCTCGCACATACGGACAGAGCAGCTGAAGCAGCACCCACACACAGGCCAATGCAGAAGGTACGTTTATGTTCATTGTTTTTATTTAAACATGTGTATGGATGCGTTATGAGTGAGTGTATGGTGATGGATGCTCATGTGAATGATAGAGTGATTGCTGTATGAATGTGCAGCGCCTTGCATATACACATAATCATGTTCATTGTGTTAGGACCAGTGGGGCCCAGGGGACAGGGATGGTATCTTTTTACCGGACATCTATCATTCAAAACCCTCTGCCTTGTCCACAAGGCTTTCTGGGGCCTCGGTCCAAAATACCTTCAGCTATTCCTCCGCAAATACCTCCCCTCTCGAGCTCTTCACTCCTCTACCTCCAACTCCCTCAGGGTCAGTCGTTTATCAAAGAAACAAGCTGGGGGTAGATCTCCGTCTTCGGCTGGGGCCTCCCTCTGGAACAGCGCCCTGCCACTCTAAAACTTGAGGAGAACCATCTTTCTTCCTGCACTTATCAGACCTACCCTGTCTGCTGCCTTAAACATAGCACTTGCAAATTGCTGGCTGCACTACCACTGTTTGTTGCCTTTATTATTTATTTATTGTTATTTATCTGTTTCTCCTCTGCTTCGCAATTTCCACTTCTCCCCCCTTCCATGCACTTTTCCCCTCACACTTGCGCGTTCTCAATGTCACTGGGCCTAGTAAGATCGCTGTTTTATTCTCCTCTGTTCCCCTCCCTTGCCTTGTTACGCTCTGAAACACTTGTGTACGAGCGCGATAGAAATAAAATATCAATGCCTGCCCCCTGGACTCCCAGCAACAATTGCAAACTGTTTGGCTATTTACCCATTTTTTGTTAAAAGTATGCTCTACAATGCAACATTTTAACCTATTGTTTAAAAAAAAATTCACAGGGGGAAACCCCCCCGAACTTCCCCTTAATGCCCCTCCACTTAAAAAAGATTCACCAGCCGCCACTGGCCCTCAGACTGTGTTGGGAACGGAACGGGATGGGGGAACCGAGGGACTATGGTGGCAGCACAATGGGCGGGAACCATGGGATAGTGATGGGAGCAGAGTGGGGAGAGCCCTAGGTGTGTGATGGGGTGGGGAGAGACCAGCGACTGGGTAGGAGTGGGATGAGGGAGCCCAGCGACTTTGATGGGAGCAGGTGACGGCGCGCAATATATACTGTCCATTTGGCATTTCTGGGGGGTCCCGACCTGCCCAAATTTTGCTCAGGGGGGCCCTGGCCAAAAAAGTTTGAAGACCACTGCTCTAGTGTGTTGTGAAGGTGTTGGTGTAAGTGGATGTAGATCGAGGTTTGGTGGAAGCGAGCGACTGGCCAACACGCATGCCCCCTTTTTAGAATGTGTATGGTATTGGCAGATTCAGGCACATGGCATGCTTCTCTACATGTGATTACTCTTGCTCCACCTCTATCGTCTTCTCTGGGGGAGACCTCACCCCTCACCGCTGTTTGACATGTGAGGGAGTCACCTCTGAAAACAAATTAGGGAGATGAAACACAATAACTTCGCATATATCCTCCACGAGCAGATAGAAACTATTTACATATTTCTGCCTCAGATGCAAGGAAGATTCAAAACAAATGTACGTTGCACGTAAGCTTCCTTGCAACGAGATTGGAATGTGTGCGATTTGCAATGTCAGTGGGAAATTGCCGCATTCTTTTTGTTCATTGCAACGTAGTGCTTTGCATTCGTGAAGCCTGCCGCGGGTTTTGCTTATGCCTCGTAAGGTCCCTACGTTTTTGTTAATCTTTTCTTTTCTCGCCTAAATAAGGATGAAATGTTGATTAAAATAAAGTCAAAGAAAAGTAATTAATTAAAAAACGTATTCCCATATTTAAGCACTATTTTACTTAAGTATGTTTCAAGTTTAGAACACATGATTTATTAAATAAAAGCAACTAGTGGGCTGTATCCTCCGCTTCGGCCTGAAATTTTCAGTGTTTGGCTGAATTGTAAGCGTGCTATTCAGCACACCCCTACTTTACGTGCTCAGCAAAGGGTAAGTGGTCCATGGCAGAACACGAAGACTTTGGGTGATGAGACATTTCTGATAAGGGAAGGAATTGTGCCCTTTGTCCACTTTAAGGAACAATGATCACAACTTTGTGTAACGAGCTACACAGTCACTAACTGCCCGATGATCAGGGCATACAATTGTCTCGGGCACCAATGAAAAAGTGTCCCACATTTCCAAATGGCAATTCATTCCTTTTGTGACAGACTGTTTGAATAGTACTCAAGGGGGAGTTTTTGGCGATAAAATGTGATGCAAATTGTGCATTTTAAAGATATGTGTTCAGCAAAACTGGTCAAAACGACTGGCCGCATAGCGAAGTAACTCATCAAACTGGCCCAGATTGGCCAGAAAAGTTGCCCACTATGACCCAAAAACTGTCCACACTAGCATTTTTCGTTTTTGGATCGGGCATTGCACTATCGCCCTCTAGGCCAGTCCGAGCCTGCCGATGATACTTTGTTAATTAGAACATTTTGGACTCTTTGCTGTTAGGCAATTTGCCCAGTGCTCTGTTACTACATCCGGCGCTGGGTGGTAATAATAATTTATTTATTTTATTTATTGGTAATTTATAATGCGCCTATACACAAGTGTTTGGTGGCGCAGCAAGGCAGGAGGAGGGGCAGGGGAAACAGGAAGGAGAAAGTAGCGATCCTAATAGACCATGCAATATTATGCAAGTGCCTTAAGGGGAAGTGCAGGAACTGGGCGGAAGGGCCCATGAGAAGGGGAGTGGTAGCGTAGGGGGGGCCAGCTGGTCAGGGCCAGGGGAAGCAGAAGTGAAGGGGGTCCACAACTAAGTGCAGGTTTAAAATGGCTGCAATAGCTCCAGGGGGTGCAGGCCAGCCAGGCAAGTGAAGGAGGGGGAGCCCGAGGTCAAGTGCAGGTTAAGTGAGCGAGGGGAGGGATGGGGCTCAGGGGAGGACAAGTGCAAAGGTATACTGGAAAGGGGGGGCTCGTGCCCGAAATGACTCTGAGGGAACCAGGCTGCCAGTCCTAGGCAGAGGGAACTTTAGCATGGAAGGTATAGGGAGAACGAAGAAGCGAGATTGCAGGGGAGAAAACGTGCACATTAACAGCATAGCGATGTGAATGGGGATGTCACTTCTACTACATGTAACGTGCAACGTAGTCCGGACTGCCAGGCCCACAGTCCTGATGCACAGGGAATCATAAACCGTATATACACCACCTTACCATTAAGACCTGCACATTTCTTTCAGTATGTTCTTCAATCTAGGCGGAAACAACCTTCCTTCTTGTGTCATAGATATTGTTGAAGCTACACGTGGACACACTGTTTGTCGACCATCTGTCAGGGTACACAGAATACACTGTTCCCTGACACCTATGTATTTCATGGACTTCAACAGAATGACATAGTACTCACACTTAACCAATGAGGTCTAGATATATGATGGGAATCCAAAATGAGGCTGGGAACCCGCATTAAAACTACAGAAGGATATTTTTCGGAGCATTCTAGCACAGCACATGCATGAGGCAAATGCTTTTGAGGTAAAAAATAAAAGGAGATGCAGTTGCTTTGGTAATCCACGTTTAGTCCTATAAATCAAAACAGTATCATCTGCATGAATGAGTACCCCACCCTTACCTGGGCTGGGCCACGCTATCTGCTCAGTGCTAATATTAATGTACAAGCAGAAAAGGGCTGGTGCCAGGACGCAAGCCTGCTTCAGCCCTTTCTCTGTTCCGAATGAATCGGTGACAAGCCGCACAGAGCACATTTTATCTTAACTAAATTTGGATCTTGGAGGTCGATCAGTGCTCTGAGCAGGCAGGTAGGAATATCGTATTTCCATAATGTTTCCCAGAGTTTGGATCTTGGGACACGTGAAACGCAGTCTTCAAAACTCCAAAGATCATATCTCGCTTTCTTTACTCATAATTTCATATTTCTGCAGAAGGTGGTGTAATCTAAATCCCTGATTGACGAGACTCACTCCTGTCTGGAAGCCTGTTTGCAGATGCGCCATGATGGTTTTTCCCTCCTGCCAGTCCTCTAAATGAATCAATGGGACTCTTCCATATGATTTCCCTGCCCCAGCCAGGCGTGAGATATCGGGATATAGATACCTGGTTTATCACGGTCCCCCTTGTTATAGATTGGAACGCCATGCCACTGGGATTCACCTCGAGCGTACAACAGCTCAGTAAAGTTCCAGAAGGAAAAGGGCACGTACGTTTTGATTTAAAACATCTGCAGGAGTCCTATCAGTTCTGGGAGACTTGTCTGTTTTCTAACAGTTAAGCGCTGATAGAACTCCGCCCACCGTCAACGTCAGGCGTACAGGCTCCTGTCTCTAGTATCCCCTTTGCCTCACGAATTTCTCTATGCAAAGAAGGACACTCTAGCTGGAGCATATATAGACTGCTAAAATATCCAGAACATGCTTGTTCCCTAATATTGGAACCCAAACGACAATTTACTTTTTTTGGCCAAAATGCGATTGAGTTTTTTGTTACAGCCACCTGCTTAAGGGCTTTGCAATTTCCTTCAAAAAACACAGGGCATTTTTGATTTCATTATGCTTCCTTCAGGCCACCCGTGCTTGCTCTAGAGTCTAGACATTCACTAGATGCATTTCTTGCTGCTTCCACTAACCCCCGTTTCCCCGTCATGCAATCTGTGTCATGTCATGTGTCCTTTCTAGTGTAGCTTCTTTGACCTTGCTGCCTAGTTTGGTCATACATGGTCTCATAGGTTCCACAACACTTTCAAAAGGTCTATAATCTCACCGTGCTCTTTCCCTGCACCATACAAGGCACAGCTCACTACCCAGAGTATGCTCGAGGCCGTCTGTGGGATAGCTAGATTCAAATCCAGTGAGTGTCTTTTTAGGTTTTTCTATTATTAAAAACATTGGCCAAGCACTTCCCTCTGTCATCTGCATTGTTGTGTCTTCTCTATGAGGGAAGCACAATTTGGCGTATAGGGAACAGTGATCACTCTCTGGCCTAGAGATTACCCCGAAATCATTGCCATTTCTGTGTGTTGATTGGGACATGCTTAGTATGGTTTTGGTTACTCCTACCCAGAAATGTGAGGGCTGCATGGTTATCTCCTCCTGTTCTGACTTTGCATGTCCTAAATTAAACCACAATTGAGTGATATTGAAAGCAAATGTGTGTTGCCTCTGGGGGCAAGGTGATACTTTTGCAGTGGCTCAAACGGTATGTTAACATCTCCTACAACTACACACAGATTTACCATTGCTAATGTTACATTTACATTATTCAAAGAGATGACTCACCTTAAAGATATTTTGGATATCCATGTCAGGCCTGGTCTATTGTAGATATTAATCATTATCAAACAATGTTATGCTAAGGTCAAAAGGAATCACTTGCATATCCATGCAGCCTGTCTCCAGATGCCTAGCCTTAATGACGCAAGACTGTCAAACCACACCACTGTGGCACGCTGTATCCCTGACTGGCTGGTAAGGAGTAGGCTGAACCCCCAGCCAGGACCAAAGGGTCAGCCGCCCAAGTATCCTGGAAACAGACAACTTCTTCCCTCTCATATAAACTAGTGTCAACATGGGGATGCTAATGTTCGAGGCTCTTGTCAGACTCGCTAACCCAACCCGTGGTCTCAGCCCCATCATCGTTGCCATCTGTGACTAGAATCGTTGGTGTTGTACTGATGGAGGCAATCCCGGGTGATATTAATAGGCCATTGATACAGCTCAGAGTGGCCAAGATTTGGGAGGGGGTTGTGTTCCTGTGCTTTCATCTCTAATTCTAAGACTTCCTAGAGCATATTGATCGTGGTGCTCTGAGCTATAGGCAGGAACTCTACGGGCAATGTTTAAATTTAATGGCAAGCAACACTTGTGCTAATGAGCTGCTAGCTATTCAAATGTGGACTAAATCAAAGACAGTGCCCTCAAAATTATTCAGTCTATCACATAAAATCAAGCCATCTCTATTCACAGACGAACATCCTCTTACATGACATATCTAATGTATACATTTATTTTTCAATGCATCTCTTGTCTATCTTTGACCTTTGTTCAATTTTGGGACATTAACCATGAATACAATCTTATTATCTGGGTCCCTAAATCTATGCAACCCTGGACTCTTGCACATATTGTCTCCTTGTCCTTTAACATACCTTTATAAATGTTGGTAAGATGATGATTATTCATTGGAGGTTGATTCTTGTTGGTATTGTGATTAACCCAATGGAGTCGTCATGGATTCCCCGGTGGTTGACACCTCCTATGTGGACAGGGGACAGCAGTCGCTACCTGATCCTGACACTGGGGTGGCTTTATGAGGGAGGATCACATGGGCGGACATAGCCACTGGGGGGATGTCATGGCTTCATTGGATGAGACGCGGTATGCCCCACTTTCCAATGAGGGAGCCTCCCTGTTGCCCAATACTCTACTAGCGTATTGCCATGTTAGTTCTCCTTCAAGTATAACTGATCTTCCATGTGAACTCATTAACAAAGACCTTTCAATAATCATGCATAAGAGACAATCAATGGACCTTTATTCCCACCACCACCTGAATCCTTAGTTAATATCAGTGGACTTCAATTCCCACAATCCCTCAAGTTCTGAGATAGGGAAGATTAAAGAATTAGGGCTGAGTAGCAAGCGTGGTGAACGTGCTAGTCATTGGATGAAAGCACCTGTGCGCCGGACCTTTAAAAATGGTCATCGCGCTGAGTGAAGGAGCTGATGAGAAGATGTGATGTCTCCAGGGAAGGTGGACAGAGGCACGAGCCGGTTGGCAGTAGCTGGAGCCACGGTTCAGCGTGTGGACACCAGAGGCGCGAGCCGGTGTGGCGAAGTGAAAGGGCTTGCAAACAGAGAAGAAGGAAGGGAAGCGTGGTGCGAGTGAGGTGGGTAAGTGCAAGGAAGCCTGGAAACACTGCAATAAGCCGGTGAGTCTGCCAGAGCAGAGTGAGGACCCCAGGGCATTTCAACAACCACCCTGCAGAGAATTAGAACATTGAAAAATTACAAAAGTAACAGCGGAAAGCAGAGTAAAAGCGAGGATTGTTTATCAAGCAAATAAACCAAAGCCAAGCCAAAGGGTACATGCTAATTGAATAATATAGAGGAACTGTAAGGCATTTAAGACATTTAAGTGAAGTCCTGGCAGGAGAGAACACCAGGCAGTTGGAAGTGCATAAAGAGTCTTGGCAGGGGAGTACACCAGGCTCATTTCAAGCCTACAGGGAGTGTCAAGCAGAAACCGTGGTTGTGTTAAAAGAAGGAGCTTTTGTTGCAAGAGAACTGATAAGACTGAACTGTGTTTATCTACCAAGATTGTTGTGGGCCAAAGAAGGCATAAAGAATTGTTAGTTCCAGAGACATTTGTGATACCTGTGAAGAATCCAGGGGAAGAGAATTACCCCCTGGAATTCCATTTTGGAGAACATTTAAGTTGAAACCATTCTACATTTATTTAGGAACACCTTTTTTGAAATATCAGGTTATAGACATTTCCATTGCCACTTTATTTTGTTTTAGTTTGAGGGTCAGGATAGAATGTTTTGGATACAAGGATGGCTTTTGATTTATGACAACCTGACAAAGACAGATCCTTCATTTTTGTTTTTTAGGTAGGGAAACCCCTCTTTAGAATAGGGGCAGAGAGGCATTTTCCCAATCCTTTTAATTTGAATAAAAGTCCATAACAAAAAACATTACTACTTTGTGTCCGGCTTTCATTTCTAAATTCTCATAGTATGCTTATGGAGGAGGATTCTTGTTGGTATGCTTATTTATATCCAGCTCAACTGCTGATATAAACTGGGAATTATTCCCACACTTGCTGCCTGGGGTATTTTCAACAGCTTCCTGTTACCTTCTTGCTCCAAGATGCTCCCTTACTCATAGTGTTCAGCCAGTACTGGCTGAGGAAAACCCAAGTCTACTGGGGGCCTTAAAGAGGAAGATTGCTTGGCGACCACAGTAAAGATCTCTTTCTCTTTAGGTTTTCATTTCTAATTTCCATTAATTCTCCTTCAATTTCTTCTGTTATTATCATCTGAATCTTCATTTCAGTCTTCAACCCACAATACCCCTGACATGCTCCCTGAGTTCCCTCGATCTCATTACGGTTTCTATTTATAGTCTCTCTAGAATGAGTCCAGGCCTCGCCTCCTTTTCTTATAATTTTGTCACTTTTATTCTAAAGCTCTGCGGCCACTACTCCTTTCCTTTTTCACAAATGTGGGTATTTTCCTAGCCAGTGTTTTCAAATTTACATTCTTATCTCGAGGGAGACCTGTCACTATTATACTGGGTGGAACATCTTTTCTGCTACTGCATTCAGGATTCCCTTAGCAATTATCGTTAGCCAACTGCAGTGCTAAAAACCTTAGACCTATATCCCTTATCACTGGGACCGCTTGATGCTGTGCCTGTGATATTTCCAAGTTTTCAGAGTATCCTTACAATCTTTGCCTTGGGGAGGGGAGCTGAGGAATTATATGTGTATTTTGTTCTACAAACCTTTTCTCTATTTACTTGAGCAAGATCTATTGTTGATTGCGTAAGACAATCTCTAATTAACAAGAGTGGTTTGTATATAACACAATCAGAGGATGGAGGGACTTTTCCTGCATCCACTTTTGATGGTCCATTAAGAGCGATTCAATGTCATGTATTAGTGTATTGGGTTCATTGATGGGTGCCATAATATGCGTAGATCTCTTGAAGTACTCGCCAGGGGAAGTTTTGTCAGCCTGGTTTGCCATTTCCCAGCCAGAAAAATCAAAGATGCAGCACAATTCTAAACTCCACAATTTTAAATTAACTTTCTGGCAGTTCAGGTGACCTTATCAATTCCTTTAGCTTGTTTTTATTTACATCATACCTTTAGCAAAACTTAAATTTAAGTCAGATGAAAATAAGAAAATGTGTCCCTGGATCCCAAGCTTTTAAAGACCAGTCCAAAAAATGTAATTATCCCAAACTCTCAACAGCTTCTTATTGCATTCATTTGTGCTGTTAAGAAACTACAAATAGCAGTCAGATTAGAGGTGAGTACACTTTATTGTTTTAAGAGATTACCATAGTCTGACACCCCTTTTCACCCGCCCTTGCCAAGCCAAAGCTGCCTTTATGTATTTATCGCTTTACTCTTTACTCCAACTTTAAATTCACAGATACCCAGGGAAACAGTTTGAGCGATAGCAGGAAACAGAGATTACAAAACAGGAGCTAGTGCATAGAGCATCAGAGATTCACAGAAAGATTTCTACACAATCACATAGTGTATGGCCTTAAATGCCTTTGAAGGATTCTACACCCATCTGGACTCTGGAGACTTGATTCAGAAAACTAAAGAAGTTATATATGTAGTTATGTGTATGTGAGGCAGTGTATATTCTGTTAGTGCTGGAATACTGAGCACAATAGCACTTAGAGACCAGCAACTGTTCTGAATCACTCCCCTTTCAGGTAAACGGGTCCTCCACATAAGACCTCTACAACACTGACTTAGTAATGAGGAGGTGGTAAAATAAACTGGGGGCAGGCAGCATCCACTCTGTGCGATGTTACCCCAACGCTTGTGTGTCCAGATGGGGAAATAAAGGTTAGACAAGGTGGGGGAGGTGAAGGAGACACCATTCAGGGGCTTAGCTCTTCTGTGATGCCTAACTAATAGACTAACTGTGCCACCTCTTCGCCCATCCACCTGAAACAACTCCCAATCCACTCCACTCACTGACTGACATCAGCAGGCACCAAGGCAGGCTGCGTCTGGGCCCAGCACAGCTCAGTGGATCTGTAAAAAACACTCTTTGGGTTAGCATATGATGCAGGATCAGCCTCTGCCTCACATTTCAGGATCAAAGAGCAAATTAGAGCAAGGCACTCATCAGTGCACTGCCAGCCTGCTGCACTTAGTTACACACAATCTTTGTGACATGCCCAGCCACTTCCAACAGCTGGTAATTCTATAATGGGTGCATTTCTTTCAACGCTATTTATGATACAAGTACAATGGTTTCCAATTAGATTTAGGGATATACAGACAAGATTCCTTCCCCTGACCCTGATGCTATTGGTTTGGTGGTGTTTAGATACTGTAGAGCAGAACATGTCATGCCTGAGCATTGTGCCTGTGAGGTCATAATTTCTACTATACCTCCCATTGCCAGAGCCCAACCTCCACCCTATAGGTAGGCTAGAACCCGTCCGGCCCATGGCTGCTTTGCAGCAAGCAGAGTATAGATCTGGAGGAGGGCACACAACTCATCAAGGGAGTTGGTAAGGTTCTCAGGTGATTAACTAGATCCTCTCCCCATGAGGAAATGCCATATTTGATCTATAACAGCTTTCATAGTCATGGGCATACCCTGCAGAACCCATATAGAGATGTAAAACGAGAGTTCTTTGCCGTTTAGATGGACACCTAGGTTTTATGACATAATTCTATTTTTGTAGTTCCTTTGCCAAACATGGTGGGTCTGCTTTTCTTTTGCTCTGCCTTTAAATTACTCATCCCTCCTTAAGAAGGAGGTACCCTTTAGTGTCCCACAGAAGATACCCATCTCTGTTAGTAATGTGGCTAGGCTGGTGGTGGCTTTTTTCACCTGTGTAATATGGTCCCACAGCGTTGAAACCATTTTACCTGGCTGAGTCCTTTTTGACCTTCTCCTTTTTACAAAATGGAGGTTGCCTTTTCGTATCCCTCGGATGCTTGAGGGATCACATGACTATCCTATATGCCTCCTTGTGTATGTGAGTTACAATGACCATCTTTGACCACTGGATGCCGGTATCCAAGTTTTGGGGCCTGTAGTGAGCCTGAAACCTGTTCTGACTGGAATATGCTGTTGCCTGTCTGGAATAGTGTGGATGTGTTCCTTTGTAAGAGAGCCCTTCCTGAGTGCATGGGTGTGTTTGGGGGGAATTCCCATCCCTCTGTTTGTGTTATGCTTGCTGTGTGATTGGCTGCTGTGTTCACTCACTGCCATCCGAGGTGAATAAAAGCAGACCCGTTACTCACTGTGTCTATTGCCAGAACTCTGTACTTGCATTTGTCAACCTGTCAACAACATTTGCGTACACAGCATTAATATGACATTGCATTCTGGAAATAAAGCATTTTGACAGCAAAATCAATGTAAAAAAGATCTAACCAGAATGCAGTTCAGTTTTACATTTTACATTGTGAAATGAAAACATACAGGGCAGGGTCAACTCCGGTATTCCAGGGCACTCTAAAAAAAGTCATTCTGTAAACTACTTGACACCCCCTCCATGAGTATCCTCTTCCCACTAAATACACACTATAAGCCATTTCTGCTGCATGAAGAACATAACATTGATAAACATATCAAAGCAAAGAGACTTGCCAAACAAGAAAAGAAAAGCACTACAAGTGAAATAGGAATTTAAAAGTTGTCAGGATCAGGGCGTTGGTACTTGTGTGGACAGGTCCCACAACACCCTTCGAACCACCACTCCCTGCAGGGAAAAACGGAAGGACAAGGTGAGAAGTATGGTGGAGGGGTATGTGAGGCTGAACGAAACATCCCCCAGGCTAGAGAAAGGAAACAAAACAATATGTTAGAGGAATGTACAGACAGAACCCCCTCAACACAACACAGTAGTGTTGGAAACTAAGTAGGGAAACGGAAAGTGGATTGTAGAACCTAGGCGACATCACAATCCCCTCCTTTAACCTGAGCCCATAGAACAGGTAACACCACCCGACAACATGCAGCGTGACAAAAGGAAAACCACAAGTGGCTACACGATGAAATGAGAACAAAACTAATAGAGTCCAGGAGGAACCAGTACGTGGGAATGGGCAGTAAGGAAATCCAAGGAAATCACAGCAATCCTCTTCATCAAGGTCAGACAGGCAAAGCATCAAGAAAAGGACCCATATTCCAATAAGGCCTCCTCAAAGAAATCCATCAGGTACTATGATAAGGTATCCAGTGTAGCAATGACATAGCACAGAGGTTTGAGGGTTCACAGAGGGGAGAACAGTGCTAGGTAATACTGACAGAAACACAGAAAGACTGGCATGCACAGAGAATCAAGGCAAGGAGGCAATTACACTGTAGATATAGGCAGGAGGCACACAGGTTGCAATGAAAGCAGCATGGAAGGAATCGCAGCACAGTCCAACAAACAAGGAATCGTCCAGAGCGGAATGGCACCTAGTCATCTTTGGAGTTAGCAGCATTGAGGAACAGAGCCCTGTGCCACCAGAGGTATTTTATGTGACTCATGGCCATATCCCATGTCCTCCTTCCGGGTGCCGTGAGTTGTGTCCATCCCACGCAGTAGCATTGATGTGATGCGCACACAGTGCCGTGTGGCCCACCGTGCATTGTAGTCCCTGCGAGCTGCAAACCGCCATGTCAACCGCTACTTGATTTGCGTGGCTCCCGCTCGCCACCCAGGCATGGACCTGACACAACTAGGTTAAATGGTCTCCTCCCTGTCTTCTAAACAGGAACAATGTGGGATTGTCCCATCTTTGGACATTTGGCAACAAAAAATAGAGTTTCAAAGTTCCACAGAAGACGGAGATAAACAGTGAGTCTTAACCCTCAGGTGCACAATCAAAAGTCATACAATATCACTTCCCAACTGAAAGGTTACTTTTGTGATCAAATTGTGATTATACACAGTAAGTGGCAATAAACTGAGTCCCTGCAATGGGAGAGGTCCCTGGAGATATAATCTCAAAGCGTTGAATGGGTGGCCAGTTCCTGTGGTTCCATAAACAAGTAAATCCCTTTCTCTGGCAATGAGACCTCCCAGTCTAGAAACTCCACAAAGATCCCCCCAACCTCCTACCTCTGATCCAGGGCCTGTAGCTCTTAGCAGCATGACCGGTCCATCTTCATAATGAGCGGGGGGTTGGGTAGGGGGGATTGAGTAGGGGTTGCACCTGTACCAGATGCTTTATAATATGACAATGTTATATGAGCAGAAATGTGAGCTGGGTTCCACATATCCCTGTGTTTGGACAGCCACCAATATGATCCCCTACACCTGCCAGTGATGTACCAGGCACAAGAATCTTTTGGTCATTTTCCAAATGATAGCACGTGGACCAAAAATTTCAATTTGCTGCCACTCTCCCCTCCCAGAGAATATAACGGGGCAAACATGAAGTAGGTTTTATGTTAATGGTAGATGCCCCTTTCCCATGCACTTGCGCATTTCTCAATTTCACTGGGCATAGTAAGAATCATTTTGTTTTTGTTCTCCCCTGTTGCCTTCATGTTGCCTGGTCGCGCACTGAAACACTTGTGTATGAGCGCGATGTAAATAAAATATCATATCATAATACATTAGTCTGCAGCACTGCTTTTGTAGATGCAGGTCACAGTTAGTATATACTCATTGTTTTCTGTAGCAGACCTGTTCATGGAGCAGGTCAAGAACACTGTGGCCTACACATGTTTCGCTCTTTGTGCAAGTTTGTTCAGGGCCAAGTAAATGTACTGGATTGTAGTTGTGTAATTCATTTAAGTAATTTGATGCCTGATAATGTTTAGAATAAAAATCCAATTGGTATGAAAACAATGTTTAGTAAATTAATGTTGTAACAGTTCTTGATTGATTAAATTCCCAACTTGTAAATGAATATGTGGAATCTGTTCAGTAGATCTTGTGAAGTTTACTTCACAAACTTGAACATTGCTTGTGAGGTTGGTAGTAAGATGTGTGTTGTTTCCTCGGCTTGTGTGGTGGTTTGAGTGCGCACTTGCAAGCCTAATGAGGAACCAACATGTTCCTTACTACTAGTACATTTGTTTGGCCCTGAAGAAGCAGGCAGAATGGGTAAAACATGTGTTGGCTACTATTCTTGTACATCAACAAATACATTGGATTTGGCACCATTTCATTGGAAATTAGATCTTATTGTCATATATCCTATAATGTGTTTTCATAAACACTGCAATCCATCACCAGAATTATAATTATAATTGGTGAGCATTTCTACAAAAACCTTAAATCATATAAACCATTGATCAATTATGATGTGGCAGAATCAATCACCCAAGATAGTGTTCTTGACCTGTTACAAAGTATCAGACACTTAAGGCATGAGTCTCTTGGGTGTTGTGATGCGGCCCAATCTCATTTTCCTGTAATTTGGGTAAGACCAATATTTGGTGTTTATCATACCTATAATTAAATACATGTTCATGAAGCAGTAGGAACACCTCACCTGTGTCTTTAAAGAGGAAGAACAATATCTCACAGGAGGGTGACCTTATCATCTGCCTGAAACAGACCCTGACTGAGGGGTGGGGAGGAGACCCACTGTTGTCAAGAGTCTTTCGCAGAGTGAAACAAAAGTCATGGAGTGACGTATGAGAAGCCTGAGTGACCAACGGTCATTGAGAGACCTAAGAGAAGGAGGAGGTCCAAGCAAGATCGATGAAAAGCTTGATAGAGCCGGTGTCCTAGAGAGAGACCTAAAAGAAGTCTTAGAGAACCAGAGTTTGTAGTGAGATCTAAGAAGATTGATTTGCTAAGAGAAGCAAGAAATCATGGAGAAGACTTTGGTTGTGAGAATAGAGTGTGCCTGGAGGGAAAGAGACTCATAATAATAGGCTAAAGACTTTAATGTTAAAGGATTTCATCATCATGAGATGCTGGGAGCATCTGAAGAATAACACTTGAAATTATCCCATTCTTGACATTAGTCCATTAAGCATTTATTTACTAGGGTTAGAATAATGTGTGGGATGTTTTCACCCATGCATCCGAGCCCTACCACAAAAACTGTGCAGTACTGGCATGGAAAACATCATGATGGCCAGAACTTCCCAGAAAATGCACAGGGAAATGCATGAAGAATAGGCTGCCACCCATTTTTGCCTATGTTGTGAGCACAGAAGGGCACAGAGCCTAAAACCATTGTCAAAGGGGCAATGCTGATTGCCAAAAGCAACCCATAACTGGTGGGAATTCGTTTTCTTCAGGTCAAACATGGCTAATTTAGGGGCACAAAATTATTTTACTGCAGAACTACACCAATGGCAATTGTTGAACCTGGACAATATACTTCCATGCAATATCTCTTGTGTGAAATGCTTGAATTCAAGACTGATCCAAAAAAATTGCATGCAGTGCCCGCTTTTGACTGAGGGCGGCGCTAGCGGTCTAAACTCTGACAGGGAAACTGCATGTCAGGAGTTGCAGGAGAGGCCTTTACATCAAAGGCTGGGAGTTAATTAAAATCTTAACCACATGCTGTTCCCAGAAGACAATCTGATTTAATTAACAGGCCAAAGGCTGGGAAACCTCTCACCTCCAGAGATTCACACCAGGAGTTAGAATCTCACATGACCTCTTGATTGATAGAAGGCAGACTGGCTGGGAGCCTCCTTGAGACCACACAATAGGCTCTCGCACTTGAATAGAATATGTTGATTTTGACTGTTTCCTGTCAACAAAGGCCTGCCTGCCAGAAGACACGTGTTCACTGACCCACGCAAGTCTTGGAGGTGGACTCCAACACTCTGAGAACTGAATTGAAAGCAAAATATATATTTTACAGAAACACTGATAACTCTTTGTAATCAAATGACAGGAATGTATAACTTTGAGAGCCTTCATTTAAAAAATGTACCTTCGATTCAAGCCCAAACTCCAATTTGTGTGATGTTTTGGGGCAAAACCCTGCTATTTATGTATACTACAGACTCTGTGTTTAAGCTAGAGACATGGGAATTTACTGGAGTATGTATGGACAGGCCGTGTATATGTGTATAATTTTAAATGAAGAACCAAGGTTGCATAACCCACTAAAATCGAAAATAAGTTGCCATTTTTGAATGCAAGCCCTCAGGAAGAGCAGAGTATACCTCATGTGATAGGTAATATGTACATGCAATGACAAACCACTATGTATTTGAGAAATGTGTATTTTGATCAAATATAGATTTGTGTGCAATTTGACAGGGGAGTGTCCTTTCTGCAAGCCATTAAATGACATCATTCTGACACACAATCCTACTCTCCAGTGAGAACGCAAAGAATTCTCCAACCTATCAGAACTCTAAAGGGGTTGGGCCTAGAAAGCTAGCCTCTCCACCCACTTTCAAAACACATAAAAAGAGACTGCTGGGACAGGTAGAGACATTCAATTCCATTTGCTGCGGAGCATGCTGACCGACGACTTCACATCCAGAGATCCTACACTTAGACTTCCAAGCTAAACAGAGACTTCAGAACTTTGAACCAAGAAGGCCCACTGCAAGCAAAAGTATTTGTCAGCAGGCCCAAAAATCATTTGCAGACTATTCACAGCCGGACCCAGGTGTTGATTCTGGCCTTAAACCCTGTGCCAGAAAGATCCAGAAGCAGTGCTGTACCCAGAGAAAGCAGAGCAGTATCCAGAACCCGAGGCCAGAGATCCAGAGTGACCCAGACTGCTGTTAGCAGAACCAGAGAGCTGATCCAGATCACTGTGAAGTGCCGAGACCGGAACCGGAGACCAGATCGCTGTGAAGTGCTGTGCGCAGTGACCGGATCCGTGACAAAGTCGCCTTCCTGTCCAAAATCTCTTGTGAGTACTCAGCAAAACTCAGAACCTATCCCTTAGTTTAATATAATATAATTCAATCTATTTAACCTAAGTAGAACTGTCACCTGTCATTTTCTAGCTGCAAGCTGTAACCTGTCGCTTTGAACTTTTAAAATTTCAAATCCGAAAAACTACCTTTATTTAATCGTCCGTATCTCTGGATCCGTTTGGGCTAGGAACTTGGATTAACTTTCCTCTGAAAGCTTGGAATCACAGCTTTTCAACAAGCGACTTGCTACTCCGTATACTCTTGCCGTAATCACGATTCTTGCACTCATGAATTTTGCCACGATTTGCGATTTGGCCCGATTTCTTTACTTGTAAAAAGATAGCTGCTTTTGCCTGAACTGCTAAATTTCGTTTGCCTCTTAAGAACCATCCCTAGAGTGAGCCTGAACTCATATTAACTAGATACCACTCACCCTGAACCTCCTGAAGGGAATTAAAAGCATTTTCAGCATATTTCTCACTGCATTGTCACCATATTCAAAGCATTGTGCCTGTGTTTCAAAACTCCTATCTGTTGTATAAGCTGCTGGGGGGAATTGAACTGAATTCTATTTGATTGCATTCCTAAGAACTGGCATCTTCATCTTCATCTCCTTACATTGCATAAAAGGGGGTGGGGTGAATTGTCCAAGAAAGTGATTACATTGTCTTTTGCTGAAACCCTATCAAGTTATTTTCTGTACTGCAATTTCATTCCAACTTGCATCCATTTGAAACCATAAAAAGTATTGTTGCTATCTTATCCATCCTATATCCACTCATCATTGATTATAAAGAAGTGTGCTAGTGCCAGACTATCCATTATTGATTACTGCTCAGATTAAGTGTGATATTCAATTATTAATTTATTATAAAGTGTGATATATATATATATATATATATTGTTTAAATTCTCAAATAAATCTTTTAACTTGCAAAACAGAACTACTTCTTGGCTCAGTGGGGTCAGGGCGATTCCAAGAGAGGGGTGTTATATAGGGGTAGTCATCCAGAACTCATGAACTGGACATAAAGATATATCAATAAGGGTTTCCATTCAGTATCCCAGACTAGGCATTGACTTTGCTGTAGTGCTGGATTGAATCCCCTCAGATGAGCGTGCCACCGCAGAATGCCCCAAACTCTGGACCTGGTACTCCAGAACAATGACGGGGGTAGCACCCCGATAACACACCGGTTCCCAGGGAGGAGGCACAAGGGGAAGGGGGGTGTAAAGCCTTGGAGGAAGCTTCCTTCCCAACTTGTAAACAGCCCCTGGAAAACCAGGAACTGGAAACAAAATCTCCTACCCCTGAAAGCCTGCCTCCCAAGGAGCAGAGGGGGGGGTAGGAGAAACAAAGGACCCAAACAGACCCACTTTGTGGAGGAGGTACAGATCTTCCAATTTGAGGGAGAGGGATCCTCAGAGGATCCTGGGGAAAGGACCTTCTCCTTCAGAGATGGGGGAACTCCTCCCAAAGAAAAATGGGTTCCAAGGGATTCCAATCCAGACTGGGGAGATATGGAGACTGAGCTACCGCCGCCCATCATCTCATCCCAGAACCCACAATACCAAAATCCCCTGGTTCAAACCCATCCTGGTGACTGCCTCCAAAAAGGGGGGGGCGGCCCAGAACCGGAACCAGGGGAACCCACAATGGCTCTGATCTCCAGTTGCCAACTTTTTCTTTCAGATTCCCAAAGCTCTCCACAGAATTCTGCCACAATCTCTTCTCCCGCCATGTCCAAAACCAAAAAGTTAGCCCCCAGTTGTCCAAAAATGTGCATTATCTGTGCCCCCTTGAGGAGAAGGAGGGAAGATACTATGCCCCGGTACAAGTACAGGGACAGGGTACAATTTTGGCACTGGTGGACACTGGATCCCAAGCTACCCTTCTGTCCAAAAGGGCCTTTGATGAACTAAATGCAGGAAGGGGGGAGAATTACTGTATTCCTCTCACCTCTCTTCCTGGACAACTGCAGAACTTTGACGGGAAGGAAATTCCCGTTGAGGGGACTGCAGACTTGGACATTAAAATTGGGCGACACAAGTTGAAACACCCGGTCATAGTAGTGACTCCAGAGGGCACCCCTTGTTTACTAGGGAATCACCTCCTGAGAAGGTTGTCACCTCTAATAGATTGTGTAAACAAGGTCCTCTGGACCAAGACTAGCCGACCAATAAAATTAAAACAGAGTGTCAACCATGTTAGTTTAAACGGCACCTGCCACATGGTTGAACACAAATCTGACCAAGTAAAATTTCACTTCGAGAACAACCAGATTCCAGACGTGACAGTAATCGCAGTAGGACAACAGACTGGTGATGGGGGGTCCTCTCTATTTCTGAAAATCAACCTTCCTTCCAGTTTAAGGTGGTATTCCGCACTGGAAGGAAACACCCTGAAATTCTTTACTAATCCACAATCAGAAACTCCCACTCCTATAGTCCAGAAAGATGTGAAGTCAGCTCAGAGCCTGGCTGATATACAGCAAATTGGAGAGCAGTTGTTCATCCCTGTTAAGTTAAATGATGGGAAGGACTCTGTTCTCGCTCGAGTGTGTGTGAACAACGGTAAGAGCTTCATCAGCGAAGCCATGTTCCGCCAACTCCCAAAAGATCCAGCCACTCCCACATTCAAACTGATAGACAAATGGGAAATGGACCTGGAAGCACCTAATTCCAAACATCTCCTGCCAAGCAGGTGGATGCTCAAAATCTCCATTGGCAACAAGAGCATAGTCCATAATTGTTGGGTTGTGCGAGACGTCACTGCCGCCTTTTACTTAGGCAGTGACATTCTCAATCGCTTTGCCATTAGTTTGGACCTAATAAACTTCAAAGCTTGGTCCCAATTAGCGGATAATCCCATGGGCTTTGATGATCTAGAAAAAGAATTTAGGTCAGCTCAATTGCTACCTTATGCAGTTGAAATCCAGATCAAAGAGGAAGTCACCATCCCAGAAAGGACCCGGCAATTCTCCCTGGAATTGAAAGTTAAAAGAGGACAATATTTGCAAACCCCTGATGCTTATATACATCTAAATGCTTCTCTCCAACAGCAAGGGTTGGGGTAAACCCAACTCCATTAGTCAACATAGAATATGACACCATTCCAATAGAGGTGGATAACAGAGACTTAAAGAGTATTACTCTAGCCGCAGGCACCATTATTGGAATGGCGGTTGATGACCGACATTTTTCCATTGATCTAGGAAATGAACTGTTAGGACCAATCCCCAAGGACTGTTTTGACAGTGACAGTGAGGACAATACAACACCAGACAGGATTTTTACCCGGCATGGGGGGAACTTCCTGGTGTACACTTCCTGCCCCTATGGTAAGGAAGATGTGACTTGTGACTTCAGGTGGGATGAGGTGATTTTCCAGGTCCATGAGGGTTGCCTTTCCCACCTGAGGCCTCCAGTCCAAATCAGCACTCTGACCAGGGACTTCTCCACCCAGCTGGAGGAGGCCGCTGAGATAGCCATACCAGAAGTCTTTCCAGGCTTCAGGCAGATGGTCGAAGAGAGAGTCAACCTAGCTGATGCCTGTGTGACTCTGGAACAGAAGCAAAAGTTGAAACAAGTTTTCTTGGATTTCCAAGATCTCTTTGCGGTAGACTCATATGACTGTGGCCTCACCGACATCCACACAACAACAATCCCCACGGACCCTAGCATGACTCCAGTGTTTGTGAAGCAATATCGCTTGCCTCTCGCATCAATGGAGTCCCTTACTGAAATAATTAAGAACCTTGAGACCCGGGGAATAATCCGTCCAATACACAGCACCTTCAATAATCCGGTGCTGGGAATATTGAAGCCAAACGGCCAGTGGAGACTCTGCAACGACCTTAGGGAGCTCAACAAACGGGTCCATACTTCCCGATGGCCTCTGCCCTACATTGACCAAGGGCTGGCCCAGATCCAGGGGTCACAGGTATTCACTGCAATAGACCTGACCAATGGATACTGGACCGTGCCTGTCAGTAGGGAGGACCAATACAAACTGGCTTTTACCTTTGGGGGCCAGCAGTACACATGGACCCGGACTCCCTTCGGATACCTCAACTCCGGCAATGAATTCAACATTTTCCTACACAAGGCCATGCCCGACCTGGGTGCAAGGGGTGGGTGCAAGGGGTAACCTGGCTTATGTAGATGATGTCCTCATCAAAAGTTCATCTGTGGAGGAACACATAGCGGAGATCCGTTATGTTCTGACCCAGTTGACCAGGGTCAGAAAGCACAGTGGTGTAGAACCCGTGTTAATTTCTTGGGGCATGAGATTACTCCTCAGGGTCTCTGTCCCCAGGAAAAGAAAGTGGAAGCACTTCAGAAACTGAAAGACCCCACAACTCTGCGGGAACTAAGGAGCCTCCTTGGACTGACTAATTACAACAGAAAGTTCATTGAGGGCTACGCAGAGATCACCAGACCCCTGATTCATCTCCTGAAGGGGGGGGGGTCAAGTGGGAATGGGGTCCAGAACAAGCCAAGGCGGTAAAACAACTCAAGAGAAGCCTCTCACAAGCGCCTTGCCTAGCTTACCCTGTCAGAAACAAGGAGTTCTTCCTGGAGACGGGGTTCTCTAATACGTGCTTGACGGCAGTATTATACCAAAAGCATGACAAGGTCAATAAAGTAATCTCCTATGCGAGCAAAACTTTATCCTCTGTGGAGGAAAAATTCAATGATTGTGAGAAGGCACTCCTGGCAACGGTGTGGGCATTGAAGAATTACCGCCCGTTTATCCAGGGGGAACACATCATAGTGGAGACTCCACACCAGCCTCTGCAATATCTCCAAAGTGATAGAATTCGGGCCGGAAATGTGAGTAATTCCCGAATTACTTCCTGGATTCTGTCAATGCAAGGCTTTCCTGTGGAGGTCAGATATGGCCAAAACAAGAAGAGTCCCCTCGCGCAAGGTCTGGCTGACTTGCATGATTGTGCCAGAGAAAACTGTCTCGAGGACGAAAGTCTAAAAATCAAGGACAACACGGAGGCATACCTTAATTCCCCACACAAAGTCTTTGAAGAGGACAAGTGTGAGGGAATGCCCACTGTCTATGTGGATGGATGCTCTTACCATGTTGACAACAACGGGGAGAAAGAACTGGTGGCTGGCGTAGGGAATGCATGGGTGAATGAGTCCCCAGAACCCTCCGCTGGATACAAAATTGGTCCCCGAAGTAGTCAGGTGGCAGAATTGATGGCTGTGCATCAGGCCATCCTCACTGCTGTCCAGCATCAACTCCACAAACTGGTCATAATCACAGATTCGGATTATGTACGGAACGGGTTTGTGGAGCACCTGGTTAATTGGAAAACCAGAGGCATGTTATGTGCTAACAACAAACCCTTGAAACATGGGAAGTTGATCCAAAACATTGATGATCTGGTCACATCGAATGGGATGACCATCTACTGGAAAAAGATCAAGGGTCATTCCAAAGTAGAGGGACCAGACAAAACTGGAAATGACTTAGCTGATCAGCTGGCCAAAACCGGGGCCATCCAAGGGGATCTAATTGAGATTAAGTCCCTGTTGGGGGAAATCCAGGTCACTGCTATCACTAGGTCCCAGACAAATGCTCACAATGATCTTTCAACTGCCCAATGGAGCAAGGAGACCCCTGATGCTGATTTGATTACAGCTCAGAAGGGGGATCCAATTATTGGTAAGTTTTACCAACACCTAGAGGACCCTGAGAACTTTCCCCTGACGGATACCGATTACATTGGGAAAGAGGACCTAAGGGTGTTGATGAAATGTCCAAAAATGTTCCGAATCCAAGACGATTTGCTGGTAAGGAAATCCAAAGCTGGCCACGATCAGTGGGTGGTTCCTACCTCATTCCGAAGCCTGATGTTAAGTCACGCCCATGATGCGGCCACTGCTGGTCATAGGGGGTTTCACACAACACTGGAAATCTTAAGAGAGGTTGCATACTGGCCACACATGGGGCAGGACCTTGACCAATACTTGAAGGGGTGTCTTGTGTGTGCACAATTTCAGCCATCATCCCTCACGCACTGTGCGCCCCTCCAAAAGAGGGGAATGACACTCCCATGGTCAGATTTACAAATTGACTTTGTAGGCCCTGTGATTCGCTCCGCTAGGGGGAATAAGTACATGTTGACTGTGACATGCTTGTTTACCAAGTGGGTGGAATGTCTCCCAGCCCCAAATTGCAAGGCAGAAACAGCAGCTGCCCTGATGATTAACCACATGTTTTCCCATTTTGGTCTACCTCAAAGGATTGAGTCAGACAGGGGTAGCCACTTCACCAGTGAAGTAATGACAAAGATGTGGGAGATACTGGGGGTCAAGAGAAAGCTACACATTGCTTACAGGCCAGCTTCTTCTGGGGCAGTAGAGAGATATAACCAAACCATTGTGAGCATATTAAAGAAGTTGGTGGCAGATTCTGGGCCAAGTTGGGATATCCGATTACCTCTGGTCCTAATGGCCATCAGATCTACCCCTTCATCTGCAACCAAAATGTCACCATTCGAGTTGATGACAGGACGCAAGATGGTGCTTCCGCAGCATTTGCTCTACAGGACCCAAGAGCAGACACTAATAAATACCTCCACAACTCATGAGTATGTGGAGAATTTAAGGAAACACCTTCAACATGCTTTTGCCTATGCTCAGCGGAATCTAGAAAGATCAGCTGAGAGTATGAAGACCCACTATGACCTGAAAACTTCCAGGAAGGAATATCAGGTGGGGGACCGGGTCTATTTATACAATTTCCAAAGGAACCAGGCCAAACAGCGAAAAGTTTTGCCTACATGGAAGGGACCGTTTGAGATTATAGACAAGATCTCCCCTGTGGCCTACAAGATCTGCATCCCCAAAGGCGGTTTGGCAGAGGGCAAAGACAAGTGGGTCCACATCAACCAGTTGAAGTGTTGCCATCCCAGGCACACTCTGCAACAACTGGAGGAGTCCTCTGCAATCTCAGAGGGTAGGGTTATTCAATTCCAACCCTAAAATATCCTACATATAACCTATCAAATTCTGTGTTTCTCAAGTTTGTGTTCCTGTCGCTTAATTTAAAAAAAATGTGCATGCTCATATCTGTTGAGTTCTAAAATATATATGCCACCCCACTATATCAATGGTGGGGGAGAAATGTCCATGAATAGGTATTGCCGCTCTTCCTTTGTCGTCCTAGGAGAAAGAAAACCTGGAGACTGCCCAAGGAGGATGATCTGGAGACCGGGAGCAGAGACGCAAGGGGCCCGGGGTACCGCCCAATATTCCCATCAGGACCGGCGAGGAGAACCGATCGATCAGTACCGGATGGAGGAAAAGATGCTGAACTGTGCCATCTACCGGAAGAAGATAAGGAGAACATCCCAGATCTTGCGAGTTCCATCAGTGAAACAGAATGGCCATCGCAAGAGGGGGGCTTTTGGGATGTTTTTACCCATGCATCCGAGCCCTACCACAAAAACTGTGCAGTACTGGCATGGAAAACATCATGATGGCCAGAACTTCCCAGAAAATGCACAGGGAAATGCATGAAGAATAGGCTGCCACCCATTTTTTCCTATGTTGTGAGCCCAGAAGGGCACAGAGCCTAAAACCATTGTCAAAGGGGCAATGCTGATTGCCAAAAGCAACCCATAACTGGTGGGAATTTGTTTTTTTCAGGTCAAACATTGCTAATTTATGGGCACAACATTATTTTACTGCAGAACTACGCCAATGCCATTTGTTGAACCTGGACAATATACTTCCATGCAATATCTCTTGTGTGAAATGCTTGAATTCAAGACTGATCCAAAAAAATTGCATGCAGTACCCGCTTTTGACTGAGGGCGGCGCTAGCGGTCTAAACTCTGACAGGGAAACTGCATGTCAGGAGTTGCAGGAGAGGCCTTTACATCAAAGGCTGGGAGTTAATTAAAATCTTAACCACATGCTGTTCCCAGAAGACAATCTGATTTAATTAACAGGCCAAAGGCTGGGAAACCTCTCACCTCCAGAGATTCACACCAGGAGTTAGAATTTCACATGACCTCTTGATTGATAGAAGGCAGACTGGCTGGGAGCCTCCTTGAGACCACACAATAGGCTCTCGCACTTGAATAGAATATGTTGATTTTGACTGTTTCCTGTCAACAAAGGCCTGTCTGCCAGAAGACACGTGATCACTGACCCACCCAAGTCTTGGAGGCGGACTCCAACACTCTGAGAACTGAATTGAAAGCAAAATATATATTTTACAGAAACACTGATAACTCTTTGTAATCAAATGACAGGAATGTATAACTTTGAGAGCCTTCATTTAAAAAATGTACCTTCGATTCAAGCCCAAACTCCAATTTGTGTGATGTTTTGGGGCAAAACCCTGCTATTTAGGTATACTACAGACTCTGTGTTTAAGCTAGAGACATGGGAATTTACTGGAGTATGTATGGACAGGCCGTGTATATGTGTATAATTTTTAATGAAGAACCAAGGTTGCATAACCCACTAAAATCGAAAATAAGTTGCCATTTTTGAATGCAAGCCCTCAGGAAGAGCAGAGTTTGAACAGAGTATACCTCATGTGATAGGTAATATGTACATGCAATGACAAACCACTATGTATTTGAGAAATGTGTATTTTGATCAAATATAGATTTGTGTGCAATTTGACAGGGGAGTGTCCTTTCTGCAAGCCATTAAATGACATCATTCTGACACACAATCCTACTCTCTAGTGAGAACGCAAAGAATTCTCCAACCTATCAGAACTCTGAAGGGGTTGGGCCTAGAAAGCTAGCCTCTCCACCCACTTTCAAAACACATAAAAAGAGACTGCTGGGACAGGTAGAGACATTCAATTCCATTTGCTGCGGAGCATGCTGACCGACGACTTCACATCCAGAGATCCTACACTTAGACTTCCAAGCTAAACAGAGACTTCAGAACTTTGAACCAAGAAGGCCACTGCAAGCAAAAGTATTTGTCAGCAGGCCCAAAAATCCTTTGCAGACTATTCACAGCCAGACCCAGGTGTTGATTCTGGCCTGAAACCCTGTGCCAGAAAGATCCAGAAGCAGTGCTGTACCCATAGAAAGCAGAGCAGTATCAGAACTAGAGGCCAGAGATCCAGAGTGACCCAGACCGCTGTTAGCAGAACCAGAGAGCTGATCCAGATCGCTGTGAAGTGCCGAGACCGGAACCGGAGACCAGATCGCTGTGAAGTGCTGTGCGCAGTGACCGGATCCGTGACAAAGTCGCCTTCCTGTCCAAAATCTCTTGTGAGTACTCAGCAAAACTCAGAACCTATCCCTTAGTTTAATATAATATAATTCAATCTATTTAACCTAAGTAGAACTGTCACCTGTCATTTTCTAGCTGCAAGCTGTAACCTGTCGCTTTGAACTTTTAAAATTTCAAATCCGAAAAACTACCTTTATTTAATCGTCCGTAATCACGATTCTCGCACTCGCGAATTTTGACACGATTTGCGATTTGGCCCGATTTCTTTACTTGTAAAAAGATAGCTGCTTTTGCCTGAACTGCTAAATTTGGTTTGCCTCTTATGAACCATCCCTGAATCATTGCTAGAGTGTGCCTGAACTCATATTAACTAGATACCACTCACCCTGAACCTCCTGAAGGGAATTAAAAGCATTTTCAGCATATTTCTCACTGCATTGTGACCATATTCAAAGCATTTTGCCTGTGTTTCAAAACTCCTATCTGTTGTATAAGCTGCTGGGGGGAAATTGAACTGAATTCTATTTGCTTGCATTCCTAAGAACTGCGTCATCTTCATCTTCATCTCCTTACATTGCATAAAAGGGGGGGTGAATTGTCCAAGAAAGTGATTACATTGTCTTTTGCTGAAACCCTATCAAGTTATTTTCTGTACTGCAATTTCATTCCAACTTGCATCCATTTGAAACCATAAAAGTATTGTTGCTATCTTATCCATCCTATAACCACTCATCATTGATTATAAAGAAGTGTGCTAGTGCCAGACTATCCATTATTGATTACTGCTCAGATTAAGTGTGATATTCAATTATTAATTTATTATAAAGTGTGATATATATATATATATATATATATATATATATATATATATATTGTTTAAATTCTCAAATAAACCTTTTAACTTGCAAAACAGAACTACTTCTTGGCTCAGTGGGGTCAGGCGGATTCCAAGAGAGGGGTGTTATATAGGGGTAGTCATCCAGAACTCATGAACTGGACATAAAGATATATCAATAAGGGTTTCCATTCAGTATCCCAGACTAGGCATTGACTTAGCTGTAGTGCTGGATTGAATCCTCTTACAAAGGTCCTCATAAGTTTAGGTCGTTGATCAACTCCAAACCCTTACATTGTAAATCTTAATAAAAACCTGATAAAAAAGTTAGTCAACTTTTAGTGGTCTTAATTTCTCGACATCGCCACAGCTGGCAACCAAAGCACTTTATCATTGGACAATCAATATACATAGGGCCTTGTAGAGAGGCAATCGTTTTGGGGCCTTTAAATACCATCATAAATCACTGAGGGATGCCAGTACTGACCTATAGTGCAGTTTGAATCCCGTAGTGCTCCAGCTGCTGTACTGAACTGTTCACAAATCGTAAATGGGAGGATTTGAAGCATTCCAGTCACCTCTGTGTTGCAGCTTTCATGGTGGATAAGAAGAAAGAGTGAACTTATCTGTCAATGGGTAGCTTTTAACCCTTGCACTTCAGCATTTTATTATGTATGCTAAATCCTTCAAGACAGCTTTGCTCGTGCAGCAGGTTCTGTGATTGTGATTGTGATTGTGTTTGGTTCATCCCATGTGTCTTCACAGTCCAATATGCATGATGGCTCTCATGTATAAATGCTATGTATGATTGACCATAAATGAAAGTCCTTGATATTCTCCTTACTGTGTTCTCCCTAGATGTAATCCTTGAACACACCCTCATTTCTGATCTTGACCGAGCAACAAGGCTGCCTGAAGATTGCCCAATTGTTTCATTAAAGCAGCCTTTTTTTAAATATCCGTTGTTAAGAGAGAATATGGTTGGTTCTGTTGATACAGTGGACAAGCCACACTTGCACTTCAAGTTCAAATTGCATGTTTACTGGAAGAAAATGGATTTAAAGTGACAAGGAGAAATGCATTTTGAGTTGTAACTTTGGAACCCTTACTCCCATTTAAAAAGCAGATACAAATTTTAATTCAGTGAGAAAACACGGATCACTTTCATATCAAAAGAACATATTGGAATGTATGAATTATTTATACATTCACATTGTGTAAGAACTTTATTTTGCCTGTAGTGACAAAAACCTAAATGTGAATATTCTTTCAAATCTGAATATATAATTCTTATTAACCTCACATGTCCTGGCAAAGAATTATAAGAAAAACAAACATTCTCATCCAATTTTGAATCCTCATTCCTTAGCTCTGCCATAGTTAATACATTAATTGCCTTCCTCATTGCTAACATTGGCCCATTATATTATCCCTGTCATAATAACATGGGTCCGCTGTGAGTTAGCCTGTGAGTTAGCCCACCCCCCGGAATGCAGATTCAAAATTGAAGGGTTTAAGCAAGTGAAGAGAAAATATATCTGGTTCAAACTGATTAATAAATGCCACGTCAAATTATGCTGCATGAGTGGAGTTTGCTCAGTATTTAAGCCCAAACAAATAGGTAGGAGGGAAAGCAGACACTGAAAGCAAGCGTATCTAACAGGAGTAAAGCTTGTTAGTACTTCAACTGGAAAGGTCCTTATGAGAGTGCCTTTTCCAGATGGGACTGAATGTAGAAGCGTTTCCAAGACAGAAGCAGATTACCTGAGAGGGACTTTGCATAATTTGTGGAGACTGAAAGGAAGACCGTACAGGATGTTGCTGCCAGAAAAGTGTTGGTGCCTCTACCTATCCTAGGACTTTGAAAGACAAACCAAGAGTGAGTACAATGATCACAGAGTATTCAGAAAACTATATCAAGCATTAATTAAATCCCACACAGCAATTAAAGTATTTATGGGGACCCCTGTTTATAAGATATGTCACTCAAAGGGGAGTACAGTGCAAGGCATATGTTCTTTGTGATTGAGAATTAAAACTGAAATGATAGGTATCTTTATCATATTAGGGCCTATCTTCAGCAATGTGGGGTCTCTGGTGGCCTTGGACATCACAAATTGAAATGTGGAATGACAACTCTTAATGGGTGGTATCTGCCATAGTTAATACATGTATTGAAATATATTCCTTAATGAACACATGGACTGGGGTGTTGAGAGGAAACCTAATTCCCTGAGACTAGAGAGTTAGGCACTGATGTATCTGTATTCCAAAAAAAAGAAAACAGAGTTCCTTAGCCCAGGTTTTAAAATGATTGCAACTACTTCAACATTACATTACAAATACATTACGAATATAGCCCATCTCTATCACCCCCTTCCTTGGGAAACTTTTGGAGAAGCAGGTCTTCCGGCAACTGACCCATCACACTGAGCTTGTTGGTTACCTAAATGACCATCAATCTGGATTCCTAGCATCCAGAGGCATGGAAACTACTCTTCTGAACACCTATGAAGAACTGCTTGCATCTCTTGATTCTAACTCTACAGCTGTTCTGATTCTACTTGATCTCTTCACTGCATTTGACACAGTCAACCACTCCATCCTCATGAAACAGCTCTACGATACCCTAGGTATATTGGAGCGGGCACTGGACTGGCTGATTTCCTTTCTCAATGACCGTCCCTCCCATGGCTCTTCCTCCGCCCACCTCTATCTCCACCTGCAGCATCCCCCAGGGCTCAAACCTTTCCCCCTGGCGCTTAACATCTATCTTGCTCTGCTTGCACACCTAATTTACACCTCTCTCCTTACTTCCAGTGCTATGCAGAAGGTACACAAATATTTTTCAAACTTCCCTCTGATCCTCTCCTTATTTCCGCGATCATTCCTGACTACCTATCTGCCATTCAGTCCTGGTGTGCCTCCAATGATCTCTGCCTCAATGCCCGCAAGACTGAGATCCTTCCTATTGGGACTCCTGCTCCCTCTTTCTTCCCCTCACTCTGGCCACTCTCCATGGGCTCTCCCCCTTCTCCTTCATCTGAAGCCAAAAACCTTGGAGTCATCTCCGACTCCTCTCTTACCTTCCTCTCTCACATCCTGGACCTTGCCAAGAAGGCCCACTTTGAACTCTACCTCCTCAAAGGATTGCTTACTTTCCTCACTTCCCACCAGAAGCTCAATGTCTCTAGAGCTCTGGTTCTCTCTAGGCTAGACTACTGCAATAGCCTCTTCCTTAATCTACCCTCCTTCCCTCTACGACCCCTCCAGCTAATGCAGAATAGTGCTGCAAGACTTATCCTTGGCCTCAATCCCAGGGACCGCATCTCTACAGCCCTAAAATCCCTGCCATAAGGCTGTCTGGAACATGCTATCTACAACTGGCTCTCACTAAATACTCTCCCTCCAGATCTTTACATTCCTCTGGCACCAACTCTCTGTGTGTCAAGTGCTTTGCTAAACAGCAAGCTAGTCACCGATCTCTTTCCTCGGCTTACTCCCTCCTATGGAATAGCCTCCCACTTCCTCTTCACCTTGAGTTGGATCTCCTCAAATTCCGGAAGCTCCTCAAGACTTTCCTTCCCACCTCCTCCTTCCCCCCCTCCTTTGCTAAAGCCCACAGTCGCTGAGATTGGTGACCAGGACCCTTATGTGTGTCCACCTGGGTTCTGTACCCTCCCTATCCCCCAATCCCCTTCAGCCTCCGCCCGCTCCCACCACTTGCCTTGCGCCCACTGGCCTGTGTTATCTCAGGCCAGCACTTATTTATTGGCAGTTGACCGCTCTTACAAAATTATCTTTGCCAGTCACTTAACAGCTGCTTGCAATTTACCCACTAGCACTTCCCTCTGTGGTATTTTTTTATTGTATTTACTTATTCATATTTGTATTCAATGAAAACACTTTGTTAAAGGGACGTTATGGTCAAGTTGGGCTACTAAAAACCTATGAAATTCAGTGAAAAAATGTTAAAGGGACGTTATGGTTCCAAGTAAAACCGAAAACCCCCTGAAATTCACCAGTTACGGTAAGCTAAGCAACCATAACTCTTGCCACCACTGTGCACTGCCAAGACTAACACCCAGGACATCAAAGATGATGTCACAAATGTTATTGATGACATCACTCGTGAATTTAGCTTTCATGAAAAGTCTGTACAAGGGAGTCTTATTGTAATGTTAATAAAAAAAAGTGTCAATCATTGGAATAAATATCATGAGGTACGTAGTGCATTAAGTAATGCATTAATCCAAATAGCATTGTATTATTATAGTTTTATTCCAATATACTAAGGTACACATGTAGTAACATAGGCATAGTGTGCAGCAGACATGATGGAGATGCAATATTAATAATCTTGCCATGTTAAATACTAAAATTATAAATGCGTTCTTATTAGAGTCTTGGATACTGTGAAACATTTAATAAGTACCTAAATAAACCCATTTACTACATTATTGCATTACTGCACACAAAACACAAACAGACAACAACACATACAATTAGAGTATATACAGGGAAAGCGAAGTAAACAAAAAACAGCAGTATTACCCGACAATCTTCATAACCTAACTGATTATCTTCATGCACAGAAATGATTGCTCTGCTTCAAAGCTACTACTTCCCTATGTATAACTATCACATATTGTGACTACACCCTGAGGAAAGTTGTGTAAGTGCAATGTGTACAAATATGACCATTTCCAGGGAAAATACAGTAATAAAAAAAAACAGAACTATAAGACAGTGTTGATAACCTTACTAATCATCGTCATACATAGAAAGCATTGCTGTCTTCCAAGTCTGTGTTTTCCCCTTTGTATATGTTTCATATGCTTTGAGTGGACCCTAAGTGAATTACTGTAAGAACATATTTGAAGTATAAGTCTACAAATATAGTACTTTGTACTATAGTATAGTGAATTTTTAGTTCCTGACTGTTACTGGCCTAGAAATATCAGTAAAGGAAAAAAGAGTGAGCCAGACATGTAATGTCATCAGTGATGTCATCAATGACATTTGTGATGTCATCTTTGATGTCCTGGGTGTTAGTCATAGCAGTGCATGGTGGTGGCTCGAGTTATGGTTGCTTAGCTTACCATAACTGGCGAATTTCAGGGGTTTTCCAGTTTTACTTGGAATCATAACTTCCCTTTAACAACGTTTTTTTCACTGAATTTCATAGGTTTTTAGTAGCGCAACTTAATCATAACGTCCCTTTAACAAAGTTTTTTCATTGAATTTCATAGGTTTATATTAGTGCAACTTAACCATAATGTCTGCTAATATCTGACTTCATTGCAGACCTTCCGGAAAGTGCCACATGACCATATGTAAGCACGCGGCATGATGACGTGTCCGAGAACCTGTACGCACTTCACAATAAGATCTGTGCTTCGCGGACAGTTCGGAACGGCATTTTCTACTGATCTAGGAACTTTCAACTTCACCTTCTCCCTTGCACAGCTCCAACACCTATTCCTACTAATCCATTAACAATCTAGTACACAGTACATACCTTTTGCAAAACTGCTATTTTTCTTAAAATAGAATCAGCTAATGCCATCCCTCCTCCCCAAGAGACACCACCACTGCTGTAATCAAGGGGCATGAGAAACACTGCCCCCTACCTTAGAAATAACACACACGCAACATTTTCCCCTGTCCACCTGCCCCTCCATATTAGTGTTTGGTGCCTCTTCCCTCATTTCCCTCCCGAACTTTCATTCTAAGCTCTCCTGCCAAATAAAATACATCCAAAAACAAAATCAATGTTCCTTTAGGAACCACCTTTCACAGTTAAAAAATAGAACTAAAAAAAAACATATAGACTCCATCTACTTTATATTTCTCAGTAAAGTACATAGACTCAATAAGATTTTCCAACATTTCCATTTGCTTTTTGTGTTATGTTAATGGGAATATTGTGGCGTTCATCCTCCGTTCCAGGGACTGGAACAGTGGATACCGGCCCAGCAGCCCAAGTTATCAGCCCAAGCAAAGCGAGGGTGGATAACGAGGTCTCTGGACCATTGTCCCCCCATTCCAGCCCCTGAAAGGGGGGATGAAGGCCCTTAGCAGCCTATCTTCCCAAAGTAGGAACCCGGGGTACTAAAAAAGAAGATTTTTCTTCCTACCGGGACGCCTGTGGCATCCCGGTGTAGAAAGGAAAATCCTTTTCCAAGCTGGCCACCATGGAAAGGGAAGGCAGGGGTTCCATACAGGGCCCCTCTTCGCTTTACACGGCAGCCTGCAGAAGGCAAAAAGAGAACCCTATGACCATATTAGCACAAGCACATTTTTCTTCCCTTTCAAATCTATCCTAATTTCGAATAACTTTACCACAAAGCCAGTTCCAAGTGGATATGGACACTTTAATCCTATGTTTTGTCCCTTGTGGTCATGGCCAGTAGCCAGATTGTCTGGATCATGACCTTATTCCATGACCCAGACAATCTGGCCACTGCCCATGGCCACAGGCTACCCCTCAGTCACTAAAGGTATACCACTTTTTTTTGTAGCTACATTGTGACACTTGTCAAAAAATAAAAGACTGGCACCTTTCCAAAACCATGCTTGTAGGTCCTTGCCAATGCTCCTTACGCAAGTTTGCTGGAAATCCACCCATGTTTTATTTTTTCAAAAGTGTCAAATTTATGCACATACAATCGTCTTCTCATTTTATTGCTATATTTGCCTTTTATTCCCATGTTCCCTCCCTGTTGCCCTGTCGGCGCTTTCAAACACAATTTACTTGATGTATAAGCGCCTTACAAATACACAATAAATAAATAAATAAATATGCGCAATCTAAGAGCCAATGGTTTGTCACAGATAATGTCCAGCATGTTAGACTACAATTATTCCAGAATCAGAGAACCATCTGTTAGAGCCAATATTTGCCTCTGATGCCAATACTTATCGATGGTGTCAAAGAAAACAAAGTGAATTGTTTTGTTTAAAACTTTATTTGAAGTAGTCTTTTACCTTTTTGGATCAAACAACCATTGTCGCTTTGTATGTCTATATTGTATATTATACTAATCTATTGTCTAGAATAGTCATTCATATGTGTTTTTGTAGGCATAGATGTTTATTAAATTATAATTAAATATCAACAAGAGAATGAAAGTCAAGCTGCGTTTTAATTTCTGTAGATAAACTGTATTTATTTGATGTCTTTTGGGTGAATTTCCAGCATTGTAAATTAGTGGACCACCTTTAAATCCATGATTGATTATTTCAAATAAAAAAAAGTATCCAGATTAAAATAGCCTATTTGATGTCCCGGATTATGAGGTGAGATTGTTGCATTCAGGGAGTACTACATTGGTGTAGTTCTTCCATTAATAGAATCCATAGAAAACTAGATATCTTCCATAGGTATATGTCATTACATTGACGTGCACCTTAGTGTGTGCTCAAGAGAGTTTGCTCCCTTGATATTCCAAACCTGTCTCTTTGGTGTTTAATGCTATCCACTATTTTAAAATTAAATGTAATTGCTTATTCTGGGTTTGAGAATATGAGTGTGGGTAACTGGGTGGCACATCTGCCAGAGCTTAAGTGTCCCCCTAAATAGCTTAAATATTGTGTCCGTGATTACGTGTTTAAATTCATCATTATGATTGAAATGGCCTTTCATGGAAGAACATGTATGCAGGTACGCTCTTTGGGCATTTTGCAAATGCCAGAATCACTGGTTCTTCAATGTGGTGTATTGGCAAACTTGATTTTCCTCACTGGCACAAATAAGTGTTCATAGTCCAATGCATCCACTTTTATTCCAGATCCCTCAGTTGTTTTATTTCTATTTTCTAGGGGGTATTTTACAATCAGGGGATTCCAGCACATTGTATTTCAAGTGATTTTCACGCTCTGAAACACTTGTGTACGAGCGCGATAGAAATAAAATATCAATCAATCAATGTATATGTATCTGAACAAGGGGCTAGAAACACTCCAATTCCAGTACCTGTGTTTATACTATACATGTATGGCTGTCAACCATTGTAATTTCAGAGTAACTCTTACTAAACAGATAGCAGAGGCAGAGCCTGCATTTTCAATATGTTGCATGTGTCTTGTCTTTCCTGGGAAGCCCAGTGTCATTTCCTTTTGATGTTGTCTGTTTCCAATCATCACTGAGATACTCCAGCCTCTCCCCCAAATCATATCTAGATTGGGGAATTAATGTCTTTATTCTAGCTCTTTTCCCCCCTACCTGAATTTGAAGGTATTCCAGCCTGAGGGTGTCCTGAATATCTTTGTTCTTCCCAGCTGTCAATGGCAGAATCGTAGATATGCATAATGGCACATTTGGACTTTTATTCTTCTGTGATGCGATGGGAAAGTAGCATAGCCTCTTACTTTCCCACAACACACTCCCACTTCTGCTTTTCCTAATATCCCTTGCATCTATCTTAGCTCTGCCTAGGGACGTACAGGCAGCTGATACCATGTAGCCAGCTTATCTTGTTCATTAAGAAATGCCTTTTCACTTCTAGGTGGGCAGATTCATTCGTTGTTTTTCTATCATTTTTTGCAGTAACCCAACTTGCTAAAAGGACATTAGGTACTTCCCCATTCTTGGTTTGGTAAGCTCCTGTTTGTGTTGTAATGGTATGATATGGGAGCACCTTGCCTCCTCCTTGTGGACCTGGAGGGGTCAGGGGTGGATGCCATTGATGCAACCACAATTCCAGTTATTTATTAGGCATGAGTTTGGTCACTGCTGAACTGCAGCCTTTCAATGTCATTATTTATGGTTGCAAGGATCATTTGGGGGGGGGTGTGAAACACGAATAGGAGTTTGAAAGTCAATTCTGATTTAGTGAGATTACCATGTCTAACATTGGTAGTATGATATGTCATAGACTGAGAAAATCAATGTGTAGAGAGTGTATATTGTAGGTTTGATTCAGCTTAATTCTTAAGTGCATGTTGTGAGAGTATCAGTGGATAGTTGCTGCTCTGGTAATCCACCTTGCTGAAGAATGGGCGCACTGAGATATGTGATGGAATGAAGGCCCCACCAATATACCAAGTGTGGAGCTGAAGCTGCCAATGTAGGATCTTTTCATACGTAATGTGTACCTCTATGTAGGAAGAACACACTTTTAAAAAAGAAAACAAAAGCCTACTCTGCTAGTAGACCCCCATGTTGCCCAACATCTGCATGGTCTTCACCATATTTCACTTCGCCAGAGCCCAAATCTGCACCCGCGAGGCACTTTAAAACCCGCCGAGGCCAGTGGCTGGTGTGTGGCAGAGTATAGAGCTGAATATAGCACAAGAGGAGCGGGAGAGTAGGTAAGGTTATGAGATTGTTAGCTAGTGCAGAGGAGCTGCCATATTTGATCGGCAACAACTTTTATAGTTGTGGATGTACCATGCAGAACATTCTATTTCACGCAGAAATGTACATAGATGTGTTTAAAGAGTTTTTTTTGCTGGTTATATGACAATGTGGGTTGCCAGAAAAACTATTTGTGCACCACATGGTTATTGATATACAAATAGGTGCATTTTATTCTACAGAATAACACAAACATGTGAATCATGAAACTTCAACATCAAAGTTGCTGAGCAGTTATTGCCGCAATAAGACACAGGGAACTACACACACCTTGCTTTACACACACTAGAGTACATGCTTTTTCAAAGCCATGTTGCCAGTGGGACAGGACAGTCAGAGGGTCAGGTGTCTTGGGACGTTAGTGCAGTAGACACTTCACAGCAGCAGCGTCTTCAAAAGGGTCTTTACCATGAACCGTCCCCCCTGTCTCTCCTCTGCTACATCACCTGCTCATTCTTGGTGGAGTGCATTGACATGCTGTCCCTGGAGATTGTGAATCAACACCCTCTAGAAGAACAACAGCCACATCATGATGGCACTTCAAACAGGAACAAGTGAGCACTAGAGGGAGACAGGCCAGGGGCCTGACCAAGAGGTGCACGAGAAGCCAGCAAACAGCACCATTGTGTGGGGAAAAGGGATAGAGATATGAGGAGTGGATCATGAGGATGATGATGATGCTGATGTTCATCAAGTTTGCAAAAGGTAAAGTGTGCACCTGAAAGCAGCATTCACACCTCTAGAGGAATAATGCATACCTGCTAAGGGAGACGGTGATGGAGAGGTATGTGGCCATAATAGAGCTCCAATATATCCACTCCTTTAAAAATGAGCCCAGTAGCAACCCGTCTGTTGCTCTGTCATGACAGCGCCCCAAATGGAACTCCCTTGGAGGAATGCAGACTTGTATAAGCATGTATATATATATATATATATATATTTATTATCAATCAGTATCAACAATAGCTTTGTGAATCATGATCTGTAAATATTTAACACAAAACAAACCATTTCTGTCTTGCACAGTGATAAACTGGGGCAGGGGTAGACCTAACTCTGCAGGGAAATGAGACAAGTTAATTCCGGTTGACATTATTAAACATTACTAACTACCTTAGTTTAACAAACACACTATAGACTTGATTCATGGAAGTGTTTTATAATGGCACCGTCCCATAGGGAAACGTTACATGAATCAGGCTCTATGTGTATTGTAAACATGCTGAATATGAAGGATGCAGGGTTTCATGATACTACCTTCTGGTCTTGAGATGTTTCCAAGTCCAGCTCCCATCAACCTTTCTCATTGAACTTCCTTAGTAGCGCCAATGAGAGTGGTATTTCAAAAGATTAGGTGAGTACAGAGAAATGGAACATTGCTTATCTGAATGTGTCCGGCCCAGGGCACGTGGCAAATTAATAAGATCATGTCATTTGACATTAGTACCCGGCGAGGGACAATCAGATTGTTACAAATGATCTGATTAGCACTCGCTGGGTTGTTACCTGGATGACAAAGACTCACCTGCTGCACTCTGATCAGAGCGGCGCGTCCTGGCCACCATGGAAAGGCAGAAGGGACTATTTGCAGTCCCTTTGCACTGTTCCATGGCAGCAAATTTCTTTTTCTTTTTTTAAAATATTTTCAATGGTTGCCATGGAAAGGGAGAAGGGACTATGTGTAGTCCTTTCTGCCCATAGATGGTGGTCATTTTTATTTTGTCTTTGCTCGAGTTGAGAAACGGTTGACACACCATTTCACAACTCGTGCAAAACTACTATTAGTACTCCGGTACAACATGCCGCGGTACTAATAGCAATTGAACCCTCGGGGGGGTTAAGGGGCATTACCGTTTGGGTAATGCCCCTGAGTCCTTACCCAACCGGTAATGCCCCCCTCTTCGGGTTCTATTGCTTTATTATTACTAATTTCTCAACACATTATTACTGTATTGATTTCTACTTAATATATACATTATTTTATAGTGTTTCATTTACTACAGAGGCATGGCAGAAATATAATACAATCACCCCATTACAACAATGCCACCCCACAATCTGGAACAAGAAACTGGCTGTTTTAATCAGAATGTGTTTTATTTAAAATAATAAATTGTTGAAATGACAGTGGTCCACCAACTCACAATACTGGGGAAGTCACCTCAAAACACTGCAAGTTAATTCAGACAACAATTATATGAAGGGTTGCGTTTTGGCACCCTGTTTTTTTAACCTCTATCTGTCGGACCTGGGCTAATATTTAGCTCCTGCGGTACTAGTCAGTCCTGCGATAGACCAGCTGAGACCATATTGGCTATCCTATGTGGATGACCTCTTCCTTTTCGATTGTGCTTCAGGTGGAATGCAACGATTGTATACAAAATGTTAAGCCTATATGGGAAAGTATTCCAAAACAAAGATACTGTGCTGCTCAAAGAGCAGAAGAAAGATCTATCCCAAATGGCACATAGGGAAGGAAACCATAATGAATGTTAAGGCGTTGGCATACCTCAGGTTTTACATCCAGGCAACTCCGAGCCGACCTGGGCTAATAGACTGGGTAAAAGAACACACCATGCTACTTACAAACCAACTTGTTAGAGTTGATGGGCGTTATGGGAAATACACTCTGAAATCAGCACTTAAGTATTATGAAGGTAAGCTGGTGCCAAACATTTTATATGGCATGGATATTTATTTTATAACACTCAGGGACTTGCCCCATCTCGAAGCCTTTGTTTGGAGGTGGGTGTTGAGGGTGCCTAATGTGGTCCCAATGGACGCTATTAGGTACGACCTGGGTATAACATCTCTTCAGGCCCGTGCCAATTGGAAGTGCTTGCTATTGGTGAGAAAAATCTTTTGTGCGGTGGGGGCTCCCTGTTCTTGGATCTTAAGGCTGCACTTGAGGGTCAAAAGAATATGTGGCTGAATGTTATGTATGAACATGTTTGTACCACTCTAAAAAATGTGAACAGCTCCTTAATCGAATTGTGTGATAATCCTGACAGTGTCAAAAAAAGACTATATCAGTGGGACTGGGCCTCAACCATGGAAACAATACATTCTTTCCCCTCTCTTGATCATCTGAGGTATGATCATAAGAAACTGGGATGTTTGGATCAATTTCTAGCCATATATCCTGCAAAATGGGCTCAAAGGGTCTTCTTAAGATTCCGTTAGAATTTGATCCACACTAAGCTTATCATGGACCCAAGGGGTCAGGTGGGCGAGGATCACATGGGGTGCCATTTTTGTGAAAATGTGGCTTTTTTTGAAACCCTGAAACACATATTTGTGGCTTGTCCAGCAGTCGCTGAACTGAGGTCAAAGTACCTATTTACATTTTTAAGAAACCAGGACAGTGTGATTACGGAGGCCTCCTGCTTATCCGGCCACTCTACCTCAACAGTAATTGCTGTTACATTTCTAAAAGCATTAAGAACAAATAGGACTCAGCTATTATGTGAGGACACATGTCTTCCCCCCGTATAATGCTGTAATTACTTTCATTGGCTCACTTTTTTAAAAATGTTCTTAAGTCGTTACTGTCTGTGGAGTGATGATGAATTGATGTTTTATAGCGGTTTGATTTTTTAAGATGTTCTCTTTACAGTGTACAAGGTCTTTTCTTGATCATGTAATATTTTATTGCTTTTTCATTATGTAGAGTTTGTTTTATTTTTTTTAAAGGTTGAATTGTTTAACGGATAAACAATAAAAAATAAAATAATTATATTAAATACACTGTGGAATGCCTACTTTGATTTCACTAATATTTGTATTTAACATATAATGTCCAGTTTGAGATATATATATTCACACAAAAATCCATAAACAGCAAAACAAACTTGAATTAGCTATTCCAGAAAATGTGTTCATGTATTTTTCTAAACAATTCACATTTTAATTGGTTTTCAATAGCAAATCGTATTTGTATAAAAGAAACAATTGCCAATTATGATCTGAAAAACGTAATTGGAAAATATTAATTACATATTCTACTTTACTCTGTAAAAGAAATTCGATCAGAACATAATAAGGCTGAATCTAGAACCAAGAAATACATTCACATGGGTTCATTGTGTAGGTTCGGAATAACATGGGCTCCTATTCAGAATACATGGACAGAGCAAATGGAAAAGTATACGTTTCAAATACTTTGTTTTCTTTTAAATTGGAAAAGGGCAGTTATTGTAAATAGGGCATTTTTAATTGCTTTGGCAAGTTAGTGAAATCTTTATTTTTTTTAAATTTTAAATATTTTTTTATTAGTGGTCACAACAGATACAAAAGCCCCCTCTCAACATCATTTCCAACATGTCATACAGTGGCACATTATACAATCACATAGGTGGTACATAATTTACATAGAGGTTTCATTATCCGAAAGCAGTTCACATACATACACCCTGAACAGGCCCCATATGTCCTTTGGCCGACTTGTATTGGGTTGGGTTAATACGTATTGTTCCTCATTTTCTTTAACATACGTCAATTCACACAAAAAAGTGTTCATGCTTTGTGGTGTAGGGCTCTTCCAAGCCTGTAGGATACATTTTTTGGCAACAGCACATGATACATTAAAGAGTCTTCTAGTTTTTTCAGAACATTTACCTATATCCCTGAACAAATATTTTTGAGGAGCCAGATATGGGGATATTTGTGTAATTTCCACCAGCATTTCGGCCACCATCCCCCAGAACCACACCAACTCGGGACACTCCCAGTACATATGGAAGGGTCCCACCTGTGGGAGCCGCATTTGGGGCATTCGCCCGAGGCATCCGGCGCAAATTTGTCTATTTTACCTGGCGTATAGTGTAGTCTATTGAAGATTTTGAATTGTATCTGGCGCAAACCAGCATTAAGTGATACCTTTTTCGTAATTGCAGAATATCTGCCCCATTTCTCATCATGTATAGGTGTCTATAAATCCATTTCCCACTTTTCTTTGACCTGATTTGCCGTGGGGGTATGGGCCTGCACTGATGCATACAATTTGGAGATTCCCAACCCTCCTTGAGTTGTGACCAGTTGCAAACATGGGTGTGGAGGTGGCTCATTGGGAAAGAGTGGCCATCACGCCTGGAATGCGGATCTCATCCGGTAGTACTGGAGTGGCCCTCTTCCTATAGCTCTCACAACATCTGTCAGGGCTGCGAATTTCCCTTCTATGAACATGTCGCCTGTAAAGACCGGTAGGGGGTGGTCTGTACTTCCGCTCTCTATATGGGAGAGGAGAGGCACAGAGGACCCCAGCCAAGATTCTCTATTATTGGTACGTGGTCGAGCAATCAAGGCCTAGCTCCTCAGGAGGTGATGCAGGCTGGTTCTTAAGTACAGTGTATTCCCCAAGCCCCCACAAAGGAATGTCCACACACTGTATTACTGAAAACACAGTCTTTATATAATTAATATTCAAAGGTTATGTACACTTATCACAATAACGCACTTTGTGCTCAGGAAAATCAATAATGGTAAATATCTACAATTCTAAAGTGGTACCACTAATATTAGACCTCATTAAAGTGCATCCACAATACTGTCAAAATGTCACACAGATCAATAAGAAGGAAACCAGCAATAGAGAGAGGAGAGATAACAGATGGTTGAAACAATAGGCAGAATACTGGCCCCTACCACTGGACACAGTTCTGTGTGGAGATCCCCCCACCTGGGCAACCTGTAAAATAAAGAGATATAACACAAGCCCAGTCCATATATTGTTCAATAGTCTTATTCTCTCCTACAATGTTTTTTTACCCCCCCAATGTACCTGGTGGAGTCGAGTTCTTCGAAGAGGCGTCGACAGATCCTTCTTGAGTGACCCCCTTTTAAGCAGGAGTCACGGATCGTCGAGAGGCGTCGAGAAGCGTCGAGGAACTCTGGGTTCGGTGTCGGGGAATCGACGGCCCTTCTTGAGTGCCTTCCCTTTAAAGCGGGAGACACGGGTCGTCGAACGTCTGACTGTGAACGAGGTAGAACAGCGTTGATGAGGCGGCAGGCTTCGATCCGAGCGGTGCTCGTCGGCGTCGGGACGTCGGCGTCCTGCGAGGAAGAGGCGTGCGGGGCACCTCGGCGACACTAGTTCTGGACCGCAAAGATTGTGAAGGACGGTGGCCCAACAAGGGCGTCGAGTCGCTCGAGTCTTTGGGGTCGTGAGGTGGCGGGAAACCCACCGGCGGATTCTCCTCGGCGCGTTGGTCGTCCTCGACTTTCTCCGGCAGGATAAAGCGGTCGACGGTGCGGACGAGGGAGTCTTTCGATTCGAATGTTCTTAGGCAAAGGAGCGGGCGGCTCCAGTCGTCGGCGGCACGGCGTCAAGCGGTTCCCTCTTCTGGGACGACACGGCTTCGACGGGCCTCAGCGGTTACACGAACCTGTGAACCCTGGTCGACGGCAATGGACTTCGACAGCGTCGAGGTCCGGGTGCTTTACTTCGTTCTCCTCGGCGGTCCCCTTCTCCGGTCGGCAGCCTTTCGATGGACTGGCATCCAGGGAGCTTCGGCGAAGATTCAGCGGTGCTCGATGGTCCCTCGGAGCACGGGAAGAGGGCGCCTAGCCAGGTCCTCTCTCGGGTCAGTCCTCGACGAACACGGCAGCCTTCGGATCAGGTCGAAGTAAAAGCAACAGCAAGTCTTCTTCTTCCAGCTGGGCGTCGAGGGTCAGCAGTTCCAGTTACTCTTAGAGTGGAGACTCAGCTTCTGAACGCTTCTGAACAACTTCCAATGGTGAGAGGTCCCCAGATATACTATTCTGCCTCTCATCCACACTGCTGGCACACACACAGCAGCCAATCACACAGAAGGGCATTCATGCAGTCAGTCAGCCAATCAGGCACACAGTGCATTCAGGCCACACTCCTCCCTTTCAGACACTCACAACAAGGAATGTGGATTGGGACAAGTACCCAGCCATTCAACACTACACACTGCATTCAGGCCAGTTTCGGGCAGGGCTGTCTCAGTCTTTGTCTCTCATGCCAGAAACCAGACAACCACAACAAGGAGTGTATATTGGTCACCCACTCCATTCACCCAGGTCCCACCCACAGGAGGTACCCACAACATAGTCACTGGGAAGGCTGCAGTCAGTCCAGCTGGGCCTTCACAACAACACCATATATGGAACTTCCACCCAACAGCCAGTCAGGGGGAAGGGACAGAGTCAGGGCTTCCCAGGACTTTGGGAAAACAAGGTAAGAGGCAATAGAAAGCAAGAGGCCACAGGGGCCATCTTGTTTTCCATCAGGAATCAACTGATTCCAATGGCAGGGCCTGGGTGTCCCGAAATGGAGGACACCCAGAGCACCTGTCAGATTCAGCACGGTGCTGCCACCAGCCTATACCCTGCTCTGTGGGCCACACACAGGTGCCCAAAAACATACACTAGGGGCACAGGGTTGTACCCCTACCCATGGGTGCCATAAGGGTATCCCATGGGTCTGTTCACCAAACCAAAAGAGAGAGCTGCACTGCCAGGAGTCTCACATGGACTCATGGGCAGAAAACATAACAGAACACACGGTAAAAAGCAGTAAAAGGACAAGGATTCAGAGGCCCTGTCCCTCAGATGCATTTCCAGCATCAGTCGCCCCCCCCAGACTGAGGTGGAGGGTGTCTAATCTCCCACGGGATAGACACCCTCATCCAGACGGTCAACATACCTTCTGGAAAGGCCATCTGCATTATCGTGACTCTTCCCTGGTCTGTGCTCTATGGTGAAGTCTAGCCCTTGCAGGCTAATGGACCACCTGAGCAATTTCGGATTCTCACCCTTCATCTGCATAAGCCACTTCAGGGGCTTATGATCTGTTTGGACCTTGAAGGTAGACCCCGTAAGGTAGGGCCTAAAACGCCTAAGGCTCCAAACTATGCTAAAACACTCCTTTTCAACAGTAGCCCACCTAAGTTCTCTACCCTTTAGTTGTCTACTGATGAATATGATAGGGTGTTCTCTCCCTTTGTCATCTAACTGGGACAAGACAGCTCCAATTCCGGTGTCGCAGGCATCCGTCTGGACGATAAAGGGTCAGCTGTAGTCAGGCGCACTCAACACAGGTGCCCTACACAGACTTTCTTTCAAGCCATCAAAGGCCCGCTGACAGTCTTCGGTCCAATTAACCTTCCTAGGCTGCTTGGGTGACGTTAGAGCTGTCAGGGGGGCAGCTATGGTCCCATAGTCTGCCATGAAATTGCGATAGTACCCAGTGAGGCCCAAAAAGGCTCTCACCTGGGTTTGAGTAGTGGGAGTCTCCCAGTTCTGTACATCCTGTACTTTACTGGAGAGAGGTTGGATTTGACCCCCTCCTACCTCATGACCAAGATAGGTAACTTTCCCCTGAGCTATCTGGCACTTGGTGGCCTTGATAGTGAGGTTAGCCCTTTTCAAGGCCTGCAACACCTTATCCAGATGTGTCAAATGCTCTTCCCAGGTGGAACTGTAGACGGCAATGTCGTCTAAGTAAGCCACACAAAAGGCTTCCAGCCCACTGAGCGCATGGTTGACCAATCTCTGGAAGGTGGCAGGGGCATTCTTCAACCCAAAAGGCATGACCCTAAACTGGTAGAGTCCCTCAGGTGTTGAGAAGGCCGTCTTTTCCTTGGCATGGTCCGTCAGAGCTATTTGCCAATAGCCTGAGGTAAGGTCAAAGGTGCTCACAAATTTGGCAGCACCTATGGTGTCCACGAGCTCATCAGCCCTGGGCAATGGGTGCGCGTCAGTTTTGGTGACGGCATTGACTCCTCGGTAGTCCACACAGAACCTCCAATCCTTGGTACCCGCCTGGGAACTTGCCTTGGGGACAAGGACCACTGGACTGGACCAGGGACTGGTTGAGGGTTCAATAACACCCAGATCCAACATCTTGGCGACCTCAGCCTGGATGTGGTTCTTGACGGTATCTGACATACGGTAGCACCTGCTTTTGACAGGCACACTGTCGCCAGTGTCAATTTCGTGCTTACACCACGGTGTAAGGCCCGGTGTCAGTGAAAACAGAGGCATACTGCTGGAGCAAAGCCCTGCAGGCCCTCTGCTGCTCTGTTGTCAAATCTGGAGAGAGACGTACTCCCTCCACTGAGCCATCCTGAGGGTTGCTATGTAGCAAATCAGGAAGGGGCTCACTCTCATCCTCTTCTTGCCCTGAAGCTAGCAAGAGACATGAGACCTCTGCTCGCCTGTGGAAAGGCTTGAGCCTGTTGACATGGAATACCTGAGGGGCTACCCCAGAGGCACCCATGTCAACCAGATAATTGACTTCGCCCATCTTGGAGATTATCCTGAAGGGTCCCGTCCATTTGTCGGCCAAAGCTCTAGGCTTTGTAGGCTCCATCACAAGGATTTCCTGTCCCGGAGTCCAATCCACTTGCGAAGCTTTAAGGTCATGCCAGTACTTATTCAATTCCTGGCTGGCCTTGAGATTTGCTGTTGCCTGACCCATCATTTGTGTCATCCTCCGCCTGAGGCCTAACACATAGTCCCCCACTTGCTTGGCGGGACCTGGGGGGGTGGCTTCCAAGCCTTCCCTGATCAAGGCGAGGGGCCCCCTCACGGGATGTCCAAAGAGTAACTCAAAGGGGCTGAAACCAACACCCTCTTGAGGTACCTCTCTGTAAGCAAACAGCAGGCATGGCAGGAGGAGATCCCATTTCCTCCTTAGGGGCTCTTCCAAAGCACCTAGCATGCCCTTGAGAGTTTTGTTAAATCTCTCAACCAGATCATTGGTCTGGGGGTGGTAAGAGGTGGAGAACTTGTAGGTTACCCCGCACTCTTTCCACATGGTCTTAATGTAACTGGACATGAAGTTGGATCCTCTGTCAGAGACAACCTCCTTGGGGAATCCAACACGGGTAAAAATGCCCAGGAGAGCCCTGGCAACCACATTGGCAGTAATAGTCCGAAGGGGTATAGCCTCAGGGTACCTGGTGGCATGATCAACCAAGACCAGGATGAACCGATGTCCACCGGAAGTGGGAGGGTCCAGGGGACCGACAATGTCGATGCCCACCCTCTCGAACGGTGTGCCAACCACTGGCAATGGCTGCAGTGGGGCAATGACACTGCCTCCAGTCTTGCCAGACAACTGACAAGTTGGGCAGGTCCTGCAGTGGGACTCCACTTCTACTCCCATCCGGGGCCAGTAGAAGTGGGCAGAGAGCCTCTGCTTAGTCTTCTTGGTACCAAGATGACCAGCCAAGGGCACCTCATGCGCCAACTAGAGCAGGAAGGGCCTGTAAACCTGGGGTACCACCAACCTCTTGAGGGCACCAGGTTCAGGCTTAGTGGGCTCACTAACAAGGAGCTCACCCTCCCAATAAATCTTGAATGTCCTAGGCACTTCACCTTGTGCCTGGGACAGGGCCCGTTTCCTCAGACCCTCGAGAGAGTGGCACTCTCTCTGTCCTTTACAAAAGTCTGCCCGGGAGGGTCCCCCTTCAGCTAACAAGCATGGAAGGTCGGGATGATCCTCCGGGTTGAGAACCTCTCCCACAGGAGAGTCTTCTGCCTCTTCTCCCTCAGGAGTTGAGTTTGGGTTTTCCACTGGACCCAGCCCGTCCGGAGCATGGATCCCAATGGGTGCTGTCGGAGCAGCAGGAAGAGAAGGTGTTCCCCCCACAGAGGTGGCCTTCTTGGTCTTCCTTCTTCTTGCCTTAGGCCTCGCCTTTGGCTCGGGTACCTGACTCACAGCCAGACCCGGTGTCACCTGTGACCTAGTGACCGCAGCAGCAGTCAGGGGAAGACCATCCGAGATCAACCCCAACTCTACTAGATCATTACCTAACAGAATGTTAGCAGGGACATTGTCCTGAACCAGGACAGGAAGCTTTGCTGTCTTGTCTCCAATCATGAGTGTGACTAAGGCTACAGGCGATAATTTGGGAGGCCCACCAGCTAACCTGGTGGTTCTCAGAGGAGCACCTACATAGTCCTCTGGCTTGAGCAGGGTCCTGTCCACCACTGTCATGCTTGCCCCAGTGTCTCTCAAGCCAGTAGAAGGCTGGCCATTCAAGAGGACACTTCTCAAAAACCTACGGGTGTTCTGTGGGATAGTCGCCAGTACTTCTGCGTACTGGTCCCAGGCCCCAAGGGACACTAAGGAAATCTCTACAGGAGCACCAAATGTGATTCCTGTAGAGGAGGGGAGGACAGTGGCCTCCACCTCAGACATGGGGTAAGGGTAGCTCAGGCTGACAGCCTGTACTCCAAGTGCCTTACCTTTACACTTGGAGTCACCCCTTCTGTGGTCCAGAGCCCCACAATCCCAACAAGTGCCAGGAGTGCGGGGTACGGTACTGGAACCACTGGGAGCCTGCTTTGCAGCAGGTGGACCACTACTCTTATTCCCACCCACAGATGACTTATCCCCACTAGGTTTTTGGGTCTTAGGAGAGGAAGGTTTTGGTTTACCCGACTGTGATTGCTTTTGGGACTCCTCAGCTTTCTGAGAGGTCCCTTTTTCTTTGTCCTTGTCCTTCCCACTGGAGTCCTTAGGGGACACCCGGTGGGAGACCCACTTGTCAGCCAACCTAGCCAGCTTAAAGGGGTCCAAAATGTTCTGGTCAGCAACATACTGACGCAGCTCTGGTGAACAGGCTTCAGAAAAATGCTCAAAAAACAACAGGTGGGATAATTCAGCAAAAGTTTTCACCTTGTAACCATCAATCCACCCCATCATGTTCATGTGCGCAACACTCACCCAGTCAACCCAAGACGTATTCTCTCTTTTCTTAAAATCCCTGAACCTTTTAAGGTATTGGGCAGGTGTCTTGCCAAACTTGGCAATTAAAGCAGACTTCATACACTCATACTGACCCCTGTCTTCCACACTCGGTTTCAGAATACAGTCATACCCAGTCTGAGGCACTCTGCTTAACAAACACTTAGCCCAATCTCTTTTATCAACCTCATGAATTGCACAAGCCATTTCAAATGCTTCAATCCATTGGAGGATATCTGAACCCTCCAAAAACACACCAACCAAATCTTTCATAAACTTGGTGGCTGGGGACCTGCCACTCTCAACGGGTCTAGCTGAAGTCTCCACTCTAGCTTTCTCTAGCTGGATTCTCTGACATTCAGTGTCCTTGTCTTTGAGCGCAAGATCCCTATTCTTGAGTTCCACTTGCTGTGCCAGCTCCTCTTTCTTAAGCTCAGCTTCTATTTCCAACTTGCGATATTCAAAGGCCAATTTCATCCTTAATAACTCAAGTTCCATGGAATTGCTGGGGTTTGGAACAGAGGCAGCAGGAATGGTGGCATTCCCAGAAACAGATTCAGCGACAACCCCAGGGGCAGAGTCCTCATTGGTTGCATCCCCCCCCTCATCAAGAGTTTCACCATCAGTCTGGTAGTCCACCAGGGCAGCTATCAGCTCAGCCCTAGACTTATCCACAAAGTCTAGCTCCCTGGCTTCACAAGCACTCTGGAGAGCCTCTAAGCTCATCCGAGTCAATTTACCATTTGCAATGGGCTCCATTGTTTGTAATGCAGTTATTTGGTACACACCCAAACCTTAATCTAATAAAGTGCGGATATTTTGTAAGTGGCACGGTTATACACTGAGTCTTAAAACCATAAGCATCCCACCGCTGCCACCAGCTGTAAAGACCGGTAGGGGGTGGTCTGTACTCCCGCTCTCTATATGGTAGAGGAGAGGCACAGAGGATCCCAGCCAAGATTCTCTATTATTGGTACGTGGTCGAGCAATCAAGGCCTAGCTTCTCAGGAGGTGATGCAGGCTGGTTCTTAAGTACAGTGTATTCCCCAAGCCCCCACAAAGGAATGTCCACACACTGTATTACTGAAAACAGTCTTTATATAATTAATATTCAAAGGTTATGTACACTTATCACAATAACGCACTTTGTGCTCAGGAAAATCAATAATGGTAAATATCTACAATTCTAAAGTGGTACCACTAATATTAGACCTCATTAAAGTGCATCCACAATACTGTCAAAATGTCACACAGATCAATAAGAAGGAAACCAGCAATAGAGAGAGGAGAGATAACAGATGGTTGAAACAATAGGCAGAATACTGACCACTGGACACAGTTCTGTGTGGAGATCCCCCCACCTGGGCAACCTGTAAAATAAAGAGATATAACACAAGCCCAGTCCATATATTGTTCAATAGTCTTATTCTCTCCTACAATGTTTTTTTACCCCCCCAATGTACCTGGTGGAGTCGAGTTCTTCGAAGAGGCGTCGACAGATCCTTCTTGAGTGACCCCCTTTTAAGCAGGAGTCACGGATCGTCGAGAGGCGTCGAGAAGCGTCGAGGAACTCTGGGTTCGGTGTCGGGGAATCGACGGCCCTTCTTGAGTGCCTTCCCTTTAAAGCGGGAGACACGGGTCGTCGAACGTCCGACTGTGAACGAGGTAGAACAGCGTTGATGAGGCGGCAGGCTTCGATCCGAGCGGTGCTCGTCGGCGTCGGGATGTCGGCGTCCTGCGAGGAAGAGGTGTGCGGGGCACCTCGGCGACACTAGTTCTGGACCGCAAAGATTGTGAAGGACGGTGGCCCAACAAGGGCGTCGAGTCGCTCGAGTCTTTGGGGTCGTGAGGTGGCGGGAAACCCACCGGCGGATTCTCCTCGGCGCGTTGGTCGTCCTCGACTTTCTCCGGCAGGATAAAGCGGTCGACGGTGCGGACGAGGGAGTCTTTCGATTCGAATGTTCTTAGGCAAAGGAGCGGGCGGCTCCAGTCGTCGGCGGCACGGCGTCAAGCGGTTCCCTCTTCTGGGACGACACGGCTTCGACGGGCCTCAGCGGTTACACGAACCTGTGAACCCTGGTCGACGGCAATGGACTTCGACAGCGTCGAGGTCCGGGTGCTTTACTTCGTTCTCCTCGGCGGTCCCCTTCTCCGGTCGGCAGCCTTTCGATGGACTGGCGTCCAGGGAGCTTCGGCGAAGATTCAGCGGTGCTCGATGGTCCCTCGGAGCACGGGAAGAGGGCGCCTAGCCAGGTCCTCTCTCGGGTCAGTCCTCGACGAACACGGCAGCCTTCGGATCGGGTCAAAGTAAAAGCAACAGCAAGTCTTCTTCTTCCAGCTGGGCGTCGAGGGTCAGCAGTTCCAGTTACTCTTAGAGTGGAGACTCAGCTTCTGAACGCTTCTGAACAACTTCCAATGGTGAGAGGTCCCCAGATATACTATTCTGCCTCTCATCCACACTGCTGGCACACACACAGCAGCCAATCACACAGAAGGGCATTCATGCAGTCAGTCAGCCAATCAGGCACACAGTGCATTCAGGCCACACTCCTCCCTTTCAGACACTCACAACAAGGAATGTGGATTGGGACAAGTAGCCAGCCATTCAACACTACACACTGCATTCAGGCCAGTTTCGGGCAGGGCTGTCTCAGTCTTTGTCTCTCATGCCAGAAACCAGACAACCACAACAAGGAGTGTATATTGGTCACCCACTCCATTCACCCAGGTCCCACCCACAGGAGGTACCCACAACATACAGTCACTGGGAAGGCTGCAGTCAGTCTAGCTGGGCCTTCACAACAACACCATATATGGAACTTCCACCCAACAGCCAGTCAGGGGGAAGGGACAGAGTCAGGGCTTCCCAGGACTTTGGGAAAACAAGGTAAGAGGCAATAGAAAGCAAGAGGCCACAGGGGCCATCTTGTTTTCCATCAGGAATCAACTGATTCCAATGGCAGGGCCTGGGTGTCCCGAAATGGAGGACACCCAGAGCACCTGTCAGATTCAGCACGGTGCTGCCACCAGCCTATACCCTGCTCTGTGGGCCACACACAGGTGCCCAAAAACATACACTAGGGGCACAGGGTTGTACCCCTACCCATGGGTGCCATAAGGGTATCCCATGGGTCTGTTCACCAAACCAAAAGAGAGAGCTGCACTGCCAGGAGTCCCACATGGACTCCGGGGCAGAAAACATAACAGAACACACGGTAAAAAGCAGTAAAAGGACAAGGATTCAGAGGCCCTGTCCCTCAGATGCATTTCCAGCATCACATCGCCCACCCTCATTTCACCATTAGGGTCCCAGGCTTCCTGTATGTCTGTGTCGAATGTGGGAGGAATGTTAGGGAAGTTCCATAGAGGAATCTGGGGGTTATAGGGTGTCTCCAACTTCAGCCTCTTACATATTGCCTCCCATGCTCGGACAGTGCAGCTCAAAGGGTCATATTCACATGCGTCTCTGTGCCGTGGGTCAAAAATGACAGATTGTGTATCCGTGGGTGCAACTGTATGTGTTTCTATCCATTTATGGGGTGTGTTGTCTGTATCATCATACCAGTATCTCGCAAATTGTGCTTGTGCAACCAGGTAATAGAGTTCAAAGTCCGGGGCAGTTATGCCAACAGTGCAGTATGGTTCCGTAATCTTCTCCCACCCTATTCTGGCTGTTTTCCTATTCCAAAGGAATGTTGTTGCCATTGATCAGAGTCTGGAGAAGAAGTCCCTGCCAGGCCATATGGGGATATTCATGAATATATATAGTAGCTTAGGAAGGATGATCATTTTAAGGACTGCTGTCCTGCCATGTGGTGAGATGGGGAGGTGCCTCCATATCTGTAACTTAGTATTAAGTGACTGTAGTGCCTGGTCATGGTTGTCAGCATACAGGGATTGTCTATTCCTGGAGACCAGCACCCCTAGATATCTAATGTGTTCTATGGACCACTTAAGTCCACAGGTCACTTCCGGGCACTTCGTAGAGGGGGTGAGCGGGAACATTTCTGACTTCGCATTGTTCACAGTGTATGCGGAGTATTCGGCGAACTCGTGCATGTCAGCCATTATGGGTGCAATGTTTTTGTCAGGTTCACAGATATATAACAGTGTATCGTCCGCATACAGTGAGATTAATTGGGTGGAGCCTTTCATCGTGATATCCTTGTCCCTGTGTCTCAGTCTGACAGCAGCTGCCATGGGCTTTATCATTAAGACAAATAGAATTGGTGAAAACGGGTACCCCTGTCTTGTTCCCTGCCCATTTCAGACATTTCGGAGATGGTTCTATTGGTATACACCCTTGCCCCGGGGCCAGTGTACATCAGCCTGACATATCTAATGAAGTTGGATCCCACCCCGAACGCCTCCATAACTGAGAAGAGGTATTCCCACGAGACCGAGTCGAACGCCTTCTCGGCATTAAGTTAAGGGACACCACGATCGCGTGTCTGTCCGGGTCTATCTGCACCATTATCCCAAATAGCCTACATAGATTTAGGGCGGTGGACCTCTGAGGGATGGACCCACTGTGGTCCGGGTGAACCAGTGTGTCTACTATGGGTAGCATACGGTTCGCCAAGACCTTCGCAAAAATCTTTGCGTCTGCGTTTATCAGCAACAGAGGTCTGTAAAATGACATGTCATGTGGCGGGCGTCGGGGCCTGGGCAACACAGTGATTATAGATTCTCTCTTTGTCGGGGGCAGTATGTATTTTTCTAGGGCCTCCTCCCATGTTTTGAACATTATCGGGACTATTTCTTCATGGAATTCTTTATAGAATTCGGCACCCAGTCCGTCTGAACCCAGCGCCTTACCAGATGAGAGATTTTTGATTGCTTCAGTAATTTCTTCTGCAGTGACAGGCTGTTCAAGAACCATTCTGTTTTTGTCTGTGAGTGTCGGGAGATCTAACAGAGCCAGATAGTCTTTTATCTCAGAGGTTTTTTTTTCGGTGTTTGATCATAGAGCGTTTTATAGAATTTGACAAACTCGTCATTAATGCCTTGTTCGCTCAAGACTATTACATTTTGTGCTGTTTGGATGGTGGTGATTGGGGTTAGTTACCTTTCGTGTTTAATCAAGTTAGCCAGCGTTTTCCCCGCATTATTTCCTTCCCCATACCGGCGTGCCCGGGTAGGGGCCGCAATGTACCGTATCTCTCTTGTAGCTAAACTGTCAAGGCTTCTAAAGAGTTTGTGGATTTCTGCAAGGGTTTCCCTGTCATGAGTGTGGCTATAGGATTCTTCCAACTCTTTTAATTCATTTTCCACCCCCTCAAGTTCCTGCCGTACACCCCTCAGAAGTCCCATGGATTTTGACATAAGGACCCCTCTAACCCAAACTTTGAAGGTTTCCCATACTGTGGAAACCCGATCCACCGTCCCCACGTTATCTGCAAACAAATTGGTTATTTCAACATGCAGGGCCTCTACCACATTTGCATCGCCCAATAACCCCCTAGGCATTCTCCATCTTCTCACTGGTCTAGGGATATCTTTCAACGTGAGACCCAGCAGTACCGGGGAATGATCAGACAGCGTGCGGGGCAGGATTTCACAATACTTTAGTGTATTTGACATATCTGAGGATATGAACCAATAATCTATGCGTGACTTGCTGTCATGCACGGAGGAGTAATATGTATACTGCCTGTCATCTGGGTGCAGTACACAGCATTGTGGGAGAAGTTGACCCAGGGTCACCACCGTCTTCATGGGCGCTCTTGTCACAGTGAGTGGTGGACCTGTCCAGTTAAGGGCCAAGTGCCACATTGAAATCCCCACCCCATATTATATTGGTCCTGTCCAGTTTGTTGAGGGCTTCAAATATACTTAGATAGAAATCTGGATTGTCCATATTGGGACCATAGGTGTTCACAAGGGTTATTTGTTTACCAGCTATCTCCTCCCATACCAGCATGTATCTCCCCATTGGGTCTATTTTCTGTCCCTGGGTCTGAACCCCCAGTGTGGGATGTATGAGTGTAATGACCCCCCTGGATTGAGAGGAATACTCCGTGTAGTAACGCAGCTTGCCCAATTTAGTCAATATGCTTGTGTTAATGGATCCCTGAGCGTGCGTTTCCTGTAACATTAGAATCTGGGGTCCATGCCTGGCGACATAGTTCCCCACCTTTCTAGCTTTCATCGGGTTGTTTAGCCACCGGACATTCCAGGATAACAAGGTTATCTTTACCCCATCACCCGTTTTTCATGTAAATGAATTGTTGTGCCATTGTTTCCAGTAGGTCCTGCGCCTACCTGATGTGAGCGTTGCCAGTATCTGTGTGACCCCATTTCAACCAACCTAGAACTTATAGTCATCCAGCCTTACCCCCAAGACTACAACTTTCCCCTTTACCCAGCCCCGCACCCCACCCACATCATGCGCCCTAACTTGATGATGATCCCTTAAAACTTGTAGGAACTTTCCAGTGGGTACCACGTTGCCATCACGAGGCCACCAGAGTGGGCTCACGGCCCGCTTCAAGCGTTAACTGGAGCCCCCCGCGAGAACCAAGCAGTATTACAAATCAAAAAGGATATGGGTGTGCCTTGGATCAGTCAGCAGGATCTTGACCTCCCGCCGTGGGTGGGGATCTTCCATTCTGATCCTGCCCACGACCCCTGGGGGGTAGCGGTATGGTGGCCTCCACATAGGCCAAAGCAGCTGAAGGGGTTTCAAAAAAGTGTGCCCTTCCTCCATATTGAATTCGCATCTTGGCCGGAAATATTAGTGCGTATGGGACCTGACGTGCTCTCAGCAGCCTCTTGACTGGCTCATATGATCTTCTGCTTGCCTGCACTCCTGCAGCGAAATCCGGGTAGATGTGTATACGACTCTTCTCATATTGTAGTGTCCCAAGTTCTCTTGCCATTCTGATGATTGTGTCCCTGTCTCTATAATTTAGAAGCCTCGCAATGATCGTGCCGGGTGGGACCCCGGGCCTCGGTGCAGGAAGCAGAGAGCGGTGCGCCCGCTCGACCAGGAATTGATTCGAAAAGGAGTTTGCCCCAAAAAGGTTCTTAAGGACTGCTTCCACCTGTTGCTCCATTGCACCCTTTCCAAATTTCTCCGAGACCTACACAATTCGTATATTGTTTCCTTGGGATCTGGATTCTAGATCCTCGCACTTATTTTGCAACTTGTTTATGCCTTCTTTGAGTTGAGCTATATCTTGGTCATGCCGCGTGATGGTATCTTTGTTAATGCCGATTCTGTTTTCCGCCTCAGTGAGTCTGAGGCGCTCCTTGTCCACTCTCATTTTCAGTGCCCCAATAGTAGTGACGATATCGTCTAGCTTTACATTGATGGATAGGAAGCCGTTTTGCACTATGGTGGTCAGGCGCTCAACCCTGTCGCCGCCGTCCGCAACGGGGTCGGATACTGATGTTGTTGGCGGATCATGTTCATAGTCCACTGCCTGGCTACTGGTGAACAAGTCCATCGGGCCCTTCTTCCTGGCACCCGCCTCATCTGCCGCTTTTTCTTGTTTCCGTGTGTTCCCCATGTCGACCACACCAGCAAGTACACCACTTTAACCCGCCTGGGGCTACAGTGACCGTGAATCACCAATACAGTCCAGTGGGGCACCAGACCTCTGTGACCCAAAAGGATGTTGTCCGACCAATGCACTCAGCCAGGGGGGCCGTCGCTCAAATATCGCACATGGGGGCACCAGTGCTCAGCACTCCAATCCCAATATCTCTTACAAGTATCTGTTGTCCCCTGTGTTAGCAGGTCCGGTTATTGATACCCCTGCACGTCTGGCGATGGACTGTGTCCTCCCACATATAAACATAGGGGTATTAGAAAAGTCCAGTCAGTGTATAGCTCAGCACACTGTGTACCCCAATGAGTTTTTGTATGCCGCCACTCCGTGCCCCGCCCACGCCCAGCCCAGGGTTTTATCGCCCACAGGTGATTGATCATCCAGTCCACTTAGCTGTTGGGGTCAGCAGGTGTCTCTGCGTAGAGGGGACCTCAGATCAGGTCTTCTGAAGTGTGTTTCCAGTAGTTTAACGGCCAGTATTCAGTTCAAGAGCCCCCGGCTAGCTCAAGCATGCCACCACCATATTGTTTATATGTGCATGCCGCAGCACATGCGTGTTTTAGTGCCGATTCAGCGCTGTTTATAACATTAATTATGATAAGGGTGATGGGTTCTGTTCCCCAGTGCGTGAATCCGCCAGATTCAATGAGTGCCCACTGGCATGTGGATGAAATTAATGGTATCCCAGTGGTTTCACAATGCAGCCCTCGCACTTTCCAGCTGTACACAACTCACAGTTTTGGTGCATGTTCCCGCCATCTTGGCCTTTCTGTGTTGTCTCCATGGCACTAGGGTGGCACAGTGTCTGGCACCATCTAGTCCCGGGGAAAACCGGGTTGTTCTTTTCCCTCCACTGCGTCGCTCTGTCAAATTCGGATCGGGCCAGGCAGGATGCCCCTCCGTCCGCCCCTGCTTCGTGTCCTCGTATTGAGAGGGAGTCCGGCCAGGGCCCAACGGTGTGTATCGGGCACTTGCCTCGCCCGATCACAGGGCACCAGCTCTGCGCAGTCGTCCGGGCGCAGCCTCACAGGACCCCCTTGGTGCAGACTCTGTCAGCCGGTTCCGATCGTAGGATCGCTGCGGCCAGGAGGCTCAACTGCTGTGGCCCAGGCGCAAGGTGACAAGGGGGAGACACTTCTGCCGCACTGCAGAACTTTCCAACCCGAGTAGTGTACATCACTGCACTGCGGCCCCTCCTCTCTATGCTCTGTTGTCCTAGAGCATCAGTGGTGTGGAGTGCCGGATGTCTGGATGCCTTTTACGGCGCATCCTCCGGCCTGATCCCGCTTAGTATGTCACATGGCGTAACTCGGCGAATACAGCACCGCCATTCCCAGGATTTTCTACGAGTGTGCACCGGATCTCATCAGACCTCTTCCTCAGCTCTGCAGCCCGTGGGTGGCTCCAATAAATGGATTCATTAACACACGGATGCCGATCGGGCCGGAGCACTCGCTTCAGGCAGCTATCATGATCGTGCGCAACAGCACCTCCCCGCAAGTTAGTGAAATCTAATAAAGAAGCCAAAGATTCCTGGAGGCTCTTCACTTTCTGAACCCAGCCCAGGGAATACATTATTTCATGTAGGTTTGGAAGAGAAATACCCCCTAAGGCACATATATTTAATTACAGTGGGGCAGAAATTCATATCTTTGGTGTGTCAAATTAAATCACAAGAACAGGAATTAGCCTCCGGGATTCCATGGGGCACCTATGTGGTTGGCATTGGCCACTGTTTACAATTGGGAAGGCGCTTGCATCCAGGTCATCTCGCTCTCTCTAATCTGTTTGGATCCAGTTAAGAAGGTTTTCCTACTCTTTGGTCCTCTTCTGGCTCAATTGGATGCCGTTATGGGCCAGGAGAGAATGAAAGTCTTTTTTTTCCATAGGAACAGCACTTTTAAAACCAGGGAATAACCCTACATATTGGATTGGATGGGTGCTTTGATCGGTTTTCTTCTCTTATCTCACACCCATAATGGCCCTCGACCTTTCTTCCACTGGCTCATTGAATTTGATGTCATAAGAGTGATGTCAGCTGAAAACGAACCCCCCCACCAGATTGAGAAACAATACTGAGCTGAAATATTTATTTTAAATATAATTATTTAAAGAAATATTTGATAAGGGTGAAAATTGCATATTCAGATGTGTGGGAATATTCTGAATTCAAGGATGTGATATGCATTTTTGATACTGTTAGTATTATCAATATATGTAGATTATGGACGAACTATACATTTTGAAATTATTTCACAGTAAGTAGTTGGTACATGTGATTAAGGTCCATTAAGATCTGTATTCAGTTTCTCAGTGTATGATGAATCTGACAGTCATCACTCTGTTCCCTAGCAAAGCCTCTTCCCATATGGCCAGGGGATGGCAGTCGCTACCTGATCCTGACCCTGGGGGCAGCTATATGTGGGAGGAGAACATGGGGGGTGGTGATTCCCAGGGGAATATGCCATTGTTTTGGAAAGTCACATACCACCCATTCACTTCTAGGGATGTCCCTTTCCTTCCCCAGGCCCTGAAGGCCTATTGGAATATTCACCCTCAACCACTTACCAACTCCACGTCCAATACTCTCCCACATGACATAGGGAATAATATATCCACAACCAAGATGAGAAAGAGACAGGGAGCAGCGATGATTACGCCCAATAGAGTCCAACATCAACTTCCTCAGTATTGTGCTAAAACCAGTCTGACTAAAACTGGGACGAGGAAGAGGACCGGAGCAATAAGGATGACTAGGACCGGCAAACCAACACCGCGGTCTAGTCTTTTGAGATTGCTCCAATAGGCCAGGAACTTTAAATTCGACACAGCTGATGTTGAGAGGTGTGAGGTGCAAGAACGAATGCTGACCTCAACACACGTCGCCAGTCAGAACGCAGAGCAGGAGCATGCCACAGGAAGCTGTGAGCAGGTGAGACCCGAGACCGCCGGAGAAAGCTGGAGTGCAGAGAAGCTGCCAAGTGCGAAACAGCAGGAGCCATGCACATGTGGGAAAGGCATGAAGAAAGCCCAACGGCTAACGGGATCCACGCCAAGCCAGTGGAGTAAAGGAAACCAGAACAAAGACATCCTCCCTGTCTGGCTAATAAAATACAGCTATATCCTCCAAGATAGTGGCCCTCATTACAACCTTGGCGGTAAGTTTTCAACTTTACCGCCAAGGCATAAATTACGTTAATGCCATGGTGGATGGCGGATTTACCGCCCCATTCCAAGCTTGGCGGGGCGGTAAATCCCCATTCACCATGGCCCCTTCCCCATTCCCATTTTTGCCCCATAGGGCATAATGGGAGTGGGGAAGACGCTAATTACGGCACCGTAAATTACGGTGCCGTAATTAGCACCAAGGCGGCTTAGCGCCTTGCATTTTAACGCCTGCTAAAAGCAGGCGTTAAAATGGGAATCAGACGTTAAGGGTTAACGGCGCCGACGGCGCCGTTAAACCCTTAGCGCCTGAGTTGTAATGAGGGCCAGTCACTTTGTTCCTCTCACACCAGTGATCGAAGTGGGCAGGAGTACTTAGGAGCGGCGCTCCTCTACTTTTTAAAATTAAGTTTTACTGTTCCCATACGTTTATTTTCAAAATAAACCGTTCCAGAATGGTTTAGTTTTTAAACTAAAAGTGCAGGAAGAAGTCAAAAACATGCATGTCAGTGCACTGCACTGAACATTCCCTTAAACAGCAGGTGCGTTGGTTTGGGGATTTGTATTGTACGTTGGAGGAGGAGTGGTGAAGGGGTTTGTTGGGAGCGGGGCATGTCAGCAGGGAACATAGTTCCTCTACTTCTTTTCGTACAATTCGAACACTGTCTCACACAACTACTTCTGTCTATTTATAGATGTATTACCAGAGTAAACAGACCTTTTTCAGTTGTGGGCTCACAGCTATGGAACAAGCAAATGGCTGAAAACCTTTCTCCTTGCCTTCATTGACTGTTCTAATGATACCCACCATAATTTGTCACTACCCATAGTTATATACTACCAATCTACCATCCAGAAACATTTGCTCCCAGATGCAGAGTCCCGTCTGCCCGGTACTTCTGAGTTATGCACTTTATGAATATCCTCAAACTCCAACCTATTCTCTTGCCTTTACAAGAGCCATGTGTCTGCAGTCCAAGGCCCCAGCCACATTGGTGAAGCGCACCATTGCCTGAACCTTGGCCTTAATACAGATTCGGTGGAGAAGTCAATATGCTGGCACATCTCTATCCTCATGGTAGATCACACATGTGAGTGGATGCCAGAGAAGCAGGGATGGGTGATTTCATACACCAAGCCCACAGTTTAATTCACATCTCAGCGAGCTTCAGCTTTGTCTTAGACAATTGGAAAAGGAAGTGGCATACTGTCCAGTCGGTAGAGTTCTATTCGGCTTGCCAATACTGTTTATCCTAAAGCCTATTTTGAGGCCAAATGTGTGTTCTATACCAATCGTGTTTAGCTTGCTCTAAATCAACCCAAAGAGCTATTTAATGTGATACGCTCGCTCTCGGATATACCGGCGACTGCTGGTGTAGCGTCTCCCTCATAGACTCTGTGATTCTTTGTCATCCTATTTTGTGGAGAAAATGTATATTATCCGTGAGAAAATTGCATTATCAGGATTCAGGACAGTGGGCACAGAAATATGGTAATGACTGTTGACTCCTTACATATGTGGTCAAGCTTTACGTCTTTTGCTCCCGCTGACATTGTTGCTGCCACAAACTGTATGAAATCAGCCTACCCACTGGATTCTATTCCTCTCTCCATTTTGAAAGAAATCATGCCTACTATTGCTCCTTTGATTACGCAGGCAGGTAACTATTCTGTTGGTTCTGGTGAGATTCCTCCTATGCTGGAGCATGCACAAGTGATCCTGCCTTTAAAGAGGCCTTCTTTGGAACCTACTTTACTGGCTAATTTTTGACCTATTTCTTTACTTGCATTCTTGCATGATGAAATTACTGTAATCTTTGGCTATCCCATTGCTCAGTACTCATCTTGATAAATCTGCGTTTCTTGATCCTTTTCAGTTTGGTTTTCGCCAAGGTCAAGTCACTGAAACAGTACTTGTTTCTGCAGTGGACAAGCTCACACATGTGTGTGATCTCTCTGATATCGGGGCACTGATTCTATTAGATATGTCAGCTGCCTTTGACACCATTGAGCATTCCATTCTACTTGATCGTCTCATGCAGCGCTTTCTTTGTTTAGATAATTTCTGGCAGACCAGTCTCAGTCACTTTCTTTGCCCCGTTATCGGTCATCAGCGCTTCTGGCTTGCAGGGTCCCACAGCACTCCGCTCTTTCTCCCATTCTATTTAATATCTACATTCAGCCTCTTGCTAAACTCATCCAGTCCCAAGGCTTCAGTTGCTATGCATATGCTGATATGACACAGATTATCATGGGACTTGATCTTTCTCAGCTGAACACCGCCTCTCAATTCAGACAGCATCTGTAAGACGTTGGAAACTGGATGAGTGACAATTGGCTGATGTTGAATGGGGATAAGAAAGAGGTTCTTGTTTTTGTTCCATCGTCAGCTGCTTTGTTTTGGACTCCTTTCCTTTGGACTTCTCTTTTTTGGGCCATTCCCTAGCTCTCTCTGGATCCTTAACTTGGCTATAAAATAGCAACATCCTTATTCGCAGAATCCCAGATTAGCGCTGTTTGTAAATCTTGCCACTTTATTCTTCGTACGGTCCTTCCATTTCTGCCTGTTAGTATGACGGCCCCGGTGGTAGCTCCTTTGGTTTTTTGAACCATGGACTACTGCAATTCGCTCTTTTTAGCCCAGCTGGCATATCTCATTCAACTTTTGCAAGTACTGCAGAATTTGGCAAACAGAGTTGCTACACATTCCCTCTATTGGGCACATGCTGACGTTCACTTAATTGGCTTCCAGTGCAGGCCTGGATTCATTTTAAATCTTTGTGCATTGAGCCTTTATGTTACTGAGGCCGAATATTTGCAATCAAAGTTCCATTCATACATTCCCCCATGTGCCCTCCGATCGCAAGACGTTCTCCTTTTGCAGGTTCCTCGCTTTAAGCGTTCACGACTGGGAGGCTGTGCCTTTTCAAATGTGGCGGCTATTCTGTGGAATCGGCTACTGCATACTCTTTGGGCCACTGAAGATCATTTGAAATTCTATCGCTCCTTAAAAACCCATCTGTTTAGTATAGGACTGCTATTCCTTATGGCTGTGTTTGTTGAGGGTTTATTTTTTGCACCAAGATGCCTTGTGGTGTAAGTCAGTGCTTCACAAATAAACTTAACATTCTTTACAAATACACATAACATAACAGTGTACTGAAATGTGGTGCAGAAATGAAGCTCAGAGGAATTTAAGTAGAGTGGATATAGATGTTACAGTGTGTTCAATGTAGTGCTTGATTTCTTCTGGGCAGCTGATGATGGTGGGCAGGTTCAGGTAGCAAGTTGTAGAACACAAGTGTGGGTGAGGACTTGATTCGAAATCCAGGACCTGTACACCATCAGTATGTAGAGCCTTCAAGGTCCCCCCCCCCCATCTCAATGCTTGGTGCCACTGCTGAGGTTGAAGGCTAGCGTGCATGCTGATGAGCTATCTAGAGTGGGGCTGGGGTGCCTGATGATAATCTACCTGTGGTGGGGGCTTCTGGGTCGGCTGATGGACTGCCGGGAGTGTGGGCTGCAGAGCAGACTGATGGGTGTTCCTGGGGTGTTGTCTGGGTTGCAGGTTGGTGGGCTGCTTGGGTTGCTGGAGATCTGCCTACTTTTCCTAGGCAAGTATTCTTTCAGGCTACCTTAGTTGTCAGAGGCAAAGATGTTGCTCCATCAATGGTGGTGAAAAATGTGGACTGTTTGACTCTTTGATTTCTGTGCTGTCTCAACCCCTAATTACTAGTTTGACACTGATATGGCATCCTGTGTGAAACTGTGATGGAATGACTACTTCTCTGCAGGTGTACAAGGATGAGTAGTGGCAAAATCACCTATTCAGCCTTCAGAGTACTACAAACTAACAGTGATTTCAATCATAAAGATGAAACCGGCTCAGTCAAGAGTTATACCTCCTTTGTCCCTTGTGGTAACATGGGTCGAGGGCAGGCTATATTCTTCAGAGTGATGCGAATGGCACATGTGAGAAACCAAAGGGTGTCTCATTTGCTAGTCCCTGAGGATCTCCCTATCAGGTGGCCAGGGCACGGCCATCGCCTTTGGATCCAGACCCTGAGTGTGGACCAGCATTGGAGGATCACCTGGGTGGGGATCTTCAGGGAGTGGGGGGAGGCAACTGATGGTGAGACACGGTATCCCCCCTTTCCTGTGCCCATTCACCATCCTATTTTATAGGATTCTTCAACCTCCCAACCCCCCCTTTCTACACAAACACTGCGCCGAGGAAGAGGGCGACTGAGAGTAAAGAGGATAACACTTACACATCTCATTGGACATGTCCCTTTAATCAGGTCAGGCAAAGTCAGGTACTTGACCTTAATCACATACATCTGATTTCCATTAGCTCCCCCCACACAGATAAAAGGCTGTACATAGAGACACTTTCTGAGCAAGGTGAGACATGAGAAGGAGCAGGTCTTCAGTGAGTGAAGGCAAACCCACTGGCGCAGGATGACCAATCGAGGGACCAGAGCAAAGGGTAGGGAAACCCTGAAGATCCCTGCAGGATGTAGTTTCCTCTGGGAAACTGTGAAGGAGATGAGGGGAAAGCCAAATCCCAGACAAGAGAAAGCCTACATTGTGTTTCAAGGATGCCAGCAAACTTCCTGGGTGAATGAGAGAGTTGGGGAGGCGAGGCCAAGCCTGTGGTATCAACCTTGACTCGTGCATCAAAGCTGCAGAGATCTACGTTGAATCATGTACTTTTTGGTTGAAAGGTCTGAGCCCAACTGAGGGAGACCTACGTGAACTATTGATGCCTTGAGAGCTCGGAGCCTGACAGAGGGAGACCTACGTGAACTTTGTGTTGAACTGTGAAAGAACTTTTAGAAAGCTGAAATAAGTGACTTTAACGTGGAAGGTCAAGCGGGCCTCGACCCACGTTTTGCACTGCCTTTTTTTGATAGCCTGAGCCAGAGTGTGTCATCCTGTTTACGGGGGGCACCTTGCTCCGTGCTGTCCTATGTGGGGAGGAGAGCTGACTCAGCCACCTTGATCCTTTATGTTATAACACTGACTTTCCTTTGCATACACATTCCCCTTTACACACCTTTTGTATAAGAGATAGGGCAGGAATTAGGTTTTGTAGTATAGGCAATTTTGATTTGACATAGACTGACTAGGACTGTGTTTTCATTATTATTTGATGGTAGAGACTACTCCAATCATAGCTATAGGGCAACGTAGGAGTTTTTCCAAACCCCAAAATTCTAATAAAGGTTTTGAAACTTGTAACTTTTATGTCAGTATCATAATTGTGATACCATGCCTCCCTCACAGAACACAGTTGCAACCCTAACAACAATAGGAATGTCCTAACAAGGTTCTATAAATGTATATTTTAATTAAACACACCAATATGCAATATAACTGACTGTAAAAACGCTATCAAAAACCCACTCCTCTAGAAAGGACATAGAACATTCAAAATGTAGATGAAGCAAGCACTCTCAGTAATTTAGCTGGGATAAAATGCAAGAAATTGCCACAAAGTCACTTAAAATGCTATGTTGTGGTAGAAGGAGATGCACAACACTGGTTGATCAGTCTCTAGGGTGCCAAAAGCGCACCATGGGGGCTGGACCCCTCCACAGTGGTGATCTGGTCCTCGAGCCATACAGTTGACCTGCTCTGCTGCTACGATGCAGCGTTGGGCCAGTTTGATAAATGCAAAACATTGATTTGAAGAGGATACCGAAAGCAGCACCGCTGATTCTAATGTTTTTAGGGCATTTGAACTCTGTTGACTCATGTGTGAGGATGGTTCAAAGCTGCAGAATCCAAGAATACGGCTGCTTGGCTGCTTCTGGTACTGCAAGGCCCACTCCAGGAATAAGGGACAAAGTGAGTCTGTTTCCTATTCCCTTCCAATCCAGAGTGTTGGCTGGCACCTGCCGGAGTCCTTTGTCTCCACTGAGGCCTCTGTAGAGGTGAAGCTAGTACAGTGCAGCCCTTGGTCCAAAAGGAAGTTCTCCCCAACGTTACCTGGAGCTGGTCACGGTGCAGTGCTCGTTCTCTGCCTTGGAACACATGTTTTGACCTCTGGCAGAGGGCTTTCAAATGATCTTATCTCCCAACAGGATCCAAAAAAATTCTACTTTCCTTAAGAGTCCAAGATGAATCGAAGGATGAGTGCGAGACCCCTTCCTTATAAAGGTAAAATGTCACAGTGGATTTGATAAAAGCAAGCATGCTTTAAGGGGTCCAATCCCTGTCATGGTGAAAAGTGACTTTTGGCTTTTTGGATCATATCCAAAGTGCTTTGCTGTGCAGGAAGTAGAGCAGAGAGGAAGAAAAGAGAAGTCCACAGAAAACCAAGGTGAGGAACCCTTCCTTTAGTCTCTTCTACTCTCTCTGACCTAACTACGCCCCTTCCCAAGCCTGCAAGCTCAAAGGCCTTTTGGTATGCAACACCCCGGTGTAACGCACGTTCTTCTTTTGTGGGGTCTGCCTCTTCAAAGCGTGGTTGCAAGGAGGAGTCCTGCTGAGAGTTTCCTGGCCTGGAGAGGTGTTACCCAATCACCCAAGGGATCAAGAGACACAGCCCCGCCTTCCTGCATATTGTCCTGCTGGCTGAGCAGAGGGTGGCAGTCTGGCTAGAATCCAAATACCCTTTCTATAACTGGCCAGAGCTCACAGTGTTGACATGAGTATCATACAAATCTGATTTGGCTTCGATCATTTTGTGAACTGAGTCACCATAACAAAACACAGGTATGGCTTATTCGAGAAACCCTGCCACCAGATTGCTAGGTCTGCACAATTAGTGTGGGCTTTGGATCATAGGTGCAGATTTAAATGCAACCTCTGTCTGCAGAGACTTTGCTGTCACAGCAACTGTCAAACAGGGCACCTGTGACCTTTGAAGCTGTTCTGTCCCACTGAAAAGCAGGAGTTGCAAATCACAAGACTGATGCAGCAGGGCCCACGTGTACACTATGCTTTTGGAATGAAACCTTCTGAAAGGGGGTCTGATTAGCTGACCACCTTTTTTGAGACAGAATTATCCTCATTCTTTTATTATTTACTACAAATCAAAAAAGCTACAGCTTTCACACCCTCGCCAGATGACAGTTCATCACATAAACATATTTTTCACACATACAAATTGCTTCTGCTCTTAGTAGGTGCTATTTTTAAGCGTAAAAGTTGGTGCTAAACAAGAGTAATGTTGCTGTATTATTATCGACATATTTCAAAAGTGTAAATCTGAAGCATTCTTAAAGAATGCACGAAAAATTCAGTATCCAGTGAAGTTATTGATGGGGAAAGAACATAAATGGGAGAACAATGTTGTTTTCCTCCCACTAACCAGCACTTTCCCTGCATATTCTAGGCCAGGGGTTTGTTTATAATACTATACCAGTCCTAGAATATGTTGTAAAAATGCTGTTTAGTGGAAGAAAAGTACCATCTTCAACCCTGATGGTGTTATTTTCACTGCTCATCATGTACAGCTGTGACATTCTTGCGCCTTAACAGCCTTAGATGGATAGACCCCTGTTTCTTAAGGCTTAGAGTGGAGGGGTTGAAGCTGTTTGAAGGAAAATTAAGTGTTGCATAAAATCAAGGCATACAACATTTACGTCTTGATTTTATGACCATTATTTGTTCTGATGATTTGGGAAAAATAAGCCCCTTGTGTTAGTACATTTTGCATGGAACCAATACACACATTCTTGCCGCTTCATGACTCCCCTGCACTGACAGCAAGAGATTGCTGTGGAACCTCTCAGGAACTTTTGATTACATAGCCTGATTTTAGCAATTGAAACAGAAGAAATGGTATTACAGGATATTTTTCTCAGGACTTTAGTCCTGCACAAAGGAACTGAAGGCTTAATGAAATGCTGTAATACCGGCGTATCTGGCTAAAAAAAAACAGGTTTTCAGGGCCACCACTGTTTGATTATGTAAATAATTTCCAGATAGATTCACTTCATTCAGCTGTCTTCAAGCCAATTCCAGGAAACCTGTAATGAATTTGGCTTTTGGGAACAGAGATGAAAGACCCCTTAAAAGACCTAGGTCCTTGTTACAAGTTTGGTATTATTCTCTGTACTAATACCGCCTAATTGGATGGCTGTTACTGCAGGCAAATAATAGTGTTCTCTGCACCATTTACAGTAATAGTTCCACATTTTGTAGATCCGTAGGAATATGTGAAATACTGCATGTGGTTATTTCGCATGGGTCAATACCGCCATTGTAAGACGCAGCACTACCTTCATTTGCACCTTGTATTTTTTGTCAATGGGCTCTAAAACCTCTAATTATGAGGTGCAGTAAAGCACGTGGTATTCTGAAAAACTGCCTGTTTTACCATTACTGCAGAACTCATCAAAAGACATTAGCCACCAAATACATAGAACACAAATGTTGGATATATACAGCCAACAGAAATTAAAGGCAGCCACTTGGATTCCATTGCAGTTTGGACATCTTTGCCAATTATGGAGGCCGCAAACTCATTGTGGAGCAGGTTACCTCTTCTTTAGGTAAGAATTTTACTATTTGTTTCTATAATATTGCTGAAGAAATATTATTGATCAGGAGCAGGTCAACGAAGAGAATAAGAACATCTCCCATTGACAGACAGTGACTAATGTCTTTGAATTGTTGCTGTTTACCGTAGAGATTCAAACGTTAAAGCCTGTTTCTAGTGACTGGATCCTTGTAACTTTAATACAATGTGTGGTTCTGTGTAACAATGCTATTAACCCATCAACAACAAACAAATATAAAAACGATAAACCAAGTACAAAACAAAAAATGCAAATCTTTGGAACAAACACTACAGCAGGTCCACATTTAGTGTTCACTGTTTTTGTCAGTCAGCTGCAGCTGTCTGAGCCTTTTCCTAATAGCTTGCTCCTAAAGTATTTAATTTTATTTTTGCAATGAAGAGTCTAATCTCAATGTCCTATATAGTCTGCACACATTTTCAAGTTCTGAAATATTTTTCTTTGAGCAATCCTCAGTCACTTCGCGTTCACATTTGTAAAATATCTTTGATAAAAAAGCAAATTTAGCAAGACTGAAAGAAAACGTGTCTATTCCAGTGTGAATATCGATGTGTTCAGAGTTGCAGCATGAGAGCAATTTTATTCTGACAAATACTGTTAAAATGGAAGGATAAATCAACTTGTAGGTCCTAAGTCAGCAGATTTCATAGTAGAGAAAGGATAGCAACAGAATTACAGCTGTAATTCGGGGCGGTCGCTCATAGTAACAGTGCTTTGTGTCTGTCCCTGGGGTTACAAAATCAAATCTTTTTCTGACAAGCATGTACTGCAAGAGACAAAGCATTTCATTATGTGCCCCATAAGCCCTGGTAACTCTAGAGCCAAGCACTGTACTGGCTCACCTTTCTGATACATTGCTTTCAAGACCTCCGGACCCAGTCCCAGTGATTGTGGAGCTTGTTGCATGAGAGAAAGAACAAGAGGGAATCGTGTTTCTTGCATAGTTGTGGCTGCTTTTGCACTAGAGACAAAAATGTTGCTTGAAATTTCTACATGAGCGATTCCCCTATCAGTGCTCTTTGTGTGAGCCGCCTGTGATTTTTATATTATTGTTTTAAATGTGGACCTAGCTCAAGAGCAGCGGCGCGCTGTACAGAGTGTGGGTAGCTGGCATTTGGGCTGGCATGTTTTAACAGCTAAGTGCTGTGAGGTCTGTGTGCCCGTATGTGCGTCCATTGGAATTAGATCTTGGTCAGGTGTTGTTGAAAGAGCCTTGTTTTGAGAGATTTGTGCAATCAGAGAATTGTGTGGGCATTCCGAGCGGACACCAGGATCAAGTTCCAAAGGTTGGGTTCATGACAAGAGAATGATTTTGTTTGCGGGTCCTCTCTTTGCGGATGAGTTGTGACTCAAGCCGGTTGGTCGAATTGCTGCACGTGGAGCGTGTGCCACCAGATATGTTCAGCTTAGTCGGCAGTTACACTAATGTGCCACTCGTGACTGCTTTGTAGATGATACATGCAGTCTTGAACAATATCTGGGCTTGGAGTGGAAGCCAATGTAGTTTGCGCAGGATGGGGGTAATTTGGTTAAATTTCCATGCTCCCATACTAAGATGTGCTGCAGCGTGGTGTACTGCTTTTAGGGGAGCCAAGTGAGCCGCTGGGAGGACTGGCAGGTGAGCATTTCCCCCATCGATGTGCAAGACCACACAGTCTGGAAGTCCTGCAGTGGGATGAAGTGTTTGATTTTTTCAAAGGGGAGGATTCAGAGCTAGGCTATTTGGGCTTTCTTGGCTATATGTTTCTGGAAGGGCAATGGTGGTTGTGGATCAAATCCGTCTAGGTGCATATCGTTAAGCCATTGTTGAACACATTTTTTTTTTAGAGGCCAGACCAATGAGGACAAATTCTGTCTGGGTTTAGTTTGTGGTAGGCAGTCGACATCCAGGACTGGATGATGGTTAGGTAATCGCAGAGATGAATGATGTCCTGCACACTATTTACTCTCATGTACAACTGAGTATTGTCTGCGTATTGGTGGATGGCTATATTGGATCTTTAAGGAGCGTGCCAAGGGGCTCCAAGTAAAGGTTAAAAAGGATTGGTGAGAGGATGGAGTTTTAGGGTACTCCGCAGCCAGAGTTGGTTAGAACCCAACAAGTTCATCTGAACTGCCTGGTGTCTTTCTGACGGGTAGGCGGTAAACCAATTCAGGACAGTGCCAGAGAATCCCATCCCATCCAGCTGAGTGGTCAAGGAGGATGAGTAGGCATGAGTCGCCCTTATCCATGACCAGCTGGGGTACCCGGTGTTGCCCGTGTCCTGATAGAGTGCTGTCTCATGTGCCCTGGAGGATGTTGCTCTTGTCGGCAAGTCTTGCTTCAGCTTGCTCTGGTGTCTCATGTGCCCTGGTTGATGTTGCTCTTGTCCTCATGTCAGCAAGTCTTGCTTCAGTTTGCTCTGGCATCTCATTTGCCCTGGAGAAAGTTACTCTTATCCTCTGGTCGGCAAGTCATGCTGCTGATTGTTGCTGTGTTTCAGAAGCTCTTGATATTGATTTTCACTTTGCACCAGATGGAGCTTTTCCAAGTGATGTTCGTTTTTTGTGCAGCTTGTTTCAGTCGCTCAATGGCTTCAACACATTTGAGAAGATATTCAAGAAAGATTGATTGATTGTGCTTTCTTCTTGTGAATGAACTTAAGTAAACTGTAACCTTGGCATTTCCCATATTTGGAGTGGCGTGATAAAATTAAATTGTATTTATTTGATTTCCTTTTAAAATGCTTACATTTCAAAGGAATAACCAACACATCGAACATTTTGCTTGAGACACTTTTCCAAATTTTGCCCCCTTCTAGTACCTACTGAATCAGGTTGAGCATCAGTAAATGAGGGTGCCTACGGAGTGTATTTTTTGCATCCAAACATAGATTACAATCTTGCCCCAGACAAATGAGGAAGCCATGCAAAATTTGGTAGCAGTGGGTTCAACAGTGTGGACTTGTATAACCGGGCAAACATACACACACACATATCCAAAAATGTTTTTGCATATAACATTTTTGCATCCAAACATAGACTACGATCTTGCCCAAGACAAAAGAGGAATCCATGCCAAATTTGGTAAACGTGGGTTCAATGGTGTGGATTTGTATAGACGGACAAACATACAGACATACATACATTCAGCTTTATATTTTTAAGATTTGGAGAGCATCGTCCACCACCTAGATAGTGGCTGTCTCGATGCTACACTTTGGATGGAACCCTGACTGATAGTCATTTAGGAGGTGGAGTTGTTGGATCCTGGCAAGTAGATCTGTAGCATGGGAGGTTCGGAATGGGCCTGTAGTTGGTCATCTGGATCTAGGGTTGGTTTTTTCAAAAGAGGTTGTATGAGACCCGTCTTGAGGGTGTCCCGGAATGATCCTTCTGCGAGGGAGGCATTGATGATGCTGAGGAGTGCATTGAACACTAGGAGCATCAATTGTTTAATGATGGAGGCCAGAATTATATCATCATAGTATGAAGTAGCTTTGATGGAGGCAATCATTTTTAGGATATCTGGGGGGAAGAGAGAAGAACATTCGGTCCAGAGGGGTAGTGTGTGTGCCAGGGTGCAGGGGATGCAAATGCTGTGAGAGGTTGATTTGATGGTCTCTCAGATGTTGTATATTTTTTCAACCAAACGTGTTGATTCGGTCATATATTTCCTGAATTGCTGGTACCTCCCAGTTGGGGTCAGGTGAGGGTTTTGAAATTTTAGGAGCTATAGCAATTGGAATCTGCAGTGAAAGTCAGATTTGCTAAACATTCTCTGTTCAGAAAGTGCTCTGAGTTTTAAAAACTGTTGGTCGCTTTGCACACAGATGGGCTTGCTGGCCATTGGGTGTATAATTGAACTTACCAACATTCATATATAAGACACCCCATGTATACTTTCTGCGGCACATCAGTAATTGGCATGCAAAAGATTTTTAGGGCACACAGAACCCAACGTCAAATTATGCAATAAAGGAATTGTGCACACACACACACACACAGTAGCAATTCCCATGTAGGTTCACTTTTAAAAACTTAAATGTCTCTAGAGGAAACCCTTCATGTCATACAGCTGTCTATGAACACATTTCACTTTATCAATCCAGTATTATAGGGTGAGGAAAAGGATAGTGTGCACTTAGAAATGGTCTACTAAAAATAGTCATGTTAGCAGCAATGGGGCTACACTGTAAAAAAAGTGCTCCAGATGATTTTTTCAGTTACAAACTGTAAACCTTGCTTTGTTGGCAAACTTGCTTTGAAGTGGGCAGGGCAGGGAGAAAGAGGAAGATAGTTGACAGTGACAGAAGGAAAGTGTGTGTAAGGAGACAGATGAGTAGGCATGCATTAGTGAGGGAGGGGCTCAGAGGAGAGGGGTGCAGGTATAGAGAGAGAGGAAGGAATGAGAGAAGAGATGCATAGGTATTGCAAGGGTGGCAGAAGAGAGAGGCGAAGGAGATAGGAACAGACAATAGGAGCGGGGAAAGGAAAGACATGGGAGGAAAAGAAAAGGGGTGCAGGTAGAGAGAGGGAATGGCAAAGAAGGTCACAGTGGGAAGAGATTGGTGATGGTGATAGAGGGAAAGAGACTGACAGTCAGAAAGGGAGATACTGGAAGAAAAACACTGGTGATCGAACAGTCTAACAGACCAGAAGTATCCATTAAAAAATCTCAGAGGGAGATAATGTGAAAAGGCCACGGGCATTAGATTTCCCCATCAAGATTAGACAGAATTTGATAGTAGGGGTTACCTTGCCTTACAGTATGTCAGGGACCTTCTGTGGGTTAAGTAACGTCTGGGCTGGGATGGGAGGAGCCTAGTGTGTTGTTGAGGGAGTCCTAGGAACCTCATTAGTTTGAACCATCCCATTCTTCCCAGAACAGTTGGTTAAAACTTTAATAAAACACTTTTAATCTACTATCTTTGTGGATTTCTGTTGTCATCTGTGGCACCTCTAACTTAATCAGAGATCTGCAATAATATCTAGTTTGTAATTTGGTAAAAGGGTTTAAGCCAATTTCACAACAAACAGTTTCTGTACGGGAGAGGCCTTTTTTAAATTCTAATGTTTTAAACATTTTCGAGTTTGTGTGAAGTTCTTGCTCGCTCTATCTCTCACACACTCACACATGCGTGCATGCTTCTTTTTTTTTTAACATTGTAGGTCTTCAGGAGTGGGAGAATTGATAGATCCCCAAATTTATAGTTGAAGCGGAAAAGGACTTGCTTTACAATCAAGACTGTCAAATATAGCTACGTTTCAATAATTTCTAGACTTTTTCCCCCCAATACATTTTGAGGTTTAAATGTGTTTTCTCTCTTTTTGTTTTATAAACTGTAAAAAATGTTACTTATCTGTCTCCAAACCATTACATTTTGAATGCCCAAACAGCTTATTCATTTAAGGCTGAAGACCAATGGCAGTGAATTCTGCCAGCAAAGTCCTTAACATAGGGAAGTGCTGGAGGGGAGACATCCTAAAATAAACCACCTTGTCCAGACTCTTGGACAAATCTGGTAAATAATGCTTAAACACGTTTGGAGATAATAGGTAGTCCTGACACAGTCCACAGAATTTTTCAATGTTGCTTGTGAAATAGCCTCCTCTATCCATCCTAACTTAATTTAGCCCATTTGTCCCTGTTTTCAACAAGGCCAGCCCAGTAGGTTACAACCCCATATAGTTGAACTTGTGCCCTAAAGTTTCCCTATTTACACAGCTGAATAATGCACAGAAGTAATAAAAAAAATGGCAACAAAGAGGCTGCTTTATACCTAGTTTTGTTTTCTTTCTTGCAACATATAACAGGAACTAGCATAGATAATCAGTTCCACATCCCCTACAAAACCCATATGGCCTTTTAGGATCACACCGCGTAATTAAACCCCCTACTTCAGGTATCCAATGAGAATTCTACAGAAAACAATTTGGTGCCACGTCAGAGAGATCAATGAGCTGGTAGCACTTGGTTTCATTTCTGTGTGCCTTTTTTTTAAATAAATAGTGAACATTACTGCACCTAGTCGTTGGAGAGGGGACTGAGATGTTCAATTATGCTATAATGACTGAAAATATGTCTATCAACACTTGGTCCTGCTGGGCAATGAAATGCGCTTCCACCTAGACCTGGGGAATGAGACCTTTCCACTAATCATTTTACAACAATACGCATTTACAAGTTAGCCCAAAGCCTTCTTTGTAATCACTTGCCTACATCACAAGGTTTTAGTGCCAGACTATTATAACACGAAAGAGAAACTATGTTTATCAGGTAATGCCCCCTTAGGTTTCCAGGTGTCCTTTTATCTGTGCCTTTAGCAACAAAAAGCCAAACATTATGGCAGTCTTTGGCAGCCAAAAATAGCATTCATTATAGAGCACCACAGCTAGATATGTTTCTCTTCGCTCTTCATTTTCAGCAGGTGTTTTGCAGAACCTTGTTCTTGTAATGATGTATTCTTACAGATAGAGACATGGGAAGATAAACTGATCAATATGTACACAATTCTTTTATTTTCTTTACATTACTATTGTAATTGGTGCACATTACCAATGATCCATAATATCCCAGAAAATGTGCAAATCTCACCTCTTCCTACATTGCTGCCTATTCAAAACATAAGGCCCTGAAGATTATGTCAGGCTTCCTCAACTCTTTTTCTGTCTTCTTGGTCCCAGTCCTTACTGTGGGGTGAACCCTCACCCGGAGACCTGCAGCACATTTGGCCCCTAAAAATAAAAAGATTCTTCCCAAATGCCTTCAATGAAATATCTCATTTTTTTAGCTGGCTCCTCTTACACTGCAGAAGTATAAAGCCCACCTGGCATTTTAGGATCACACCAGGTAATTAAACCCCCTACTTCAGATATCCAATGGAAATTCTACAGAAAAACATTGTCGCTATGACATCATTGGAAATGGATAAATGCCTGTGTTTTTCAAGATGGAACCACCCATTCACAGCCTATTCATATTCCGTGGCAGTGTGGTGCCATTGCGTTGCAACCCTCTGCTTCCGTGCTTGGGAAAGGTGCTCTGTTGTGATTTCAGTAGTAGATGGTGCCCCTTTCCTCTTCAAGTACATTTTGACAGGTGGGAACGTCCCCTTTGTGTCATTAGTCCCACCCCCTTTTGATATGCTTTTGATATGAATTTTAAAATAAAACATTTTTGATATCAAAGAGATATCAAATGTGTATTTTTATCAGAAGTTTGATATGTTTTGATATGAGAAGGGTATCATTTATATCAGTTTGATATACAGTTTATATTAAAATGATTTTAATATAACGTTTATATCAACATTTTTTAATATGGGAGCACGCGTGTGCGCTGTTGCTTGTTCGATGGGAAAGTGAGTTGTGAGGAGTTAGCCAGCGAGTGTGAGGTGTTGGTGACACTTTTATGATGCAGGAGTGGGTTGTGGCATTCATGGTATGACGTCATGATGTTTTATAAAGCTGGTCTATGATAAACATTTGAATAAAAACAAATAAAAATGTGGTTTGATATAAAAATCTGTGATATAAAAAAATAAACATTTTTAAAAAATGTGATCTTAAAATGAATTTTTGATATAAAACATTTGTGATACTGGATTATTTTTTAATCAAAATGATATCCAATTATTCTGAGTATCAACATTTAAAAAATGTATACCAATTTTTTTATATCAACATTTTAAAAAATTGCTATCAAAAGAAGAACATGTATATCAAAATTAAACATTTTTGATATTAAAACATGTTTTTGATATCCTAATTAAAAAGTTTGATATCACATTTTTATGCCAAAATTTTAAATAATTTTAATATCAAAATTTAGCAAAAATTGATATCTAAATTATCTTTTTTTATATACATTTTTTCACAAAATTCGTATCACATTTTTTTCTATCAAAATATCAGAATTTTTCATATCAATTTATTTACATCAAAATAAAAAAGTATATCAAAATTATATGCACGCGTTGTGAACATATTATGCCAAAAAAAAACAGCTGAGTTACAGGGCCTGTGAATATATAGTTTATAATATATAACAAAATGGAAAGTGAAGATCTAATTCCAGTGTTACAAAAAGAAACACAGGCAAACACATGCAAAATGCTGGGGCACTGGATTCTACCATTCTCCCTGTTGTGCAGAAAGAAGTGTTCCAGCAACACAGCTGCATCTTGCCTTTATTAAAATGCTGCGGCAGGGCATAGATTTCACAGATGATGACACACACAAGAGGCCCGGAGCTCTGACTCAACTATTTTGGTTTCTCTGTTTATTACAAATGATATGAAGCCCCAATCAGAATGATCCAACCTTGCAATGAAGCCCCAAGGCTATTGTAATCACATGCTGCCATTTGCCTGGTGTGACTTAACTGTATTTGCATGGCCCCATTTATTGTAAAGGAAGCATAGCAACCAACGCGCCAGTAATCTTCAGCGGACATCTGAATTACCTATTGTATTCTAAACTCCCTGTGACTTGGAGTTTTCAGAGCTTTAAAGCAGGCTGCATGGGGAATAGGCCAGGTGGGGGTTTCGCTGAGGCGGGGTTCAATGTCTTTAAAACCCATGCTTTGGAAGCCTGCTAGTGGTACCTAGAGGGACAGCCCTGAGAATGACAGGACTATGGGCTGGAAGTAGAAGCCTGCTAGAACATCGCTGCAGATTTCAGGAGATTTGCCCGATCTGTGGAACCCCGGCTGGAACTAAAGACCCCAGGACATCTAAAGCCTGTTGATGAATTCTACTTTTAAAAGTGAGTTGATTCTATGTATTTACTGCAAGCTTGTAAATACATAGCTGTATTTTAAAAGTGTAAATACTTAAAGAAGATGTGAAAACCAAAAAGCTGTATTTTAAAAGTGTATGTTCTAGATTCTAGCTCTGTGTATTTTAATTTATTGGTGCAAACAAAGATTTTAAAACAAAATGTGTGTATTCTTTAGCTGCAGGCAAGATTGCCAACCTACATTTTTATGTACAGAATTGTATTTTTGTTTAATGGGCAACAGACAATTTAAAAACATGTGTTTACTCTCTATGTGCAGGCAGGATTAACTGCCAGCCTGCATTTTTATATATTTAAGTTAAAGTGCACCTGGAAATGGAAAAACTGGCCATGGAATCTACCCGGCGTGATAAGGTCATTTTGTAATTCGCATTTTATGTTGTTTTGCTGGAGAGGGTCTTTGACACGCAGGTTTCTTTTTGGCAGTTAAGCTTTTTTTTAAAGTTGTGCTGGTTTACGAAATTTCCAGCAGCAGGGATATTCTTTGTGTAAAATGAAAGCCTTGGAGCTAGGGTCTATCACCACATACAGTGCTAACAAAGCATGCACTATTATATGACAAGCATTGTGGTTTTATGTAACTAAGCTTTTTCTAAATGTTGAACTCTGACCATGCACACATGAGGCTAAAACAAAAATGCTGCTTTAAATAATGGTGCAAACAAGCACATTTTTAGAAGAAAAAATGCCATTGACAAAACCAAGGAATGGCTGGGGGGGCGAAACATGGAGCTGTTGTTTTTGTTTTTGATTCATTCAGAGGGGCCTGAGGAATGTCTCGGGGCCCCGAACCTTGGAGTTGTTGTTTTTATTTTTAATTCATCCAGAGAGGCGCGAGTAATGTCTGGGGGGCCCCAAAGCAGGGAGTTTTGATTCATCCAGAGGGGCCCGAGGCTCGAACAAGCAGAGTTTTTCATTTAGTTTTGAAAACATGTGTCATGACACTGCTAACAAATGCCAACCAAATGTTGTTTACAGGTGTGATCAGTGTTTCTACAGGTGTGATGGGATGCTATATGATTCATCATAACTTCTAAAGCTGTGTTGTGTATGATATATAATACATTTGTTTTATACCGTTTTCAAGAATAATACTGCATCATGGTTTTTATATACAGCTTTTTTATTTACAATTCAATGTAAGTTTCATGTAGCGCTTAAACAGTAAATAGAAATGTTTGTTTTATAAACTTTTAGAAGCTTGAAAGGCTAGCCACCCGCGGTGATTTAAACTCGCCCGAGAAGCTCACACATACTGTACATACTTTGCTATTGCGCAGGTATTTGTCATTATGGATACCAGGCTACAATACCCCTTTGCTTGTGTTTGCTGGCTGGTCCCTCTAGCTGCAGGTAGAGTTACTTTGTCAAAAAACTTTTAGAAAATGCCCACACCGTGGTATCGCATGACCCCGAAAATATTATTTGGTTTTACAGTTGCTGGCAACCTCTTTACAACACCCTAAAACAGCAGGTTAAACACCTTTAGTTTGTAGAAGGTATGCCAGAGAGTCTCAACAACGATTGTTTATTACCGCCTAGCGTGTTGAATATAAATATTGAGCATAATTTGATGACCGGGGGTTGGGGTGAGAATACTGAACTAGAAAAAGCGTTTACGCAATATTCCCATCACCGCAAATTGAGCATATGTTATATTAGGCAAAAATTATTTAACAAGGGGAAAGGTAACAGATCGATAACACTAAACCCTAGCTATATAGTGTTATTTAAAAACCCAAGGGATAAACGGCAACTAGCTGTCCTAGCCCACCAAATGAATCCAACCAAAACGCATCTTTTCATGCAAGCTTTTGCAGACGCAACCAATAAGCCATATGGATATCTGCTGGTTGATTTAAAAACAACCACTCTAGAGGATTATAGATAGCGCACCAATATATTCCCGCCGGAATTACCAGTTGTCTAAAAAACAACATTAAGCGCAATAGCACGTCAGTACCTGGTCGTCACGCTTTCACCATGTTAACAGGCATACAAAGAAACATTGCGCTGTAGAAAATGCTTGTATATGCATTAATTAATTAATAATTTTAGATTCTAAAATTACCAGGTCCAAACTATACTACTTAGTCGATTGGAAGGGTTACGGGCATCAAGACAGATCCTGGGAACCCAGGGAGAATATTCATGCACCACGTTTGATTAGGACATTTCATCGGAGCTTTCCAGCCAAAACAGGACCAGGCAGAAGAACCACCTTGGGAGGGGCATGCCCATGTTCATGAAGTATTAGAACGCCGCAGGGGGTTGCAGAGTCCAAAAGGCATTACCTGGTGCTCGAATAGCGCATATTTGGTACGGAAAGCCATTTTCCATTCATCTCCTTTTAACTCGGACTAGGTGGTACGCTCCTCTGAGGTCTAGCTTGGTATAAATCTCGGCATCCTTGACTTGGTCCAGCATTTCGGGAATGAGTGGCAGGGGGTAATGATTCTTTACGGTGATCCGGTTTAATGCACGATAGTCGATGCAGGTCCTTAAGTCCCCTTCCTTCTTCGGTACGAAGAATAGGGGACTGGCTGCCAGTGATTTAGATGGGCGGATAAACCCATTTGCCAAGTACTGGTCCAGATAGGATTTTAGATGCTGGTTTTCTGGTTCTGTGAGCGCATAGATTCTGCCACAAGGGATTTGCGCACCAGGTATAAGGTCAATCTGACAGTCATAGGGCCTGTGCGGTGGTAGTGTGTTAGCTTGCTACTTCTGGAACACGTCCTGGAAATCTTGGTATTCTTCCGGGAGAGTACTAGTTGCGCCAAGTGTAGATGCGGCTGTTCTAGGACTCCTAGAGATGTCAAAACTGGATTTTTCTTCATGGTAATAACAGGTGGGAGTGCAGTCATCGAGGAAGGTCAATTTTCTTGCACGCCAATCTATCCAGGGATTATGAACAACTAACCATGGCATCCCTAATATTAGCCGGAGCTGAGGTGCCTTGATGAGATCGAAGGAAATGGATCCCCGGTGTCCATCCTGGAACAGCAGGATTACCCCTACTGTACATTGGGTTACTGGCCCGGAAGCAATTTCTTTCCCATCCACAGTGGTTACCTTTTCTGTGTTCGGCTTGAAACATAAGGGAAGCCCCATCTCTGCTGCCAGTTCTTGATCAATATAGTTCCAAACTGCTCCGCTGTCTATGTAAGTCTCATCGGCGTGCATCCTAGACTGTTGTTTGAGATTGATTAGGATCACTGGTATTGCAAAATGTGAGGTTGGTGGCTCATTCTTCTCACTCGACAAACTGACCTCTACGTTTGTCGAGCTGGGTAGTTTTCCGACTCCTTACTCTCATCCCTTTCCGTGGCTCCTACCGTTCTCTTGGGAGGTTTTACTGGACAGTCTTTTAGGAAGTGCCCTGGTTTTCCGCAGTACAAACATAAATGCTGTTGCCTTCTCTTGTCCCTTTCTGCCTTTGTTAACGGTGGTCGTATTCCCCCGATCTGCATGGGCTCTGCAGTGTTCTCAGACATGCGTGGGGCAACATCCTTAGTCCACAGATACACGGCCCGAGTGTCTGACCTAGACCGATCTGCCTTCCGGTCTTGTAATCAGTGATTTAGTTGCACAACCAGGTTGATAAATTCACTACAGTCTCTGGGTGGATCAACCACCTGGGCCAGAACGTCCTTCAATTCCCCTCGCAGGCCTCGGTGAAACAATGTGTTTCTTTTGTCTTCAGATCACCTAGTTTCAGCAACTAACCTATTGAAGGTTGCAATGTATGTTAATAAGTCTTGATTCCCCTGCCGGAGTGACAGGAGTTCATTGTCTACAGCTTGTTCTTGGGTATGACGAGCAAAGAGCTTTTCCATTTCCCTTTGGAAGCCCCCAAAGTCACGTAGTAATGGATCATCATATCTCAGAAGCGGCACTGACCAGTCTGCTGCACTTCCACTCAGGTATGACAGAACAAAGGCTACCCGTGCCTGATCATTGAGGAACGCACCTGGTCTGCAGAGGAAATTAAGACGACATTGATTCATGAATGCAGCATACTTCCTGGGGTCTCCTGAGAACTGTTCCGGTGATGCTAAAGGAACTGCTCCGGGTAGGGTAATCTGTACTGGAGTGGTGGATAACATGGGTGCTTGTGCTGGTGGGTTATTTCCAGGCAATGGAGTTTGTCCGCCTGTGATTGTAATAACTGCCTACTGATTTCTTCGGTGCGATCCTTGGTTACGACTAGATCCCTTCATAGGGCATTAGTCTCTTGTGTGGCCAAATGAACTTTGGCAGTAATTGTCCTAATAACTGAGCCAGTTGGTCTATTTCTGATGTCTCCATGGCACCCAGGTGGATTATGTTATAGAGTCTGCGCGTTCTGTTATGCTCACCTGGTATACACCGGGATGCCACTCAGCCCTGTTTACTTGATTTGCCCTGGACCCCTTCCCGATCCCGGGTGGTGCCTCCGATGGAAGTTGGGCCTGAAAGCACAGGAGGACTGGATTTAAGTTCAAGTACAGTCTCCTCCCACCTACCCTGGGTTCGACCCGATGGCCCTCTCCTCACCTTGTTGTGATGTCTGGCATGCTCTCCATCCTGCCTTCTTTGCAGTGGTGCATAGTCTTCTGCGGGCTTGAGCGACCGAGTTACTTCACTGGTCCGAGCCCATTTAAGTGTCTTTAAAGGTAGGTCTTATTGTGGCAGTCTTTATATGCCCTTGCCTTCCTTTCTTGTGGTTAATGTATTTTCTTTACTCCCTTAGGTGAGCGGAGGTTCGGCGTGTGCGCAAGAGCGTACTACGATTTGGTAGGTAACGTGCTAAGTGCGCCGCTGTTCGTCTTTTACTTGCTAACCTGTACTCTTTCTTCCTTTTCAGGTTGCAATGGTCTTTTCTGGTGTGTGAGGTGTTCCAATACGATGCCGGCCTAGAGATGTCCAACCACTGTCATGATGCCTACCCCCGGGGAACCAGACCAGGTCCAGCAACCCCGGAAGCAGGCATCAAGTTATTTTGAACAAGCCCAAAAACCCATGCTAGGGGCTGTTTGGGTGCGGTCCTGGCGCCTATGGCGCCAGGCTCATATGGAGAGTCAGTCCTGGTGCCATAGGTGCCAGGCTCATAGAGATGAGCTTACCTGATGCAGACCATGCTGCAGAGCTCCAAGCTAAATGAGGCTTGGAAGGGTTTATTTTACCTAGGGACAATTTTTTACTCGGGTGGAGCTGGGGAGGAATACTTACCTGGGACTACTTTGGAGGCTATTTAAACCTTGCCCGAAGAGCAGCACACACTTTGCGTTATTCTGCATCCAGCAGCGTAACGCTCACTGTGTCTGCAAGCCTGCATCCAGTCTTCTGCCACGCCCGCCTCGAGTCTGCAGCTCCTAGAAAAAGGGAGGAACAGAAGAAGAGGTTAGAATAAGAGCAAAACCTTCGATCCTTACCTGAATTCCGGATCCACTGCACCTTTGAGCTGGAAGAAAGAAGCATTTTACTTGCGCCGCCTCGCCTGCTGCAGCGCCGCGCTGAACTCACCAGCTTTCGCAGCATCCTAACGATCCACTGCATCCTTCTGCATGTTCCCGCCACACTCTGGCACCTAAGGGGAACACAAGAACAGCAAAGGTGAGCCAAGGGAATAAACAGAGGCAATAGTAACTACCCCCATAGACTTAACTGATTACCGCTGGAGGTACTATTCCTCTTCACGGGTCGGCGCAGTCTCCATTGCATCCTCGCCGTACCCCGGCCCCTAAGGGGAACAAAAGGACAACAAGGTGAGACGAAAGGACAAACAAGGGGAACTCTTCTCACCACAATAGACTTACCTAATTTTACCGCCGGAGGCATTATTCCCCGAACTTCATATTTTCTCTCCACACCTGAATAAGGGAACAAGCCACAGGTTACATTCTGGCCTTATTTTATTGAACTGTGTAGGAAAGGCCAAATCCTTACCCGAACTTCGTCAGCTACCACGAGTAACTCTTCGCTGTGGTCAAGCTGCAAACTGCAAGGAATCGGACAAGAGTGAAAGTCAGACATGTGAACTCTTACGATCTACATACTTTTCGGAGTCAATATTGTTCTGGAACTCACCACTTCCTTTGAGCCAGTGAAGCAACTGGTTATCAATGCGCCCCTACGCTCAATGCAGGATGGAGAGCTCATCTTTTCAAACCATCAGGTGAGACTATAAGAGGGGACATCAAAGGTGATCTGTGGGGAGAACAGCTGGGGTGGGGGGATTTACGCTCAATCCCATGGGTGGTTAATTCCCTTTCTCCATTTACAGAAGAATATTCCTATGGGCCAAGCAAACAAAGCTAGGTGGGCCAGTCCAGTCCAGTCCGTCATCTCGGCCCTAAGCGTCACATTGGTGGAGACCGCAGCTGTCCAATTCTGATCGACGCCTCTGTGGGAACCAGGTGAGCGTAACAAACCAGGTGAGGTTCTCATGATGACTGAGGCTTGCGCCGTAAGTAACTTGTTTTAACGTTGTCTTTCTCTCTCTTCCTCCTGGTTGCTTCATTCTGGTGCGTTTGCGGTGTCCCGAAGATGCTGATGGCTGGATGGATGACCGCGAGCAGCAGAAGCATGGACGAATGTCGCGCTGAGGCGGGATGGAATTCAAAGGTAAGTAGAGTCTACTAATGATGTTCTTTGTCTCCTCTACAGGTCTGTTGTTCAAGGATCACCGGTATCAGGACACTGGACACAGTGAGCGTCACGCCGCTGGCTGCAGAATAACGCGAAGCGTGTTCTGTAATTAGGTTGTGGTTTAAATAGCCCTCTAGAAAAGTAGTCCGGGTAAAGTAGTCCCAAGCTACCACACCCCAAAACACTGTACCGCACAGTCTGGTTCTAGGAACTCTACTGTGTGGGTGCCTCCATTTTGGCTGAAAGCCCCAAATAAAAGTAGTCCCTTCAAGGATGTTTCCCATTCTGAACATGAGCCTGGCGCCAAATGTGCCAGGACGGACTCCAAGAGAGTCCTGGAAGGTAGTGCAAGGCTCCTGAGGCCCCAATGGAACCCCGAGTCCTGACCCTACCGGGCATGTGGGCATGCCAGTGGGGTTTTTTGGTCAAGGGTCGTGACAAGTACATGGACGTGATTAGAAAGGCATTTACGAGTTTTGGGGGTTTTGTGTGGGTGCGTTACGATGAAGAATTTAGGGCAAGGATGGAAGAGGACAGCCAGGCGGTCTGGGGTGAAATAGATGTGGATCTCTGGCTGCAGTGGATGGCACTGACAAAGCCAGCCCCGACATTGCATACAACAAGTGGTTTGTCTGTGCCGTTCCAGCCCTTTCTTGGTCGCCCTGCCCACGAGGGGGCAGGGGGAAGAGGCAGAGGGCAACCCTCAGTGGCGTGCTGGGCCTTTAATAAGGATGGCTGCACAAGGACAGTATGTAGGTTTAGACATGAATGCAGTAGGTGTGCAGGGAGGCACCCAATTACTCAGTGTTTCCAGCAAAGAAACAGGGGGAGAGGGCGAGGAGCATGCAGGGGGGTTGTGGGAAAGGCTTTTTACTCCAATTAAATTGGAGGTGTTGGAGAAGTGGCTTGAATTTTATCCAGACATGGAGGGAGCAGAGACCTTGGGAGATGTTTTCGTTATGGTTTCAGGCTGGGTTACCAGGGGCCAAGGGTGCGTCATTGGGCGGAGAATTTGAAGTCCTCCAGGGAAAATAGTAAGAGAGAAATTGGGCAAGGAGATAGCAGCAGCTAGGGTGCTAGGGCCATTTGCTGATCTGCCAGGGGATTTAGTGGTTTCCCCACTGGGTGTTGTACCCAAGAAGGTCCTGGGGATTTTAGGTTAATTCACCATCTGTCATGGCCAGAGGGCATGTCAGTAAACGATTTTATTGCTCCGGAGGAGTGGGGGGGTTGTATATGCAAGTGTGGATCAAGCGGTGGGTTTGGTGAGTAAAGCAGGGTGCGGGGCCTTCATGGCCAAGTGCGACATTAAGGCGGCTTTCAGGTTGTTGCTGGTGCATCTGGAGGATTTTTGGCTGCTGGGAATGCAATTTGAGGACTGTATCTATATTGACAAGGCCTTGCAGATGGGGTGCGCAATTTCTTGCGCCTTGTTCGAGTTCATTTTTGCAGTGGGTTTTTTCATATAGTTCTGGATCGGAAGGGGTATTGCATTACTTAGATGATTTTCTGTTCATTAGTGGGCCGGGCAAAGAGAAGGAGTGCGGGGAGATGCTATGGATGTTCCAGGACCTGATGGGAGAGCTCGGGGTGCCGATGGCAGAAGACAAAACAAAGGGACCGGCAGTGGTGTTGAACCTTTTAGGGATTGAATTGAACTTAGTGGCTATGACCTCATGCTTGCCGCACAGCAAGGTGAGCAGACTGGTAGGTTTGCTAGAGAAAGTGGTGGGGGCTCAGAAGATGACGCTAGTGGAGATGCAGAGGCTGGTGGCGCATTTACATTTTGCATGCAAGGTGGTGGCCCCAGGGCAGACTTTTTGTAGGACCATGGCGCGTTCCATGGCGGGAGCAAAGTGCCCACACCATCGGGTAAGGGTTTCAGGGGCAGTTCGGGAAGACTGTAGGATTTGGTTGCATTTTCTGGAAGGTTTTAACGGCCTGTCCATGTGGCTGCAAGGGGATCCGGTGTCATGGGAAGTGCAGATATTCTCAGATGCAGCAGGTGCGTGGGGGTTTGGAGTGTTTTAGGGAGGAAAATGGTGCGCTGAGAAGTGGTCATTGCGTTAGTTGAAGTAAGGGAGAAGCATAGCATTTCTAGAATTTTTTTCCTTTGTTGGTTGCGATGGAGATGTGGGGGAAGGAGTTGCAGAACAGGAAAGTGAACTTCAACATTGACAACGAATGCGTGGTTCATGTAGTGAACAGGCAGTCGGAAAGGGATCAGAGGGTGGCGAGTTTAATGAGAGAGTTTGTTCTGAGTTGCATGGAATGGAATGGAATGGAATGTGGTGTTTAGGGCAACACATGTGCCGGGGAAGGATAATGGCATTGCTGATGCATTATCTCGTTTTCAATGGCAGAGATTCCGTGGATTGGCTCCAGGAGCGGAACAGGAGGGGCTGCGGATTCCGGAGGAGCTGTGGAAGATAGGATGTTGAGAGCTCTTTCTTTTGTGGAGGGTTTGGGGCATCTAGGGAGGCATACAGGAGAGCATGGGAGGATTTCATAAAAGGGGAGCTCGAAGATGGAAGGGCAGGAGGGATGCGCAAGAGCAGAGAAGGGATGATGTAGTCAACTTCCTCTTGAGGTGCATGGATAAGGGTTGGTCTAAGGCAACTATAGCGGGAAAGATGGCCGGGGTCGCTTTCTATGGGAAATGGTTTTGGGGTTTCCAGCGAGCGCTGGAGGAATGGCAAGCAGAATGTTAGAGGGATGGGCAAGGGAGAGTAAGAGGGGGAAGGACAGTAGGAGGCTGGTATCGCCGTCTCTATTGGTCAGGTTGTGTCAGGCTGTGGAGGGGGTCTGCTGGCCGGCTTGGGAGGGAGTGATGTTTGCAACTTGCTTTACATGGTTGTTCTTTGGGTCCTTTAGGGTTTCTGAGCTTGTGGGAGGAAAGAGTGGAGTAAGTGGCCTGCATTGGGAAGATATTTATTTTTCAGAGTTGGGCCTAGACATCAGGATTAAGAGGTCAAAGACGGATCAAAAAGGAAAGGGTTGTTGGGTGTTGCTGGGTTGGGGCAGTAAGGATTTGTGCCCTGTGAAGACAGGTTTGGCGTGGAATGAGCTATGTGGGGGAAGGATGGGTTTGGTTTTTTGGCATGAGGATGGGGTGGCAGTATCAGCAGCTCATGTTTTGGGGATGCTAAGGAAGGTGTTCAACTCGTTCGTTTAGGATGGGTGCGGCATCTGAAGGTAGTCGGTTGGGCTTATCTGAGGATAAGGTGAAAAGTTTGGGACGGTGGAGGTCCGGGAAGTACAAAAGGTATATTAGGGACTTGGGTAAATGGGCTGTTTGAAATAGGGTCGGGCGTGTAGGGGAGGGCTGAATGTGGTGGGGTGGTCATGACTGGAAAGTGACATTGGAATTTCTTTTTCAGGTGCAGCGTGGAGGCCGGGGGAGATGCCACAGATTTGGATTGTGGGCCACTCTATTTTTAAGTGGGTGGGGAAGGAGGCGGAACAAATGGTTTTTGGCACACAATTGGGTTGCAGCTACAAAGTGGCACTGGTAAGGTGGTGAAGTTTGGGGGGGGGCTTCACTGGGATCAGCTGCTGCCTATGTTGGCAGGGTTGAAGGAGCGCTATGGGTCTCCAGAGGGTGTGATTATTCATGCAGGGGAGAATGACCCAGTAATAGACACAGGTGTGGCTCTGCTGAGAAAAATGAAAAGGGTTTTGGTATGGGTCTGGGAGATGTGGCCTAAGGCAAGTGTAGTGTGGACTAAGCTGTTGCCGCAGAGAGTATGGAGAGGAGCGAGAAGTGAGGGAGCAATAGAGCGGGCGACGAAGGGGATAAATAGGGAGATGGTAAAATGTTGTGACTTGGTGGCAGTGAGGGTTTTGGAGCACAAATAAATAGTACATGAAGGTTTCAAGATTTTCCGGGAGGACGGCGTTCACCTGTCAATTTATGGGAACAGTTATTACCTTTTGGATTTGACTTTGCAGGTGCAAGAGATAATAAGGAGTTGGAAGTAGAGGGAAGTTGGGAGGGGTGGGGCAGAAAGAACACCTCAGTGGAGGATTTTTCTGTTGCTGGGGGCATGGCACCTTTAGATGAGGGGGGAGTGAAGCACAATGGGGGAATAGTGTGGGAATCATGCGGGTGGTGCTGTTTGCACAAACGGGCTACCCCGGGGGAACAGGTATTGAAAGGGGGGGGCATGGCCCCGGGGAGAAAGCGGGACGCCTTGAGAAGATGGTAAGGAGACGGTAGGGACCAAGGGATGGGTAGGGAGGAAGTGGAACTGATTTAATTATTTAATTGTTGGGGGGAACCAAAAGTGTTTAATTATTAAATTGGTTTGGTTGTTAAAACATGTTGTGTTAGTCTGTAAGGCCAGGGAGCCAGGTTAGCGGTTAATTGTGAGCTTTGGCCTGTCACATTAAAGAGACCTTTTCCACTACAAGCTAGTCTGGGTGTTTTGTGCAGTAAGCCCAAAGGCCATCCAACAGACATGTGAGCCTGGACCCTGTCCCATACCCACTACAGGGATAGCTCGCTGACTGACTTGCTCAGATGGGGGCAGGTGCCTACATCATGGGCCACCTGCCCCCCCTCTACAGCACTATGACTCCTTAAAAGACAAGGTATGGGAAGGCTAGGTGTGTGTGAGGATTGGGCATCAATCCTGCACCCGATGGGGGCAGAGTCTTCACCATGGACCGTCTACCCTCCACCCCTGCACATAATGACTGCTAATAGCCCAGCTCGGTCATATAGGGGAGAGGGCCACACCAGCCCGAGGCCATCCCCTGCCTCCCATGCCCTGGCACAGGAGCAAGGAACCCCCCTGATGCCCCCTACAGAACAGTGACTATCAATGTGTTGGGCCGGCTTGGCCAGATAGAGAAGAGGGTAGGCCCACTCTCCTCCCAGCTTCCCACAGGGGCACCATGACCTAACCACCCTGCCCACACTAAAGAGAGTAGTGAGCAAACGAGGAGCTACAAATGGCAAGGATACCAGGCAGTAGTTAGGTACCCATTCTTTACAGGTAATATTGGGTAGAGCTTTAAATAAGTCTTCCTAGAACTTTGATCCTGATTAGTGCATATGCACCCCTGCTTAGCTTTGTAAACTGATGTTGATTAGCCATATCTAGAGTTGACCTTACGTGATTATCTTTGCCTCCAATGCAACTTGTGTACCTTTGCCTCCAACAAACCCAGAAATGTAAATCTCACTGTAACCTACGCCGTGATACCCAAGGGTTTGGGCGTATAACAAATCCCATAAATAAATAAATAAATGAATAAATGCATAATTTGGGATGTAGGAATGGAAGGCAAGAGCAGGGGTTTTAGATGTGTGTGGCAGGCAAATGCCAGGGCTGCAGGGGGCACATGAAGTTTGAAAGGGGTTGCTCCTCTGCCTTTCACACACCTGAGAACACAATCATGTGCGATTAAGAGTTGTACAAATCATTGCAAGTGAAAAAACAGCGGGAGAAGATGGCATATTTATTTCTCGAATGAACCAAAACTATGTCGAAATGCTTACAAATGCACGTTTTATTTTAATTGAGCAACCTTGATTCAATACCACTGAAACTGCGAGAGATCTTCAACACGTTTCTTTTCTATTGACTTTTAACTGTCTCAGGGCACGACACTCTGCTGTGGATGCTTATGTCGGTAGATCGTTCATACCATACAGGAAAAGCTATTAAAAAAATCAATGCCCAGAGCGTATCTCTTAAGTGCAGAGCAACCTGCCGCGGGCTTTTCATCTCTGCCTTTTGCAGGATGGCTTGCCCTGCACGGTCTCAAGTAGTGCTCCTGAGTGATACTTACAATAACCCGAAACCCCTCAGGGGGATGGCTCTGTGAAATGCCATATGATACAGAGCCATGTTCGCCCTGTGCTTCTGTTTTTAACCCAGCCAGCGGAAGGGGTCATCTGACAGCTACTCATTCGGTTTTCTCATGAAATGGTGGCTTTAGTCCAAAAGTTAGCATCAACATAAAAGTATTGGGATATCTACAACAAACGGGAATAATATGCAGGTGATTAATAAGATTGATCTGTCCATCCCAATTGATTGAACATTACTAGACCTATCAAAATGAACCCTTTATCTATGATGCATATCTATCTATCTATCTATCTATCTATCTATCTATCTATCTATCTATCTATCTATCTATCTATCTATCCATCTATCCCATGTTGTTCGAAATATATGGAACCCTACACGTGATGTTTTATGGCATACCTGATTCAAATGACCTATAGCTTTAGCTATGAAAACATACCTGCTTAAAAAACGACCTTAACATTATGTCCCCAAAAATTAAGCCGAAACTGAGCATTCCTTAAATTGATCAGGCCCTTCAGCGTGGGGTATTTAAAATGAGAATTTAGCAGTTCATGTATGTGACTGAGGGTAAACTGACACCATTTAAACTTGGTGTTTTTTTAATTGGCCACTTATGTGTGGTAATTGGTGGCAAACACACACGTTCGTCACTAGATGGCAGCACTGTTTAAAGCACATTGGGAGGGCGCCGGATGGACTACACAGGACAATTAAAGCCCATGGACGAAACAGGACAACAGAGAGATGCTGATGAACCGATGCTGCAGGACCAAGCGGGACGGCAGAGAGTTATGCCACAGTCAGCTAGCATTGTTGTGTGATTGGGAAGTGTGCAGAGTTCATCAAATATCACCAACATATCTAATTGGAAGTTCCTATTAGACTGTAAATAACGTAACTTCCATAATACAATGGATACACTAGATGCTTTGTGCTACCCCACAAAGAGAACAGTTTCATGCACTCGCCACCTACCATCTCACTATTTGTGAAAAGGTTGGCGTAATGACAACAGCTGCACGTTCTTTGATCTATTTATGCCAGTTGCACTCCCCTATGCCCTCTGTTTTCAACCCGCAGGCCATGTTTCATATGTCAGCACGGTCCGCTTTCCCGCTGTTCTCGAGTGTTTTTTTTTTCTTATCCAGTGGTGGTTCTCTCGGACTCTCAGTTCTCCCTCCCCCACTCCACCCAAACGACTCTCTTAGTCACCTCTTCGCCCTTCTTTCCTGCATGCCACATCTTGTGACAGCCCGTGATGCCTTCCCCACCCTGATTTTACTCGTGGTATTTGTGCCCCTACAGTGCTTTTAAAGCGGAGGGGAATATTCTGGTGTAAGCTTATCGGTATAGAGGTCAGTACTAAGTCTGATACCTGGTCCCCAGGGCAGTGGTCTGTGGGCCGCCAGACCCTGCGGATGTGGATTTCTGGGAAGCCACTCCTATGCACTGTGTAACCTGTAGATGGACAAGGCCTATCTAATGTACAGATAATCGCCTTGAACAGAAATGACTGATAATATATATGCACTAGGGGACTGCTCTGGGCTGCAAGAAACACTTTTATGAAACATGCCCTTTTGAATTGCACTGAATCTTATGAACAGCCCATATTTCCTATGGGCCCGCATTCTGTTCTCTTCTATGAATTGAATTAACTTCAAAGTTCTGGAATGTTCCAATGCTCCGGCTTTGCTGCACAGCCCATCCCCCACATCCTGTTTACCAGACCTTTAATTTTGTGACAGTTGGAAAATGTTATGTTTTGTCCACTCTCCCTATCCCTATAATGGAAAAAGGTCCAGGCTCCTTCCCCTTCAGCAGGCGACAACCCATACGTGATTAACTGCAGGATGTCTAGTAGATACTTTGTGCAACCTGTATGCATTTTATTTATTTTATGAACTCAGAAACGTTGTCTTATTTAATTGTTAACATTATTATATAACTTAATTATTAGGAGTGGTGTAATGCGTGTTATCCAGTTGCCTCTTCATTTGTAAGTTTTTATGTGTAGATCTGATGTTGCTATCATATTTTAGTAAATGTTACTAGCTCAGTGATCCGCCCACGTCTCCCACCACCACCACCACTACAACAACCACCTGGACTGTCACTTTGGTTGTTTTAGCCCAATCTCCTGGACCTGTGTGGCTTTTTCCATGAAGACCTGCTTGAGAAATGTTGCTACTCTGTGTTCTGCTGTCGGCCACCTGAGGCGTGCCCCCATGTTGATACCAGGCCTGTCTGGCATCTCTCCCGCATGCTGCTGGAGGTCTATTCCCATGATGGGCCCTGAGACCTCCTGTGTGCTGCCTTGCAGCTTTTGAATTGCTGAGACCATGGCAGGAGGTGGTCCTTGGGATTCATGTGAGCACCCTAGATACAAGTGGTGGCTGCTCCCAGATTCCAACAAAATATACTTGTATTTCCCAGTTCCTGGGCTGACCCTTCTCCTTTTCAGCCCCTCTGGATTGTCTGCTTCCTTACCTTAATTTGCCTATATTCTTTTTCAACACCTAGTGGTCTCTATATTTGCCCTGCACAGTTCACAGAATAAATCGTTTTCTTTAAAGTGTACCCATGGTGCACCCCTTTGATTTTTCCCCTTTTTTCGATGTGCATATGACTATGCTTTGAGTTATGTGCTTTACTAACCAGTGGTACAGTCATCCCAGCCCTTAAAAGGTGGTGCTGCACTCACGTTTTCATTGGTGGATGCTTTTCTGAGTTTTGGTTTAGGTGCATGTAAAGACTGGAGAGGGGTTATCTGTACTCCTGCCCTCTATATGGCAGAGTAGAAGCACAGAGCACCCAGCCAAGATTCTCTGTTGTTGGTAGCAATGGACGAGCAATCAAGGCTTCGCTCTCAGGAGGTGATGCAGGCTTGTTCTTAAGTACAGTGTAGTCCGCAAGCCCCCACAAAGGAATGTCCACACACTATGTTAGTGATAACTCAGTTCTTTATATAAATAAGGCTCAAGTTATATACGCAATCACAATAACACACTTTGTGCTCAGGCAATACTATAATGATAAATATAAAAAGTCTCTATGTGGTACCACAATTACTATTGATTCCATTAAAATGCACCAACTGCTGACAGTTTCAAATGACATACAACTCAATAGCAAAAGGTATCAACAATAGACTTTGGTGGAAAACAAGTTGGTTAAACGATGGCAGAATACTGGGCCCCTACCTCTAGCCACAGTTCTGTGTGAGGATCTCCCCACTTGGGCAACCTGTAAATATAAAGTCGAAGTGGAGTCCTTCTTGAGTGAACTCCCTTTAAGGCAGGTGGCACGGATTGTCTCGATTCCTCGAAGAAATGGGTGAACAATGTTGTCGAGGCAGCAGCTTCTGTCCTTGCTGTGCTCGTCGATGATCGGGCGTGGACGTCCTGCGAAGGGGAGACGTGCAGTGCACCTCAGCGATGATAGTTCATTGCCGCCAAGAGTCAAATAAAGAACGTAGGGCCAGCAAGGGCATCGGCTCATCAGCGGTTGGCGTCAGTGATTGGGACTCGACCACAGCTGGCTTTTGGATCTCTGTTGACGTCTTTGAGGACTTAGGGTGGTGGGAAACCCACAGGTGGATTCTCCTCGGTTCGTCCGTGACCTTGACTTTCTCCAGCGGGACAAAAGCGGTCAAAGGTGATGAGCAAGGGAGTCCTTGATTTCAAAGGGTCTTAGGCAATGGAGCGCTGCAGCTCCGGTCGACAGTGATGGTCATCGACGGCTATGGACTTTAATGTCCGGGTGATTCGCTTCAGATTCCTCGGCGGTCCCCGTCTCTCCGGTCGGCAGCCTTTCGATGACTGACTTCAAGGGAGCCTTGGTGAAGGTTAGCTGGTGTACGATGTCCCCTTGTAGCTCGGGAAGAGGTCTCCTAGACAGGTCCTCTTTTGGATCAGTTCTTGGAGACACAACAACTTTCGGATTGTGGTGAAGGAAAGCAGCAGCAAAGCCTTCTTCTTCCAGCTGGGCTTCAAGTATAAGCATCAAGTTTCGACTTCAGCTTCTGAACAATTCCAGTAAGTGAGAGGCCCACAGATATACTGTTCTGTCTCTCATTCACACTGCTGAGCCAGTCTCAGGCAGCCAACCATTCAGAAGGGCATTCAGCAGGCATGCATCCAATCAGGCTCACAGTGCATTCAGGCCATTCTTCTCCATCCAGACACTCAGAACAAGGAATATGGATTGGGAAAAGTAGCCAGCCATTCAGTACTCCACACTGCATTCATCCCAGTTTCAGGCAGGGTTGTCTAATTCATTGTGTCACACCAGAAACCAGACACCCATAACATGAAATGTATATTGGTCACACACTCCAGTCACCCAGGTCCTACCCCAAGGGTGTACCCACAACATACAGTCACTGGGAAGCCAGTCTGGCCTGGACTTCCCCACAATACCATACATGGAACTTTCACCCAACAGCCAGTCAGGGGAAGGGACAGAGTCAGGGCTTCACAGGTCTTTGAGAAAACAAGGAAACAGGCAATAGAAAGCAAGAGGCCACAGGGGCCATCTTGTCCCCTATCAGGAATCAACTGATTCCAATGGCAGGGCCTGGGTATCCCAAAATGGAGGATACTCAGAGCACCTGTCAAATTCAGCATGGAGCTGCCACCAGCCAATACCCTGCTCTGTGGGACACACACAGGTGCCCAGAAACAAACACTAGGAGTACAGGGTTGTAACCCCCACCCATGGGTAGCATAAGGGTATCCCAAGGGTCTGTTCACCAAACCAAAAAGAGAAAGAGCTGCACTGCCAGGACTCCCACATGGACTCCTGTGCAGAAAACAACACAGAAAACCCTTGATAAGGGAGTATAGGAAAAGGATTTGGAGGCCCTGTCCCTCCAATGCATTTCCAGCATCACAGTGCAATACCTCAAATCACAGCTTAATGTCCCACACATTTGCCATTGAATGTATGTATGCCCTTTTGTTCAAGGTCGTGAACATGGTGATGGTGCTAGGGGTTTCAGACAGTTCCCCTGAGGTCCGGGAATGTTCACTCTGTATTTAAGCCTTGTGTGGCCCTCTCAAGTGTTAAAATGCTGTAAATACCTTTACTGTGCTATGAATTATGTGTCTGTAAATCACTACCCGGACACTTGCAGCTCATTATTCATTGCTCCTGCACAGGATTGTGGGTCGACTTATCCCCAGTGTTTTGGGAGTTGGAAGGCTATTGAAAGAGTCATGTAAATTGTGTGTAAAATGTTGCATCTATGTATGGGGTGATTAATTCATTTTAAGAACCGACCACAGGCCATTGAAAGCAATTTTCGCATCTAAAGAATTGGACAAGATGTCGAGGAGAGTTGCTAGTTAATTGGCAAGGATGCAAAATCATGTATTTAAGTTAGATGTGATTCCGGGTTGCAATAACATTTTAGCGGATCATTTGTCACCATTGGTTGGCAGCGAGGATGAAGGAGAATTGGAGTCAATGGAGCTGGTTTATATGACTCCCGATGGTGTGAATAGTCGTACTGAGTGGGAAGTGGTGGTGACAGACAATAAAGATATAATGTGCCTTGCAGGGTCTGGAATCAGGATGGCCCCAACAATGGAAGTTGGGAGGAGAAGCAAGAGCATACATGGAGGTAAGGTAATTAAGTGTTGATATACAGGGATGTTGTACATGTGCGAAAGAATTGTAGTCCCGAGAAGCTTGTGGGCAAATTGGTAGATGGTGCCCACATTGGTCACATAAGGATCACTAAGACCAAGGCAGTGTTGGGATTAAATTACTGGTGGCCGGGTTTTGATAGAGCAGTTGAGAGGAGGTTGGAGAGTTGTGTGGAATATGAAAAGGAAGGAAAGGGTGTGAAAGCATGTGCCCGGCCTCTGTTAAAGCCGTATGTACCAAAAGGGGTGTGGGATGAGTTAGCGATGGATATTTTGGGTCGAGTTGGTATTTGTAGTAGCAAGAGTAGGTTTGTTATTGTTCTAGTGGATTTATTATAGAGGTGTATTGAGATAAAGCTAGTGAGGGAGGCTGATGCAAGAGTGGCAAAAGTGTTTCTGGAGGAGGTCTTTGACAGGGACAGATACCCTGGCAATATTCTCACTGATAACAGGAGCCATTTCGTAGGGAGAGTTATGAGTGAATATTTATCAGAACTGTGCACAAAAATACTGCGTTGTACCACCTGAAGTGTAATAGTGCTGTGAAAAGGGTGAACAGTAGTATCAAGGATGCTATAAGGGTCATAGGTGTATTTGAGGTGAGTAGGAAAGATACTGTGAAATGGAGGATCTGTGCCCTGAGAAGATCATCACACGCAGTGATGGGAGTGAGCCATTTGAGATGATGAGAGGGTGGAAAGGTAATACCAAGTTGTGTCCTCCACGGTTGTAGCAGGCAAGGGCGACAGAGGACGAATTGGAGGATGCGTAGATGAGGGTGGATCGGAAGAAATAGAGGTATGTACGTTAGCCCAATGAAAGGAAGGTGGGCAGGGAGTTTGATATGTGTGTCAGTGATTGGGTGAGGATAAGAAAGGGTGTTATGAAGAGGAAGGGAGATCCTCTTTACATTGAGCCATGTCACGGAGAAGGTGTTGCGAGGAGCCGTACAGATAGATGGTGGGCAGGTGTGGAATTTAGGTAGTGCTAAAAGTGAAAGAGCCGAGCTACATGTGAGGTGCCAAATAAGGAAGGAAGGGAGGTTTGTTCTATCTATACTGGTTGGCTAATAGATGGTGTGTGTGGTCTGGCGAAATGTAGAACCCCAATGCATTACCAGTGCAACTGGGGTTTCTGAGATGTCATTTCCATGTATCTTCATGCATGCCTAATAAAGACACTAAATTGACTCACCTGGCATTCATCCTTATATCAGGAATATATGGTGAAATACCTTCTGATAGCTTTATAAGCTAGACCTTGCTTTGAAAAGTAGCAATCTGGCTTGCACTTTGTGAGTGTCAGGCAGCCTATTAGGAGGTATGCATGCATTTCTTGCACAGATAGTTTTTATTTATTGGTATTTGTAATGCACACAATACAGCAACATTGTGTCTCAAAGCACATTAAGACAAGAGGGGTAGATAGGGATGGGGAAGAAGGTATAAAACAAAAACAAAAACGTTCTTAAAAGGCTTTTAAAAATTTGGAACATGCATGTGATATAGAATTAGAGCAGGGGATAGGGGCGGTGGGGAAGTGCAGGGGGAGAAGGGAAGACAGCAGACAAAAACCAAACCAAACACTGTGATTACGTCGTGAGACGATTTAGAACGTGCAAGTGCTGAGACATGAAAAAGCAGGAGAGGGGAGGAAGGGTAGTGCAGGAGGGGAAGAAGGTAAGAGGGGAAGAAGGTTTAAGCCTTGTGTGGCCCTCTCAAGTGTTAAAATGCTGTAAATACCTTTACTGTGCTATGAATTATGTGTCTGTAAATCACTACCCGGACACTTGAAGCTCATTATTCATTGCTCCTGCACAGGATTGTGGGTCGACTTATCCAAAGTCAATTACAAAGTGCAGGAAAATGTAGGTAAATTGTATTAAGGAAAGACCAGACATGCAATTATGACATGCAGGTGAGAGTGACTACAGCCTGTAAAAGCCTTGCCTCAGGGAATGAGGGGCTACATCAGCATTGTGAGAAACCTGAAGGTGTCTCCCTGTCTTTTAGATGTCCCTCCCTACCTCGGGAATACTTCTGTAGGAACGTCTGAATTAAGATCGACATTAGAAAGCGCCACGACTTTCCAGCCCTGCGCCAGCGTCAGCCGATTTCCTCGGCTTGGTGACCCGATCATTTACTGGCCGGTCGATGCACTAGGAATTCCACTGATGAAGAGAGAGTCCATTCAGCGGATTTTGGGAGACGCGCGGCTTAGTTTGTAGCAGCTTGGATCAAGTTGCAGTCACAGCTCAATTTCAAGTCTGGGTGGCATTATTCCACAAATTACCTACCGTGGGTGTCTGCCACTGTGAAGAATCCACCTAAAATTAGGCACTGTAAACCGGTGTTTGCATCCACCTCCCATTGGATCAGAAGCCAAACTGACTGTCAGCAGAAACTAGCCGCTCTGATGTTTTCAGTGTCCAACCCCCACTCGTCAGCAGTAGTGTGTGGTTGGGTAGAGTCCGTTTCCGATTGGGAAACTCCTCAATTTGACAAACGTTGTTATTGTTTTGTATAGTCTTTCAACAATTTTTAATGTGAGTTGTTTTTTTAAATAGTAGTGCACGCCCCTGAGGAATTTCTCTTTACTGTGTGTGTTTTGAATGAGTGAGGAATGAAACATGTTGGGTTGAATGGGAGTGAAGGAGTGTGAGATTTAGTGTTTAATTGAATATAGTTGAGTCTGATTTAGGTTAACTTGAATTATTTTTCGTGCAACCTTGTAACACTCACCTGGTATTCACGGGGATGTCACTCAGCCTGTTCTGACCTCTTACGACCTCAAACCCTTCCCTGGAGTCTACTTGACTGGAGACTGGGCCTGAAACACAGGATTGGTAGAGTTTAACTCCCTATTGTCTCTGTGTGCTTGAACCCCTTCTTCCCCGGGGTCCAACCCTTCCCTTTGATCCACAGCTCACTTTGTTTTCTTGGAAAGTGTGCTCTCCGTCCTGCTTTCAGCACAGGGGCGCGTTGATTGATGCAGGCTCGTTGCTTCCTAGTTACTTCACTGGCAAGAGTCCGACAGCTAAGTATAATGAGTCTTTTAAACAGTTCTCTAACTTCATTCCTTTCCTTCCTTAGATGAGGTCCGGCATCCGGGGATGGTGACGTGCTGCTGAGATGAGTAGCACTGAAGGTGAGTGAGAGCGCGATGCGCGATGCGACCCTTTCGTATTTGTATTGAACTGAGTTCTTTTTCTGTGTCTTTTAGGTGCCGCGACGTTTTCAGCATGGATGCCGGTTGTGAAGAAGAAATGCGGTGAGTAAGCGCGGTATGCGGCGCCTCTAGATATTTCCACGCTAACCTGGAGTGTCTTTTCCCTCTTGCAGATGGATGAGAAATTCCAGAGCCAGAGTTCCCCCAGAGCGGCTGGGATTCAGGTAAGCATTTGAAGCTTTTACAGTCTTTAAAAATAAGCAGAGATTTGCTGAATGCTTAATAATGCCTTTTTTTCTGTTCTTTTCCCTTTTCCTTAGGAATCGGCATGCCGGGATGGGAATGACACCACAGAAGATGCCCGCAGAACAGAAGAAGCGATGATGATGGGCAGAAGCGCTGCAAGGTAAGGCTGTTCTTAACAGCGTTCTTGTTCTTGCAGGATCTGAGCCCAGAAGAAAGATGCAGGCCTACTGGAGACCGATCAGAACACGGTGAGTGTCACGCTGCAGGTGCAGAAAATACAAAGCATGTTTCTCATCCTGGGCGTGGCTTAAATAGTCTCTGGGTATCCCAGGTGTCTGTGGGCTGAACCACACCCAAACGACTAGACTGCACATGCAGTTCTGGGAACCCAAATATGTGGGAGCATCCATCTTGTCCCCATCAATGCACTACAAGTCCCATCCCAATGTTATCCTATGGGAGTGACTGAGTCTGGTGCCACAAGCGCCAAGTCTGACTCCAAGTGGGTCTTTGGAGGGATGGAGAGGCCCTTGAGGGCCATGTAGGTGATCGTGGCCTGGCTCCAGCCTGACATCTTGGAGGGCTGGGGACATGAGGGGCAGGAATCATGACAACCTTAGATTGTGATTTTTCCACTTATCATTGTTTTGAAACCATAGTTATTGTGGTTTATTTACATGTTCTTTCCCTGTCTACTTCTTCTTGAGCTTTCCCTCTTTTGTTACAAACTGTATTGTATTGTGTTGATGATTGTAATAATTTTTGAAGATGTTGATTTTTAACCATAAATAAAATGTATTTGTTAATATTTTGCCCATTGTGTATGAGATAGTGGTAACCTTGTTGGCTGACTCCCTAATTATTTTTTTGGGGTTGCCATAACCTCTTATTGAGGCTTGTCACAACGTGAGTTGGATGCTTCAACTGTGTCACCACACTGTCTACCAAACCTGATGTATAGTATATATAGGTTTACCTAAATCAGGGGGTGAGTTTGGTGGAGCAGTATAAATATCCTTTTCCCCCTACCTCTTTGTGTGTTGGATTGTCTCCCTGTCTAAACCTTGAGGATCCGTTATCCAGGTGCCCAGGACATGACCATCGCTATTGGATCCATTTCCTGGTGGTGGACCAGTGAGGGAGGATCACCTGGATGGGAGGTCCTTGAGGAGAGTGGGACACTGACGGGTGAGACTCGGTATCCCCCTTCCTTTGACACCTTTTCCCCATCATCTCACATTGGACATTCAAAAACACTGCCCCCCCTTTTTGCGACACGAACACCTTCTCACCACACAATAGACAACCTACTAATACGCAACCGGTTTACCTGACTTGTCCCAACCCGAGGGTCAGGCAAAGTCAGGCAATTAACCTGAATCACACCCACACCTGATGGCCCTTTCCTTTCCCCACAAGGATAAAAGGTGTAGCAAAAGAGAAAAATACAAGCAAGAGGAGCAAGGCAGACAGCACAACAGATGGCTAGTCAGGCACGGCCGTTCAAGAGAAGGAGAAAGGCGTCAGGAATCAAGAGGGTGGCGAGGAGAGAAGTGACCTTGCCCTTTTGGTCCCAGACCCATGGAACCTTCGTGGAAGAGAGCTTAAGACCGCAAACAATAGCACAAGTGTCATGCAGTAGTTGTCAACTGTACACGGTGCACACCTACACTGATAAGTAGGAGCAAGGGAAGCTCCTGCGACCATGGTACTGGCCTTGACTCTGGTGAAGAAGAAAAGCCAATTGGTTCATCACAGCTAGTGAGTCGAGGGGGAACCAATAAGAACTGGGCTGTGTTGAATGAGAAACGCAAAGTGGCAAGTTTGAACCAACTTCGAAATAACTATGAATGAATTTTAAAAGTGTTAAGGAGAGACCAGCTACAGAGAGAAACCAGCGGCACGTGGGTGCTAAACTCAAGAGACTCTGATCTCTATCTGAACGAAACTACAATTACCAGAAGGCCATAGGAGGGCCAGCAAAATAGGTCAAAGTGGTCATACAGAGGGTCAACCAAAATCCCTTTACAATGGAAAAACTTTGATCTACAAGCAATGTGAAAGAAAGGGAGGTGAATCCCACAAACGTTGAACTATGTAAAAACAGAACATTGAAAGTAAAGAGGGGTCAGCACCAAGAAGAGGGGGATCCAGATGTGAGCCACTATCACCCTGATCGAGAGCCACAGTATACCCAATGTAGGAAGGCTAAGAATCGAGGGTGTTGGAGCCCGGCAGAGGGGCATCCAAGGGTGAAAAGTTGTTACAACAAGATTGAGAAAAGTGAAAGCAAAAATTAAGAAACAGCAACAGTGAAACCAAAGGAGGGATGCCAGAGGAAGAGGTTCCGAGCCCAGCAGACGGAGATCCAGAGGTGAATCTATCACCGAAGTACTAGCAGTCGAGAGGGGTCCGGGCCCGGCAGAGGGAGATCCAGAGGTGAAGCTATCACCCAAGTACTAGCAGTCAAGCGGGGTCTGAGCCCAGCAGAGGGACAACCGGAGGTGAAGCTATTATCCGAAGTTCATAAAGAAAAGAAATGACATATAAATTGAAGCATACGATATATGAAGGGTCAGCACCCAGAAGAGGGGAATCCAGGGGTGAGACCATTGCCCTACGTGAACTGAGTATTACAATAGAAAAAGGTCAGCACCCAGAAGAGGGGGACCCAGCGGTGAAGCATTATCAACCTAACGAACAAAGGCAACGAAGGCAAGAGACCTTCAAAGGAAACGAGACTTGGCCACCATTGGTCCTGAGAACAACCATTGGAACTGTCATCTCGTGCTGGAGAGGTCTCAGACTGTACTGTGTTCCAAGCTCCCATCTTGCCCCGTGCTTCCCCTGTGGGAAGGAAGGCCCAGGCTACTGCATCCTGACACATTATTTATGAACACTTCTTTCTTTTCTTAAAAACTATCTAACACCCTTTTTTGTATTAGTTGTATGGTTTGGCAATAGGTTTCTTAGTATAGACCTTTTTTATTTGACATAACGCCACTAGGACTGCCTTATTTTCATTTGATGGTTGACGCTTGCTCCTATCTTAGATTTAGTTTTAGATTAGGTGTTTTTCCAACATGCATAGAGCATTCATTGTTCAATAAACACCCTTGAACCATGATCACTTGTGTTCGTCTACTTCATATATAGTGTTAGAGTGGGATATGATTCAACTGACAAAAATTGAAAACCCATGTTAATAATTGTGGTGCCACCAGAAGGGGAAAATAGTATAGTCAATCGCCTAGAATCTGACCGTGTGTCCATGTTGAAAGAGGTGTTATCCTCTCAGTTAAATATTCCATCTGATCAACAGGATCTATTCTTCAAGACTCAAGTCTTACTGGATACCCTTCCTCTCTCTCATAACCTACAACCTTGGGACTGGATAATATTAAACGTTCAACCGTTTTTTTCTTTCATTAGACCCGGTGCCTTTTCAATCCCCCTCACTCTAAACCCTTTCTCTTTCAGTGTAGTCAGGCTTCATCAGTAGTGGGACCATCAGGGTTACAAATTAATTTATCCCGGTCCACTCCTTTGACAGGCTCAGAATCATAGGACTCAGTAGATTTTGAGACCTTATCTGAAGGGGTCGAGAGTTGTGTGTTCTCTGATTCAGACACCTCACAGGAAACAGTTACACCTTCGGAAGATATGGCTGATCTAACCAATTTCATTGCCCAACTAGCGGCCCACCAGATACAGATCGAAAAGAGACTCCAAGAGAATTTAACCAAACTAATTGAGTTACAGGCAAGACCTTCCCTACCCCAGGGCGTACGTCAACCATATCTTGAAGATGAAGATTTGGGAATTGATTTTCTAAACTTCGAAAGTCTAGCTGATCAACTTGGTTGGAAGAGAACCTTAAAAGATGTTATCTGGGACCTTTACTAAAAGGGGAACTCCAAACCTACAATCAGTTACCCAACCTTGCATAAGGAGCCTCCTTCCTATCCATCAAGGAAGGCTTATTGAAAAGAGTAGGACAAACCTGCAATTTTTATTGGCAGAAGTTACGAGCTATCAGGTTGAACCTGGGAGAGACCCCTTTAGAAATGGGCAAACTAATTAAAAACACAGTAGTCCTATGGACTAGTAATAAGACTCTAGATGAACTGACAGAGATGATTACCTTAGAACAATTTACTAACTCCTTACCCAATTTTTTGCAAAAAGCCATCCTTCAGTTAAATTGACCTTCTCTAGCCATGGCCATTGAAACAGCGCAAAACCACTTGGATGCAGCTAAACATTTTCACCGAGCCCATCAGTGGGAGGATCGAAGAGATCATAAACCCATCCATCGACCTCAACCCCAAGGAACAGACAAACCAGGGGGATCATACAAGAGCAATGAAGGGGTACAGAGAGAAAGACTAGAAATCAGGAAAATTGATCCACAGTCGAAAGAGGAAGGTAGAAGAGACGAAGTAAAAGGAAGTAAACCATCTCCTCTAGTCAGTTTTTCCTGTAGAGAAATCCGGCATCTAGCCAGACACTGTCCCAAAAACATAAAAGAGGAGCCTATGGAAATAGGCTGTTTAAAGAGGGAAGAGTGGAAAGGAGCAAAGGAAGAGTTAGAAACCTTTAGTATCTGTTTATATCAAACCCCTACCAAGTTCATATATGAAAAGGCTAGGGTAAATGGGAAAAAGGTACAGGCCCTAATCGACTCTGGTTGTAAGCAGACGGCTATACAGGCTGATTTAGTTACCACAAAAGACCAAGATCAGGTGTCCCTGGTCCTAGTAACTTGTGTACATGGAGACAACAAGGTATACCCAAAACTTCCAGTGAGCATTGAAATCCGGGGTGAATCCAGTGAAATGCCATCAGCCATCATTCCAGAGCTCCCTCAGGAAGTTATCCTGGGACGAGATTTTCCCATCTTCTCTACCCTCTTACAAGAGTCTCCACTTCCCTTTGGAGATTTCCTACCACATAGATATTGGCAAGAAACCTACAATTCTCCACACCTGCCTGTGTGGGACTGGGAAAATCTGGAACCTACAGAATCTGAAACAATCTCTGACACCCAGTGTCATTGTTATTGTAGAAAGAGTGATACAACCACCATCCCTCTATCTATGAAACATAATCAGTGGAATATGCAAGAGTTCACGGACATCTCTCATCCCTGTTCTCTACCCAGTCCTAACCATAGAAGACCTGACCAAATAACAGGCATATCCACCTTGTATAGGGGAAGGATATGTGAGAAACCTGAAGTTGAAACAGAGGTCAAAGCCAAATAGCCCTCTAAATGGTATTTATAAAAAAGAGACAACACAGAGTGACTGTGGTATGCCAAATGCAAGGTGACTCAGCTTTATTGCAATATAGACTGGGGGAAAAAGCAAGAAAAAAAGCCAAGCTCACTCAAGAATTCTCCACAACTCAACAGGAAACAACATGTTGTATAGGCAGTATGATGTCAAAGTTGTTAAAACCTATCGCTCCTGGTCATTGGCTCCCTCTACTAAACTACATATATAATTCTATATGTCCACAACCAGTGATTGGACACCCTTATCTAAGATCATACCCATAAACCTTCCCATAAAAATGTGCTGCTCATCATACTTGAATATTATTGGTAGGCCCTAAATTACTTTTTCAGTGAAAAAAGACGTGCTCATCGGTTAACAGGCAGTCACATTCTCCATGAACTGGCTGCATGATGACATGTTTTTATGTAGATGGGAGGAGAGAGAGGACAAGTGTATTGCCTTGTTTTTAATTTAACAAAATAGCCCATGTAAAATCCTGCAATGTTGTAGCCGAGTCTCAAGGACCTATTCTCGCAACAGCAGTGGTTGAAGTGAGCGGGAGTGGTCGGGAGCGCTGCTCCTCTACTTTTTTAAACTACGTTTTACAGCTCCTATACTTTTATTTTAAAAAGAAACTGTTCCGGAATGGTTTTGTTTTAAATTAAAAGTGTAGGAAGAAGTTGCAGCTTGCACTTTCAGTGCACTGCACTGAAAGTTCCCTTAAACAGCAGGTGCAAGTGTTTGGGGGTTTGTATTGTGTGTAGGAGAGGGCGTGGCGATGGGGTTTGTGGGGAGTGGGTGCAGGCCAGCAGGGAACATAGTTCCACTACTTCTTTTCGTACACTTCGACCACTGCGCAACAGTAACCACCATTGTGTCTTTTTAGTTGCATTGCGTTCCTCTGTCACACCTAGTCGATGCAGAGGCATTAATCTGCGAACTGCTTATGACTTCCTGGGATGTTCAGTATGTCCCATACACTTGAAATGGTCTGCCGTGTTATTGTAACTCAATTTACCTCGACAGCTGGATGCACACAATGGAATCTTGTTTCTGCCATGTAACCCTCCCCTACAAAGCCTTGGGTTTTGGCATTCCTTTGAGGCAGCTACCATCTAGCTGGCCACAGCATTTTCCCTGAATTAAATGTATTTGATAAAGCGTGCTTAACCGGGGCTTTTTTCTTAAAGCTGCAGATCTCTGCTCTGCTGGTGCAATTTAAAATGGCAGCCGCTTGTCACTTTATGTTCTTCTGCAGGCCACATTTGCTCTTCATTTATTTTGCTATCTACTGTGTTCTGGTGCATGACTGGCACATGATACCTCTACCTATGGGTAAGCTGCAACCTCATCCTACCTATAGCCATGCTCCCTACTTGTGTAGTGAGCCCCTATCCTGGGTACACACCTCCCTGTCACCTAGTCTATTCTATTTAAAACACACTAATTCTGCAAGCTAATGCCTTATCTGTCCCCTACTTGTGTAGCAAAACGAACTATTCATTGTGCCAGCTGCATTTCCAGGAGAATTTAAAGTGCAGTTTCAAATGTGTCCTTTCTGATTTTATAATTCTGTTTCTTCTGAGGAAGGCCTGGGGGCACATGCTCTCTAGTCAACAATTTCCCCACTACATAGGTGTCTGCCTGTCTAAACCACCACAAGGATCCATTATCCAGGCGGCCAGGACACAGCCATCACTATTGGTTCCAGTTCCTGGGGGTGGACCAGTGAGGGAGGATCACCTGGCTGGGGGGTCCTTGAGGAGTGACAGTGGGACACCGACGGGTGAGACGCGTTATCCCCCTTCATTTGAAACCTTTTCCCCATGCTCTCACATAGGACATTCAAAAACACTGCCCCCTTTTTGTGACACAAACACCTTCGCACCACACAACAGACAACGGACTAATATGCAAACTGTTTACCATGTCCCACATGAGGGTCAGGCAAAGTCAGGCAATTAACCTGAATCACACACACCCGATGGCCCTTTCCTTTCCCCACAGGGATAAAAGGTGGAGCCAAAGAGCACAATACGAGCAAGGCGAGCACGGCAGACAGCACGATGAGATGGCTAGTCCGGTGCGGCAGTTCAAGAGAAGGAGAAATGCGGCAAGGAATCGAGAAGGTGTCTAGGTGAGAAGTGACCTTGCCCTTTTTTTCCCAGACCCGCGCAATCTTTGTGGAAGAGAGCTTAAGACCGCAAACAATAGCACAAGTGTCTTGCAGTAGATGTCAACGGTACATGGGGCAAGTCTACGCTGATAAGTAGGAGTGAGGGAAGGTCCCGCGACCGTGGTACCGGCCTTGACTGCGATGAAGAAGAAAAGCCAAGCGGTTCATCACAGCAGGTGAGTCGAGGGGAAACCGGTAAGAACTGAGCTGTGTTGAATGAGAAACGCAAAGTGTCAAGCTTGAACCCACTTCGATGAACTATGAATGAACTATAAACGTGTTAAGGGGAGACCAGCTACAGAAGGAATCCAGCACCATGTGGGTGTTAAACTCAAGAGACTCTGGTCGATCCCCATTTGAACGAAACTACAATTACCAAAAGGCTGTAGGAGGGCCAGCAAAATAGGTTAAAGTGGTCATACAGAGGGTCAAGCAAAATCCCTGTACAATCGAAAGACTTTAATCTACATGCAATGTGAAAGAACGGGAGATGTTGACCTATGTAAAAAGAGAACATTGAAAGTAAAGAGGGGTGAGCGCCCAGAAGAGGGGGGATCAAGGGGTGAGCCACTATCACCCTGATTGAAAGGCGCAGTAAACCCAATGAAGGAAGGCTAAGAATCGAGGGGGTTGGAGCCCGGCAGAGGGGCATCCAAGGGTGAAAACCTGTTACCACAAGAACGAGAAAAGTGAAAGCAAAAGTTAAGAAAGGGAAAGAGTGAACCCGAAGAGGAAGAGGGTCTGAGCACGGCAGAGGCAGATCCAGAGGTGAAGCTGTCACCCAAGTACTAGCAGTCAAGAGCGGTCTGAGCCTGGCAGAGGGAGAATCAGGGGTGAAGCCATCACCCGAGTACTGACAGTCAAGAGGGGTCTGAGCCCGGTAGAGGGAGATCCAGGGGTGAAGCCATCACCAGAGTACTGACAGTCAAGAGGGATCTGAGCCTGGCAGAGGGAGATCGGGAGGTGAAGCTAACATCCAAAGTTCATAAAGAAAAGAATTGACATATAAATTGAGCAATACGATACTTGACGGGTCAGCACCCAGAAGAGGGGAACCCAGGGGTGAGACCATCACCCTATGTGAACTGTGGATTACAATAGAAAAGGGTCAGCACCCAGAAGAGGGGGACCCAGGGGTGAACATTATCACTGTAACAAACTTTCATTTGGTTAAAGGACTTTTGTTTTGTTAATTTTGAACACGTCCGGCCTTGAAGGAAAGAGACTTTCAAAGGAAACGAGACTTGGCCATCGACGGTCCTGAGAACTGCCAATGGAACCGTCATCTCGTGCTGGAGAGGCCCGAGATTGTACTGTGCTCCAAGCTCCCATCTTGCCCGTGCTCGAAACATGGGGAAGGAAGGCCCAGGCTACCGCATCCTGACATATTATTTGAGAACAGTTATTTATTTTCTTAAAAACGGTGCCACACCCTTTTTTGTATTCGTTTGCTAATATGTTTCTTTGTATAGTCCCTTTTTTTTGACACAACGCCACTAGGACTGCCTCATTTTAATTTGATGGTCGACGCTTGCTCCCATCTTAGAATTAGGTTTAGATTAGGTGTTTTCCAATCTGCATACAGCATTCATTGTTCAATAAACACCCTTTAACCGTGATCACTTGTGTCTGTCTTACTTGTTGCCACTGTGAGTACCTCACAGCATGAAGGCAGGCAAACAAGCATTACAAGGTTTCAAAGTCAATCAATGGTTGCAGGTGGGGCAAATGCAAGTAAGGTTCCAAAGTTGATGTTGAACACAGCAAATTGCTGAAGAGGTCACCAAGGAGTGAAGGTAGGAAAACAAAAACACAGCACAGGGAAGTGAGCTGAAATCCGGAGGGTGGAGGTGGGTAAAAATAGCAAAAAGAGGCCCAAGCTGCAAATGATGCACCAGTTGGTGCAGGTAAGCAAAAGGAGACACAGCAAGTCAGAGCAGTGGTTGCAGCTCCGGAAAGGTAAAGGGCCACATCAGGGTGTAATAACAGTGTTGGTTAACGAAAGTAAGATAAAAGGGGGGACAGAAACAAGGCAAATGGAGAATAAAAGGCAAACCAGCAAGAATGGGCACGTTTGCTAGGTCGGGAATTAGAGATAAAGTGGCCATGGAAGGTGATCGGGCAGGGCAGGATAGCGTGAAGGAGGGATTGAGAGTGAAGATCAGCATAAGGCTGCTTGGGAAAGGAGTGTGACACAAGGTGGGAAGAAGGCAGAAAAGCATTAAGGGCAGTTAAAGAAAATTGTTGAAAGCAGGAGCCATATGCATGCACACTTGTTGGAATATGATGGCAGCATTCTTATATTTGAAATTGCCAACCCCTGTTTCTATTCGCATTTTATCATTAATCAACTTTCCAAAATGTCTTCTTGTGACAGAATGCTATTTGGTTAGGGCAGAATAACACAATATTCTAAGATTTCCAATAACAAAATGATATTTCTGAAAGTGACATCTGCTAATCGGATTCCATGTTCATAATTCTCTATGCCAAAAAGCATGATGTATACATGTACCTTGCTGTGGCCGTCTTCTGACATCCCCAGCAGCGGCACTGTAGTGGTCACATGTGTATTACTGAACACACTGGCTGCAACAAAATTTCCAAAAGAGAAAGGTGGCTTTTTAACTGCATGCATTTATCTGCACAGCTCACTTCCAGCTAACTTCCATAGTGCTTTTTCCATCTTTAAATGTCCTGTGCACTAAAGGTATGGCAAGGCAACTAGTCTGCATGCAATACTTAGAGATCCCTTTCCTTTGCACAACCATCTTATTCCTCTTCCTTGTCTCAGCACCTGAGTGATTATGGGAGTTGAGTCCATAGATGATATTGGATTTTCAACTCTCGTGCGCATAGTTATTGAATGCAAACTTGGCAACCCAAAGTAAATCTGTACATTCCTTGTCATCTTTGATTGGAGCCAGTTGGCATTGTAAATACTGTTCTAAGACCTGATTAGTTCTCTCTGTCTGGCCATCCGTTTGCAGGAGGTATTCTGCCTTTCCTCTCACTCCCTCAGCAGCTCACTGTCTCCAGAGCTCTGGTTCTCTCTAGGCTGGATTACTGCAACAGCCTCTTTCGTAAACTGCCTGCTTCTACTCTCCGCCCTCTGCAACTTATCCAGAACAGGACTGCAAGACTTGTCCTTGGCCTCAAGCCCAGGGATTGTATCTCTTCAGGACTGAAATCTCTGCACTGGCTCCCAGTGGCTGCAAGGATTAAGTTCAAAATCCTCTTCATCGTCCACAAGGCCTTCTGGGGCCTGGGGCCGCAATTCCTTCAACTCTCTCTTCCTAAATATCTTCCTTCTCGACTCATCCGCTTCCAACTCCCTCAGGGTCAGTCGCTTCTCCAAGCAAAGAGTTGGTGGTAGATCTCTTTCATCGGCCCGTGCCTCCCTCTAGAACATCCTCCCTGCCTCCCTTAAACTTGAGGAGAACCATCGCCGGTTCCGGAAGGACCTCAAAACCTTTCTCTTTGCTTCTGCTTTCTCCCCTCCACGCCTCTGCTGACCTCCTGGCTGCAACCGATACCCAGAGTGGTGCAAAATGCTGTCCAGAATAGAATTTAGATATGAACTGACTGCCGCAATTGACTGCACTCCATGCAGCCTTACAATGTTAGTTAGGAAGATCTGAGCCAGTCTGTGCCAGTTGGAAGATTGGTAAGTGCGACGTAGTGGGGCATTTTAGACAATTGTTCAAAATTAGTAGTATTGTGTTTTTTCTGTGACTTCGGGGTACATCTGTAACACAATTCAATCGATATGTTGTGACAGAGGTATGAGTAGTAAGAGGCCTTGAGGACATTGATGACAACTTTTATAACCAGAAAAAGTGGCACATGTCTGTACACATGCATCTTATTGCAGAGCAAGCCACCAGCAGTAATGTTGTAACAATTCAGGTGTTTTCTTGATGCCTGGATGTCCTGCGAGTGGTGCATTGTGTAACTGGCTGGGTGTCTTGAGTTGCAAGTCTTCAGTGGACAAGTAGGGATGTTCCTTATGATCGGGCAAGCCATCCCCATTGGGGCATTCCGAGGTTTCAACAGCCGATTCCTTTAGCATGTGTGGAGTAAAATGTTCCCAAACATCTTCTAGGAAAGAACTCTTGTTTGTCAATGCTCCAACAAAACAAGTGGGTTGCAGGATAAGTGGTGGCTCCTTTTCTTTCAGGAATTCATAAGTATCTTCACCCAAATGTGATAGTGCATCAATCTTCCCGTTTTTTATCCCAAGGTGATAAATGATGATGAAGTCATACTCGGAGAAAAAAAGTGTCCATCATAATCGATGAGCTGTTAAGGTTCTGGCTTAGTTTAAGAACTGCAATTTATGGTGGTAGGTTAAAATTGTGACTGTGTGGCCTCCTGAAGGTAATGCCATAATTCTTTGAAAGTAGACTTTATTGCCAACATCTCCCTTTTTGAGCTAATGTATTTGCATTCCGCCGGCATACATTTTCTGGACCAAAATGACTCTGGGTGTAGTTGATTCATATGAGGATCTCTTTTTGTGACAATACCCTTCCAATGGCGTGGTTTGAGTTGCCAGCTTCTGTGACATGCAGGTGGGACGAATTAGCATGTGGCAGTATAGGCGTGGAAGAGAAGTGTTCTTTTAGCTTTTGGAAAGCTTGTTCGGCTATGGGTGTCCATGCAAAACGTTTTCCCTTCTTCAGTCGGTCTGCAATGGATCACGTCAAAGCAGAGAATTCTGGGATGAAATGGTGATAGAAATGTTCAAAGCCCAGGAAGGTCTGGATCTCCTTGATTGAGGATGGCGAAGAACATGGTGTGACAGCTTCGGATCCATGATGATTCCTTCTTGTTTTAGTATGAATCCTTGGAACTCCACACATTGCACATGGAATGTGCATTTTACCAGCTCTGCGAATAGGCAATATTTACTAAGTTGTGCCAGGACGGCAACTACGTGTTGTATGTGTTTTTCTCTTGTCTGGGAAAACACTAGGATGCCATCAATAAAGATGAAAACACAGAAATCAATTAATTCACAAAGCACCTCATTTTTACAATATTGAAATGCTGCTGCAGCATTGCATAGACTAAACAACATCACCCTGTAGGCAAATAGACCATATTTCGTATGGAAGGTCATGTTACATTCGTCCCCAGCCTTAACTTGGATGAGGTGGTAGGACCCACGCAGATCGAGTGTTTTGTAAATAGTAGTTTCTTTGCCTGTACTGGTGGCACCGGAATGAGTGGTGCAGGGAATTTGTTTTTAACTGTGATCTTATTCAGCCCTTGGTAATCAACACAAGTGCGTACGTTTCCTTTCTTTTTTAGTACAAAGATTAAAGAGGATGACACTGGGAAATTGGAGGGGCGTATGAACCAGTTTACCATGTACTTGTCTAGATATTTTTGCAGGTGTTTCTACTTCAGTACAGTTAAAGCATAGATCTATCCGGCAGTCATGCGGCTGGTGGGGTGTTTGCCATTCCCTTGCTGAACACATCCTCATAAGCATGATATTCGCAAGGGTAACAAATTGGTATGTGTTTTGTTTTCACAAAATGTAAATAATGTAAATAGCTTTTGTGCTTTCTTCTCCTCATTATACATTTTGTATATATAATTTTAATTTATATGGTGATATAGTTGAAATGTGTTTTATTTTACTGTCAATTTTATATATGATCTTTATTTTTATGAAATTTGCTTTTTTGATGTTTAACTGATTGATGTGCTTAAAGTTTAAAAAATAATCTAAATGTACAATAAAAAGAAAAAAAAAATCTGCTAGGGAGATTTTCAAGTGCTCCTAGACAAGGATTATCTGAACCTTATTAGGCCAATAAACAATGTCTATGTGGCCTTCTGTTTGTCAAGCATCTATGGAGGCAGGTTGGGGATGGAAACTTTAACAACCTGTCTGTCCAAGAGATATGTGGGTTGCATTCTTTCAGCCATGGAATCCACAATATTAACTGTAATCTAAACGTGCCAATAAGATTGAATATTATCAATTCAGTGTGCCGTCCATGCACTGTAGTTGGATTTGTTCAGTTTGATACCATACAGGTCCTGAGGTTAGACTAGTGCCATCCACAGTGCATATGTCTTCTGGTCGCTCTTTGGGGACCACAGTAATTCTCATGCTGCTTGCAGAGAGTATGTCCATGTAATTTCCAGTAACACTGCAATCGATGAATGCTACAACTGCCTGGGGTTTGCTTTGTGTCACTGTCAGTACCAAATGTAGTGTGAGATGCTTCGGGCCATAAGGCACTGGAGGAGCATACAATGTGTTAGCATTCAAAACTGCTTGGCCATCTGGTTTTCTGACTGCCCGGTGATTGGAGAGTTGTCTGTTGTCTGTTCACTTTCTGGTCCAGATAGTGAACGTGTCTTCCACAATAGAGGCAGAGCTGTTGGGCCCATCTCTTTTCTCTTTCTTCCCAGGGTAGTGGTCCCTTGAAACCCTAGTCTACATGGGCTCCTGCGTTCCTTCCTGGGGTAGCGCCCTGTTGGATGAAGACACTTTGGGTCGAAACACCAGTGGGCACTTTTCTCCTTGATGATCCCCTTTTCTTTCATTTTGTATGTGATCTAGTTCCCCCACCAATTCGATCTGCTACTGCTCAAGGAAGATGTTGATCCAGTCTCACAGCTGTGACAAATTCTGAGATGTCCTCCCTTTTCCCATAGGGGAGAACCCTTCTCATGTTGCCAGGGCGGTGTGGCCACTGTCCAATAGTCCCCTTGGGGGTGGTGCACCATTGGAGAATCGCATGGAGAGGGATACCCCCTATGGGATGCGGGATGACAGCCAAGGAGAGATGCGGTATAACCGTGGCAATATCCCAGCTTCATCAACCTCCCACCCTCCCCAAAGATCTGTAATACCCTATCAACCCATGTATCTGTGTAAGGTAAACCCTTTGCATAGTACTGGGGTGAAGAAGAATAGGGGCTGCACACTTGACTTAAACTCTAACTCCACTGGGACAAAGGAGAGTGTGACTGTGCATATGGCAATGATGATATAAATGCTAGGATGAGGAAGATGTGCAGAATTATGAAGATCACCTGCAGGACCAAGGTGAACGGTCCACACTATCATAGATAGTCCATTTCAATAGGACAAAAAAGGGAAAAAGGACTGCATATAGGAGTCAGTCCTGCCCGCAGGAACCACAGGAGCCGGTGGAGTGCAGCTGGAAGACCACAAGAGCTCTAGGACACCAGCCAGAATGTTAAGGCTGATCCCAAGAAGGAGAACGAAACTGCAACTGGGTGAACAAAGTCATAAGGTGGTCCTGAGAGCATGGGAGTGAGAATGCTTCCCCAAAGCAGACTGGTCTGGCGGAGCCACCGCAGACCTCCTGAAGAGCAGCAGAAAACAATATGTCGCGAGATTGCTACGCACAACAACAGGTGGAGCGCAAGCACTCGCAAAGCAGAAACAAGGTACGTGAGTGGGCAGAAAGGCTCCTGGGATCTGAAGAGGTGGTAGCATAGGGAGAGGGACAATGGATACCCCAAGCAGAGGGCGTGGGGCAAGGAATACCCAGAGAACCGTGTCTGGGACCGACATACAGAGACTTTACAAAATAAAGTAAAACATGGTAATACTTGGCAGGCGAGTGAACCGAGTTTACCAGAAGGAAGACAGGTGAGTCTGGGACTCGCACCAACATGTGTGAGTCCCAGACTCCCACTTGTGTCTATCCTCATAGGTCACAGCACCTGGTGAAAGATACACCAGGGTGACTGTGCTTGAGGGAGAATTCACCAACAGTAGTACCTGGCAGGGGAGTAAACCAAGTCTACTTAAAGAATATATACAGGAAGCAGGTGAGTTGAAGACTCTCATTCACCCATGAGTTCTTCATCTTCATAGTCCCAATACCTGCGTGAAGAGTGAAACAATTAATTGGGCAGAAGAGAAAAGTGAAGAAACCATTACTTTGATAAAAAGTGTGAATATTGAAGTTTCATAACTGCAGTACCTGGAAGAGGAGTACCCTGGTTGACTGTGAATACAGGAAGAAGTAAACTAGGGGAAAGGAAGCATTCCCTCAGAGGTTTTTGTCTACAAGGAAGTAGTCCAAAGAAGAAGAGAATCACAGTACCTGGGAGAAACATAAACCGGTTTAGATGTGAAAGAAGAAAAACCAGGAGAAAGGAAATACTTCCTCTAACCTTTAATGAACTGAGAAGCAAATGTAAAGAAGGGAAACACTTCTTGACAATTGGAAGCTTTTGTTTTGTACATCATTTTGGAACTTGATTGTTAAAAGGAAAACAACAACCTTTTTGAAAGGAAGGTTGTCCACATCAACTGGAGACCTATTTTGTGTATTCATCAAAAGTCTACTGGAACTTTCTGCAGTTTTTGGAACTTTGTGTTGGGAGTTACAGACTTTGAAGAAGAAAATCCTTTCACTTTAGTTTTAGATCTTAGTGTGAGGGCTAGAAGTAGATTTTGGACACATTGGTGGACAGGTATTACATGGACATGCTGACAGACTCCTTAGACTATTATTTTGAGGCAGGGAAACCCATCTTAGTGGGAAAGAAAGGCATTTCCCCAACCGTATTTTTCTGTTAAATAAAAGTCTATAGCCAAACCTATACCACTACTGTGTCGGTCTCTGACTTCTACCTCCTTACACAGCCCTAATCTTGTTGGTCCAGCAGGCTGAGACGTGGTTGCCCTGTCTGAGGGTGGGTGCCGGCAGCAGCAGTTGGTCCTTGGGTGCTCAACAGGGGTCACATAAGTACTCAGACATTGCAGAATATCCTCAGCGATCTTGCCTTCACACCTTCTTAATTACTTGTCCTCCCACTGATTTTGATCATGTGTGATTGTCGCTTGTGTGTCAAATTACACAAGAGAAATAGGTCCTGAACAGTCCATGACATGCACACACTAACAGGACCACAACCTGACACCCCACTAACAGACATCATCCAACACGTGCAAACTGCAAATAGTCGTACAAGAAAACCAGACACAACCCCAGAAGCTACCTCATCAATACACTGTGGCTCAATAATCAGCAAGAAGACACACACAAGGAAACAAACAAGGCCTAAAAGCACCTCATTGCAATCAGCATCAAACACCTCCACCTCCAACACTACCAACCAATAAAAGCTACAACATAATTGGCCCCAATCACTGCAAAGGCCCTGGTGTGCAGCAGAATGGAGATCAGAAAATGTTCGGGAGCAAGCAGAGTTTGACCAAAGGTGAGATGATGGAGTTCCTACACCAGAACCGCAAGACAATGGTGACTCCTAGACACCACACCATAAAGTGCCAGCTGGAATGTCAACATGTGTAGTAAAAATTAATGTTTACATCAATAATAATAAAGAGTATAGTGTTGTAAGGTCCACTCTCATTGAAGAAGTCGCTGTTTCCCTTAATATTAAAATACTCTGTCAAGTGAATTAGACCCTTGTTGTCTGTATTTGTGCGATGTAATTGTCCATCTAGTTAGTTTATAGAAGCACAAGCTACACAAGTGGAAGCATTTATTTGCTATAATCATTCCAGGTGTGCACAGTATCATGTATATAGCTATGGGCCTAATGGCCTAGCAATTAAATGTGCACACATGAACAGAATAAGAATGCTGTAAGTAGTGAAATCTCTGATTATGTAAAAGAGTCACCGAATAATTTTTCTGTGTGAATTTTCCCCACAAAACAGGTACACTATTATTTTTTTGTTTTGTTTTGGCCTAGCAGTTAAATGTGCACACATAAACCGTATTATAATTGTCTATGTATTCTGTATATAGACGAATGATGTATAGAAGTGGAAGCATTCATCATTTTGAATGGTTCCTATGAGCACCTAAGCTGTGCACAGTTCTCTCACAAATAATGTATATAGCTATGGGTCTAGCAGTAAAATGTGCACACATGAACATCATTTAGAATGCTCTTAGTAGTGAAATCTCCGATTATGTTAAAGAGTCACCAAATCTTTTTTCTGTGTGAATTCCCCCCCCCCCAAAACCGGTCCACTATTGGGTATGAACATTCATCATTTTTAATGGTTGCTGTAAGCACCTCAGCTCTGCACAGTTTTCTCACATATAATGTATATATCAATGGGCATAGCAATTAAATCTACACATATAAACACTATCAGAATGCTCTGAGTAGTGAAATCTCTGATTATGTAAAAGAGTCACCGAACACATTTTTTCTGTGTGAATTCTTCCCACTATGGCTTTCACCAGTGCAATGTAGCCCACATTTCACAATTGCAGTATGGTTTGATTATGCCTGGTCAAGTCAAGTAGAATGCGCACTGTGTTTTAAGATGTTCCCTGAAATTGAAAAGAGGTTTGTGAGGTGCAGTGGTGAAGGAAACCTTCTCATAATATAGACTTTTTTCAGAAGATTCCCCTTTTTAAGAGCATTGGTTACCATAGTTTTGTTTTGAAGAATATGTAACAAAATATATTGGGTACTGAATTAGACTCCGCGGATCAGGTTTCTATGAATAGTGCATATCAACATGGGTAGTAGAAATGAATGTTTACATCCCACATATGACATTAAGGTTTATAGAGTTGTAAGGTCCACTCTCATTGAAGAAGTCACCCTTGCCCTTAATATTAAACTATTTGGCCAAGTGGATTAGACCTTTGTTCCCTGTATTTGTGTAATTTAATTGTCCATCTATTTAGTTTATAGATGCATGAGCTACAGAAGTGGAAGCATTCATTTTGAATGGTTGCTATAAGCATCTCAGCTGTGCACAATTCTGTCACATATAATGTATATAGCTATGGCCTAGTAGTTAAATGTGCACACATGAACAGCATTAGAATGCTCTCTGTAGTGAAATATCTGATTATGTAAAAGAGTCAGTGAAGCATTGTTCTGGGCTAATTTTCCCAACAAAATAGGTACAGTATGAGGTCTGAGTATTCATCATTTGCAATGGTATCTCAGCTGTGCACAGTTCTCTCACATATAGGGCCTGATTCATGGAAGTGTTTTATAATGGCGCAATCCCATAGGCAAATGTTCCATGAATCAGGCCCTTTATATATATAGTAATTGGCTTAGCAGTCAAATGTACACACATGAACAACATTAGAATGATCTCTATAGTGAAAAATCTGATTATGTAATAGAGTCACCGAATAATTTTTCCCTAAAAACTGGTACACAATGGGTCTCACCAGTGCAATTTAGCCCACATTTAACAGTTGCAGTATAGGTTGATTTTTCTTGGTTAAGTTAAGTAGGATGGGCTCTGTGTTGTAAGATGTTCCCCTACATTGAAAATAGGTATGTGAGGTACACTGGTGAAGGAACCTTCTCATAATAGTCTTTTTCTGGACGATTTATTTTATTAAGAGGATAGGTTACCATAGGTTTTATTTGAGGACTATGTACTCAAATATGTTGGTACTGAATTGAACTAAGCAGAGCAAGTTTCTATGAATAGTGCATAGGAACATGTGTAGTAGAAATGAATGTTTACATCACTAATACGACATTAAAGAGTATAGTGTTGTAAGGTTCACTTTCATTGAAGAAGTCGCTGTTGCCCTTAATATTTAAATATTCGATCAAGTGAATTAGACCTTTGTTGCCTGTATTTGTGTTATGTAATTGTCTATGCATTAAGTTTATAGAAGCATGAGCCTCACAAGTCAAAGCATTCATCATTTAGAATGGTTTCTGTGAGCATGTCAGCGGTGCACACTTCCCTCACATATAATGTATATTGCAATGTGCCTAGCAGTTAAATCTGCACACATAAACACCATTAGAATGCTCTCAGTAGTGACATTTCTTATTATGTCAAAGAGTCACCAAATCATTTGGCTGTGATCATTTTCCCCAATAACAAGTAAAGTATGTATTTCAGCAGTGGAATGTTAACAATATTTAAGAGTTGCAGTATGGAATGATTTTGCTGGGTAAAGAAATGTAGAATAGGTATTGTGCTTTAAGATATTCCCTGACATTTAAAAGAGCTTTGTGAGGTATACTGGTGTAAGAAACCTTATGATAATATAGACTTTTTTAGAAGATTAGCTTCTTTAATGGTGTAGGTTACCATAGGTTGTATTACAGTAATATTTACTGACACGTATTAGGCACTGAATAAAGGTTGATTTGGTGTGGTTTTGTTATGCAGAGTAGGCACTGTGATTTAAGATATTCCTTAGAATAGAAAACAGGGTTTTCAGGTACTTTGGTGAAAGAAAACCTTTTATTTATAAAGTATTTTTCAGTATAAGTTTAAGAAGTGGAAGAATGAATTATATAGAGGTAATTTTGGTTTTATGTTTTTTTATTTTACAAGAGTAGGTTTGTATATAGTATTTTTTTTTTATTCACAGCATTTGTAAAGAATGCCAAGAAAGAAGTGTGACGAATGTGTTAAAACAAAGGATCAATTGCAGGAAAATAAAGTTTTACAATATCATATATTTAAAAGCAGTGTTTACAAATCTGTACATTTAAATGGTGCTGATAATACATCCATAGCTGTTATTGATAATACTTTTGAAACTGTGCAATTTCAGATAGATGTGCCAACTGAACAAATTAATGGAACCCAGTATATTTTGAAACTAGTGATAAAAGGAAAAATGTATAAAATCTGTTAGTAGTTAGGAAAAAACTAGGATTTTTACAAGAAAAGAAGTGAAATGTGCTATAAATTTGAAACAGAGCAATAAAGAGATATATATATATATATATATATATATATATATATATATATATATATATATATAGGAAAATGTTCCACTCACAAGCAAATGTAAGAATTAAAAACGTTTTTCATATGAAAATAAAATTGTTAATTTTTGTATTGAACAAACTTAAGAAGTTACTTGAGGTGACCACACCATTCAATGGAAATGTAGAAACAGTTCATGTACTTATACGTGACAACTTTTGTGATGTGCTTGGTGGAGAGTGGAAACACTTCTCATACAGAAAGATTTTTTAATGAGGAGAGTTACATTCAAGGAAATAATGTGCCCCTTGCTATTGATGAGCGTGGACGTAGCTATGAAGTCCAAAATATTGTGATTTCTAAAAAAGAAGAAATCCTAAGGACTGTCAATATAGAAATTGAAAGTTTAGGTCAGCCTAGAACAAAACCTAAAAAGCAAACTGAGGTATGGACGTGCAATTATTTGTGCAATACTGATAAGTTTTCTTGTAAAGTCTTAAAGAGATTTTCGCAAGTTTTGCACAAGAATAATAACGTTCAAAGGCAGATCAAGATGCTACAGAGAATAGATGACTGTGATGTTTGTGAAAAAAAAAAACAGGACTGCTAGGTCACTCTTTCGCTTGTCTTGATAAAAGTAGCTGTAAGGGTCTGTTTCATCATATACGGATGCTGGCCGCACATCATACTAAAATGAGATACCTTCTAGTTAAACTATATGAGTGCAAAACACCAAGTATGTCTCTTGCACTTTTAAATCAAGCACTTGTGACTGGAACTGTAGAACGTTTAGTTTCTCCACTTCAGATGATAAATATAATGCATATAAATGATTATGTGTACGTAGATGAAACACTTACAGCAAGTGGGAATGATGATCCAATGCTTTCAAAGGATCTGATTTTTCAACAGAATAAAAAATGTATTGCAATATTTGAGTTGCCTTCTAGTGAAAGACCTGACATTGTTTATGTATCTTGTCGACACACTTTTTATAAGTCTAAACAGCAACAAATGTACATTGAGCAGAAAATTAAACAGTGCAGAAGATGTTTGGGAACAACTTTATCTGTATTTGTTTGTAGAAGAATGATTTTGAACAAGTGAGGCAATTAATGTTTGTAGACACTGCTTTGGTGTTTATAATCCAAAAAGTATTACTCCAAAAAGTATCTTGAAAGACATCATAGTGCCTGATATACCTGTTATGCTTCAAAAATTTAACATGTTTGAAGTGATTGCATTGTAAACTTTTCATCCTTTCCAAGCCATTGTTAGATTGCAAACAAAGATTTCAAACCTGCCTAAAAAATCATTAATGCAAGGTGTGAGAGGCAAGGTTGTGTATTTACCTCTCAATTGGCAAGAAAATGTGAACGCTCTAGGAGTGAAGTGTGACATTGCAGATTCTTTGTTTTAGTAAATGGTGTTGCCACAAAAGATAAGAACATTTGGCAAGCTATAGATATTGGAAAGGTGAAAAATGCATCAGTGTTTCTATTGGAGCAAAATGATTTATGACTGTACCAGAATTGGCTATGCTTGATGTTGAGTCAACAAAAAAAAGCAGTGAAGGTCAGTTCCAATGTCTATCTGTTGCAGAAGGGAATAGTTTGTATGAAAATTCCACTATTCATCCTCTGCACTTCCATGAAGTCATGGGCGACAGTTTAGAACTATACCAAATGAAAGCAATGAATGTTCTACCAATCGGTGTCTCGGAAAAATATTAGAAGCTTGTTATTTCCCTATCCCTTTCCCTACTGGAAGAGGAGGCAGATTGGATTATCGGAAGGTTCCGATTTCTTTTTCAGAATATCGTTGAACCCAAATGTTTTCTGAATATTCCTGATTGCGCACCAATGTTGAATATATTTTTCACTTATTGTATGAAATACATTTTCACCATTATGTTATGCTGTTGCTCATACACTTCAGTCCAGAACTAGATTTCTAAATCTTTCTGCATGTGAGATGCTGCAACATTTGAAAGAAAAATATAAAGTTTTAGAGACTAAACTTGACAATATTCTTGCCACAAAGAGAGGAACCAAGGAATATTTGTGTAGGAGGCACTCAGCGGTTCGATGCATGGGCCCTCCAACTTGGTTTGTGACTGTAAGTTGCACTGAGCAAGGTTGGGCACTAACAGTGGGTTGCTGCCGGACTGAAACACTGTTTCCACTACCTGAGATCTCGATGCCAATGGGACATTACAAGTCTCGGCAGCCCAGAATATCAGGCAGCGGGAAATGTTGTGACCCATTCCCGTGGACTCCACGGGATTGGATGCACAGAGGCACCGGCACAGTTATCAGCGCTGCCAGTGCTACCATGGCAATCCTGCCTATCGGGGCCGATGCATCCGGCAGGTCAGACATGCCAGGTGCATCGGCCCTGGCAGGCAGAGTTGTAGTCTGCCAGTCTAGAAAGGGTGCTGGTACATTGCTACTGGCACACGTTATTTCCAGACCAGCATACTTATAATGAGGTCCATAGTGTAGATGGTAGGAAAACTAGCACATCAGTAATGCATTTTGCAAGTAATCATGTTTCTATAAGTAAGAACACTTTTAAGAAGTGTACAATTATTTTTCATGAGGGGGCATTCATTCACTGTGGATATTTCATAACATGGGTGCGTACAGAAGTAAATTGGCGTGTCTGCAATGCCTCTATAGTGACACACCAAGCTAGATTGCCAAAGGGTTTAAAGAATGCTTCCTTAATGTTGCTAGAACCAACGTCTTAAAATATGTTTTATATTCTTTGTGACTATAAACATGCAAAATGGAACATTGAAATGAAAGAATAGGCTAATAAGTGTTGTATGTAAAGCATAAGTTAGATTGTTACTAGGGTGTAATATAACATCACTATGAAATAGAAATATAGATAAGACTACATAATTACACACATTAAAAGAAAAAAGCATTCTGCAATCTTCTACTTTTGTTGTATTGTGTACAACAGTGTATATTCTAATACATACAAGTGTTCCCTATAAGTACGAGGTTACATAAGTGGTTCCATGTACATAATTTTGAGTGTTATGGAGTGTAGAAGTTCATAACCGTTTACATCTGAAACAAGTAAACAGTAGGATGTAGATGCAAAAAAGTAAAGTACAATGTTTCTAAATTAAATGACATCTAACTACTAGTAAGAGTTTTAGGGACGGATTTAGATATATTGTGTCTTACTTGTTATGTGTGTGGGTGGCCAAAATAAGGACACACACAAAGTTTTCAAAAAAGTATTCCAATTCTATTAAACATGAAAATAGCCTAGTTTAAGTGTTAGTTTGTTCAATGTTTACAGATCTTCTATTTGTTGCCTCGCTACTCTTGCTGAGCACCTGCATCCTCGTATAATGCAAAGCTTTGCTTTACGTGATTGCCTATTAACTGATATTGGTACGCTGGCCATTTATTCTACAAAGCTTTTGAATGTACTCTCTCAAACTTTCCCAAATGTAACCTATTATTCTGTTTATCCTTTAATGCCCTCCTAAGCACTGCTTCCACTTCCAAGCAGCCCTATAAAATCCGGGCATGCACGCATTGCGCGTGCGCATTGTGGGAGTGCTTTGCAAGTGCTGTTCTGCTGCAGTGATTGTTCTGCTATTTTTTTGCCTCACTACTCTTGCTGAACACCTGGATCCTCGTACACTGCAAAGCTGTGCTTTACGTGATTGCCCATCAACTGACATTGGTACGCTGGACATTTATTCTACAAAGCTTTTGAATGTGCTCTCTCAACTTTCCCAAATCTAACCTATTATACTGTTTATCCTTTAGTGCCCTCCTAAGCACCGCCTCCACTTCCTAGCAGCCCTATAAAATCCGGGCATGCGTGCATTGTGAAAGTGCTTTGCGAGTCCTGTTCTGCTGTTCAGCTGAGCAGCTGACAGCTTTCGCTCCCTTTCTTACTCCCCCCGCCTCCTATTCTTTGTGCCCAGTGTTACTATCCACCCCACAATCAAATTTCATGGCTCTTTACACTCTCAAATCAGCAATGCCCATATATGTTGACAAACTCTTAGGAAATGTACGCTCTGTTCCAGTAAATGCAGTGGAAACAGAAGAAGCGCGGGGCAAAATCAAAAGCAAAACAATTAAAAGCTCATGCTCTAAATCCGTAGGTGCTGACATCAGGCTGTTTTGGCGCTGTGCACGAGAGATCAGCTCATGGAACTTCCAATGGACCAAGGTAATAAGATCCTTCCTCCACATGCACAAACAGCTACTAATGCTCGAGCTGTAATGACGCCTTGTCTCACGAGCATAACGCTGCTTTCATCGGCTCCTACCGATGATGTTCTGACGAGTCAGGAAAAATCGGATGCCGATTTACTAGCTTGTCAGACCCAGGATTGTCCTTCATCTAATTAGATCTCTGAAGGAACACGCCCTAATCAACATATTTCTGAAATACCAACACCATCAACTAAGATTGATGCTCTTATTCACACAATAGACAATACTGGCATAACAGTTCTATACTCACAAAAACACAGAAATACCATAAGCAAGACTGATTCTGAATCATTCAATGATATGCCCATTATTTTGAGAGACAATTTAAAGACTCCCTTCACTATTGAAATATCCACGAAAGATGACACGCATCATCAAGTTATGATTCATACGGTATGAGAAACTCAACTTGTTATATCTAACCCGCATTTGTCGGATCTTTTCTATTCCTCCATTATGTATCCGATTTCCCCTCATTATGCTCTCAGCTCAACAGCTTCTTCTGCTATGTCCTTTGTCAGACGTACACTGAGGCCATCGTTTGCTCTAAAACAATTACCCATTCCGACATATGAAATAACATTAGCAGCTATGAATAATGAGCTTTTCATCCTAACAAAAATTTATGAAATTTTGGAAAAGAAAACTGATCAACATACAGTATTATTGAATGCCATGTCTTCAAAGATTGACTGTATTGCTGCAGATTTTAGTCAGCAAAAATTGAACATTCATGAAATCTGCCACAACCTTCGCTGGTTAAAGTCATTTGAAACCCTGCCTCAAACGGCCCCTTCATTTACAACGACCCTCAGGGTAGGTCAAGTATCACCCATGCTCAGTGATAATGCTACTGTGATCTCACATGCTATGTTTTGTGAGCCGCTCTGCGCAATAACCATTGTAGAAATTGAAGACTCACAAGAACCTGAAACCGAGCCTGCTGGTAAAATAACAATTGTAGAAATTGAAACAACCACAGCTGAAATTGAAGCAATGCAAGAACCTGTATTGGAGGTATTCCAAAACATAAGGCATAAAAAGAAAACAAAACGGATCGGAGCGGCTGGAGGGAAAAAGAAAACCAAAAAATCAGTTGGCAAACAAAAAATCAGTGGCCTAACGCTAAAATTACCACCAGCAATAACGCTGATCCTCATTTGGAGACAGCTATAGCACAAGATGAAGAGGATATTGATTTGTTGAATCACTTAACTTACTCAATCTCCTCTTTACCCTTAGACAGAGATTTTCAAACTTCACACTATCATGTTTCATCTGACATAACAAAAACCCTCATGTGCAACCAGAGTGCGGAAAATGAAGTCTTTCTGACTCTAGAACTAAGAAGATCGTGTTCCCTTAGAAATCTCAAAACTATGGGTGACATTACGTGACCTAAAGCAGAAAACTTTAGGACAGCCCTAGCTGTAAAGCATTTGAATTCCAACAATGCAGAACCACATTACCAATATCCCCTCATTGTGGAAATTCAAAAGCCAGAGATATTATCTTAAAACTAACGGACATGCTAACTCTAACAATGAGAGACAGGCACACTAGAGATCCCTATTCTAATCGAACAACGATATTGGCCCTATCCAAAACTAAAGCCCATTGAAACCCAAGACATTGAATCTCTTAACATTAGCAACACTTGTAAGATGGACACTGTAACCTTATCGGTTCCATCTCAAATTGTGAAACAAACAATATGGAGTGAAAAAGATAGGATTATACCAACAATGTTTCACCCTTTTGTCAAAGAAGCACAGGTTGTAACAATAAAACAGCAATTAAAATAGCCAGTTAATGAGAAAACTTCTTTAGTAAATCATGGAAAACCCAAACAATTAGTCATCAGTTGTGAAGGTTCCAGAGGCCATCTCAAATGAGAAGTCTTTTTTTAATGTGAGCCTCAGACTTCTCAGGAAACCAAATGGTCATGGCTCAAAAAAGCCATCAAAGATAATAACCACGCATGCAATGATTGATGCCAAACTAACCCCTTCTTTCATACAATGAGGATGGCGGTGTTGAATACCAGAGGATTTTCACATCTCATGAAAACACACAGAACTCACCTCATCGATCCATATGACCTTATTCTTCGGGAAAAGAAACATGGATAACCACTCACCCCATGTGGCCAAATTACAAGGCATGCTGGATACCTGCTATTAAACAACCCAAAGGCAGACCCATGGCTGCCCTTCTTGCCGCCTTAAGAATAGATGCTGGTGGCAAACGGACACCTTGGCTTCCCCCCATCCTTGCATTCAACTTTTTAAGTTAGAGTTTGATAATCTCTTGCACCCACTGGCCCCACACACTGCCATCCTCAATGTTTATTGTAACCCATCCATTTTAACCGATGATGAATGTTCAGATCATGTAATATCTATGCTGGACACTATCGCAATTGATTCGAATTTGCACACCAAGATAATTGTGGGAGTTTTAAATATAAGATGCATCTCCCTCAATGACATACTGCTTACACCAAAACCCACCAAGTGGATAAATTTGATGGCTGAAAGGAATTTGATCTTACTCAATGGAACCATTGACGGTGATACACCCCCCTGCCCAACCTGGAAGTGCAAACGATCTGCAATTTTAGACTACGTCTTCATGTCAACTCAAACAATAAATTGTTTTGTAAGTTTCACTGTTATTCCCACTTTAGACAGTGACTATAGTATATTAGAATCCACCTGGACTCAATATGTGTGTCCCTTATGACAGTATTATAAACCAACTCTGCAATTGTCGGAGGGAAGAAATCGAATTAAATGGACTATTCCAAAATTAAACAATCTATTAGATAAATTGCATGAAACTATCCTTGCCCCTGAATCCAACACCCCCTTCGGTCTACAAGAATCGTATACCAATACTCTATCCTTCTTTCCTCCAAAAAGTGGGACCTGGTCACCAACCCATCTACCGACCTTCACGTACATATGATCCTGAAATTAAGGTTAGAAAAAGAAAGATTAGGCATGATTTAAGAAACATCAAAGCTTCCTTTCATCTAGATCATATGAAAAAGGTTGCAAGTATCTGCACAGCATATAAGAATGTTCTAATCCAACATAAATTCTTCAAGAAACAAAAAGCTTATGAAAAATGCTTGCAGTACTAACATCCAAATCCTGTGCACAAATCTGGAACCTTCTTAAAGAAGGGGTGAATACAGGAACATCTTCTCTTCTATCGAAGGCAATAGGCGAATTAGAGTGGGTTAAACACTTTACCACTCTCTTTTCGGATCCTTCTGCATCTATCATTGACTAGAAAATGCATATTAACCTTGCAGTTGAATTGGAAATTAATATTCTAGATATTCAATTGCAAATTTAAAAAACTAAGCTTGTCAAGAGCTTACAACCATATGTTTTGGGAGTGCTACAAATTGAAAGAATTTTGGAAAGGAATCACTGAGGTGATGAATAGAGTTGTGAAAGAAGAAAAGGACTTTCATTTTGAAACATTGATCCTGATAGAGGATACAGACCTGGAGAAGCTAAAACAGCAACAAGTGACTTGGATTCTGAAGGGTTCGTTAGCAGCAAAAAAGATAATTTTATGTAATTGGAAAACGGACGGGTACCCAACATTGGACTCATGGATGGAAGAAATGTACTCAATTTGTAACATTGAGTTGTTATGTCATTGCAGAAAAAGGAGACTCTATTTAAAATTTGGGAGCGTTTCCTGGATTTGGAACCAGCTTAATCTGGTCAGGATAGAGAAGACAAGACAGAGGCTAAGATAAGTACATTTTTTTTTTTTTAAGTTTTAATTTAATTCTTATACTTCTTAGCATGAACATATATTTTATGATGCATTTAAGAAATTTGATTTTAAAGTTGAATAAGAGCAATGGTTAGGGTGGAACTACATTTTTCAATTTTTCTCTCCTCCTCATTCCTTTGTTTAGCTTTTATATCTCTGGTTGTTGTTATGGGGAGAACTGTCTATGTTTTATATATATATATTGCCATTTGTATGGATAAGTTGTATGTGTTGAAGTTATTAAGTATTATATTTTTATGTTGGTAAAATGAATAAAGTAGTTTAAAAAGTTCTCCTGGACCTTACAGGATATGAAATGCTCCTTAAAAGCTCATCCTAATCACTGGTCCCAAATATTGGTTGCTATATTCCAAACTATTGCACAGACTGGCGTCATCCCCTCTTCATGGAAACAATTAATAGTGATACCCATCTTCAAAAAGGGCTATCGAAATATACTAACTAACTATAGACCCCTTGCGCTCCTGGACACCCTGGGGAAAATGTATGCTAGACTAGTACTTAGAGACCTGGCCCAATGGTTAAAGTCAACACAATGCTAGACCCTCATCAATCTGGCTTTGTCAGTGATCTTACTCATAGCATCTGCCTTAAAAAAAGAAAGCCATAGCAACAAACAAACCACTGTAGATGGCTTTCATAGATTTCAAACAAATATTGACTCTGTCTCTCCCACACTCCTATGGCAGAAACTGAGACTAGCCGGTTGCCCGCCATACATTGTGGACTTGTTGCAGCAGTTTTACACCAACACGTCCATTTGTGTGAAGTTAAACCAAGAAGGCTTACTATCTCGACTGATTAGCACATACCGTGGACTGAAGCAAGGATGCATTCTAGCATCCACACTTAACTTCTTTAGAGACATCCAAAAAAGCACCTAGCCTCAGTTAGAGCTTTCCCCCCTAAAATGGGCTAGCAACCAATAGCATGGTTGCTCTATGCTGATGATCTTATTTTGGCTGATCAAACCCCCTTTGGTCTTCTGAGACAACTTGTTGCTCTTGAGAGATACGCTGCTGAGAACAGTTTAAGCATCACCACTGTCAAATCTAACATCTTAATTATCCAGAATACCAAAGCAAAAAAATAAAAACTCAAACTTTACATGGTCAATTTGTACACATTCGCTTGCTATTATACATGAACACAAATACTTGGGACTGAACATCAATGATAATAAATCTGATGTACCCTACAAAGCTGAGATGAAATACAAAATGCAATCTCTATGTTCACAAGCAAAATTGGTTCACCACAAATATGGTACATTTTCTTTTCTCCCATTGCTGGTGTTTTACAAGCAAAAAGACATTCCTGCACTAACATACAGTGCCCAATCCAAATTCCCGGAGAATCAACCTAACTGGGAATACTTAGAAGGTATGTTTTGGAAATCCATATTACCTTTTTCCTAAAGCCCTCCAATCGCTGTCATTCGGTATGATTTAGGCTTGATTTAATTAAGGGCTGTTGTATGCTGGAATTCAATATTACTCTATAGAAAATGGTTAATGAAAGACATGTTCAAGTCAACTGTGATACCATTCATTGTGGACACCATAGCAGATAAATCCTATAACCAGCTAAATAACTGGAAGGAAAGTTGTGCAGCGAATATGGACATTGATAAATTCACATTGATATCGAACCCTGAACTTGCCAAGCGAACGTTTTGGTACAATGACTGGGTTAAGACTGAGGCAAAATGTAATCAATACAAAGTCTTTAAATCTGGCATCTTCACTCCAAAAATGTTTAATCAAATCCCTAAATACTTTATAAGATTCCTAGACCAAGTATATTGTATGCAAATAATGAGACTGCAATTTGATTTATGGCCAACAAAAACGTTATTAGGAACAAGATCTAAGGAGCGTGAGTATACAACCACATGTAGATTTTGCAATCTTGAGACCCAGCCTGAAACCTTAGAACATTTAATAGTACAATGCACATTTCTCAGTGATTATCGCACTCTAACGCTCAATGCAATGTGGACCATGACTCTGAATGCACAACATATTTCTTTAAGCACAACCACAATTGACTTCCTTCACAGACTAAGTCTGTAATGTTGTGATAGTGATGTATAATACTAAGATGTAAAGTTTTGCTGGTGATTTTCACAGATGCGATTAACACGAATGTGATGAGATGGTCAACATGATCGAAAGAAGAAATGCTTTTGTCATAATTTGAGATAATATTGTGCATATGACATAACAAATTCTAATTTTCAAATTCCAATCTTACATATCTCCTAATTGTCATAAGAGTCTATGATGCATATGTCTCAGACAAATGTCTAAAAGAGCAAATAATTTGTACAACATAAACAGCTATCCTCTGCCAGACAGAGAAAGTGATGGAAATGTACTTTAGAAATGTGTGTTTTAATAATTTTCCATCATTTTATTTTAATCAAGATGTATAACGTTTCCACTAATATTTGAAAAGTTGTAATTTATAACTAAAACCACATTTTTTTAAACAAAAATATTCCACACTGCATACAACTATCTGTGCAAATATAAGTTTTAAATAACAAATCCCATTTAAAAAAATTCAAAGATGATGTGTAGATTATGAAATGTCATTATTAACTTCTTATGTGTGTATTTGTGTATGTGGCCAAACCAACGACGCACACATATTTCACAAAAAGTATTGGAATTACATTTGTTAGATTCGTAAAGCCTAATTTACAGAAGTGTTTTAGAATGGCAAAACCCTATTGGAAAAAGCTTTGTGAATTAGTGTAGCTGGTATTCTGTGTTAATACATTTACACACACACATACGTTTTAATCATATACCTATTATTCAAAATATTGGTATAACTAGACTTTTAGGAGATTTATACTCAAAATAATGTTACAATGTTTGCATGTCTTCATACATGTATTTGTAATACTGAAGACATAGTTAGGTTATATGTCTTGATTTCTTGTTTAAGTTTGCATAAATTACTCTGCAAATTTGACATTTAATATTTTTTTATTTTATTTTTTTATTTGTGTTTAATCAATTAGATTTTTACAAAATAATTATTTCGATTGTATCTAACAAAGTGTAACTGAGTCTCTCTGCCACGGTAGGCCTCTCAAAGCTGAGCATCAGGTTGCGATTTAGCTGAAAGAAGAAAACAGTCTATGTGTTGGAGAATTTTGGATGTTGCGAGTGACCATGAGGTTTTGTAACCCACCATCATTTTAGACCAACAGGAATCTTCGTCAGTTAGCAGAAAGTCAGAAAATATGTGTTGCAAGTAGTGAGCTCTTATTCGACTTGTGCCGGAGCAGGAGAGAAGCAGGTGCCGAATGGTCTCCATCTCTTCTGGAGAGTCACAAAAACGACACACGTTGGTAACGGAAAGGCCTATGATGGGTAGAATTTCGTTTGTGTGAAGTAAATTGAGTCTGGCTCTCAATAAAAAGTTTTGTGCTTGTTTGGACGGGAACTTCTTGAGGAATGGTTGAAGTTCATTTAGTTTCCTTATGTTGCTGGGAAGGTGGTTTGTCAATTTGTTGCAGCCGCTACCACTGTCATGGTCCAGTCCAGCTCTTAGTTTTTTCAAAACTTTTACATGGTTCTTATAAAGGACCTCTTCGTCACTTGTGATTGAAAGCAGTATGTCTAGGTTCGGCTTGGTCCAGTGATTAAGCATCTTGCTGCTAGAATTTAGGCTTTCTTGAAGAATCAAATTGTAGATGGAGGATTTTTTTGACATCCTGCACTTCCGAAAGAGCATCAATGTGTTGCATATGACCGTTCCAGCCAATGACAACAAGTGAAGTTCTTTTCTTATGGATACTACAGAAGTGGAGTTTGGTAAACCAAGAACTAGTCTCCAAAACATGGCCTCGAGTTTTGGTCAAAGTGTCGTTGGTATATTTGGCATTGCATCAGCTCCATATGTCAGCACTTTTATAGAAGTTTAGTACTGGAATCATAGAGAAGCGTCCAAATTTCCTGTCATCGCCTTTCCTTGTGCAGCCAATTTCCTTGTTTTGTCTCTTAGAAAGGCTTGCATCCCTGTCTCATCAATGTCCCGTGCTTTGAGCTGTCTAAAATCACCCTGATGTACCTGAACTCTTGCACTTTTTCTATGGATCTCCCTTCAAGACCCAAAAAGATCTTTTCTCGTTTCTTGTTTACCGTTGACAGGATCACGATTTCTTTTTTTTTCATTGATCTCCAAGTTGTTACTTGAGATGTATTCCTGTAGGTGTAGGTAAGCTGTAACTGCAAGCCGATTGGCGTGTGGTCGTGGAGGATTAGTCGTCTGCGTACAGTAACCGGTTTATCAGTGTTTTGCCCATTTTTGGTGGAAAAGAGCATACCAATGTGCTGGTGTCTTTGATGTCCCCTATGAAAGCCAAGAATAGTGCCACAGCTAGCGGACATCCCTGCTTCACACCTCTTGATGTCGGTATCTCAGATGAGAGTAACCCTTGATGATTTAACCGTACTCTCATGTTGGTGTTGGTATTCAGGGCTTTAATCGGTTCCAGAAGGGCAGTTCCAAGCTGCTAATTTTCCCCACAGATGAGATCTATCCACACGATCAAAGGCCTGGGTTAGGTCGATGAAGGCAATGAAGATCCAAAGGCCTTCCTCCAGAACCTAACTCTTTAAGGCGCTTATCATCAGGATATTTGCTGCTATTCCCAGATCTTTTTTGAAGCCAGTTTGTAGGTAGTCATCACACGGAGCATTTTTGGCCCATTCTTTGAAGTCTCTTAAGAGCATATGCCCAAAGACCTTCCCAATACAGTTGAACAAGGCGATCGGTCGATAGTTTCTCAGATCGCTTTTGTTTCCTTTTTTAGAGATGGGAACTACTGCGGCTGATTTCCACGATGGAGGAATCGACTTCAGTGCCGCACATCTGCAGAATACTTTTCCCAGAAAGTTAGCCCATTCCGTCAGGAAGGACTTGAGATCCAGGTTTGTAATTCCATCCGGCCCTGGCGCTCTGGAGTTCTTGAGTTTCTTTATCAAGGTTTTCATCTCTTCTTTGTCATCTAGACACACCCAGTTTGACGGAACCGTACTAGGATTAATCTTGAGAGAGTTGGGCGGATGTGGGAATAGGGTTTTGAAAAAGTTTACCCAGGTTGGTACTCCAGTGCTGGTGACGATGGGTGTTTCTGTTGCTGGAAATGTCGACTTAGTGACCAGAATTCTCGGCTATTGTGGCCGCTTATAGCTCTTTGGATGTTTTCAGCGTTGTGCTGGTATAAAACTATGAGATGGTTTTTTAGCCATGCTTTATATCATCAAATAGCTTCTGCGGTTGCTGCTGATATTGCCGTTGGTGTAGCAAAACATATTGCTTTCCTCTTTAGTTTTCTCAGTTCTTTTCTTTTAGCTACCAAAGTTTCGTCGTACACCTGTTTTTTTGACTGTGCAGCACAGTATTTGTGCAACGTTTGCTTATAGATCGTGAGCAGGGGTAGATAGTCAATCTGCTTTGAAGCTTCTAGATGATCCTGAGTTAGATATTTGGACTTCAGGTCTCTGAGGAGGCGGACAGCTTGAGTCTCGTACGTTGGTTGTTAGACTCCATCTGAAGGGATGCCTTTGTGATTGGTGTAGATTTTGCAGGCCATGAAGTTGTCAAAATGTTGTGATTGCTTGCGTTAGTATGTATCACTTCAAAAGATGTCATCACTTGAAGTAATGGGCCTGCTGCAAATATGTAATCGATTGTAGCTGATGATGCTTCCCGTTCCCACGTGGGCAAGCAATTTATGTTCGGAAACACGTTGTCTAGGTTGTGTAACTCACGTGGGTTCATCAGGCGGCCCCTCTCTGTGCTGCTGCCGAGGGCTTCAGTAGCGGGGTAACGGAGTCAGTTTGTGCTTCACATATTGAGTTGATATATCCACATATCAGGAAGTAAGGTGTCAAGTGGACTGCTAGTGCCTCATCTCTGGCTTCTTCTATCATTTCTAAATAATGATCGGCATCAATCACTGCTGGGTTCCAATATGTGTTCGCGATGATGATCATTGCCTTAGTGCCCTTTGTTCCACTTTTTATCTAGGTTTGCCCATTTGGCCTTGACTATAAGCAGGGATTGATTGCTTGTGAGTGTTTCCTCCATAGAAATCCTGCTTCCATGTCGACAGGCCGTCAAGATGCCTGATGAGGGACGACCCAGAGGCCCCTTTTTTGCTGGGGACAAAATGATTTCATAGCCCTCAAGCATTGGAAGGTGCATTAACCAGGTCTCTTGTAGACACAGAATGTTGTAGTCGCCCAATTTTATCTCACCTGAGGCCGTCAAGTGGGAATGACCTCTGGTGTTCCATGAGGACAGCCTAATTGAGTTCTTCAAGTCTTTGACTGTTGCGTTGGTTTGTGGGCTCTGCTCATGGTCTAGGAGTTGCTATCTTTTTCGCTGGATGGATAGTGCTTTTGGGAGCCATGACCACAGGCTTTGTGAGGAAAAAGCCTTGCGGGATGTCTCCAAAGTGGTGTGTTTTTCAGGTCAATTTTGCATAGTGGTTCTTGTGATAGGTAAGTAGGTGCTACGATTCTTGCTTCTTGGTCACTTTTCTTGCTTTTTGAAGTGCTGACCCGTGCTGATGGAGCTAATTGCCATAAAGTGTTTTTTTGCTTCTTAGATCCTTGGATGGTATTTTGGGGGCGTTCACCTCCAGGCGATCTTTTGACTTTACAAGAGTAATGTTTATGTCATCGTTTGTAGTTTAGTTTTTATGGTCCTCTGCCGACCTCTTTCGATGATGTCAATGTTGGAATTGTTTTCGCTTCGTGACACGAAAGTGGCAGAGTTAGTTAAATTTGGATTGTTCTTTTGGCTAACTGATCTTGTTCTGGAGGATTCTGTAAAATCGTAGCCCATCTTTAGCAGTGCTTTTGTTTCCTCTTCTAACAAGGCTTTTACTGTTGATGAAGCAATGTACAGATGAGCAATAGATTTGTGATGAATCTGGCTGGGGTCAACAATGAGTAAATCGTCCGATTTTTATCTGTTGCAAATTTGGAATGTAGCTGAATAATGTTAAAACCGATCTTCGTTTGAGGATAACTTCGTCATTTCGCGGTATTTGTTCCAACTTTAAAATCCATTTAGTAGCGTTTTGCTTCTTTGCTACCTTATTGTAAATGTGCATTCTAGATGTATAGTGAATCTTTGTGGTGTTGTTGTTGGAGCTTAGATGGTTTGATGAAGCTCTAATGGTTTAGGAGCTCTTTATGATCTCTTTGCGAAGAGGTGGTTTCCTTGCAAGGTTGGCATCTTGTTGTCTGCCCTGTGTACTAGCGTCTTGAGTTTGTTCATTTCCCTTCGACACCCTTGATTCCATGGCTTGTGATGAGGAAGCTGTGGGTATGTAATTCCACGTTACTTTCCGTGCTAGTTTTTACATTGGTCCTACAGAGTGTGAAATTCGTCTGCCTCCCCCTCCTCATTTGGGCTAAGGCTACGGAGCCGGACATTGATTTATTGACTGGCCTTACTTCAGAAAATGATTGATCGCTGAGATGTTGGCTGATGTTCATCAGGATGTAATTTTCAAGGAAGTCATCTATTGTTTTCGGTAAAATTGTGTCGTTTGAGGGAGTCAGCTCTGTAACGGCTACTTGTAAAGATGGTTTCTCAGTCACTAAGACTGGTCGAACAGCAACTTTTGAGGTTTCCTTCTGGAGGCCCTTTGGAAGAAGGTTGAGTGAAAAGACAGGCTCCAGCAGTTTTTTCTTAGTGGTCCCCAACACTTTTTCTGGACTTGTTATCCCCTTAGCTTTCCTTGAGGAGAGTTTTCCTTTGGTGCCACATAGAACAGTTGATGATAAAGGTGTCTTCCCTCTATTTTCCGTACAGTGAACTGTAGTTTTGGTCTTTGTGAGGGTGACTTGTGTAGTTGATGTTGAGTCATTCAGCTGTTCAAAATGTATATTGTGTAAATTATTTTGAGCCCGTTGTTTATCGACTGTGAGGTCAATCGTTATTGCTGTTTGAGACCCAGTCTCCTTTGTGGTCATAGGTGGTGGCGTAGGGCCCAGTGGTGCTGGTACAGACGTTGGTGTTAAGTCCTGAGTTCGGGACATTTTTTTCCCTTTGTCCTCCATTGCCATGATGTACACCAGTTTGCTATGCATCATGGCTTGTATTGACGTGTGGTCTTTTAGGGTGTCGTTGACAGCTTCATACAGCTTGGTGAAAGGGGTTAACACAATCAGGACTGCCGAAATTATCGAGAGGATTCTACTTTCTTTGCTGGTGTCTCTGCCAGCACTGGTTCTATGGGCAGCAAGTGTCTTCCTTTCGTTGGAGTGTCTGTCCAGTTGTCCAGTAATTTGGTCGACAGACAAATGGTCGATGCAATTTGGTCGAAAGACAAATGGTCGAATATTTTTTTTTTTAATATATATTATATTAGGAAAAAAAAGGGTTTTTAAGCAAAAAGAAGGGGGTTGGGGGGACCCCCCCCCAAAAAAAAAAAGTGAAAATACAAAATAAAAAAATTCAACCATTTGTCCTTCGACCAAATTGCGTCGACCATTTGTCCTGTCACTGTAGGTTACATGCTTTCATGAATTTCTTCGGTTTGGGACCGTGTTCAAAGAGTCCCGTGATGGTAGGTCACTATGATGTGTTTGGAGGCTACCTTTCTCTTCTCCTGCGTCTAACTTCCATTCGTGTGTGGTTTTGTTGTCAGAGGGGTCACGCTTTTTCACGCCTCCCGCTCCAGGGAGGCTTTTCTGGAAAGATGTGGCATCTCTGCTTCAGCTCTCCAGCCGCCACTTAAAACAGGTGGGGGCCTCTGATGCGTCTGACTCCTCTGGGTCCGAGGATGGAACCTTAGCTTGCGCTGGCGTTCCAGATGTAAAAGGAGCCACTTTGGGCGACCTTGAAGAACGTGAGTTTTTGAAACTTTATCCCTAAAGATGCCAGATGGATGTGATCCAGGTTGCATTACTGGTATTGTGTCTGTTACTAGGCTTCTAGGGAAGGGACTGATTGCATCTGCTCTGTCAAGGGGCAGTTCAGATTTACTTGGTGTCTGTAGGGTTGCTGCAGTGTTTGGAGAGGCTACTGCCTTGTTGTGTGTTGTACCGCCCTCGATCCGTCGTGATTTTGTAAGTGGTAAACAGTCTTTGAGAGCCTCGAGGATTTCAGCATCAGAAAGTTCTTCACAGCGAGTGATCCTAACGTTGGATCTAATATTGAAGAAGCCTTTTAGGGTATGGCACCTGTCTGGGGCTCCACCGTTTTGCAGTTGTAGATATTGTGTCTTGTCGTTCTTTGTCAATTTGTAATGCTTTATTTATTCGGCGACCCTGATGTTTCTTTTTCTTACAGGTTCCTTTTGCGGGACGGAGTGGTCTTGTTTTGTGTTCTCCAATCCCTGTGATATTGTGGTTTCTTTGTCGCTTTTTGTTGTTTAAAATGTGTTTTGTAGTTCTACATTCTTGCGGGCTGATACTTGAGGCTCCTGTTTTAGGGGAGCCCAGCTGTGGCTCGCCCGCATGTTCTAGGATTTCCGAAGGCTCTCTGTGCACCAGAGCCTTCACAGTTAATGACTGTGGAGGGGGCAGCATGAGGCACTCTGTGGGCGGGGGGATGCCATCAGCGCTGACAGTTGCAGAAACTGGGGTTCTCGCTGGAGGTGCTCGTTGTCTCACACGTCTCCTCCCCAGCTGGTGGCCTCGTCCTAATGCTTCCGCTGTGCCCCCTCTGGTGGCCCCCCCGCCGTGGACTCATTCTCACCAGCAGTCCGCCCCTCGCCCGTCACCAGCTCTCTGCTTGGGCAAACCGCGCCTGACTCTCCACTCGAAGGCTCCCCTTCGGGGGCCATCAGTGGAGTCAGCAAAAGCGGGCTACCCAAAGCTGACTGACCCAGGCAGACGAGGGGGGCAGCAGTGAGGACAGCTGGCCTTGGACTATCTGCCCTGGCCAAAGGGGCCCTCTCAGGGTTCGTGAGCAGGCCCACACCTTCACAAGTAAGTGAGGCCGATGGGGTTGTATCACTAATGTCGCTTACTGCAGCAAGTTCCAATGATTTAGCTTTAGAAGGGGATGTAGTCCAGTGTCCTTTCAAGGGTTTTGAGGGTGCAGGTTCATCAGGTGCCATGCTGTCTGTCGTAGTACGGAGGCGCGTGCTCCTCAGGCTGCGTCCATCATCTTCTTCATGAAGGGGAGTAGAGCGAGTTACCGTCCTGGTAGCCCTAGCAGCCTACTAGCCATGACTGCAAGACTGTCACTCTGTCACTCCACGGCCGCCCCGCGGGTGCAAGCAGTACTTGTACTGTAGGTCCTCCCACAGCTACAACAATGGTGAAAAGACTCAGGTAGCAGGCTACAGAGCAGTCCTTCCAGCAGACTGCAGGACTGTCACTCTCCGTCACTCCGCGGCCGCTCCACGGGTGCTAGCAGTACTTGTACTGTGGGTCCTCCCACAGCTACAACAATGGTGAAAAGACTCAGGTAGCAGGCTCAGGCAACAGAGCAGTACTTCCAGCAGACTGCAGGACTGTCACTCTCCGTCACTCTGCGGCCGCTCCACGGGTGCTAGCAGTACTTGTACTGTGGGTCCTCCACAGCTACAACAATGGTGAAAAAGAGTCAGGTAGCAGGCTCAGGCAACAGAGCAGTCCTTCCAGCAGACTGCAGGACTGTCACTCTCTGTCACTCATTTAATATTAAACAATGTTTGTACAGAATTGAAACACAGCTTCATTTCATGTAGTTATTTTATTTATATTATTATTTCAATTTCTTTTTCGAAAAACAATGTATGAAATGCCTTTACATGTGCAAAAACGATTGGCTTTGTGGGCAATTCTATTTAGAATGTTGTGATGCAAAACCAGGTTTGTAGTTACCTGCATGGTTAGTGTAGTTGAGGTAACCATGCAGCGTTTATTTTATCTATAGTACACTCTAGATACTTCTTCTCTGAAAGTGTTCTTCTTTTAATCTTTCTTTTGCCATAATATACATTTATACAATTATTAAGATTCTTATTAAACCTGTCATATAGAGGTACTTCTAGAAGATGAGATAGAATATTATATATATATATATATATAGTTAAATATTGAACATAAGTGAGTAGAGTAGTAGGCAAACAACCTTTATTGGTGGAGCACTAGGAATACATTCACACACCGATTCATGGAATAAATGTGCGCCGAAAATTCCGGCGCAGAGGGGCCTATACGTGTGCTGCGCCGAAAAATAGCGAAAAGCGCAGGGAAACCAGCGCACGTCGATTCATGGAAGTCCGTGAGTAAGAAAAGCATAGGACGTGCGCTGAAAAAGTGCGCGGCGCACGCCGGCGCACAGGTCAACCAACGGCGTGCGCCACGGCCACTGCGCTATCACTCCGAGCGCAGCGCACAGCTCTAAAGTAGGCGGAACACAGGGCGGGACACTCGGAATGGGGAATAAAATGGGGCACAACACTCGGAATGGGGAAGAATGTGGGCGGCACGGGGAAGTACAGGAGGCAAGTGCGCGGAACGCCCACACGCTCTCCGGCAACACGTATTCATGGATTCGAACAGGGCAAAACAGCGCTCGATCAAACCAGCGCACAGGCCCAAAAACGTACGCCACAAGTAAGCAGGCGGTAGCGTCCCGACGCACTCAACGAAAGTGCGCCAAAACCTGCGCCAACAAATACCACCCACATACAGCAATGGGCCATACCGTGACCCCAAAGGACTAATGATGTGCAAAGGTGTACGCCATTTACACGGACACCCACTGTTCAAAAATTCGCGCGTGTGTGTACAACGGGTTGCGCGAGAAGTCACTCGCGCGATTGCCCTGGGTACGTGTATCCCGGGGTGCGGGGAAGTCCCACACGCGATTGCCCTGGCCACGTCGATACCAGGGGTGCGTGTGAAGTTCCACACGCGAAAAGCCAGGGTACGTCATTTACAGGGGTGCGCGGGAAGTTTCACACGCGAAAAGCTAGGCTACGGGAATTCCAGGGGTGCGCGTGAAATCCTACACGCGAAAAACTAGGGTACGTCATTTACAGGGGTGCGCGGGAAGTCCCACACACGATTACAGCAGGGTACGTGTATTTCAGGGGTGCGCGGGAAGTTCCACACGCGAATAGCCTGGCCGCATGTATTTCAGGGGTGCGCGGAAAGTTCCACACGCGAATAGCCTGGGCGCGTGTATTTCAGGGTGTGCGCGGGAATTTCCACACGCGAATAGGCTGGGCGCGTGTATTACAGGGGTGCGCGGGAAGTCCCACACGCGATTACAGCAGGGTACGTGTATTTCAGGGGTGCGCGGGAATTTCCACACGCGAATAGCCTGGCCGCGTGTATTTCAGGGGTGCGCGGGAAGTTCCACACGCGAATAGCCTGGGCGCGTGTATTTCAGGGGTGCGCGGGAATTTCCACACGCGAATAGGCTGGGCGCGTGTATTTCAGGGGTGCGCGGGAAGTTCCACACGCGAATAGCCTGGGCGCGTGTATTTCAGGGGTGCGCGGGAAGTTCCACACGCGAATAGCCTGGGCGCGTGTATTTCAGGGGTGCGCGGGAAGTTCCACACGCGAATAGCCTGGGCGCGTGTATTTCAGGGGTGCGCGGGAATTTCCACACGCGAATAGCCTGGGCGCGTGTATTTCAGGGGTGCGCGGGAAGTTCCACACGCGAATAGCCTGGGCGCGTGTATTTCAGGGGTGCGCGGGAATTTCCACACGCGAATAGGCTGGGCGCGTGTATTTCAGGGGTGCGCGGGAAGTTCCACACGCGAATAGCCTGGGCGCGTGTATTTCAGGGGTGCGCGGGAAGTTCCACACGCGAACAGCCTGGGCGCGTGTATTTCAGGGGTGCGCGGGAATTTCCACACGCGAATAGCCTGGCCGCGTGTATTTCAGGGGTGCGCGGGAAGTTCCACACGCGAATAGCCTGGGCGCGTGTATTTCAGGGGTGCGCGGGAATTATCACACGCGATTTGGCTTGGTACGTGTATTACAGGGGTGCGTGCGAAGTTACACACGCGATTAGGCTGGGTGGGTCCTGTCACCCTCGACGGCCCCTGCAGGCAGCCCACAAAACAGAGGACTACCCTGCACACCTGCTCATGTCTCCCACCACCCCCACCCCCCCAGTCACCAGGGGTACCCTCCACCAGGCCCCCACCCATGCCTCCCACCACCCCCACCCCCCAGCAGTGCAGGGGCACCCTCCACCAGGCCCCCACTCATGTCTCCCACCACCCCCACCCCCCACCATCCAGGGGCACCCTCCACCAGGCCCCCACTCATGTCACCCACCACCCCCACCCCCCCAGTCACCAGGGGCACCCTCCACCAGGCCCCCACTCATGTCTCCCACCACCCCCACCCCCCACCATCCAGGGGCACCCTCCACCAGGCCCCCACTCATGTCACCCACCACCCCCACCCCCCCAGTCACCAGGGGCACCCTCCACCAGGCCCCCACCCATGCCTAAAACCACCCCCACCCCCCCCGCCACCAGGGGCACCCTCCACCAGGCCCCCACTCATGTCTCCCACCACCCCCACCCCCCAGCAGTGCAGGGGCAGGCTCCACCAGGCCCCCACCCATGCCTCCCACCACCCCCACCCCCCCGCCACCAGGGGCACCCTCCACCAGGCCCCCACTCATGTCACCCACCACCCCCACCCCCCCGCCACCAGGGGCACCCTCCACCAGGCCCCCACTCATGTCTCCCACCACCCCCACCCCCCACCATCCAGGGGCACCCTCCACCAGGCCCCCACTCATGTCTCCCACCACCCCCACCCCCCACCATCCAGGGGCACCCTCCACCAGGCCCCCACTCATGTCACCCACCACCCCCACCCCCCCAGTCACCAGGGGCACCCTCCACAAGGCCCCCACTCATGTCTCCCACCACCCCCACCCCCCACCATCCAGGGGCACCCTCCACCAGGCCCCCACTCATGTCACCCACCACCCCCACCCCCCCAGTCACCAGGGGCACCCTCCACCAGGCCCCCACCCATGCCTCCCACCACCCCCACCCCCCCGCCACCAGGGGCACCCTCCACCAGGCCCCCACTCATGTCTCCCACCACCCCCACCCCCCACCATCCAGGGGCACCCTCCACCAGGCCCCCACTCATGTCTCCCACCACCCCCACCCCCCACCATCCAGGGGCACCCTCCACCAGGCCCCCACTCATGTCACCCACCACCCCCACCCCCCCCAGTCACCAGGGGCACCCTCCACCAGGCCCCCACTCATGTCTCCCACCACCCCCACCCCCCACCATCCAGGGGCACCCTCCACCAGGCCCCCACTCATGTCTCCCACCACCCCCACCCCCCAGCAGTGCAGGGGCAGGCTCCACCAGGCCCCCACCCATGCCTCCCACCACCCCCACCCCCCCGCCACCAGGGGCACCCTCCACCAGGCCCCCACTCATGTCACCCACCACCCCCACCCCCCCGCCACCAGGGGCACCCTCCACCAGGCCCCCACCCATGCCTCCCACCACCCCCACCCCCCTGCCACCAGGGGCACCCTCCACCAGGCCCCCACTCATGTCACCCACCACCCCCACCCCCCCGCCACCAGGGGCACCCTCCACCAGGCCCCCACTCATGTCTCCCACCACCCCCACCCCCCACCATCCAGGGGCACCCTCCACCAGGCCCCCACTCATGTCACCCACCACCCCCACCCCCCCAGTCACCAGGGGCACCCTCCACCAGGCCCCCACTCATGTCTCCCACCACCCCCACCCCCCACCATCCAGGGGCACCCTCCACCAGGCCCCCACTCATGTCTCCCACCACCCCCACCCCCCAGCAGTGCAGGGGCAGGCTCCACCAGGCCCCCACCCATGCCTCCCACCACCCCCACCCCCCCGCCACCAGGGGCACCCTCCACCAGGCCCCCACTCATGTCACCCACCACCCCCACCCCCCCGCCACCAGGGGCACCCTCCACCAGGCCCCCACCCATGCCTCCCACCACCCCCACCCCCCCCGCCACCAGGGGCACCCTCCACCAGGCCCCCACTCATGTCACCCACCACCCCCACCCCCCCGCCACCAGGGGCACCCTCCACCAGGCCCCCACTCATGTCTCCCACCACCCCCACCCCCCACCATCCAGGGGCACCCTCCACCAGGCCCCCACTCATGTCACCCACCACCCCCACCCCCCCAGTCACCAGGGGCACCCTCCACCAGGCCCCCACCCATGTCTCCCACCACCCCCACCCCCCAGCAGTGCAGGGGCAGCCTCCACCAGGCCCCCACCCATGCCTCCCACCACCCCCACCCCCCAGCACTGTGGGGAACCTGCCAGCAGGCCCCCACACATGTCCCCCTGGCCCCAGGTCCTGACGATACACAATCATGGCAGTAATGGGCAGCATACCCAGCACAAACACCCAGGCAAGGATTGCATCCACCCACATAGTGAATGCAATCACATGACACAACCCCAATGCCAAGTATGCAAAAGAACACATGTCCGTCACACACACATACACAATGGGTGCAAGTGAATGTCAAAACCCATATCATGACATGTAACAAACCAATGAGAAAATAACACAAGTGTAAGAAAATATAAAAAATGTATTAAATACCAAAAATAATTGAATTTTTCAAACATACAACGATGTGGCTAAGTAAATAAATGGTCCATGTCCGAGAACAAAAGTGATAAACAAAAAAACAAAGGTAAAAAAAATTAAAATGAATTTGTCCAAAGCAATATCATGTAATAGGAAATTAATGAAAAACCATTACGTCATGGTGAAAACAATAAGAAATTAAAAAAATGCATCTCCCAAAAAAACAAACTATATACAGGAATGTTCCAGGGTCCATGAGCCCAACACCAAAAATGAAACCTACCACTAACTAATGAAAAATATATGTACAAAAAAGTGGCCATTGTCCGAGCGGTCCAAAATAATAAAAATAAACAAAGGAAACCTAGCACTAACTAACTAAATAACTATATACAAAGGCAGCGGGCAAGTCCTGCGGCTCACTTGGTGATGTTGCTGGCCAGGGCATCATCGAACTCCATGTCGATGTCCTGGAGGCGGGACTCTGTCCTGGCCCCGAGGTCTCGCAGGGACAACCCCATGTCCACCTCAAACTCCCTGCGAGCTTCCTCGAGGCACTCAGCCCGCCTCAATGCCCGACGCATGGAGAACTCCGCCCTGACCATGGCGAGCCGCTCCTCTTCCACCCGCTGCCGCTCCGCACCTATCCGCTGGCCAAACTCCTCCCACACGGAACACACCACCATCCCAGGGTTGCCCTGCCCTCCGGCCGATGCCTGCCCCTCGGATCTTGATGGCCCCGAGCCATGATGCCTCCCACGTCGAGCCCGCTGCTGCCTCCGACGCCACTGCCTCTGCCAGCACGACGGCATCCAGGCTGATGGAAACCACCGACGCCGTCGTGCACGTGCCCTGCCCGATGATGCCGTCACATCTTCCATCTGCTTGGGTCCACTTGCTGTGTTGTCCACCCCTGCTGGACCTCCGACTCCCAACTGTGGCAGGGATGGGATCCCCACCGAGCTGGCTGCATTGGTCGGGGCAGGTCCACAGGGGGCCCTGGTGGCATCTGGGCCGGAAGACGGCAAGGAGAACGACCGGTGGATAGCCTGCACTGAGGAGGAGAGGGCCGTCAGATTGGCCAACACATGCAGGAAACCCCCGAACATGGCCGATCCCAATTGGGCCACGTCGGCACGGTGCACTTCGTGATGACGTGCGTGCTCCTCCCGGGAAGCACGCACGTCATCACGAATCACAGCTGTGCGCATCGCGACCCCAATCAGGACCTTCTCCACGCGGCCAGGGGTTACCACGTCCGCAGGTGGAGGGGAGTCAGGTGACATGGACATCCCCTCTACCTGCGGACGGGCCTGGGACGGGGCATCCCTGCTGGTGCATGGTGGTGCACTCACAGGGTCAGGGACAGTGACATGCACAGGCCCCTCCACGGTGACCTGTGCTGCCTCCTGCCCCTGGCCCTGGACTGCACCACTTGCACCAGCAGGGATGCTCCCACCAGGCCCCATGTGTGCACCAGTGTCGGCCTCCTCCTCCTCTGTGCAAACCACCAACCTGGATGGCTCCTCACCGTCTCCCGCCGTAGCAGGCCCCTGTGGGGGCTCACCCACCCCTTCCGCTGCAGCCGTGGGGGCATCCCCGCCGCCTTGCTCCACAGCGCCGTCTCCGCCCTCTTCTTCACTAGCCGCTGCGTAGAGGGAGACAAAGGACACAAGCATCAGGCTACTGTACAATGGTCCCCTAGACAGGAAGCAATAGCAGATGAGCACCACTGTCAAAGTACACTTCCATCATGTCCCTCCACAACACATGGGTCAGTCCAGGCAAAACACACACAGTAACAGGCATGGTGCATGCCATGGACATTTCCATGCATGTCCAATGGACTCTAGAAACATTCAATGATATGTAACTCACATGCATCATGGCTCATGCATATCACATGCACACACTTCACCTCAGTCACATCCATCTGGCCCCAAACACACCGAACACAGGCGAAACAAGGGTAAGTTGGGTGCGTCACTGAATCTGTGCATTGTCACACACATGTGTCATGCATCCATGGCATGCACAAGTCACAGACACGCAGGTCAGGCACACAGACATGGCTACCATATATGTACCTGGCATCAGCACCCATCCTTCACCCCCATCCATGTCCAGGTACAGAGACTGGCATGCTCTCATGTCCAAAATCTGCATAGGGCTCCCCATGCCGCATTTCAACACATGCAACAACCATGTGGGTCACACATCACTGGTCGCACATGCATTACCATGATGTCCCTGCACACATACATGCATACATGGCCCATGGCACACATAAGGCAAGTATCATAGAACCAGCACACCGCAACATGCCCTGTCTCACACAGTAATGCTTGGACACATACCGCTCAACTCCAGACGGGCCTCCCTCTCAAGGACCTGGGCGTGGAGCGCTGGGCGTATGCGTTCCAGGACCCTCTTCTGGATGGAACTCATGCGGCCCCGGCCCCCCTCCACGAGGCGCCGGGCCTTCACAAGGGTCCTGGACCTCAAGTCCTCCCAGCGCTTCTTGATCTTCTGGACGTTGCGGGTTGCCACCCCCTCCGCGTTGATGGCAACCACACAGTCGGCCCAGATCCTCTCCCGTCCTTCCTTGCTGGCGCGGGACGATCCAAAGAGGGCATCATACTGCCCCAGGACATGCTCCACCAGGACACCAACTTCGGTGGCAGTGAAGCTGGTGCCCCTCTGCCCCTCTGGCCTGGGGTTGCCACTGGTGCCAGATGTGGAAGTGCCCGACATGGCAACCCCAGAGGCAGGTGTGGGTGGGCAACTGGGTCCTGGGGCTGGGCTGTGGAGCGATGTAATCCCAGTTGGGAGTCTTCAGTTCCAGCAGGGGTGGACACAGCAACTGGACCCCTGCAGATGGCTGATGTGCAGGCACCAAATGGCAGGGCACGGTGGCAGCAGGCAGGCAGGCAGGCAGGCAGCAGCAGATAGCACGTGGGAGGCTGCTCGGGGCACTGGGGGGCAGTAACTCGGCCTTCTGGGCAGGAGCGTGGTGTTCCATGTGTTTTCGGGTGGCCAGCTTGATACGGAGTGATTTGGCACGTGAAAATCCTGCACGTCAGCGTGAAATCCGAGGAAAGGCCCTTAGCGCGTAAGCGCGTCAGCACGCATACGCGATTCTATTGGACCAGAGTCCCTCAGCGCGTAAGCGCGTCTGACGTGACCCGCACGGGCGTTCCCCACTCAGCACGTGATGACGGAACACACGTGGAAATACTGCACGTCAGAGTGTCATCGCGTGATTGGCCTATGTACGTGTATTTCATTGCGTGTAATTGGACAAAAGTGCGCGTACACGCGATTGGCCTATGTACGTGTATTTAATGGGTGCGCGGCCACTTACACACGCAAGTACGTCAGCGAACCTGTATCCCGTGGTGCGTGTGAATTTCCACACGCTATTGGACTGGGAACTGGATTCCAGGGGTGCGCGGGTCACACGCTGTATCCCGTGGTGCGTGTGAATTTCCACACGCTATTGGACTGGGAACTGGATTCCAGGGGTGCGCGGGTCACACGCTCGCCTAGAACACGCGCAAAGCATAAAATTGCGGACTTTAACAATTACAAGCTCAGACGCCAGGATGAACATACCGTTCCTAGCAGCAGTGGCAGTGGGCTACCAAAGGAGGAGGAGGAGGATAGTCAGGGCCAGAATATTCACACCCAGAACCAGCCTTTTCGGGATGCCTGATGACCAGGTGTATGGGAGGTACAGGTTTCCACCACACATCATACTGGACCTGGTGACTGAGTGGGAGGATGACCTCACATCACCCACCCTGTGCTCCCAAGCACTCAGCCCCCTGGAGAAGGTCCTCAATGTACTGCACTTCTTAGCCACTGGATCATTTCAGCGGACAAGTGCCATAGTGGGTGGGGTGTCACAGGCCACCCAGTCACGCTGCCTACACCAGGTCTTGAACATCATGACTGCACGCCCATCAGTCCGCAGGCACATATACCTGCCCAGAACACCTGCAGAAAGGCATGCTGCCGCCCTGGATTTTTACGGAGTGGCACGATTCCCCAAAGTGCTAGGTGCCATCGACTGCACCCATGTGGCTCTACGTCCCCCCAGGGCATCAGAGCACATCTATAGGAACCGCAAGCACTGGCATTCCATCAACGTGCAGGTAGTATGTAATGCCAAGGGAATCATCACCTCAGTATATGCCAACTATCCCGGGTCCACCCACGACAGCTTCATTTACCGAATGTCCACCCTATGCCGGGACATAGATGCTGGGCGGCATGGCGATACATGGCTGCTTGGTGAGTATGTATGCCACTGCACATGCATGCATGTTGGATACTGAGCAAGGTCACAACCCCACCAATGATGCCAATCACCACCTCCACAGGGGACAGTGCCTACCCTCTCAGCCCCCACATGATGACGCCAATTCGGAACCCCACCACGCCACCCCAGGTAAGATATAACACAGCCCACATTACAACCAGGGGCATAGTGGAGCGCACATTCGGAGTGCTAAAGTCACGCTTTCGCTCCCTTGACCGTTCTGGCGGGCAGCTGTTATACGCTCCCCCAGTAGTGTGCAGGATCATAGTGGCAGCATGTGTCCTGCACAACGTTGCAACACGCCGGGGCCTGGCCGTGGACATGGTGGTGGCCCCACATCCCCAACCACATGCACAGCCGCTGCGCATGGGAGGGGAAAGGGCACCGGGGGAGGCAGCCCGTACACAGCTAGTGGCTAATTACTTCACATAGAAATCACACCCCTGTGGAGTGCACACTGCCCTGGCACATTCCATCTGACAATCAATGATGACTCAACCTGACACTGATCCTGAATGTCTGGAGGATGAACCGGGAATACCATGTCAGCCTGAGATTGTTCACCTGGAAGTGTCACAATGTGTGCATCCCTACCCACACAGACACCACCAATGCAGTTTTGTGAAGTTACACATTGAAGCAGCTAAAATGAATACCCACTTGCAAAATGCAACAAGAGGACAGTGCCATGTCAGCCAACCCAACCCCAGCACCGCCACACGACACACCGTGCCATGTCATGCTAATTGCAGGTAAACAAAGTAATCCCCACAACATGACATCAGTCTCACTATGTACAGTGGCACTATTAGAAACCTGCAACACCTGAAATGCTCACAGCAATGCCGGACCAACAACATACTTGAGCACGTAGTACCATTAACATGACATCACAAATGTTACATATTAGTAGTCTCACCACCTGGAAATGCCTGCACTCCCACCACTACCAACTGTGCAGTGTTGTCGCCATGTAGAGTTGTAGGTGCACTGCTGCCAACATGGTCCCCATCTCCAGACTACAGGTCCTTGTGTGGACATGAGGAAGGGACCTGCAAATTGGGAGGTAGACACAGAAGAAGAGTTACACATCAATGCAACATGCAGTGTACAACACAACAGCAATATGCACTATGAATGTATACACAGTATTGACTACAGACTGGCCACACAGCTCATGGGAGTCCAACGTCACTGTGTAATTCACTGTCACTTGGGCACACCCTTTGCAAGCCCATGGAAACGGGAAGCAGGAGGGGTGTGTGTGACTCAAACCCAAGCATCTGAACCAAATACATTACAAGCCTGCATGTGCCCAGCCACAATGCAGCGTATGCCCACAGGAACCACGGAAGCCAACAGATCGAAGCCAACAGATCGAAGCCAACAGATTGTCCCAAAAAAATTGGGAATAGAAGAAATCAAAATAAAAATAAAATAAGAAACAATCAAAAATGGCCATTGATGGGCCCGGGGGGGTTGGGGAGGCCACCCAGGAGGTCCGAGGACAGGATGCACACCAGAACCCACCTGCGTGGATCCTGGGAAGATAAAACACCTCCATGGGCTCATGGCCCACACGGCTACCCTATTGTGGGAGTATCACTGCTGTCGCTATTATCACCCTGTGCAGCTGCATCCGGAGGTGGTTGCACTATGGGAGGCAGCCCACGCAAGGCCCTAGTCTGCTCCTCCATGGCTGCAAGCATGCGGGTGTGGTAGGTCTGGTTCTGGAGGATGAGTGTGCAGAGGTCCCCATGCAACAACTCACGGGATGGCCGGACCTCCGCCCTCGTTGCCTGCATCTCAGCTGAGAGCGTACGGGTGAGACGCTCCAGCTGCTGTTCTGTCCTTTGGTGTGTTGAAGCCTCAAGCTCAACAAGAGTCGTCCTGAGGTGAAGGAGCTCCTGCCTCAGGGCTTCCCTGTGGCCCTGGGACTCAATGGAGATGGCCTCCTGCAGAGTCGCCAGTGCCGCCCGCCTGTCCCTGTTGGACCCCAACATGTCCTCCCTGTGTGACTGGCAGATGGAGTCGGTTGCCTGCTCTAGTCGCTCCATCAGCCTTTCTGGGGGGACAATGGAAGTGGCCACCCTATCCATGGCCTGAGCCATCATCTCGGATGATGCAGCCTGTTGGGTAGCCATACCGTAAATGGATTGCTCCCATGCGGTATTGCCGGGTGGCGTACGGCCACCACGTCGGCGGGCACCACACCTGTCTGGGGCAAGGCGAACTGCGCCTTGCTGTGCCGGCACTGCCTGAGGCTGCAGGACTGCATTCCCCCTCTGATCTGCTGGCCCAGGAACAGGATCAGATGTCGCGGAGTGTGACCCTGCATCCGTAACCACCGAAGGCGTAGCTGCCAACACTGACATCCCCATGGAGGGTACTGACCCTGGTGCAAGTGGGTGAGACAGAACAGAATCCCTCCCTGGAACACTCACCTGCGACGGCACGTAGGTCTCATCCGAATAAACACCTGAGTACAGCTCGGGGGAGGTGCAGCCAGAGACACCCCTTGAGAGCACGACCTGCAGCACTTGTGGGTTCTCCCCCACCACCACACCACGTCCCTCACTGGTGGTTGGTCGGCCCTGGGACACCTCCTGGGTCTGCACCATCTCCACAACCCCAGCAGTATCAGGTGCGTCTTCCCCTGCAAAGACATGAAAACAAAGAAATGGAAACAGGCATTAGCACCATGGCACACATTGAGGGCTGAGAAGCAAGAGAACCAGTACTTGATTGACACATGTCCCACATGACTAAAACCCTCCCATGCATGCACCCTCACTGCGTATGAAGTGCAGGCAAATGGCACACACTGATGACACCAAGATGGAAGATGAACACATTTTCTGCATGCTGCCTGGCAGTGGCATCACACATTGGCCTGTGATTGGCAGGTGAAACACACATGCCATCACACAGATGGCATGTACCATTGCTATTGAGTGAAGATGGAGAGGAGGGAAGCACCTATTCATTCAGTCCAGTTCCCGCATGTAATAGCTTTTCTGATTCTAACAGGTCAGATTTTTCACCTGGAGCTGCCAGTCTGAAATGGTCCAATTGCACAGGGACATGTGTGTACAAATGATATCCAGGTAACAAAGTCACTCCACTTTACCATACCCATGTCAGACATGTGACTAGTGGACAGCGACATGCCTAGTGAAAGTGGTGGAATGCAAACAAACTGACTGAATGAACAGTGAAAAAGAAGCAAATATGTTGTGTCAAGGTGACACTTCAAGGGCAACTGGCGTGCAGTTGTGCTAGATGTCTACTGTTGGCAGAAGGGATACTGCTATGGCCAAATGCAGCTGCGCAGGAAGGATTGCATGAAGCACATGGCTGACCCATACGACTCAGGCGCACACACTCTCACCTGGCACCCGAACAGAAGCCCTCACACACACACACCATGCACATGGATGACACACACATGCATGTGCACTCACCGGACAATGCCTCGTAATCAGCCAGATCTCCCACGCCTTGGATCTGTTCCTCCGTGACGTAGGTCCCAGCGACTGACTCATGTGGAGTGAGTTCCATGTCTACTACTGGAGACCCACCTCCAGTCACTGGAGTTGCGGCATGACTTGATTCCAGCTTACTCTTTGCCCTGCGCTTTAGGTCATTCCAGCGCTTATAGCAATCATTGGCTGTGCGCCTCACGATTCCAAGGGCACTTACGATGTCCGCAACGGTCTGCCAGTGTGCCTGGCGTTGTGCAGGTGTGGTCTTGGATCCTGCAACAATGACCATCTCGTTGTCATGTCCGGACACATACTCGACAAGTGCATTCAGTTCGTCATCCGTGAAGCTGGGCTTCCTGGACGGGCCGGACTGTGTAGCCGTGTCTGGGGCATCAGCCTGTGCCGGACGAGCACTCTTCCTCTTCCGCTTGGAAGGTGGTGGTGATCCTGAGTGTCCTGCGCCGCTCTGGACACTAGGGGCAGGAGCCCTGGTGGACTCTGTATCAGGAGTGTGGGATTGCACACTCAGCATGGGAGTTGGTGCAGGCATTGGCTCTAGTGTGATGGTGTCAGGGGGAATGTCAGCAGCATGGACTAGGACCGACACTGTCCTGGCTGGGTGTGTGAGGGCTGGGGTGGATGGAGCCGCAGCTGCCCCTGCAGCCTCTCCGCCCTGCCTCCTTGGTGCAGCAGATGACCTTGCTGCCCCAGATCCACGTGGCATGATGGCATCAACGTGCACCAGCGCACGTGTCGTAGCCCTGCTGACCTGGAAGTCAGCCATGGAGTCAGCCAGGTCTGGTGCCACAATGGGCTGGTCCAACAAGGGCTGAGCATGGATGGTGTCAGCCACTTCAGCCTCAACGGGAGGGGGGGGAGGGCGGGAGGGGGGGAGGGGGGGGCCTGGTGGAGGCTGCCCCTGCACTGCTGGGGGTTGGGGGTGGTGGGAGGCATGGGTGGGGGCCTGGTGGAGGCTGCCCCTGGTGGCGGGAGGGTGGGGGTGGTGGGAGACATGGGTGGGGGCCTGGTGGAGGCTGCCCCTGGTGGCGGGGGGTTGGGGGTGGTGGGAGACATGGGTGGGGGCCTGGTGGAGGGTGCCCCTGGTGGCGGGGGGGTGGGGGTGGTGGGAGAAATGGGTGGGGGCCTGGTGGAGGCTGCCCCTGCACTGCTGGGGGTTGGGGGTGGTGGGAGGCATGGGTGGGGGCCTGGTGGAGGCTGCCCCTGCACTGCTGGGGGTTGGGGGTGGTGGGAGGCATGGGTGGGGGCCTGGTGGAGGCTGCCCCTGCACTGCTGGGGGTTGGGGGTGGTGGGAGGCATGGGTGGGGGCCTGGTGGAGGCTGCCCCTGCACTGCTGGGGGTTGGGGGTGGTGGGAGGCATGGGTGGGGGCCTGGTGGAGGCTGCCCCTGGTGGCGGGAGGGTGGGGGTGGTGGGAGACATGGGTGGGGGCCTGGTGGAGGCTACCCCTGGTGGCGGGGGGGTGGGGGTGGTGGGAGACATGGGTGGGGGCCTGGTGGAGGCTGCCCCTGCACTGCTGGGGGTTGGGGGTGGTGGGAGGCATGGGTGGGGGCCTGGTGGAGGCTGCCCCTGCACTGCTGGGGGTTGGGGGTGGTGGGAGGCATGGGTGGGGGCCTGGTGGAGGCTGCCCCTGGTGGCGGGAGGGTGGGGGTGGTGGGAGACATGGGTGGGGGCCTGGTGGAGGCTGCCCCTGGTGGCGGGGGGGTGGGGGTGGTGGGAGGCATGGGTGGGGGCCTGGTGGAGGCTGCCCCTGCACTGCTGGGGGTTGGGGGTGGTGGGAGGCATGGGTGGGGGCCTGGTGGAGGCTGCCCCTGCACTGCTGGGGGTTGGGGGTGGTGGGAGGCATGGGTGGGGGCCTGGTGGAGGCTGCCCCTGCACTGCTGGGGGTTGGGGGTGGTGGGAGGCATGGGTGGGGGCCTGGTGGAGGCTGCCCCTGGAGGCGGGAGGGTGGGGGTGGTGGGAGACATGGGTGGGGGCCTGGTGGAGGCTGCCCCTGCACTGCTGGGGGTTGGGGGTGGTGGGAGGCATGGGTGGGGGCCTGGTGGAGGCTGCCCCTGCACTGCTGGGGGTTGGGGGTGGTGGGAGGCATGGGTGGGGGCCTGGTGGAGGCTGCCCCTGCACTGCTGGGGGTTGGGGGTGGTGGGAGGCATGGGTGGGGGCCTGGTGGAGGCTGCCCCTGGTGGCGGGAGGGTGGGGGTGGTGGGAGACATGGGTGGGGGCCTGGTGGAGGCTGCCCCTGGTGGCGGGGGGGTGGGGGTGGTGGGAGACATGGGTGAGGGCCTGGTGGAGGCTGCCCGTGCACTGCTGGGGGTTGGGGGTGGTGGGAGGCATGGGTGGGGGCCTGGTGGAGGCTGCCCCTGCACTGCTGGGGGGTGGGGGTGCAGGGGGACATGAGCAGGTGTGCAGGGTAGTCCCCTGTTTTGTAGGCTGCCTGGAGGGGCCGTGGAGGGTGTACAGGGAACACCTGTGAGGACCCACCCAGCCTAATCGCGTGTGACTTCCCACGCACCCCTGTAATACACGTACCCAGCCAAATCGCGTGTGATGATTCCCACGCACCCCTGTAATACACGTACCCAGCCAAATCGCGTGTGATAATTCCTGCGCACCCCTGTAATACACGTACCCTGGCTAATCGCGTGTTAAACTTCCCGCATACCCCTGTAATACACGTACCCTGGCCAATCGCGTGTTATACTTCCCGCGTACCCCTGTAATACACGTACCCTGGCTAATCGCGTGTTAAACTTCCCGCGTACCCCTGTAATACACGTACCCTGGCTAATCGCATGTTAAACTTCCCGCATATCCCTGTAATACACGTACCCTGGCTAATCGCGTGTTAAACTTCCCGCGTACCCCTGTAATACACGTACCCTGGCTAATCGCGTGTTAAACTTCCCGCGTACTCCTGTAATACACGTACCCAGCCAAATCGCGTGTGATGATTCCCACGCACCCCTGTAATACACATACCCTGGCTAATCGCATGTTAAACTTACAGCATACCCCTGTAATACACGTACCCTGGCTAATCGCATGTTAAACTTCCCGCATACCCCTGTAATACACGTACCCTGGCTAATCGCGTGTATAACTTCACGCGTACCCCTGATATGCACGTTACCCGCTTTGCGTTCCTTGTTTGGCAGCCCTGTAAACTGGTCCAGGGTTAGCGCAGCCCTTTGCGATGATTTAGCGATTTTGATGGCTTTTCCTTGCGCGAGGGCGTTCTTGGGGGCGTTACTGGCGCTGCTGCAGGGTCGCTGCGATACTCTGCGCCACGGCTGGTTTGGGAGCCTAAAATCCATGAATACGCTGTGCGCCGGATTCGGTTTTGGCGCACGCGGCTGGCGCAGACTATCGCACGCGCACGCTGTGCGCCAGCCGCGTGCGCTACTTGTGCGCTGAATTCTATGAATTACCCTGTCAATATTCACTTAGTACCATTATGAAGAAAAACATCAGCATAATGTATGTATTGGATTATTTCAGTACTACTGTAGTAGTATAGTGGCAGTGTTCTAAAAAATATAGTGGAGATGACTGAAGACCGTGTATATTGCCCATGTATAAACACTGTGACTATGTAAGAGGAAAGAAATCCATGGTATAACAAAACCTTTGAAAATGAAGAATAAATCTGCAGTTGCTGGGATGTTACAGTGAGAATGTAATTCAATGAAACCCTGGAAATGTTGCGCAGCATATGAGCACAATGATGACATCACAGATCACATCACTGATGACATCACTAATTACATTAAAACAGTGACCGGCCATTAAGCGTGGCCTTCAGACATGGTCGGTGTGCATGGAGAAATATATTTTAGGACATTAATGGGCAGCAATCATTGTCTTCAGCCATGGACACTGGCCACAGTCTTCAGCCATGTGTACTGTATATTTTAAAGCACTAAACATGCCACCAACCATAGACTTTGGCCTTCAACAAAGACTACAGACTTCTGCTGTTTCCACTGTATATTATATACACTAACCAGCTACAAGCCATGGCATTTAGGACAATACTAGCCAGTGGAAACAGCCTTTTCCGTGCCCCATATATATTCTAACATATAAATGGGACACTAGCCATAGCTTTTGACCATGACCAGTGTGTACATCTTTCGGCCATGCCCACTGTATATTTTAAAATACTAATGTGCCACAAGCTAGGGTCTTTGGCTGTGCCCACTGTATATTATTCAACAATTACCACCCATTAGTCATGGCCTTTGGCCCTTTTGCTGTGCCCATTGTATTTTTTTAAATGCTAACTAGCCACTTGCCATGTCTTACAGACTTGGCAAGTTGGAATCAATTTGGGGCACACACACTGTATATATTTCAACACTAACCAGTCATTAGCTATGGCCTTTGACAGTTCCGACTGTATATTCTGACATATGAATGGGCATTATCTATGACCTTTAGCCGTGGACACTGACTAAAGCTTTCATGGTTGCTCGCTGTTTATTTTTAAAAAAATAGTGATTGGGTACTGCGAAAGGATTTTAAGAATGCACATTGCTATTTTGGAATACTAACTGACCACTAGCTATGGCCTTTGATAATGGCAGTGACCACAGCCTTTGTTATGGGCAAGTCCATGGCCTAAATTGTTGTTAAGGTAATCAAAGTTGTCATGAACTAACTTCTAAGTGAGGTTATGTCTTATGCCATTACTAATGTAATCAGTGATATGCTATGTAATTAGTGTGGTCACCAATGATGCAATGATGATAAAAAAAAATAAGTGTAATTCATTGTATTTTATAAAGTGTGTTTTTTAACTAATTATTTATTTTGCTGATAGAAGGATACTATTGTATATCATCGTCTCTATATCTAGTCAACCTACTTCAACTGTTTCTATCCCTACCACTAACAACACAATTCATATGTACTATAGAATACACATACATACACAGATTTGTATTTTTTTTAAATATAAATATATAGCCATGACTACCACAACAGCCAATGAGGTGCAAGTATTTAGAGACGCATCTAAGGATGCACGACTGGGGAGATCTTATCCGCGGCTACAGAACCCTATTTGACTGCATTCTAACCGTGGTTACAAGTGAACATGTTGAGGGATGAATTTTAATCACTCAAACTGCATAACATAGACTACAAAACAAATTGTAATATATTTTTGCAGTCTGTGTTTGATTTCATCTATTTTTATAACTTATAGAGTGGCCCTTAAAAGGGCCATTTTGGGGGATGGAAAGCGGGGGGTAGAACAGGGAAGGAAAACACATAAGAATAAAACGTATAACACAGGGAATTAAAATAAAATGGCACATGTATATTTTTCATATTTGTTTTTTTTTATATTTGTTTTTTCAACAAAAAGGGGGGATGCCACTTAAAAAAACCCTGAGGATGACAATAAACCTGGAGTTCAGATATAAACATGTCCCAATCCCTTGTTGTGGCACCTCCCGATGCAAACCAATTGTGGCATAGGCAGCACATTACTTTCATAACTGACACATTGGATGCTGGTAATATAGCAACAGGTGGAAATGACACTGCCTCAGAAGTTGATGGTTGATTGACTGTTTGTGATGTCCCACTGGGGGATGGAGGTGTGCTGGTGCTGATTTTCGGACACGTAATGTATGTGCCCCATGCATTTTAATTTTGTGGTGCTCATGTGATTTCCATGTGATACGCATCATCCACATCGTCCCAGTGGACCCGCACCCGATGTTTTATTAGGACTAATGTTCCCAGGCTTTCTGAGCGAAAAGTTGAAGGACCACGTCTCTGTCTTTCCTTGCACAACGTGCATTATACATCCTCTGCCTTTTTTTTACAACAGTGTTCTTTCACCTTGAAATATTGCCAACCGTCAGCAGTGGTTTTCATTCCAGTTGCTTTTTTCCAGGGTGGGGATGGATTGGGGATCACTGCTGCTATCACTGTTAGACATGTTTAAATGTATAACAGGGGAGGAAAATATAAAACAACAACAAACATGGCAAGACTAAAAAGACAATGCCACAAAACATGAAAAAAGTTATTTTTTTAAAGAAAGAAATACGTTTAAAAAAACCCAAATTGAACAAATTATATGATATGGCATTTGTAACACGCCTATACACAAGTGTTTCAAGGCGCGACACATAAATCACAAAATATTGTTAAAAAGAATGGAGAATGAAGTGTTAAGTCACCAAATGTTCTTGCAGTTAATTGGATATCCATTCACCAACAAGCACTGCTAGCAATAATCAATATAAAGTAATTTTTTGTGGGTATGGTGATTATTTGTGGCTATGTACTACTTTGCGCCTGATTGGTCACTTTTGCATGCATGGACTCTGCCATACAGCATGGGCGCAGCCGCATCAACAATCCAATGTGGTTGCCCCATTTGTTGAAGTGGTTATAGGTCATGTGCAGGCTTTCAAGCGCAGCGCGTGATCTGATTGTCTGGTGCACATGGCGCAAAGACACGCAGCCCCATCAATGCAACCCTGTGCGCTATTGGTCCATTTTGCTTACGCGGAAATCGTCATATCGAGTGGGTCTAGCCGTGTTTAGACATCGCAATATGTGATTGGTCCATCTGTCAATGTAGTTATGAATCATTTGTAGGCGTGCAAGCGCAGTGCGTCATCTGATTGGCTGGTGCACGAGGCACGAAGACGGTTAGCTGAGTCAATGCAGCTCGGCTCACTATTGGCCAATTTTGCACGTGTGGAAATCGCCATATGGCGTGGGAGTAGCCACTGTTAGGAAAGATTTCATAATTGTATGCAATTTTCCCTCCATGTGGCAACCCCCAAACTTTGTGCTGTTGTTTTACACCCTGATCTAGACTTTGCCAGAGAAGCACAGCCTTCCACCGCACTCCTCTGGGCTTTCGCTCAATTCTTATGGGGAAACTGACATACCCTTAAGACAGTCAGTACTGGGAGACTTTGTTTCCCTTAGTCCTTTCCTCATGTTGCAGCTTTTTTGCAACATGAAACAAGAGTGCACCGTAACTTACATTACCGCGCTCTTGGGTCTCTAGACATTCCAAAGGCCCTAGAAACTCTCGCTGGACTTATTATGAACTGTGCAAGTGTGTCACGGATGGGACTGGTGGCAGCTTTTGTTTCTCTTGTGTTTTGAACCCTTTTTCGCCATGTTATCCGCGCTTACCGCATTTGGCAGAAATGGGTGGCCTGGCTCCAAAATGGCCATGCCACGAGGTTCTTTGTCCTGTCTGCAGACCGTCTTGCCCCTTCACCTTCCCCCAGGTCGAGCCGACTCGGGGCAGTGCTTATTTGGTCATGCACTTTCCTGCGAAACCCCAAAGCTTTCGCAGGCTTCTGCATGCCTTGTGTGTGCCTCCAGGATGTGGGCTGGGATGTCTGGTCCCAATACACATCCTGGGTGCCAGAGAGTCTGGAGTGTCCTGAATGCCTGGGACCACCGTGGTCCGTGATAGGTCCACGTATGCTGTGAGTGTTTGTGAGCAGATCTCCCATTGGGTCCTCTCCGTTTTGGCATGAAGGAAACTTTGGATAAGAGGAGGCTGAAAACACCACTACCATGTCGATCTCCTGAGTTCACACCGAACCAGGGATAAGGAGCCAAGTATCCTGCAACAAGAAGCTGAGTCGAGGAACTGCTGGTGACCCGCTGAAGGTTTGGCACCCTGAACTGCTGTCGTCCTGCGAGACCCCTCTGCATCTGATCGTCCTAGAAGGTCTGCGAAGGCGCTTCGACCCATTGGAATAGTGGGATCAACTATTCCCGGCACCTTCATCAAACCGTGCAAGTAAGCCTCTTCGGAAGTGTCCCTGGGCCAACCAGTGGGCTGACCAGTTTACGTCGGACGCTTTGCTCTGCCACCGCCGCCGTTTTGGGGAAGCCCTCGAAACTTGGTTTACTGCTTGCTCTGCGTCCACGGCACCCTCACACCGAATTTCGTACATTTGGGATTCCCAGGTCTGAAGTGAGACGAGTGCGCCCGGATCAGAGTAAACGCGGTTGCCATGTTGCCCTGCTGTGGTAACAACCTGTGCACGTCTGCTGCATTTGGGATACCCTCGACCCTACATCATGCTACACAGAATCTACACGATGTCAAGATGTCCAGATCATCGCAGCTGAACCTGCCAGCAACGTGAACTGAACTGAAGAAGTCTGGGTCTGTCTGCGTCGGGGACCGGTGAGTAGTCCATACCCCAACCAGTGGGCCCTCATGCAGGAGCCCATTTCTTTTCTACCGCTGTTGCGAAATAGCGACTCTATCCCGCACTCTCACCCTGCCTCTGCCCACAAGTGGAGGCCTTGCTTGAGTAGTGGGGACTTGTTCTGCATCGCTTCATTCACCTTCCTGAACTGCCTGATATCCTTGAAGAGGCCCTCTTTTGTCCATTGGCACCAGCGCGTGCAGGTACTTTTGAGCATAAGGCTCCTCTCTTCGTAGGGCTCGGACTTCCTCTTGTTTAGGTGTATTTCAGATGTCGAACTGGGCCTAATGATTACTTGCAATGCCTGTTTTCCTCCCCATCTAGGTGGTTTACATATTACGTGCTCCTAACTCCTTAGACACCTCGGTCTTGTATATATATTGTATTGATTGTGATGTGTTGGTTTACTTTAGTATTATTGTGATTCTTTGCTACGGTCGATGTTACAAAGGCCTTGTAATAAATGTGTCTATATTTTTAACATAACACCTGTCTGGAGTAATTTGTAAGTGTCCTTGCTTTGTGTGCTCATTGAGGTCTTTCCGTCACCCTCACCCCTCTTGAGACTTAGTCTTGACTGCCGCCATCGCTACCCTGATTGGTCTGGCTTGTCCAGAGGTTACCCTGTTCCAAGAAACTAGGCTGGCCTTCTGAACCTCTGCCCCTCCAGGTCCGAGTTCAGAAATCCATTTTAACAGCCACGTTGAGACATTGCAGCGTGTGGTTGGTCCATTTGTCGATGCCGTTACGAGGCGTGAAGATGCATAGCCACGTCAATGCAACTCTCGGTGTGATTGAGCCTTTCGTTGATGCGGTTAAAGCCATGTGCCGGCACGACACCCCAGTGGGCAATGTGATTGGTCAATAATTTGTACGCAAACATGCCATTGCGCTTGGGTCTACCCATGTGTATGGGAAACACAATCCGGTTGAGTTTTCTGTGTAACCGCAATTATACCCACACCCAAAGGCCCCTTTCTTGTTTTCTGGCATTGCTTTTTGTCTCTTGGTGGGTGAACTTCTTTGTGAGCCTTGAGGAACTTTCAAAGATCATTATCTTCATTTATCCATTCCTTTTTTACCTTTCTTGTTCCTATACCTGTAGTTTGTCATTTTTTTGTATTTTAGCTTTTATTTTTTTGTTTAATGTTTTTCGATTTTAAGTGGCAAAGTACTTTCTGTGTTGTGTGTTTTTACAATTTTTCACGACAGTCTTACATTTTAATATGTCTGCGACCAGCAGCGATGATGATCAGGTGGTGTAGGCGGCTTCTGCTTCACCTCCACACAAAAAGCAATGTGCACGGAAAACAATTGCTGACAGTTGGTAGTAGTTTCAGGGGAGGGACCAACAGAGTAAGAAGGAGATTGAGGAAGTGATGTGTGTTTTTTGTGGAAAGGTTTTGTGCAGGGGACCTTTAAATAAGCCTTTGCAAGGTTTGTGAACCTCAACATTGATCCAGCACCTTGTACGAGTACATTAGAAGGGGTGGAAGAATCCTATAGGAAGGCTCATGTGAAACATAAAGTGAAACCGCATAGTGCACAATCAGCATGCAAGTATCTTGTCATCTGCGCCACAGTCTTCCAATTCTATCAATACTTATTTTCCACCAACCAACACCCATTCTCATCCCATCCTGCCTGCACCTGATCTACAGGTCTGTATGGCAATGTGTAAAAGATGTCACAACTGGATGGAGGTACGAGATGCCACCCTAGATGGTTTGGGAAAGGCCATTTCAGAACACCAGGCCAATTGCCAAAGCTATGAATATATCTTTTTTTTAAGTGACAATTTTTGTTTACCGCATTCATAAAATGTTTTTCAAAAAATGTACAAAATATAACATGCACAAAATCTTCCTTTTTTTACCCTTTTTTTTATATATGTGAATCGTAATGGTTTTCCCTTTCCAGTTCCTATCTCTTTTTCCCCATACCCTAAAACAGTCCTTTTCAGGGCCACCTTTTCAGTTCTAAAAACAGAGAATAAAAACACAGACTGTATAAATGGATCAAAGACCTTTAATTGATCCTTTCAATACAGGGTGTGTTAAAAAAAAGTACATTTTTTATGTATATTATTATACTCGTAGCGAAAGCCGCCTCCATTTCACCCTATCGATAGCTGCGGCTGCAAAAATGTTTTTAAAAAATATTTATGTACATATATGTGTGGGTAGTACTCGTGTAAAGTTTTATTTTGAGATATATTGAGTGCAGTCTTTGTATACAGTTTCTATGACACGTTAGTAACTTTTTTCATTAATAATACATATAAGTGTAAATACTTCAAAAAGTTAAATAAGTATTCAAACAACATTTCTTTAAAACAGGTTTGTTTGGGGGAATTGTGGTTGTGCAATTTCTTTTACTTCGTACACGTGATACATCTTCATTAGCCCAATTATCTGGATTATTACTGTCAATTATCTAACCTTTGAAATTCAAGGAAAAAACTTTAGTTGCAGGGACGTTAAGGTGAGGAATAATTTGTAAAAAAAACTTGAAATCTAAGGAACATTTTTAGTGGCAGGGATGTTAAGGTGACTAATACATTCTGAAAAAAACTTGAAATTCAAGGAAAAAACTTTAGTTGCAGGGATGTTAAGATAAGAACCTTTTGCAACAAAACCCTGGAAGTTCAGCTATGGCCACCTTGACTTCGCACCCGCTGTTGCGCAGCCTATGGCCACAATGATGACATCATTCAACAGTAATATTTTGTGGAAGCTGCCTGTGCGTTAACGACTTCATAGTTTACGTTTGTTTTACTTTGAACGTGTTTTGAACATAGGAAAACACTTTATTTTGTTGACATCTGTAATTGGTGCACTGAAAAAGAGTTTTGAAAATTGACTCATAAAGCTTTTGAGCAATGAATGATTTAAGATTTATCCATGTATGATGCATGCACAATGACCACAATGTTTTTGACGGATGAAAATAGAAACAAAGTACAAACTACACGCCAACCATATGCATAGCAACCAAGCCAACCATCTCCACAGCAGCCAATTTTAACATAAAAATGTAGGATTAATCAATATATGACACATACGCAAAAGAAAATTACATTTTTGTACAAAAAATATACAAACAACGTATGCCAACCATATAAACCACACGCAAACCAAACTCATATTCCCTAACTGCATACACAGTAAAAGAACAACACACAACCTATCACACACACGCGCCACCACTGCATACACATGAAACCTGCAAGACAGTAAAGCAACAATGAGCACACCAACATTATCGTGAATACACACATGAATACACACATGATACACACACACCGTCACTGCATACATTTGCAAGAAAGTAAAGCAAAAACATGCAGACATCATGAACACACACAACATATGCACTCACCCCCACATACACAAAAGAAATGAAATACATTATCATTGATACATGCTTCATACGAACAACCCCCACTGAAAACACATTACAACATACACAAAAGTAAGGAAACACCTAATTTAAGCAACAATATGCAGCCAACATTATCATGAAAACACACAAAATACATACTCACCCCCAGTGCGTACACCTCAACCCCATTGCATACACATTATAACATACACTAAAGCAAGGAAATACATAACAATTTATTGGAGAAATTACATTACAATGTGAAAGCAAAAAGAAGATACCGAGGCTGAGTACCCCAAAAAGAAATACACCAAACGCGGGTTCAAAAGATACACAGATCTTTATTCTACAACTGAACAGTTTCAAAAGACAAAGCAACAGATAGCTATCAGGCCCTCAGTACAACACAGCGAATACCAGCCCTGTTCGGTGTGTGCAGTGAGTGGGACTGTACATCAGAATAGTCACACCTTTTATACAATCCAAAACATGATCTCCAATCCACTTGTAAATTAATGAATCTCGGATCTCGGGTTTGTGCCGAGTTCACTTCTAATTTATGCATCTATACATTTACGTATTATCCTTAATACATTCTCCAACAAGTTACAATAGCAACAGTGTGTCTTTGGATTTCATATTGAGCCTTCGTACACATTTATACAATATAGTTAAACAAGTGTTCACATTAGATGCTCGAACAGTATTGTGCACAATATATGTTCATGGAGTAGTATCGTTGGCACAGGTAATCCTCTATACACAGGTCAACGAAGGACAAGGTCTCAGTACATGACCCTAACATTTGGCCTGCGGGCAGTTTACACATTAACTTGTACACAGAGGTCAAGACGGCCTTGTTACATTCAAAATGACACTGTCCACTATCTTAGAACACAGGGTGACTTTAGAGTGAGAATCTAAAATGGCAGATGAACCTAAAATGGCGGCTAACACAGATCTAAGGTCAGGACCTTGCAACGCGGATTTCTTCACAGAGCGACTGGGCTTAGGCCAATATATACAATTAAGGAGGCATGATATAATTTCCCGTTCGACAAACCCTCCTTTTGGCTTAAGCCAAGCGCTAAACTACTTCTAGTCACTTTACGAATACCTCCACGTCTCAACGTCCATACACCTTGAATCACCATTGGAGATATCTATTGCCATTAGATCGGTCACTAGAATTTCTTTCAGCACATATTCATTGGAGTTCTTGTCTGGGGCGAATACCTTGCGTCCTAATGTACCCATTGCCTGCGCGCAACATCCTCCTAATATTGAACATATACCAGGAAGGCATTGTATACAGCAACAAAGAAACAGCAGAATTCCTAAAATGATCAGCAGGACCGAAAGTAGCTTCCAACCCCAAGATCGTAAGAAGTCCCAGAACCAAGTGCTAAGATCCCAGTTTCCCTCGGGAACATGCACTTCTGAACTTAGAACATGCAGATTCAGGATTGCCTTGAAGATAGATGGGGAGGAATCTGGCACGAAAACACAGCAAGCGGACCTCACTAATTTACATACCCCTCCACGTTCAGCCAGGATGACATCTAATGCCATCTGGTTCTGAAGTGCTAGTAACCTATTGCTTTCTGTTCGAGAGTCATATTATAGAGTATGTCAGTGGTCCGTTTGATGGTTCTCTCCAGCACTCTCGCTAGTCTCCTGATATCTTCAGAGTTCATTATTTGTCCCCAAAATGGCACAAAGGACTTAGCTACATCGCCCAGAATTTGCGCTGAAATATCACCATCCTCGTCCCGCCGCGGACGAGCTTTTGAAACCTCTATGGTACTGGCTATGAATACCCCAGGTAACAGGATCCCTAAATAACAAGTTCCCTGCCAATCCCTGGGTAACCATGGAAATGCTACATTACCGCAAACAAAGTAGACAGGTTTGCCTACATACAAAGGTCTGTCTTCCCCAGTCAAATTCGCAACGTTGGCGCAACCTTTAAAATCACCCATTGACTGAGTACCATTCCTCTGCATGCAGAAAGAAACTGAATCGGGGCTATGATTAGCAGTGTAGGAAGGAGGCATGGCATCCTTATTGCCTATAGGAGCCATTTTAAAAGAAATCAAAGATTGAAAAGGACGAGACAGTCTATCAGAAGGCCTAATAGAAGCAATGTTAGGCTTACTCCTATTTGCAAAGAGTGAGCATCCCCAGGGAGTCAAAACACGTTTTTCAAACTGATTCAAATTAGTCCCATCAAGGTTCCCTGAGATACTGTCGTTCCAGCGACCAAAGAATAGTGCTCTAAGAGAAGCATAGCATGCAGTTGTCAAAGGTAAAGGATGAATATACCAACCTAGCCCCTTATCCCCATGTTGCGGTAAATGTGAGCAGACCCAACAGTTGGGCTTATTAAAGATGGTATGTGTAGCATTCATGATAAGTAATAATGTGTTATTATGATATCTCTGTCTGTGCTGAGAATCCCTAGGAGATAGAGTGTGCAGGTGCACAAAAGGAGTAGAAACAGTAGGTACATTTTCAGTCGGCAACAAATTCTCACGCGAATGTACTTCTTCTAGGTACCAAAACCTAAAACAATGGCTATTATAAAACCAATTAACATTATCACAAAGCAGCAGTACGTTTTCGGGGCCCACATAGTTAAATGTTTGTTCCCATAGCTGGTCTCACAGTCTTTTACCTTTTCCATACGAGCGGAAGCGGTTGCAGGCATTGTAGTCTTCAAATGAAAAACACCAATGTTTTTAGCTGGCGACCTCCAGGCCGAGCGTCTTCTTAGTCCTTCCACAAACCCTAGCCAACAGAATCCCTTTTTTCAAACAATTAATCGGGCCAAAAAGCAAGCCCTTGATGACTTTCTTCTTTTCCAAGCGCACAGCCGAACCGTGCCGTAAGTCTATTTCCTTGGACGCAGATCGTACCTTGCGATCCCTGGTACTGATTGATCAGTGAACAACTTGTCTTCACTTCCCACTGGAAGCGGCTAATGAACGGAAGTAAGGTTAGAGGCACAATTGGGGGTCGCCTCTAGAAACAAAATGGTTGGAGAGTGTGGGGGTGGAATGGCTGTTTCCCCAGACCTCACAGGATCAGGGAGAATCCCCGACACACTTTTGATGCTAGATACTGCTTCTAGATTGTTGGTTGCAGTACTGATGAGGGGTTCTGCTTCTTCTGTATCGTATGGCACTCGGTGTGGAATTTTCTTGGTGTACTTCGCATGGATCCAATTTTGCCGGCCCGACACTCGCACCACCGTCTGCGTGACCAGTAGGACTTGGAAGGGGCCCCGCCAACGAGGTGCAAGGCAAGACGATCGTTCGAAGGACTTTACGAGGACCAACTCCCCAGGTCGTATGCTGTCACCAGGGCCCTCGTATCGTACAGGTAAAGCCTCTCGCACCTGGTGATAAATCAAATACAAGTTTTTAGTCAACTGACTACAGTAATCTGAAAGAAGTAAATTTTCAACGTTTCGCAAAGAACGACATTTTGGAATGTTCCAGATATTAGCAGGCCTCCCCATAACCACCTCAAAGGGAGAGAGCCCAGTCTTAGTTTGAGGGGTTATACACATCGATAACAACATGATCGGTAAGGCGTCCGGCCATTTTAGTTTGGTGCCGGCACACGTTTTAGCAAGCTTGTTCTTGATAATGCCCTTGTGTCTTTCCACTAGTCCGGCACTCTGAGCGTGTCTGGTCGAATAGAACCGTTTATTGATCTGTAATTCTGCGCATATCTGCAGAATTACAGCAGCGGTAAAATGTGGACTATTGTCCGACCAGATGACTCTTGGTAGCCCGAACCTTGAGAAGTACTCTTTTAACATAGTCTTCGCAGTAGTCATGGCTTTAGCGTCTTTAACAGGAAAAGCCTCAACCCATTTGCTGAAAGCACAGATGACAACTAACACATACTTCAGGTTATTACACCGTTCCATCTCCTTAAAATCAAAGTGTATAACCTCGAAGGGGACAGAAGGTGGACCAAAACTTCCCCTAGGAGTTGACGTTCCCTTTCCCACATTATGCTGTTAACAGATCATATATTCTTGAACAAAGCATTCAGCTACCTTAGAGATTTTGTCATTTACCCATACTTTTTCCAACATTTTTGTGATTTTACGAGCAGAGATATGTGTGGGACCATGAGCCATAACAACCATCATCATAATGTACGCGTCGGGAAGTAGCCATTTCCCTTCAACTCTGTCCAAACAACACCCATCGTCATCGAGTTTCCCCAAGCCCTCAGCCCATTTATTAGATTCTTCTAATGTGGCATCGGCTTGGATATCCCTTACGGAATCAATACCCTCATCCATTGTACAAGCATTTGTGGCTTCCCTCGAAGTATACATGTCTGAAGAGAGATCAGAGGCAGTCTGTTTATCTATCTGATCAGTAAACGCTTTCCCTGTTCCTACATCATCTACAATCTTTTGATGCACTGCGCATTTTACGATAGCCAGCTGAGTAGGGAGTGCAAGCGCTGAGAGTAGCCGTACTATCAGGGAGCCATGCTGGATCTTTGTACCATGTGAAGTTAAGAACCCTCTTTCCGACCAAAGTCTCCCAAAGTTGTGAACCACCCCAAAGGCATACTGACTGTCAGTGTATATATTCACAGTAAGCCCTTCAGAAAGTTTGCAAGCTCGGGTCAATGCTATAATCTCTGTGGCCTGCGCGGAGTTCTGCATGATTCTCTTGGTTTCCACGATCGTGCTCAATGTAGTGATTGCATAAGCAGCTGTGGATGTACCATCTGGAAGTTTGAAGCAGGAGCCATCGCAAAACAGCTCCCCTTGTGGACTGTTCAAAGGAGTATCATTTAGATCAATTCTACCCTTTGTCTTGTAAAGGCAGTCATGTGACTTTTCGTCACTGCAAGCAGTACCTTGCGGGAAAGGTAAGAGTTCGGCCGGATTAAGAACACAACACCTCTTAATTTGAATGTGTGGTGCAAACAAGATCAATTCATATCTCGTCAACCGTGCAGTTCTGTACAGTAGAACATCTACAGAGTGAGGTACCATCAGGGTTAAAGCATGGCCTAGGACCATTCCCTCACTCTGTTTTACAGACGCAGCAGCAGCAGCGACAGGTCGCAAACATCTTGGCAAAGCGCATGCTACAGGATCAAGGGCGGAAGAAAAGTAACTGCATGGCCTATTCTTCCCTCCATGTTCCTGCGTTAATACAGCCAAAGCACATCCATCACATTCATGCACAAACAACACAAAGGCCTTTTCATAATTTGGTGTGCCCAAAACCGGTGCCGAGCACAATGCAGTCTTGAGCAAATCAAATGCACGCTGGTGCTCCATGTGCCACGGCAATGGCAAAGAAATGCCCTTCTTCGTCAGAGCCACCATCGGCTTAATCACTAGTGAAAAGTTGGGGATCCACTGCCTACATTAAGAAGCCATTCCTATAAAGGCTCTAACTTCTTTCTGTGTATTTGGTACAGACATGCTAGAAATGAGTTTGATCCATTCAGGCATCAATCTTCTTCCTTCCTTCTTCCTTCCTTTGACAGGAGATAGCCTAAATAGGCGACCTCCTGGCAACAATATTGACATTTTTCAAGTGAAGCTTTATGTCCGTGTTTAGCCAGGTGAATAAGCAACAACACAGTGCCCTCCTTACATGCGCTCTTGGAGTCGTCATCTAAAAGCAAGTCATCAACATATTGAAGCAGTGTACAAGTAGAGGGCAACTCAAGGGTATCGTGTTGTTCTTTCAAAGCCCTACTGTAAATGCTAGGACTTTCCGTGTAACCTTGTGGTGCACAGGTAAATGTGAAGGAGCGTCCCCCTAAGGTGAACAGGAACAGGTATCTACTGTCCTTGTTTATAGGAATACTAAAGAAAGTATTCTTTAGATCTACAACACTAAAGTGAGTAGCTGAAGCCGGGATCTTAGTTAATATCGTCGTCACATCAGGCACAAATGGAAATTGCAGAGCAACAATCTAATTGATGGCACGCAAATTATGAAACGAAAAGGAATTGCATTATCGCCTTTCATGTACAAAATCGGACTATTGCACAAACTACCTGTAATTTCCTCAATCACCCCTCGATGCACAAAATCGGAGACAATGTATTTCAAAGCTTGCTCACCATCGATCGAGATCTTATACTGTGGAATACCTGGCAGCTTTACTCCATGTTTAAAGACGTTTTTAACAGACTCAATTTGCAAAACACCGACATCATTGTCGTCAATTGCCCACAAACACTCCGGAACATCACTAAATTCCGGCGGCAAAGGTCTAGTCAAGAATTGAGAGACAGAAAGTTGCTGTGGTGAAATCGTCAAACGCCCTCCATCAGAAGAACAATGAATTACCGCATTTAATTCCTTCAACAGATTCAACCCCAGCAAATTCTCTCCACAATTCGAAGTCAAAAGGAATGGACAGTGGTCTGTTGTTACGCTCACCTGATTCCCACGGGGGCGTCGATCTGGACTGGCCCGCTGTTGCTTCCACCAAAGTAACACGTAGAGCTGAGATGACAGACTGGACAGACCCACTTAGCTTCGTTTGTTGGGTTCGTACGAATATCTTTCTGCAATGGAGAAAGGGAATTAACCTCCCGTAATCTGAGCGTTAACCCGCCTTCCCACTCCCCTTGTCTGCCCACAGAACACTCCTGAAGTCCCCTCTTAATCTCACCTGAAGATTTGGAAAGATGAGCTCTCCATCCTGCGTCGAGCGCAGGGGCGCGTAGACGACCAGTTACTTCACTGGCGTGGAGGAATTGGTGAGTTCCAGTATTGACTCTAAAGTCCAATTGTTCGTAAGAGTTCAAAAGTCTGATCTTCACTCTGCCAGATTCCTTGCAGGTTGCAGATGTAAGCTACTAGAAGAGTTCCAAGTGGCAATTGGTAAGATCCTGGTAAGTCTATTGTGGTTCTCCCCTTTGGGGCCGGGGTACAGCGATGATGCAGAATTAACTGCGCCAACCCGAAAATGAGGTGAGTACCCCCCTGTGGTAATCAGGTAAGTCTTTGGGGATAGGTTGTATTGTCCTTGTTTTTCCCCTTAGGGGCCGGGGTGCGGCGGAGATTCAGAATTGACTGTGCCGACCCGAGATGAGGTGAGTACCCCCCTGTGGTAATCAGGTAAGTCTTTGGGGATAGGTTGTATTGTCCTTGTTTTTCCCCTTAGGGGCCGGGGTGCGGCAGAGATGCAGAATTGACTGCGCCGACCCGAGATGAGGTGAGTACCCCCCTGTGGTAATCAGGTAAGTCTTTGGGGGTGGTTTGTATTGCCCTTGCTCACCTATTTGTTCTCGTCTCCCCCAGGTGTTGAAGAATGGCCTGGAGATGCTGGGTTCGCGATGGAGTAAAGGAATGCAGCCCCGGATGGTGAGTTCAGCGCGGCGCTGCGAGGTGCGTGGCAATGCACCTGTGAAGGCTTCTCTCTTCCAGATCGACGATGTGCTGGATCAAGGATTCAGGTAAGGGTTTTGTTCTGACCTCTTCTCCTTCTCCTTTTCTTGTTCCAGGTGTTCCAGGGCTGAAGCGGGCGTGGCTGAAGACTGGAGCTGCTGAAGACACGGTGAGCGTTACGCTGCAGCAAGCAGAATAACGCGAAGCACGTGTGGCTGTCCGGGTGTGGCTTAAATAGCCTTGGAAGAAGTCCCAGGTAAGTATTCTTCCACAGCCCCACCCGAGAGGAAAGGAGTCCCTGAGGTAAAATAGTCCCTCTAAGCCTCATTTGGCTTGTGGCTTCGTGCAGCATGGTCTGCATCAGGTAGGTATGCAGCATGGTCTGCATCAGGTACGTTTTCTGTAATGAGCCTGGCGCCCATGGCGCCAGGACTGACTTTATTCTTATGAGCCTAGCGCCATAGGCACCAGGACTGTAGCCAAATAGCCCCTAACTGGGGTTCTTGGGCATGCTTCAAGTGGCATGATGCCTGCTTCCGGGGTTGCTGGGCCTGGTCTGGCTTTCCGGGGGCAGGCATCGTGACAGCCGTAAAGGGGCCCAAAGAAATACGTACCGGCGAATAAACGGGGCAGGCAACTGGTGTGCCAGAAAACTCTACAGAAACATTAGTTTGCCCTGACAGTGGAATGTTTGGAACCCGAGAATGATCAATGGAACACTTTTGTGCCCCTGTATCTATCAAGAATAGATGTTTCCTATTTCCCACTATCATTTCAATGTAGGGACCTTTCTGATTAACGGGAATAGGCCTTGGTTCCAACCCCTGTTTCAGGCAATTCTAACGAAACAGAATGTCGTCAAAAGGAGGTTCTTCAGAGAGGTAATCGGCAGAAGGATGATCCAAAATGTTTCTAGTATCCACGCTTGGTACCTGATTATCCTGCGAAAAAGATTGCTGTGAATCTTGTGGAAACTGACTTCTACCAGGGCCCCCTACACCCGGGCGACCTCTGGATCATCTACCCATATTCCCAAATGTGTTATTTGACCTCTGTCGGAGGATCGGGCATTGTGCACGCCAATTACCCTCTTGCCTACAATAGGCACACTGGTTAATGTTTCCAAGACCCAAGGGCACATTTCCTTGTGGAACATGCTGATCTGTAAACTGTGAATTACCCCCCCTAGGGCTTCTAACAATTTGCTGTAACAATTCTTTTGTCTTCAAATCACCTTTTCTCTTTTCGACTGTTTCCTTTTCATTATTGACACGATTCTCATAGTACTGAGCCATGTGCAGTACTTCTGATTGAGACTTCGCTTGCCAAGCGCTCTCAGAAGACATGATTTGCGACTGGATGTCAGGCAGCAATCCACGCACAAATTTGTCTACAAACAATCTTTTCCCAGACTCTGTGCCCAAAACATGTCCACTGAAATCCGAGAATAGCTGTTCGAACCGATTAAAGAACTCGGTAGCAGCCTCAGACTTCCCTTGGACACAGGCAGTAAGCTTGTCCCAAATAATTCTCTTTTCGGGAATTATAGTTTTCAATTTTGCAACTATTCTGTCAGGCAAAGTTAGTATCACCTGAGGCGGTCTTTCACCAGCTTGCCTTTCTCCATCACGTCTAATTATGTTAGCCCATGTATCTCCTAACCCTGCTACATCGTCTATAGTTCTAACCTGTTTCCACAAATTTATGTGCAGGAATACGGGACATAACAGATCAATATCACTTAAAGTGAATACTGAGGATTGCAAAACAGACTCTATTTCTTTATAGAACCCTATTAGATTTTTCTTAATGTCGGGAATAGATTGCCTAATGGTGTTCACCTTCTGTCTTGAGAACGGGATGTGAACAAACTGAGACACATAGTATGCAGGGATTTCCTGAGCAACTGTACCCGCTGCAACATTAGCGGGGATTTCAACTTTTGGGAAGAATGTCGGAGGAACCTCTCTCATAGGCAACTGAGAAATAGGCAACTCCGAACGCTTACTAAGCAACAGAGCTAAATCGAGCGCTAAAGCAGACGAAGAAGTGTCAAATAAAAAAGCTCTCTTGTAAATACTCAATAACTCTGTGGGACACCAGATCTTTCTTTTTACACACTCATCCTGTAGGTATTCTGCCATTACCTGTATCACTTTCCTCTGCATTTCTGGCGTATAAACCCCTGTTCGATGTGCTTGATTATCTGGGTGTCACCTACACCAATTATGCCGATGACACCCAGATACTCATCCCCATCACGGGTGACTATACGGTAAACTGGAAAGCTTTGAATGACATATACCATGTCATTCAAACCTGGATGGCACAACATGAGCTCTGTCTTAATGACGACTAGACAGAGCTCCTCATCCTAGGGACACAGCAAAGACTCAACAAGTTGAACCCCATGTTCAGCTCCTTTAATATCGACGGAAACTCCATAAAAGTTTCCAAAGATACTAAAACCCTCAGAATCTACCTCGATTCCACTCTATTCCTTCACAGACAAACGAATGCAGTAGTAGCAGCCTATGCCTACACATGCAAGATGATCACAGCATGTCGCCCTTTTCTCCCTTCTAAGAACTGCACTACCCTTTCTAGGACTTTGGTCATGTCCAAACTTGACTATTGTAATGCTCTGTACCAAGGCACCAACCAATATAACCTGGACAAACTCCAGATTACACAGAATAACGCCATCAGAGTAGCACTCAACATCCCTAGATCACCCCATATCTCTGGAACTAGGAAGAACCTTCACTGGTTGTCAGTTTCCCAAAGGATCTCACTAAAATCTCTTGCCCTGACCTACAAATGCATGAATAACCGGGCACCTAGCTATCTATCCTCCTGGTTTACCCAGTATATCCCACCTCGCTCACTAAGGTCTGCCACTAGCCAGAGCCTACTGATCCCTAGATTCAAGCTCCAAACAGCCGGTGGGGCCAGCTTCCCAATGTGATCTTATTCTAATGTTCAATCTATATGTTCTATTTATATGTTTCTTTGTAATGTAAATTGTTATGTAACCACTGCCTCAAGATACGCGCCCGGTAGCCTACGGGCCTGGTTTGCGCTATACAAATAAAAGAAATAAGTATACTGACTATATGTGTCATATATTTCAATAGGAGTTATCGATGTGTCTAAGATCCATCTAATCGCGTCTTTCGTGCAAATTCGCATTTCCTCAGATATCGATTTACGACAAGGGAGTAACCGTTTCTGCACATACATAATGTCCAAAACTATCTCCATCTTCATCCTCATTCTGTAACCTTTCCAACTCCTTTCTATACTCAAGTACCCTCTCAACATGCTCTTGTACCTTCTCCGCAGTGTCTCTAGAGAATGCTAAAGTGCTCAGATCCCTCAATCCTTGCGGGAGATCTGTATCGTTTAACCTGTCCCACATTACACACAAATGAATCCCTAATCCCTCAATAAAAACATTTTTCCCAGGAAAATTGTCCATATTAGAAAGTGTGGCAAAAACATTAGCTTGATCACCCTTCTCCATACAATGCTTAGCCCACGCAATCAACTCACGTTTCTTCTCAGAAGGTACAGTATTACGAGTGACAACCCTTGATCCCGCTCCTTTAATAAAATTGATTCTAAGTATTCAATACGAGGAATTTTAAAACTACCATTGATTGGCCACTGAAGTTCGGAAGCATGTCTAGTTTGTTTGTGGCAAGTATCATTAAACACTATACTACCAATGCCATGCTTACAGTACATAGTACAAGCCGGCGATCCCTCCTGTGGCGCCGGACAGCTAAATTCCAAAGATTGTCTGTCACTGCGGAATAACGCCCTGAAGCAGGTAGACAATTTGCCAGGTATATCAGAATAGTGGTGTTACCTGACCAATAATTGTACTTGCAAGAACAATGCCCCAAAACAAATTATCAGGATACTTAAGAATCGGGTCACGACTCACCTGATCAAGCCTAAGGAGGTCCGATTGGATTTCAAAGTTTTTCTAACAAGGTTTACCTCGTGTTTGGTGATTTCGGCAAATCTGCCTGCCTCGATAAGTGGACCCTCGTCAAGATGCCGACTCGGACCGCGTGCTCACCGCCCAGGGATCGGGCCGTGCAGCGCTGCTGAGGTGTCGCTTCTCATTCAGGAAAGGAGCCCCTTTTACACCGTCCGATCCCGGTCCGATAGCCGCGTCAACCTTCAAAGAGCTGGCATCAATCTTGAGGGTCCCTATTTGGGTGCCATCTGTGAAAGCAAAAAGAAGATATCGAGGCTGAGTACCCCAAAAGGAAATACACCAAACGCGGGTTCGAAAGATACACAGATCTTTATTCTACAACTGAACAGTTTCAAAGGACAAAGCAACAGATAGCTATCAGGCCCTCAGCACAACACAGCGAATACCAGCCCTGTTCGGTGTGTGCAGTGAGTGGGACTGTACATCAGAATAGTCATACCTTTTATACAATCTGAAACATGATGTCCAACCCACTTGTAAGTTAATGAATCTTAGATCTAGGGTTTGTGCCGAGTTCACCTCCAATGTATGCATTTATACATTTACGGATTATCCTTAATACATTCTCCAACAAGTTACAATAGCAACAGTGTGTCTTTGCATTTCATATTGAGCCTCCGTACACATTTATACAATATAGTTAAACAAGTGTTCACATTAGATGCTCGAACAGTACTGTGCACAATATATGTTCATGGATTAGTATCGTTGGCACAGGTAATCCTCTATACACAGGCCAATGAAGGACAAGGTCTCAGTACATGACCCTAACATTTGGCCTGCGGGCAGTTTACACATTAACTTGTACACAGCGGTCAAGACGGCCATGTTACATTCAAAACAACACTGTCCACCATTTTAGAACACAGGGTGACTTTAGAGTGAGAATCTAAAATGGCGGATGAACCTAAAATGGCGGCTAACAAAGATCTAAGGTCAGGACCTTGGAACGCGGATTTCTTCGCAGAGCGACTGGGCTTAGGCCAATATATACAATAAAGGAGGCATGATATAATTTCCCATTCGACAACAACAAATAAAAGTAAAGCAGGCCATTAATGCATCATATTACATAGGCCTTCAATAACATTGTCTAAAAATAAACTATTCCCCTCATTGGTTAAATGTACTACATCAACTCTATAAGTTGTTGTATTTAGACGTTTTATGTTGCAGTGAAAAATATAATGTAGGCCATCTTCAACTAAAAATGTATAGATATCTATTTACAGTTATTCGCAGATGGTTAATTTTCCGATGATTCACAGTTCCACGCCTCCAAATGCTATTCTGCAGCCAGGCATGAAAACAACATTTTTGTTCTTGGAAAAAATCCTACAAGGCGTACCAAGTCATTTTTCTTTTCAGAACATAATTTGGTTCCTCGTCTGTACCCTAAGACATTTGCACCAGTGTGTAACAAAATAGAATCTGGTATTTTGCCACTGTCATAATACTGAACAGGTTTCTCCACTACATCTTTGCATTTTGCACTGTGATATCCATGCCATTCCACATTCACATTTTGTAATGGTAGGAGAGTCAGCAGTCGTCTCACATAATGTTCAAGTAAATAAATCCAGGAGTCACCAATTATCAACAAAGTCTTTCCCTAAATTGAAATATAAGAAATATATAATACCTTTAACATATTTCACTCATGCGCACATCAATGTATACAAATAACCTCTTTTCAACACTAACTTCTTGTTCCATTTTATGTATAAACGGCAACTGCAACTTTTCTAAAATAAGTGATTCTAATCACGTGGAAAGCATGTGGAAAACAACAAGCACACGTGTACTGTAAAATACACACATAGCGCAATACATGTGCATTAAAGTGGAACATGCTACAATTCATTTGCTTTACAAGGGCATGCACAATGTAAATTACACTCATATTAAACCATACAAGTTAAATACAACCGAATAACATTGAATGTTTGTTGCACAATGAAGAAAGCCTAAACAGTGAACCTTAAGGAGTGAATAAAATGTGACAAGGCTACCTTTAGGAGAGGGTTGTGTGATACATGGTGGCAGAGCCACGGGGTAGCTAAGGAGAAACCAGAGGAGCCCAACGAGCACACCCAAGTCCCGAAAGCAATAAAGGGAAGCAAGTGAAGGTAACTTGATGCACAGGAGCAAGTATCAAGGAACCTGTGTGAGACATCGAAGCCTTCGGGAAGGGAACCCTGAGGCTTGGCAAGTTTATATGTGTTGTTTTGGGGTTGGAGTCTCAAGACCCCCTTTTGTTTGAACTTTGTGTTTGAAACTTAGGGAAGGGAACCACAGAGAGTGATTCTGAACTATATTCCTTTTGAACTGGAGAAAGGTAAATTTCAAGACTCTTTTTCATGTAACTTTCTTGTGCTTGGGGAAGGGGAGCTGAGAGGAAGCTGTGAGCTGGAAGAAGATCAGAACCTTAAGTTGAACACTGTTTATTTTGACTTTGACATCCTTATACATTTGATTGTTCTAGTTGTGAGGTCACAAATAGGTTTCAGATGGAGATAGACTATTAAGTTGAACTCTTTGACTCAGACTTTCCTTGGTTTCGTTCAGGTAGGGAAATCCCACCTTTGCATCGGGCAAGTTAGGCCTTTCACCATCCTGACATTTAAGTTAATAAATATATTTTGTTTGAACTTTAAGTCTGTTGTCTGGGTCTTGCTTCATGATGCCTTCACAGTGCCCTGTAGCTGGAGAGAATGGTTGAATTGAAAGTCGATGAGGGTTAGGTAGAATTCACTTTTTGCTCTATCAAGAGTGGACTTGAGATAGTTCCAGGCAGAGGTAGAGTTGCAGGTTCTCATGCGAGTGGGTACACCTCCATTTGCACAGCAGCTGACGCATGCCTATACAAATATTCTCTTGTTCCTTGCATGTAATGCTACTTTCTAAAACTTGATATTTAGAATCAACTTTTTGAACTAGTGTTGAACCATTGATATTTCAATGCCGTATTTCTGTATTAAGGGTATGGCAACTCTGTAAAATAGAGTTTCTAGTTCACTTTCACATAAAGCAAATGAAACAGATATTCGGGATTTAGTCTAAATCTAGTGTCTGTTGAATACATGCAGCTTGTTGTATATTCAGAACCAGACTGTTGTACCAGTCTATCATCTAATCTTCCATCTCCTCTTGGAAATAATTGCCCTTTGCTTTGCTTGTCTCATTTGAAATAATTCTATTTTTTTTTAATGTTATAGTTTTATTCAAAACCTTTCATTTATCCATATAGCCATACATTTCCAAAATTTACAATAAAAAATTTCAACACAAGCATTCTTTCATTGACCGTACTCTCCAAACTATCTTATTACATTTTCCTTACTAATTTAGATACTACTGTAAGTCAACCATTTCAGATGTTTGTGTGCTCTTCATCTTAATGATATGATTCCAAAATTGAATTATGACAGTAGTAAGACTCCTATTATTCCCTGACAGTATTAGATTCCATCTGTCCTGGCTATTGAGTTCAGGCCCAGTTGTTGATATCATTTCTTGAAACCAGTTTCTTTTTTCACCTAGTGCAGGGCAAGTCATAATGATATGATGGATAGTTTCAAGCATCTGCTTGTTCTCACAGAATCGATAAAATGCTTCCTCTTTTGGAATTTGCCTGTTATTTGCCATGAGTTCCCGTGTTGGTAGTTGATTCAATCGTAGTCTAATAAATTGATCCCTGATCTGCCTATCCAGAAATTGCTTCAGATACGCAGGTAGATCATTGAGTGCACGACTACCCAATTCACAGTTCAGGTTCATCTGGTATTGTGATTTCCCTGTTAGAGCACATATCCAATCATTTCGCTGTAGTCTTTGTTTAGCGCATTGGGGGCGATTCACTAACATCTCCGTTCTTATAATATTTGCTGTCATCATGCCTTTCAATGCGTTCTTCCATAGTTCTAAGGCTGTGTTAGCCACTGTATTATTTCGTTGTTGGAATAGTTTATATGCAGGAATTTCGTCCTCATTGATAATCTTTCCATACAAGTTGATTTTTTTCCACTCGACTATTGATCTTAATGATTGGTTCGCAATCTCATGTCTGATTCTTTTGATCGGGAATTAATTTGATAACCCAAGAATTTTCCTCCAAAAGAGGCCTTCTAAGATATCCCAAATTGATTGGTCAATATTTATCATAGTCTCACTCCCGTAACTAAGGATTGCAGTCACTTTTTGGATCGGTTGTAAAGAATATTTTCCAAATTATCTATGTAAAAATAGCCCTTGTCTCGCCAGTGCCACTGTTTTTATTCTCAAGTGAATTATCCAGGGTGTTTCTACTTCTGATTGATTCACTAGGACTCCCAGATATTTGATCACTGTCACCGTAGTAAATCTTTGTTCATTCATATAGAATTGAAACGGTTGAGAGTGGCATGATTCTTGTTTTGGCAGTGATTATCTCTAGGCCATTTTCCATCATCTAAGTTGCAAACTCCTGTAGACTTCTTTGTAGCCCTAGCTCTGTTTTATCTAAAATGACGATGTCATCTGCATATATCAAGTGCTGAATCTGCTGGTTGTTTATTTTAGGTGGATTTGCCTTCTGAAAACGAGGAGGATCTGGGAGATCCATGGTATACAATTTAAACAGTGTTGCTGCAAGGGGACAGCCCTGTTTAAGACCATTTTCCGCTTCAATAGGTGCCGATAATTGACCTTGTTGTGAAAGTCTAATTCTTAGAGTAGTATTGCTGTATAGTTGCTTGATTGGTTCCAATAGCGTCAATGGACAATTCCACTTCTTTAATTTTTCCCACATTGTTGTCCTATTTACCAAATCAAAGGCCATATGAAGGTCTATAAATGCTGCATACGTAGTATGTTTATTGATCAATGCCTCCTGTTTCAATAGATTCAAGATCATTAGGTTTACATGAGTACCCATACTTTTTGTAAATCCAGTCTTCCTGATATCAAATTTCTTGTTTTCTTTGATCCATATATTAAGTTTATTAAGTAGACGCATTGCAAAAATCTTCCCAATCGGATCCAAAAGTGCAATTGGTCTGTAGTTTATAGGCTGTTGCCTGTCACGTGCTTTATATATTGGGATCAAAATTGCTGTTGTCCAAGTAATGGGGATTTGCTTCCCTTTTTCAATCGCAGCAAATAGATGTACGCAAAATTTAGCCCAATCCTCTGGATGTTTCTTTATGAGCATATTACTTAGGCCATCTGGGCCTGGTGCCTTTGATGAATTGAGCTTCTTTATGATTGTTAAGATATCTTCCAATGTCCAGGCATTTGTCCACACAGCCGATTCATTCTGATGGGCTGATTTCTCGCTGTACATTTATAGATGGCCTTAAAATGATTACTCCATACAGTTTCTGCAATCCCTTGGATTAGTTTATGTTGGTTATCCATTTGCGTATTTAATGGGTTCCACAATCCTCGCATATTGTTGTTTTTCAAAAGAGCTAGGATTGCTTCTGCATCCTGTTGTGAGAGCAGTGCTTTTGCATTCTTTGTCCAATTTCTGTAACTTTGTTTTGCTTGTCGAATAGCGTTCCATGAATTGGCCTCATTCTTTCCTTTTATTTCCGTGACCCTTCTCCGGAGTTCTTTTTTTTTGTTTACCACTTGCAAATTGTAGGCATGGGTGTGGCTTTTCTTAGCGGATTCTTGTTTGTGAATCTTTCGTAGGAATGGTGAAAGTATCCATTCATAGTTTATTTGTTTCATGCCACACACCGCAGGATTGGTATAAGTGCTTACTAAATTCTTCATTTGCTTGTCGCTAATACGCAGTCGGGTGACTACAGTATTAGTTTCCATGACAGGTAAAATAACTTTGCTACTTTCACAATACGGTGCTTTCCATGTAATGCTGATAATATGATGATCACTATTATCTGATCTTGTAATATATTGGGCCGTTACTTTAGAGATTACTGTTGGCGACATATAGATGTAATCTAAAGTGACTGACACTTTTCCATTAGTCCAAGTAGTACTTTTTGGACTGTGGTTCATTTGATTGGTACAATAGAAATGTCGCCAAGTGGTTTCTTTATTCCATATTTTCGCTCTCGCTGAGAGTTGCGTTTTCTCGATCGCTAGTCCTTGTTGGTCGAAGAAATTAATATTAAGGTCGCCACATAAAATTATTTCAATATCATTTGATTCCAGCATTACTTTATCCACAGCGGAGAATAAGGTATCAATGAATTCTTCCATTTGAATCGCTGCCTGGTTCTAATATATATTGAATATCGCTAATCGCTGAGCCAGCGCTTGTACCAGGATTCCATGTGTCCTCTTAGTACTCAGAATTTCTACTATCGTTAGTTGAATCCACGGTGATATGTTAATAGATTCTGCTACTTGGATATTCTCTTCCATTTTAATCAAAGTTAGGAGTCCTGCTGATGGACGTCCTTTTTTACGGGATATTGCAATATTCATGGCCACTGTGTATCCATCACATCCGGGCATGATGTCAATCCATGTTACTTGTAAACATATGAACTTATATTTACAGAGATCATCCATATTTAAGCGAAAGAGATGAGAAAATCCTCTGGTGTTCCAAGTACACAGTCAGTACACAGTCAGTCAGTCAGTCAGTACACAGTCAGTGTCGTATTAGATCTTTTAATTGATGGTTATGAATTGCTTTTCTCATTGCTGCCATCATCCTGCTTGAGGTTTCCTCCTCTCTCCAGAATGGCATGTTGGTAAAGTTTACTCGCGTATATTTATTTATCACTCCTTCTGCTGAGCTGTTAAATTCTATTGAATATTGTAGTTCAACCCGTTCAAACCATGGCTGTTTTGCCATAGATTGAGACATATCCACGGCTCCTGCAACCAAAACAAGTCTTATTTATGCATACAAAACATATTCCAACTCTCCGAGAAATATCCTCATTCATTCTGGGGTCAAAATATGCCCCAGAGGCCTGCTATATCCCCTCTTCTTGCCTTTTTGCCACATTTTGCTACCCAGGATGTGCAGATCCAGCTACGTATCCGCAGATCAAACATGGCCGATTTTTTCAAAATTCCACATTGGGAAATGTTTGGAATGCAACCCCAGAATATACTAGACAATGTTCCTGTCAAACATGACTTCTCTAGAAATCTAATTTGTAACATAAAGTATCAAAGTATTACCCTATCACGAGGCAATTATCATCTAGCAAATCACAAAACTATGAAATGTCTAATGCCATCATTAGACATAATGTACAATGTAACCATAGTGATGTAGACACAATAAAGTGTCCTGATTTGATTACACCTAAAGTGCTAGTGCTAACTTTATGCAATTCATAATAATCCAAAAGACAAAGACAAGTGTCTGCAAAAAACATTGACAAAACATAATTACAGAAAACATTTAACAGCAGATAATGATGTTCACTCCTCTGAATTAATTGTCTAACACCCCTTAGGTTTCATTCATATCTGTATGGTGATTGGTCGATGTCATAATGACCTTTCGGTGTGCATAACTTTTTTTAAACGCCTTCCTTAGGACCAAAAGTCACATATTAGTATGGATCTTGCATTCATTACTAAATGTTATCACTGTCTTGACTCTTTTTTATTCTCTTTTTCTTTTTTCTATTTTTCAAAGATTAGTCTGGATATGGGAGGGATGAAACAGCTCCCAGCATACAATTAACTTTAGGTAGATTTTGTCTCTCATGGTGCCTAGATTCCCTCTCTGTCAGCACTTCTTACATTATGCTGGGGAGTATGTGGATTGCGACTCCAAGCTTACAGTTTACTTTAGCTGTCAGTTTTTCTTTGTCGCCTGCACTCACTCAGCTCCTCTTGGCCTTCACTAGGAGTATCTGGCCTGCAACTACCAGCATAACATTCACTTTGGCTTACTCCTGTTGCTGACTGTGCTTCTTTCTGTCTCTTCCGCACCTCCCTCTTGCACTTCATATGGGACTTAGACTACAACTCTTAGCAAATAGTGCATTTTGGCGTGCCCTCAGCCTCTCAATACCACTTGCATTCCCCCCCCCCACTTACTGACACTCACACTGTTACTAATGTGGCATTCTCCATGAGCTTCCTTCGTGGGGTTGAGTGGTGACCAATGTGGACCAGCCCAGAAGACTCAGGCCAACTAATGAACCAAACTTACTGATTGGCCAAAGCCAAAGGGTCCAGCCTAGAGAGAGCCTCAGACATAGTATTATGCTTAACAAGTCTCTGCAGGCTCATTGCCGGCCCCTGCTGTTTCCATTTTATTTCTATGGAACACTGGTAACTATAATTCTTTCTCTGGGAAGTGTTTTTCTTGTAAACTTGGTTTTACCCAGACATACTACCTTAAAATTTACCAAGTGTAGATTTAAAGTGCTTATATCTGAAGGTAGGCATCCATTTGCTAGTCCCCACATGTGTTTATGAAAGTTAGATCCCCAGGATACACAAGTTCAGAGGCAGAGGCTGATCAACACTGCCATTTAGAATATGCATCTGCCAAATCATTCAAACGTTGCTGTCGATTTCAGCCTTCATCTTTCCCAAGATGGCCCTGTCCTTTTAGGTGTAAATTAATTCATTAAAAAAAAAATGTTCTCGATAAATGTACATGTTTATCAAAAAACATTGTTTTGTAGAACTGTGATAATATATTCTGACATAATTTCCTACTGCATTTCATCTGGAGATATAATGCTGTTAAGAACAAACAGATGAGCCGTTTCGTCAGAAAGTCTCTTCACATGGCCGAGCGATCTAATGCTTGATAACATTGTGTTCATGTGTACGCATGGGGATCATGCTCCCATATCTATAGATGAACACTCTGGGGTTCATGTGCTTGAATGCGCTAATTTCAGGGAGAGAACAGAAATGTGGATTTGTTTATGCAATCCAATCCATCCAGTCTGAGTGTTTGCACTACAAAGTGCAAATAATGCATGGAAATTGGGACAGAACTGATTTTATATGCATTGTCTGGACTTCATGGCGCACACAATAAGAAATGTCTCCGGGCATGTGCATGAGGGTTGCTATGGAATTGGCCAGCTTTTAAGCAGTGGTAAAAGCTGGCGGGTTTCATATGAATCCAGTGTATTTCTGCCAGCATCGAGATCCGATGCTCATGAAAATGCATTTGTTTTTGACAGGCAGAGCGTACAGGAACGATGGGAACATACATGATTTCCTCTGCCCTTTCCCTGCCTTTTAATATCTTGAAAATCGACTAATGAGGTAAACTAAGGATAAGACAATGCATAAACCTTGTTCAGGTGTTTTACACCTTATTTGCCATTCATGGTACATCGAAAATTAGGGCCTATTTAGAAAAAAATATTTGCATATACACGTGTTACACGAAGAAAATGTACATTACAACCTGCTTGTTCGGTGCGTTTGTCATTAGGGGAGCACATTTTGTTTACTTTGGATAGTAGGAAGAAACCTGATTGCATGTTATATGCGTGATGTACATCGAACACATAAAGTACACTACAGCCTGTCACAGGAGTCTTCATTTAATTTAGGGAAGCGTGTGAGCTCTGTGAAAAAAGGTTGAGGCTCTCACTGAAAATAATAAGTAGGACGAAAATGAGTTTGTGGTTAACATTGAGAAGGAGTTTGTGTACCACACCAATAAATGTGTGTTTCAATAAAGGAACTTGGGCATTTTACTGAGTGGGAAATTGCACATCTCACTAATGGGACTTCAAGTAATTGTTTGGCAATGTGCATCACACTAAAGAAAGAGTGCACATCTCACTGAAGGGGGAAGTATTGCATCTTATTGGGGAGATCATCGTGGTGAGCGTGTTCAACTTATTAATTGCATCTTGTCCTTCTTTAACCAAATCTAGTGTATTTCACTGTTCGAAAATGTCACTTCTCACTGATGTCTGTGCATTTCATTGAGTGAACCTGTGCATTTAACAAATGAGACATGTTTGCATCTCACTGAGGAACAGCATCATTTTAGTCAGATTGAGTAGTCTCCCACAATCTGCTCCCTTAGTGTAGTCTCTGTCACTCGCAATACCATATCATCATTATACTCCTGTCCCTCGCTATGACCAATATCTTTCTCAGTGTGACTGCTACTCACTCCCTCTAGCTACCACAAGTCCTCCTGTTCTGCCTAGTGCCCCAATTTCATTCTCTGCTGGCTGTCTCTAAATGCACCCAGCCATCCTGCTTGTTCCCCATAATGCACCTGACTGTTAGTAACGTGGCCATTACCATCATAAGTGAACCCTGCTCTTCACAATTCCCTCCAACATGTTCTCCATTCTACCTTCCTGCCTCTGACAGTGCTCTCTTTCAGAGGGTCCTGTCCCTCACATTGCCACCAACCTTGCACTCCTAGAGGAATTAATAATGACTCTACCTCCTTCTGAGGGTGAAAACTATAATGCCTGTTGGCGTCAATGCAGTATTGCCTGATGGAGTCATTTCTATACTGGTTGACAGGTGGCAACTGCTCCTGTAACGCCTAATGGGGGCCATTGCTATACTGCCTGATGCAGTGTCATTCATATACTGCCAGAAGGGGTCATTCATAGTTTCCTTCCTATTACGAATCTTCACTGTGTAAAGGGCAACACTATTGACAATTTCATTCAGTATGGTGTGTAACTAAATGCAGAAAGCATGCAAACAAAGAGGCTGACAACCACTCTGCTGCCTTAAATTCCCCAAATCCAGATCCAGGAGATCAATAACATGGAGTTGGATGGCTCTTTTCTGACTAGGAGGCAGATGTTGTTCCCTCACAGAACCCCCACAACCAGTACACAAACAGGAGAGTCTCTCCAAACACTCAATGGTCGCACACATCATCAAAGCTTCCCACAGCTTCCAAGAGCTGCAATCACCCACAATTACATGAAGAACCTTTTTAACATCATCAAGTAACTCTCTAAACCACCATTAACGCTTACCACACCCCCTTCCGCAACTGCATGAAACTCTTTCAAAATTGTTTCTTCTCCACAACACACATCAGACGAGCCATGCTCTCAAACGTTTATCTTCTGCCCCCAATCCCAAACCCTTAAACAGGTGGGACACATTCCATTCCATCGACCAAGATGCCCTCATCACCCTGACAACCAAAACAAAACTAGTACACTCCCTGGATGATTCATGGACAGCTCAGGCCGCCTTTAATGGCATTACCACCCTGGCTATTACCACCTTGGCTTCACGCTGGGTCATCAACATCAACCCATGTCTCTCACATGGCACCATCCCCTCCACACTCAAAACAGGAACAATCTCCCCCTCCTTAAGAAACCATCCCTCAACCCCCCAATCCCTGAAAACTACCATCCAATCAATATCCCGCCATAGCTCACCAGAATCATTAAACACTTTTTCCCATGCCAACTCCAATAGTATGCCACCCCAAACAACCTCCTCAACCCCTTCCAATCAGGTTTCTGATCCAGCCCCAGGATTGTTGAGATTGCAACACTTCACATCCTGGATGACCTCCAAACATCACTGACAAAGGACACACAGCTACACCATCCTCCTAAATGTCCTATCCGAGAGTATGAGAGGCACTGGTCCATCCTCACTGACAGGACATACTTCCATATCCATCCGTCTTCATGCTCCCTATCGATCAAATCCAACCCCAGTCAAATATGGAGTACCACAATGATACTCCCTACCTCCCCTCCAGCTCAATCTATATGTTGATACCATTGGACAGAGTGTTGGCACCCATGACATACACTTTTTCCGATACTCAGACGATATGCAAATATACTTCCAAATGTCCTACTCCACAATACCATGATGGCGACCAACATCCTAAAACTGAAACCATCCAAAATGCAATTCCTTCATATCTGTCCCCACCCCCTGAACAAACCCAATCTCACCCCCTAAAACAAAGAACTTTCCACAGACAACCACACAAAATATTCTCTACACCAGTCAAGTTCCTAGGCTTAACCATCGACCTTCGTCTATCCTTCACAATTGACATAGCTGCCATCACCAAAACCTACAGCATCATCTCTAACACAAGATGGGATGCATCCTTCCCCCTGATGACTTCTATACTTTAGTCCAGGCACTAGTTCTCTCCAAGCTGGACTAGGGAAATTAATTTCTCACTGGACTCACAATCAACACTCTCACCACCCCACCCCAAAGCCATACGGAATGCAGCAGCAAGACTCATACGCCACCTACCAAAACAATCGCACATCACCCCAGATCTCTCCCACCACCATTGGCTCCCAATACCCAAGAGGATTGCTTTCAAAGGACTCTTTATCATATACCAACCCATCTACATCAAAGCCCCAACCTACCTTCACAACAAACTGTGGTGGGAGGAAGAATGAGTATGAGTCAGGAAGGACAGGCATCAGGCAGAGAGTCCTCTGGGGGAACACATTCTGATACCAGTGAAAAAATGTCTTCTATACCAGAAAGTCGGCAAAGTTGTCAGATGGATCCAGGGAATGCCAGGAGGATACCCCATTAACACATGGTACATGAACCCCCAGAAAGAGACTGGTTGACAAAGGGTTAAAGAACCCATATACAAACCTGCAGTGGTCTACAGGATGGAGGGTTCAGGAACCTCATGGTAAGCCTGAGACTCGTTACGGAATACATGTGGAGAGTTTTTCTGTTGAGTTGTGTTTCCCTTCCATGGTTGGGGTTGTTTTCTTTTGCCATTTGTTCAAACAAATCCTGTTTTAGATTACTTTTGTGACCAGCCTTTTGTTGCATCTATGTCAGGGGACATTTGGTGTCAGAAGTGGGGTGTACAAAGGCAGTGATGGAAGACTACACTACCCCTAGGAATAAGAGCGCTATGTACATTGGGTATGGCTCGGGTTTCCACCTGCACCACACAAACTCAGGACTCGTACAGCATAACCCAGTCTGTATTCCACTCAAAGAATGGACACAGGTGTTCTCAAGACTTAAGGATGCTTTTCTAGAAGGCATGTACAGCCATATTGCCTCATAATCCAGCCTCATTATTACATTTGGGATGGATGTGGAGGGTGGCATAATCGACAAATATTATAGGTAGCATGTTTAAGGTTCTTCTCTCCAACCATTGTGAATACAGAGGAGGCCCCATAGCTGGGGGAGGCAAGCAGAGGAGAAGACAACTTTGGATCCTTCTATTTTCCTGAGAGGGACAGGGGTGCTCAGATCCTTAGCCAACACTAGTCCCTACCAACTCATCCCCACCTTAAAGGAGGTGTAATCCGGGAACCCAGTTCACGAGAGCAGCTCTTCGCCGCACAGAGCAAGTGACCCTTCCCTTAGATTGCTATTTGATGCCATAGTTTCAGATGAGGATGGGGAACATTGGTGGGTCCCCACTTGGTGGAATAGAAGGGTCAGTTGTACTGAGTAACCAATGATGTCAAAGGGGACATGTACACATGATGCCATTTGCTGGTACTGTAAGGAAGGCATGGCATCAACAGTAAGACAGATACATATGATCACAGTTCAAGAGTCTTTATTGAACTTTAAAAAAAGGTTTGAAAAATGCTTAATCCTAAATCTAAAGATGGGAGCAAGCTATCACCATCAGATAATAATAACGGAGTCCTGGTGGTGTCTCGTCAAAATAGAAGGGCCTGTACTTAAAAACCTATTGACAATCCTTGGCTCTAAATACAAATCATGTGGGAAACAATGTTATGTAAAAGAAAGAAGTGTCCAAGAAATTATAAATTAGGATATGCAGGCCTTTGGCATGCCTTCTCAATGTTTTCAGCACGAGATAAGGTGACACACCAGAGCTTAGCACAGTCTGTGGCTTATCTAGCATGAGGGTGCAGTTCAAACATTAGTATTAGGGCCTTCCACGCCCGTCTCTTTGTGCCTTTCAAAATCTCTTCTTTCAGACGGCCTGATGCGACAAACAAACAATACGTTATTTTCTTCTCAGGATTTCACAATAAATCAATTTTTCAGGTGATTCACTATTCATCTTGGATCCCCCTCAGCGGGGCTCAGATCCTCTCAAAAACAATGCTTGTAGGATTATAATGTATTCAATTAAGGAATCCAATTTCTTGTGTGATTCACGGATCACCCCAGATCCCCCTCCGCTGGGCTCAGATCCGTTTCAACACAATGTTCAATCAGTCTCCCACTGCCGGGCTTGGACCAATTTGAATTTACTTTAACACAAACATGCTTTAACCAAAAGCTCTCCACTGATCTCCCTCGTTAGGGCTCAGACCAACTTTATCTACTTTGTCATCAACTTTCTTTACTCTATTTCATCTAATACATTCGATTGGGCACAGGATTTTGCTTGACCCATTGCAGGACCACTTCGATTCCTTTGTCACACTTTTGCTTTTTCCACCTCTCAGTTGGATACTTGCAGATACTTTTGAATGAGCATGCACCCGGTGCCGACCACTCTGTCTAAGGTATCGTATCTTGGTTTCAAAGTTCAAAAACTCATCTGTTGTCCAATTTTACTCGCGTTGGTTATCACGTGCACTTCATACACTTTTTGCTTCAGCGTTCACCATACAGTGTTGCTGCTTGCAACCTTGGCTTCAACACAGACCGGTCTGGTATCGGCTTCCCCAACTCACTGACTGTGTTGATTTAACTGGCACTGCTTTTTTGTAGGAGCCAAGGACAATAACACAGCAGCAGGTGATTCTCCCCGCCTTTATTATCATCGCGGGAGAGCCCCGGGTACCTCTGACACACAATACAGGATTCTTCAGCCTTGTTTCCTGGTCTTATGCTTTCTATTCTTGAGGTTTCATGAAAATAACGGTTCCTCGTCGTAAAGGGCAAGGGCACGTCCCTCGTCCCTCCTTGCGATCCCCTTCTGTTTTGCCGTCTTTCGCCTCGTGTTAAACTGCTGAGTATTCTTGGGTATTTCTAACTCAAGGGGGTTAGAAATACCCAAGAATGTGTTCTCAGTAGATTTTGTCTGCAGTGAGATACACCAATAGATCCAACAAAATTGTCTAAAGTGGCCAGCCGGCAAGAAAACATCAAGGAATGATGCCCCCCTTCAATCCTTACCCATTATTGGAATTCCCTTTTCCAATATTGGGATGGATGTCATGAGACCCCTGAGCCCCACAAAGTCTTAGACCCACTAAATTATTGTCATATTTGTCTATTGCCCCAACACCTCAAGATCTTTCATAGAACTGCCCAGAAAATATTAAAATATCTGATACAGTACTTTTCCCTGGTGGTGGTTGCGAAAGGAATACTAACTGGGGAAACCCTGTTATGTCCCACCTTATGAATTATTTAAAGAAAGTGCTCCAGATAGAGGTTCTGCACATCTTCATCTGTCACCCAGAGACTGATGTCTTAGTGGCACAATACAACTACATTCTGAAGAACATTCCTGTGAAACTCAAAAAAGAATTGGGAGGAGCTACTGTCACGGGCCATCTTAATTTCTAGGAAAACCCTGCAGCCATCCACCGGCTTCTACCCTTTTGTGTTTGCATTTCAAAGTGAGCCATGTGATGTCTTTGACAGTCTAAAGGAAGCTTGGGAAGGAGGTGGTGTCTCTAAAGGGGGACCTGATATAATATGATATGATAGGTTATTTATAACACGCTTAATACCCAGAGGTTTCTAAGCGCGGACCTGGAGAATTTGTGCGGGGCATCCAAAAATGACAAAGACTGATTTTTCGCCTAGACCAACAATACTTGCAAGATAGGCAGGAGAAGCAGAGACAGCTATCCATCTGCAGAGTTCAGTTAAGACAGGAGAATTATTCCTTGTGCTACTGCCATCTTTTGATAATAAGCTGACAGTGAGATGGCAAAACTGAATAAGGTCAGTTAATTACTCAGTGACCAAAATTATTAGCTATATTATGATGGCTGGCAGAAAACCAGCTAGGTGTTTCATGTGTATTGGTTACAAGAATAAAGGAAACCAAAGACACAAACATAATGGCCCCCTTGCAACCAGTTGAAGATATGACATGTGTGCCATTTACAGAGGTTAACCCAGAGGACCTCAAGTCAAAGCAAGACCACGACCTGCAAACATTTTTGCATTAATTACCTGACATCTTCACTGACTTGTCAGGGTGGACTCATGGCTTCCTTCACTGGATTGAGACCTCTCTGGGAAAAACTGGAATGAGACACATCTATTTCTTACCAGAGGCCCAATGTAAGGTGGTTGAGGAAGATATTGAAAGAATGCTAGAGCTGTGGGTTATTGAACCAACCCAAAGTCATTGGTCATCACCTCTCATCATTGTCTCTAAACCAGATGGAAGTGTTACTTCTGTAGTGACTCCCACAAGGTGAATGAGATTTCCTGATTCCATGTATATCCTATGTCGGGAATTGACAAAATTGAAGGCATTGACCATGCCGAATATATCTTCACCCTCAATCTAAGCACAGGGTAATGGCAGATACCCTTGCATCTAGAAGATCAAGAAAAAACGTTTTGCCACCCCATAGGCCTGTTCCAATATTCTGCCCTTCCTTTCAGCTTCCATGGTACCCTGGCCAATTTTCAAAGGGTGATGGATTTGTTTCTCCAACCACATGAAACGTTTGCGACGTTGTAATTTACAGTAACAGCTGGGGTGATTACATAGGCCATACACTTAATCATGAACCAAAAGCTGGGCTCACTGCTAATCTGGTGAGGTGTGACTTGGTCCTATCATCAGTCAAATCTCTGACCTTCCAAATGAGAAAGGGGCCAGTGAAGGCCCAAGAGCCGAAGGTGAGGAGCACACAAAATATCCTGCTCCTTAAAACAAAAAGTTTCAAGCCTTTTTGAGACTTTTGGGCTACTATCACCAGTTAATTTCAAATTTCTTGATGATCGCTAGACCTTTGACAGAACGGGTCGAACTGAGACAGCCTTAAGACTTTTAATGAATTCCCTGTGCACTCCTCCCCGACTCATTTTGCCACACTTTTCAGACTCATATATTCCTAAAATCAATGCTTGCAGGGTAGTATTTGGAGGTGTACTTTTCCAAGGTCAAGAATGGGATCGAACAACAGATCTTCAGAAGCTGAAATCCCCATCCCTAGGAAAAATTATTATAATAATAATAATAATTTAGCATTTATATAGCGCTACGAACCCTCAGGTTTCTGAACGCTGCTTATTATAGCCCACAGTGTGTGGTGCTCAGAAGGATGAAAGGCTGAGTTTGCCCCTAGCGGGATTCGAACCTGCGTCAGCAGGCTGTGCACAGATGTCAAAGCGAGCGCTCTACTCGCGGTGCTATCTGCCCAGCTATTATGGCATCATTAAGTTGGACTGCTTGGCCATACAGTTGGCCAGCACGCCTCAAAAATATTATTTAACAAAGCTTAATTTCTTTTCACTCTGGTTACATGCCACACTCCCCGGATATGGTAAACAAAACTGAGAAACCCAGCCAATAAAAATTGAGTTAGTACCTAGCTCTCAAATCATATTCATTCACAGTCATCCATTGGGAGGTGAGACTGTAGACCAATGTGGATTATTTCAGTCGATATCCTCTGAATGGGGCCGTAAGAGGGGCATTTGGCAGGGGCGGGGGAGGTATGTGATGAAGCCCCCTGTCTTACTCTGGGGACCACCAAGAGGATGACACCTGATGTCGGCACTTACCCTTGCCACCTGCTGGCCGTACTTTTACTTATTGTTATTTATTTTCTTTCCCATTTACTGCACTGCCCTCTCCCCTTTCCCCCTTGCACTTCTCCTCCTTCCCCTTCCCATGCACTTGCGCGATCTGAATGACACCTGGCCTAGTAGGATCGTTGTCTATCTTCCCTCTGTTCCCCCTCCCTTGCCTCGTTGTGCCTTGAAACACTTGTGTATAAGCGCGTTATAAATGCCATATCATATCGTATATCATATCATGACATGACCAAGGAGCCTGGCTGCCCTTCTATATCAGTGGACGATGGGTGCAGGGATGGTAAGGTGAGGATCTCCTGGTTACACTCCTTTTATTCCAATCATTTGGCAGGTGACAGCCACCTGGCAGCAAGCCACACTGCGGACCTCTTGGAAGGGGCCAATAAAGATGACCCTCCTCAAACACCCAGGTTCTTTATTACCTTGCCAACCAGGTGGCTGAATGAACAGCAAGTTCACGAGCAGGGATTGCCAGAGTTAAACTGCATGTTGCCTTCAAGGTAGCATGCTGTCTCAACTAAGGCAAGTCCAGCTCTAAACCTGCTGTGGGTCTCCAGAATCTGGCAGGTACAACTGCAGGGAGTTCTGACATTGTTTCCCTTTCAGGCACAGCTGCCCAGGAAAACTGTATTTATCGGACCGCCAGTGCAAGCCCAGAGGAGTTCACTCATCAGTTATACTAGTTTCTGATCTGCGAACTTGGGGTTCATGGTCAGCAGCACACAAGCCTGTGCTTACACTTATGGCAGTGGAGGAGAACCCCCACAGCTGCCAGCACACAACTTGTTCTACTATGACCTGCTGGGTAGGCAAACAAGTTAAAGGATGAAATAACTGAGATGGAAGGAGATCGATGTGAGAAGGAGGTGTTGGAAACAAGAGTTGAAGATGGAAGTGGATCATGGACAATGGAAAAGTGCCAAAGGGAATCCTAGGGAAAGCAGGAGAAGGTGAGGCCCAGATACCACATTGCTTTCCAGCTGAGGATGGCTTGAGTAGCCCAGTGCGGCTGAAGCTACACACTAGTGGTGGGAGAATGAAGGAGACTGGGTCAGGAAGGGCAAGTGCCAGAAAGGCCTACAATGAGGGAGACGTTCTGGATGATGTACCAAGTCAGGATAGATGTACGTTTTATGTATTTATATCAAGGTTAATGCCTGACTCCTCCATCTTTAAGCACTGAGGCAGGGATCAAACCCATGTTGCATGTCATCGTCTTTTCTCTAAGGTGAGCGTGCTGGCCTTGAGCTATCCTCCCATTGTGAGAGTTCTGTTGATTTTTTAGAAGTTGGATAGTGTTGCATCATGCAGGCGGGAGGGAAGGTGCATTGGGCCTGATCACGAGTTGGGCGGTATCCGGTCTGGGATACCGCCCAACTTTATTTGCGCTTGCGCCCACCCGTCCGTTGGTATTACTGCCGGATCATGGGTAGGTTGCTGTTAATCCCCATTCCCTGGACTCAATGGAGAATTTTCAGCGCAATTACCGTGCAGTATTACTGCCGGCGGTAAATGTGCCGGAAATGAGCATTTTTCTGGCTTATTTACCCCCCCAGCACTGAGCTAGGGTAAACACGCCAGCCTCATGATTGGGCGGCACCTTAAATGTAGAGGTAACACCATTACCGCCGCATTTAAGGGCTATCACTCAACTTGTGATCAGGCCCATTTTGTGAGCGCTGGTAGTCACTTCGATACTGGGCTAGTAGTGCATTGCCCTGTCAGGTCAGAGCTGCATGATAAGAGCTCAGTTGTTGTTCGGGTACTTTCAAGCACGCATAAAAAGATGCTAATTTTCAATTAACCAGTAAATAGCACGGAGGGTGGTGCTTATGGTTGCACTTTTATGCAATCAGTCTGCCATATGCTGTTTTATTCCATTCTGCCAATGTCCGTAAATGTAATGTGGAAATCCAGGCAAACCTGGGTCTCCATGTTATATTTATACCATTAACAAAACGGATCATAAAAGCCACCTTCCATGTCTGTGATGGGCAGATAACATTGCATGGACTCCTTTGGAATCCTCCTACTTTTGCAGGTGCATAATACAGGTTGTTTCCATAGAGGACCACAGCATTTCTACTGTTTGAAAATCACATGTGGGTGAAGATGTTCTCATAATTACATGTTCTTACATATTGTTTTTATGAACTGTGGGTAACTCTTATACCCATGAAATGACCCCCCAAAGTAATGTAGGACTGAGGTGCTTAGGGAGTGCTCTGAGCATGCGTCAGTAGTGCGGTAGTAGTTCATGATGGAGGACAAAATAGAGGAGCATTGCAAGGACCCCATTAATGCCTGGGAAGAAGGACATTGGGACCGTTCTAATAGCAGACGCATGTATATGCTAGTGAAAATGTTTTAGAAAGGATAGCAATCATATTGGACACAAAAAGATTATTTGTTGCGCTGGGACATTGGGAATAGATATTGGGTCACGTTGTCCTACCACATATGTACATGTCCTCTTAGCCTGATGGGTTGAAATGCAAAGCAGTGCTCTTTTGAGACCACTATCTTTCAGAAAGTTGGAGGGGCTTTTTCACCAGTTGCGTTGGAAAGGGTGTACTTATCAGATTTAAAAAGAGCCCTAGGGGTCGAGGGTAAGCATCCTGCAGGCCCTCTCCTCACGTGAGAGTGCATGGGTAATACCTTTGCACAGTGCATCCTTCGCCCTGTTGCAAAACGTACTCACATTGGTTTGGCTTCATACCCGACTCCCCCTCGTTTCTCCAGCACTTGCCCTGTTAACTCGAAAGTCTGACGTATCATCGGATACCTGCTCTCACACATTATAAGATACTTAGTAGCTAAATAGAACGTGAGAAACTAGTTTTCCCCAGAAAAAAGTCCTACACACGGCTACACGCCTCATCAAGGGCCTATGCAGATACGACCACATCACCCCTGGCCCTTATCGACCTTCACTGGCTCTCACTGCACACACAAATAAACTTCAAGTCTTGCTGTATCATCAAAAAGGCAGTCGCCATCAAGTCAGCCAGTCATCTTGCCGAGAAACTAAGCATCTCTGGCAGACAGCGCACCACCAGAAGCCAGGATGCACGTAGACTTGAAATTCACTGCTGCACAAAGCAAAGGACCAGAAAACAAGTGATCTCTACCTTCGCACCAAGACTATGGAACCTCCTCCCCATCACCATCAGACACGCCCCCATGCTCCTACAATTCAGTCGTGCCATCTGAATCGCTACATGACACCCATCCCTAGCCTCCCCGGCACCCGGTACAGCTGTACCCTCCTCTGTGCCCCTGTGGCGTCATACCCCCGTTGTATATCTGTTTTGTTGTTATCTTTGAAAATCGCTGTTATGCATATGTACAGCTGTGTACCTCTGTAAAGCACTCAGTTATGCATCTATTGTTGTATACCCCTGTAAACCGCTCCGTTGCTTCTGAAAGCTGGGTCTGCGCTCAATAAATACCACAATAACATTAAAAACTAGGAGGAAAAGGCCACAGGACTAAATACGTTATATGAAATTATATGCCAACTATTTTCTCATTCAGTTCTTTACATTGTATAAGCTATGAATGGGGGTTTTGAAAGATCTCATTAGATTCTGATACCTTGATGGTTCATTTGACTGCTGAGCAGAAGCAGTGTCCTGAAATTGTGGTACACTACTTCATACAGAAAGTATCAAAGCACCACCGAAACACAACTCGAGGAAAACACAGCATCAAGACTCTCTTTGAGTCAACTGGGAGGCCTCGTGAGTTTTTTGGATGTTTAATGGAAGGGCTGGAGCTTGGCACGGCAGCATAAGGGATGTCAATGGGATGATTAATAGAGGGGAAAGTAGAATTATTCAGAAAACAGCCTACTGATGAACTGGAGAACAAAGCAGCATTTTTGCGGGGGTCTTGAAGGAGATAAACTGTTGAGGAATGCAGAAAGCAGGAGCGACGCTCTCCTCCTGCTCCAGCCACACCTGCAGCTCGGCGCCAGGCCAGCTGTTCGCCTAGGAGGCGAGCAGCGCATCTGGATCTCCGCAGGTTGGTCAGATGTTGGCATCCAGGCCCCGAGTTTCATTCCTTTCCTGCGGTGAGCGCAGCTGACAGATCACCTCCCCTGGGAAGCGTGCGCAGCCACGGCCGGGGCGCTTCAGGTTGACACGCACAAACCTGCACGCGTGGAGATGATGGCACGCATCATGGCCGAGGCAGCTTCCTCTTCCGCCCCCAGCGGCCGCCCCATCCGCAGGGGGATCCCGCCTTCCTAGGCCTCATCTATTGTCACTCGAGGTGCATCCCTCAGCTGCAGGTGGCATGACACTACTGTCAAGCAGCTTGTTTGGCAGTCCCAGGCGCCTCGTGCTCGAAGGCTGCACCAACCTGGGCATTAATAACCCTCACATGTGCAGCAGACTGCAGCTTCTAATGATTCTGAAACAGATGGTTGTGCTAAAATGATGCGGAAGATCACAGAGACTGGCTGTGGGAATTCAGTGCCAGAGTCACTAAAATGTGCTGTATTTCAACTTGCCGCTTTCCTTCTTCTGGTATTGAAGATCCGCCATTCCTTCGTGTGCATTATACGCTTCCTTCAGTTTTAACTTTTCTTGTAATTGTGCACTTGTGTTATAAATAAACGTAGAAGTAAAGGATTATCAAATGAAAGAGGATATGGACTGCCTGAGAGCATTAATACATACCTGTCATTCTCCGATCCATTTAATTATTTTGGTTTTACACCAACATTTTAAAATGTCTGCATTGTGTTATTTCAGGAGAAGAAGCAGTTGTTGTCTTTAAAGCAGATATGCCAAGCACCAAACCACATTCTATTCTAAATCAAGCTGAAAATGTAAAAGCAATCTTTATTTTCTAATCCCCTTGGGTACAACCTCCATGATTTATTGAAAAGAAGGAGGAAAAGCAGCACGCATTCCCTGAGCTAGCTCCTTCCCCTTTTATATATTGCATAAAAAGGCAATTTCCTAAATGTCCACATGTATACAGAGTACCTGCACAGCACTGAAATGTCACACTTAAGACATAAAACTTCAAACGTAAGCAAAGTGCAAACACAAAGATGTTGCGCACTCGTGTACACACACGTGCACAGCATGTTATATAATAATAATTCCAAAGATCCCATGGCAAGTGTTGTGTAAAATGTTTATTTTCCTCACACCAATGAACACAAGCTTGCACTCCCTCATTTAATGCAATTACTTCTGATGGTGGCTCCCACTATAGACAGTCACAAATTTGTAAATGTGAATGGGACCAAACATAGGGCCTCACTACTTTTTTGGTGGTAACAGAATTACTGCTGTTTTTCATGCACTGCCACATTTTTATTTTTGGCAGCAATACCGCCAGCAGAATTACAACACATCTGCCTATTTTTAGAGGAAAAGTGGCAGATCTACATCCAGCTTGTTGCTGGATGTAAATCCTCACGTTACATCAAAGAATCCACTAATTTACCACTCAGTAATACCACTGGTGGTGAATCTGTCATAGATCCCCAAAAAATGGGGCATTATCACCAGTTGTAATCCTGTGGTAACCCCACAGGACCGAGTGGCAGTAACGGTAATCAAGTTTGGCAGTAGTTCTGCAGAATTACAGCAAATCTCTTAATGAAGTCCACAAGTGTCAAAACTTAAGGGATTACCTCTGGGCAACAGTGCTTTTTCACCAAGCAATACATTGCTCTTTGACATCTAAATGTGTGGGCAAGTAGGTAAGGGGTCCAAAGGCAGTGCTAGGGGTACTAAGGAGATTGGCGGGAGCAATAGCTGATACCCTAGCTCCTCCTAATTGATGTCCATGGGGCCTGTTTGATGAACTACTCTGCATCCATTAAACACAATTCAATTGAACATGTCCATATTTAATTCTCAGAAAATGGCTTTAACCTGTAACACAAGTGTTGTCTCCAGACGCTCCCATGGCTCTGCAGGAAGACAGGGCGGTGTGTGTTAGTGAGGATAGAATGATAGGATAGGCCCAGAACCAGGAGAAACTGTTGTTTGTGTGTGCTGTCTTGTATGTGAGTTGGTTGTGTGACATGGCTTGTTGTATCCATAAGTTAAGACTTGGTGCCTCGGTTTTGTACAAGTGTTTATGTTGGGTGTGTGTATCATGTGCAGTTTGACTGGTAGCATAATTGTGTACACTGGCTGGTTGTGTCCGTAAGGGGAGGGTTCAGTGCCATGGTTGTTTGACAAATGCAGGGGAAAGTTAAGTTGGTGTGGGTTTTAGTGCGTTTTATGTGTAATTTGACAGGTGTTTTTATGGTGCATAAACTGGTTTGTTCTGTCCAAAGGGTAAGTCCAGTGTCTGGGATGTTTAGTTGTGTGCAAATGTTAGTTAGGTTTGGTGTGTGTTTGTGTACTGTGATGAGTCAAATGGTATCATCACTCCTTTTCCAGTGGTAACCTCCTCCCATGTGCCGAGGGGATGGCAGCGGCTACCTCATCCTGACCATAGGGGCGGTTATATGATGGAGGATCACATGGGGGAGACAACCTCCAGGAGAGAATGCTGGTATAATCGGGTGAGACATGGTATCCCCCTTTCCTTTCTGAAGATACATCTCCGACTCCCCATGCCCTAAAAGCCTATTGTAATTCTGCCCCTCTACCACCCATGGAGAGTAGTAAGACTCTGTTGTTGCATTCCAAAGGACAACTCTCAGAATTGAACCGGCCTTGTACAATTGTGAAAGACACTTTTCCCAATCCCACATACTCTTCTTCCAGACCTATTTTGTCTTTCAAACCCATTGCAAACATTCATACACTGTTGTCAGAAAGGGACTACTATTCCCACAATCCCCACAACACTGGGACGAAGAAGCGGAGTGGAGTAAAGTAGAGCACAGGAATCCATGAGCACATGCTGCGTTCCAGTGGATGCAAGTGCACAACTGTGCCTGGGAGCTTTAAATCACCAAAGCAAGCAACCCGGGAGGCTCCTGGCGGAGCAGGTTGCTGCTCTCCATGTGAAAGGAAGTCTGTGGAGCCAATTGGCTCATGATACAGACGGCTGAAGTGTTCCTAAAGTAAGTGACATGCAGCGAGAATGCCAGATACCAGTGGTGGGCTTCTGGGTGTTCGCTAGCATCGAAGAACAACGCTTTGCTCATCGGAATCTGATGCGAAGCAGACAAGCACAGCGGAAGCCTCAGGAAGCTGGAAACCGGTGGAGAAATGGTCACAAAGCAGAAAGCAGCAGGAGACCATCATCGGCAGACCGCAGATGCAACAACAAACACCATCAAGAACTGGTGAGTTCATGAAAGAAAGGACAGAGGGAACAATGAGGCGTATCAGCGCTAAGCCAAACTGAAATAATTGCAAATAGTGAAACCAAGAGAGAAAAGGAATGGTTTATGAAACCAGAGAGAGAGACTGAAAGAGCAGTTGTCTAAGGGGAGAGACTTTCAAGTTTGTCAATGTACATTACAAGTATATGAGAGATACTATAGAGCCCATATATGAGAAACCAAGTATTTTAGTCAAGAAGGCTAAGATGAAGACCCATTAAAGTTGGGAGAGTGAGCAGGAGCTCACATATGAAAAGCCCTGGCAGGAGAGTATACCAGGCAGCGATAAGTGTGTGCATTTGAGAGAAGCCCTGGCAGGAGAGTATAGTAGGCAATTGTAAAGGTGTGAACACAGAAAGCCTGGCAGGAGAATATGCCAGGCAGTTGCAAAATGTAAAGGAAGTCCTGTTAGGGAAATACACTAGACAGTTGGAAGTGAATAAGATATAAGAAACAGCCTGCAGGCTGTGCTGGTTGAAGAGACTTGGCAACCAAAAATCCCTGCAGGAGTGTACACAAGGTATTCCGACCACACATGAAAGAAAGACAATCAGTTTTGAAGATACCTTTTGTTGTTAATCCAAGGTTTAGTTAAGAACTGTTATTTGTAACACAAGAAAGTGACAAAGAATCCAGGAGAAGGGGAAAACCCTCTGAAGCAAGGATATTTATCCTTGAGAGGCTTCCTTTTGTGGAATTTATACACATTTAATTTCTTTTGAACATTTACAAAAAACTCAAGGCCAAAGCCATCCTTTCCACTTAAGAATTGTTTAGAATATGAGGGTTAGAATACTACTTAGGATACAGGATGGTTTTGTTTTAGACATTGTGACACCGACACATCCTTAGTTTTTTGTTTAGGTAGGGAAACTCTGTTAGTAGAGGGACAGTGAGACCTTTTCCCAAACCCTTTTATGTTCTAATAAAAGTCTTTAGCCAAAATCATGTCTAACACTTGTGTCCGAGTATCATTCCTGATTCCTCACAGTAGTTTGGCTAGCTCATAGGTGTGTATAGTTTGTGAGTTATGTAGGAGGAGCAGGAGTAGGGTGGATTAGTTAGTATGTTGGTTACTCTCAAAATACCTCCAAGTATGTCCTCAGAGCTCATACAGCTGCAACTCAGTGGTACCCTCCAAGTATTCTGGCTGCAGTGCCCTGGCCGCCCCACCACCTCTCCAAGCACAGATCGCTCCCTTCTCCCACAAGTTCCTCTGAGTGCAATACATTGGCTACTCCCATTGGTCCCTATTTGTTTAGCAAGAATTATTTGAAACAATTGTGCTTCTGGATGTTGTAAGATTAGAAGCTAAAGTGATGCATGGCTAATCTTCACAAACCTTCTGGATTTGATGCGTGGCTGATCTACCCAAACCTGTTAGTTTGATCAGTCTATGTAGTTCTTTCTAATATGGTGCATGATTTGTTTAAAAGTAGCACATGGGATGTCTTCACAGATTTGTCTAGTGTGTGGCATGACTACTTTTCACATATCTAAGTGTGGCGCATGACTGGGAGGGGATGGGGTATTTCTTTCGGCCCTGATTGGTTGCTACTGTCCCTTTGTACTGGTCATTGGCAGGTGAATAGGCATGTTTTCTGAGGTGGTCTTCTGTGGTTCTAATTTCCTTTGACATTGTGTTTCATAGATTAGCAATTAGGCATGACAATGTGGTTCCTCTGAATTTCCTGTTTTCATATTGTTTCATCTCTATTTGGAGGTCGTTGCTTGATCTTAGGTCTCTTCCTGGTTGATAGCAGCTGATATTGGGCTGGAGAAATTTGGCTCTTTGTGTAGAGATTTGTGGGCAATGCAGAGGGCATTGAATTGAATGCATTTTTTTACTGGGAGCCAATGTAGGCTTCTCAGAGCTTGTATGATGTGGTCTCTTCTGTTTAATCCCAGGAGTATCCTTGCTGCAGTGTTCTGGATGTGTTGACGTTTTTTGGTGAGCCTTTCAGGCATTCTGAGTTAGGGGCTGTTTGTATAGTTGATTCTTGACAATATCAGGGATATGATTGTAAGGGTTCTATGTGGAAAAAAGAGTCTCAGTAGGTAGACGTGCTTCTTTGTGATAGCATTGACTTGTGGTTTCAGAGATAGTCTGTTGTCCATGAGCATTACTAGGTGGTTTATCACACCAGAAGTCTCCGGTTGAGTTCCCATGCTTGTCGGCCAGTGTAGTTGGGAGTTGGTTCCGTTGCCCTGTATGTCTGAGATCATTATTTCTGTTTGGGCCGGGTACAGTTTGAGGTTATTCATTGTCATCCAGCTGTTTGTCTGTGAGTCGATTTATGAGGGTATTGTTTGGTTCCTGAGTCATGGCTATCTTTACAGTTAGTTGTGTGCCATATGCTTAGTTGTAGGTGGTCAGTCTGTGGTTTTTGAATGATTTTCATCAAGGGAAACATGTAGATGTTGAAAAGAAGGGGGAGAGGCTGAAGCCTTATGGCACTCCGCAGGTGATATTGTGGTGTTTGAGGCGGTAGGTAAGTTCTTTCAATAAATTTGTGAGGAAGAAATTTAACCATTTTAAGGAAGAGTCTTTTATACCCCATTCCACTAGTCTTTGTATTAGTGTTGTGTGGCTGATTGTGTCAAATGCCACTGAGATGTTCAATAGTATGAGGGCAGATTGAGTGCCGTTGTCTGCATTTATTTTTAGGTCACCCCTTATGGATAGGAGTGCCGATTCCATTCCTCTCATTGGTCTGGAGCTAACTTGCAAGTGTTCGAGTATTCCATTAGTTTCTAAATAGTTAAGTAGGATTTTGTATACATGGTTCTGCAGTATCTTTGCTGGGTAGGGCAGGTTGGATATAGGTATGTAGTTGCTGGAGTCTTCTTCACTTTCCGTTTCCTTTTTTAGCAGTGGTTTCATTCATGCTGATTTGAAGGACTTTGGTACTATTCCTGTGTTTAGGGATAGGTTTATTAGGTGACAAAAGTGTGACGCTGGGTTGCTGTGGTTGAGCATTTCTTTGTAGATGTCTGGGATGCAAGAGTCACTTGGAGATCCTGCAAGGTTGGTGTTCTTGATTAGTGTGCAGAAAGTCTATTGGTGCAAGGCGGGGAAGTCTTGCTGTGGTTGGTGTATCGCCAGTTATCTGTGATTCAGTGATTGTATTTATATTTGTGCAGTTTGTGTCGATGGTCTGTTGGATTGTTTCTATTTTTGATCTAAGGTGGTTATGTTGTTGCATATTGCTTGTGTTGCGATGGCACCTTTGTTGCAGGATGAAGGTTTGCTTGATCTCATTAATGATTCCGAAGAGTTCTTTTTGTGCAATGGTTGCAGAATGGATTCATGCAGCATAGTATTTTTTTTGTTACTTTGAGGACTGTCAATATGAGTTGTCTTTGGTATTTCATTTTGTTCCATTGGCTGTAATGTTTTCTCCATATTTTTATTAGTTTGCTGTTTGTTTTTTTGAGTTCTCTCAGCTCTTTAGTGAACCACCTTGTGCTAACTCTTTTAGTGTCATGAAACAATGGGGGCGTCCTGCCACATATATTTACTAGCTCACATTAATTAATGTACTTTTTTTGTATTTTGCAACTTATTCTTTGGTGTGTGTTTCCATTAATTACCCCATTCACATCTTTAACAAAGATGACTCTGTATCTGCTGATGCAAACTTGCAAATACGATAACGGTTTTCTGGATCAAGTTACACAGCATTTCTTAATTTAGCTGGTAAACTATTTTTTATATCAATTATTTTATCATTTTTTACTCAGTACGTACATTAGTACATTGACATACAGAAGTGTTACCATACATGGAAAACTCTCTTTTTAAGGTGTATACAAGACATAAATGAGTGTACAGTGCCGTCATTAGCAGGTAGAGCGGCATATTCTCTCCAGTATCACAAATGTAGGTAGCATTATAACAAACACATAAAATCACATACATAAATGAAATACTGCAACTTTCCTTAACTCTGGTTGCTTAAAGAGGTGTGCACAATATAAATCCTCTCTTTTGACCTCTTAGGGGACAAATGCTGGACGGGAAGGTGACCTACCCTTAGGTCTACGTCAGGGATGAAGTCGCTTGATATTGCTAGGACTGCTGAACACCTAAAGTGTTGCGTCCAGTGACGTTTTGGCTTTAGATGGAACTGCTTTATTATGGGCCCTAGATAAGTTCTCCCTTGTCTGTGTTTTTCTCAGTGGCACCCAAAGGTGTGGGCAGCAGTCAGTTCATGGTTCAATTATCATGAGTCCGTATGTGCATTTAGGAAGGAAAACTTTCCGCTGAGTCTGGGGTCATTCTGTTCAGCTCAATGGTGTTTTAGTTGCGTCAATTCCAGCAGATCAATTAAGGATTCCGGGTCAAGACTCTTCTAGTTTCTTTTCCTAGTGGCATGTAGTATTGCATTCATGGGCGGTAAGCGGGTTTGAAGTTTGATGTAGAATGGTATTAGGTAATGATCCCTCCATACCATTGGTGTTGGTGGGTGGATGCACAGAGTCCTTCTCTGCAGTGGCCGTCATTGTGGGTGAATCCGTTTACTATTTGCTTGAAGTGGAGTGTTTCCAGGAGTGTGCACAGTGAGTTCGCTATGGTTTTGTTCTCTATTTCAAACGAGATGTTGAAATCCTCTAGTACGATTAGGTTGTCATGGTAGGTGTATAGGCTTGGTTTGGAGTTTGCGAGTGTCATTGCAAAGCTTGGGTTATAGAATGGGAGTCTGTAGATCAGGAGGAACACTTTGTTGGCTTTGTCGTTAAGTTTGATCTTGACGAGGAGGGATTCACATTCTTCTATGTTGGTTGAGGGGAGTGGCAAGAGGCAGATGTGTTTTTTAGGACTTTCATTTTTACCTGGAAAGAGTGTGAGCTTTTTTCCCACTCTTTCATGTATTTTGATGTGTGTTTTACTTTTGTGTTCTTTGGATTTGGAGTTTTAGACAACCCCATAGGCATCATCTTTTCTTGGGTGTCACACAGCACCCTCAGTGCAGTGGCACAGGGATGTCTTTCAGACTTCCCAAGGTTTAAATACCTTCCCTGGGAATGACTACTGTCTCCCAGTGAATGTAAAGTTAAATTGACTTTGCTAGTCTTTTTAAATTGCTAGACCCAGAACACACTGCCTTACAGCAGAGTGCTGGAGGGAAAACCTAGTATTCCTTATGCCTATAAAACTCATGTAGCACTCAAATGCTACCCTTTCCTCTCAGAATGACTAGTGGCAGTGGTATTACCATGATTTTCCCGACCGCGACCAGTTTAAACGCTCCGGTAGCTAAAATCCACCAGAGCCATGTTTTTAAGATGCTGTCTGAGCCCCCTCTGTAAAAACAGGTTCCGATCGACTTTTTTCACCATTTCTTCTTGGAAAGGTCCTTCTAGTGTTTGTCTCTGCGCGTCAAACCAGGTTTGGTCCCTTTGTTCATTTGCCTCTGGCGCCTGAGTGTCTGGGGTGGGCAGGAAGTGAGGGAGGTGCCCGAAACTCCCTGTGCTTATTCTCCTCGGAGACCTGAATGGACTTTGGCATGATTGGCTGAAGGAAGACGACTGATGCAACTCCTGGACCGTTGGTTTGCCTGGTGAAGCCCTGCTGCAGGTCCGAATAGCCTGAAACTCCCTAGACAGAGAAGCCCCTTCAAGGATGACTTCTTCCCTTGAGCTAGTGGGAACAACCAACTCGCAAGCCACCTGGAAACCATCTCCATACTGGTCAAATTTTCTTCCGAATGCTGTTGAAAACCGGATAGCCAGTCAGAAGGATACCAGTTTGTGGATTTTAAGGCACTCACACCTTAAACCGACATCTTGCCAAGCTTGTGGATCCGTCCCTGTGCAGTGCAGGAACCTCCCAAAGTCATCCCTCTTGTCCCCACGACTGAGGCCCAGGAACAGCGAGATCTGCAGGAACAGCCAAGAACAATTGCCTCAGCTACAGCTTTTCTTCATTACCAAGGAACTGTGCAAACGCGGTTGAAAAATCCTCTCGGCCGCCGTGAAAGTTCATGAAAACTTCCCAACTTTGGAGTCTTGTTCGCACCTAATCTGACATATAACTCTTTTTCGTGCAAACTACTTCTAAGAACAATGGCAAAGACTTAACCGTTTACTACCAGAACTGTGCTATCCTATCCAAGACACTGATCCATTGACTTTGGCCCAGGCCTATTGAATTGAACTGCCTCTTGTAGTGAACTGAAACTATTTGCCATGCCTAAAGAAAGTATTTGTGTTTAATTCTTAGAACTTGTGTATTTTGCTCCTATTTAAAGTTACTGAAGTGCCATTTTGCTCCCACTTCTGGGGAGCCTAACTTGTTCAGAAACTTATTGGTTTGTTACTGCAGTGTATTATAGTGTGATATTGAGCTGCCTATTGCTAGTGGAATGCTTTCTAAATGACTGTGTAAATACATTAATATTGTTTTACCAAGAAACCCTGAGTGTTTGTTTGAACCACTGTGATTGCAAGTCCTTTGTGTGGCACCTTGTACTGCTCACATCCCTCTTGAGATAAGCCTGGCTGCTCAGCCCTGCTACCACAATACTGTGTAGTACAGACTTATACCAAAGGTGAGATTGTGCTTACACCTGTAGTCTTAATTGTTTGTAGTGTTCGTAAAGGGTACTGCATATAATTCTGCCCAACAATCATGGAGTACATTTCCCACGGCTCTGTCCTCTTGGTTAGGCAGCCTCCTGGTCCCTACTATAATTTCCTTTGCTTTTGTAGTTTACTTTTGTGGTTGAGTTGTATGTTTGTTGTTAGTTCTAAATTGTTTATTGATTAATTGTGGATTGTGAATCAGGGGCATGAACCCTTGTGGTTATGTTGTTTCCTGGTTTCCAGTTATATTTCCATGTGGTCTTGGTTTCCTTTAGGGTTGATGTGCTTTGGGTGTGTAGTGCTGTGATGAGCTCTACTTCACAGCAGTACTGTATCTCTATTTTTGGGATTTTGCTTGATTCGGGTTCACAGAGTCGAGCACAGCACAGTTCAACACAAGCTAACTGGGGTGAAACACAGTGGCTAACTATATGGCACAGCACAGTTCAACACAAGCTAACTATGGGGTGAAACACAATGGCGAACTATAGAGCACAACACAGGTCAACAGAGGTGCAGCACCGTTCAATACACGATAATTATGGGGCTAAACACAATGGCTAACTATAGGGTGCAGCACAGTTCAACGCAGTGGCTAAAGATAGGGTGCAGCACAGCTCATAATAGTAGCTGTATAAAGAATGGCAGGAACAGGAGAGGAGAGAAAAGGGAATTGAGGTGGCTTTGTTTCCATGGTTCATGCTTTAAGATCAAAATTGAATTTTGTTTGGGTTTTATTGATAGCGGTACAGAAAAGTCACATTACACATTTAGCAGCAAACCTTCCAAAGAAACTGACTAAAACAGACAGACTGTTATGAAGGGAAAGAATAAGATTTCACAGCACATCAGAGGTCAGCTCTGCCATAGTACCCAGGAGCACATCCAAGCGGCTGCAAATCGTGCGTGTGCCCATCAGAAAACAGAATGCGTGACAGAAACGCTGGAAGCCGAGCAACTGCCACATCACTGAAGCAGCCCCTCTCAATTTCCACCAGATAGTACGATGTAGTGCCATCTCTGGCTCACCCCCATAGACTCTTTCACACACATTAGTGCTCAGGTTCTCTCTCACACACTAAGCATGTAGAAACAAAATCAAAAAATAAATACTGCCGTAGTCTCTTCTGGATCACTTTTGCTTTTTCAAAGTCTTGGTTGCTTTACATTGTTGGTGCAAGCAAGAACATGCTAGGGTGCAAGGTCTCTTAGTAAAGAGTAACTCATTTCACTACACCTTGCCCCTGCTAGTGCACACAGCCTATTTGTCCCAGTTGTGGCATTAGCCACAGAAGGAAAACGGGCTGCATTTTTAGTTTTGGCTGAAAGGTGGCGCTACAAATGAATACATTGGAGTACAACTAGGGAGAGATTGCACATGAGGTGGAACACAATGCTTGGCAGTGTTGTTTGGTTATTTACCCACACTTTGACTGCCCATTGCCATGCTAATCCCTTTGGCCATTTCCACCCCCTTCCTGTCCCTCGCCACTCAAAACAAACCCTTGTGGGATCTCTTTTGAACTCACTTTACCAAGCCTTGCAATCAAACTTTGCACTCAAAGTGCTGCCAGGGTTTTTTCAAAGCAGTATTCGGAGACCTAATGGTTTAAATGGTGCTGTAAACGTACTACTCGTGTAATCGTGTAATATAAATGTTTTAACCAGGTCTGCATTCAGCCCCTTGATATATAAACGATATGTGTGTCCTTCACTGAAGTCCTGTTAAAAACAAACATTGGCAAATTGGCATTGTTTTTTTGACTCGGAAGCTGCTCTCTGATTCACACATGTGAATGAGGGAGAACAAGGGTGTGGCTTGAGTCTCTGTAGGTGTCTTCATTGTGCTTGCACAGTGTTTGTGCGTTGGCTCTGCTCGAGTCAAGAGAGGGCAGCTGGGGGAGTGCTGATACCAAAGCCGAAACTGCTGCTGTCACAAGGCACACGATTTCACCAAAGGTACTAAGAGGCAAGTAGGCATTTACAGGAGTACGACTGTACTGGTTTGTACAGGGGTTTATACAGGTGTACTAGTGTATTGCAGCACACTATTTCCGACACTATTGCGGAGCACTGCAGTTCTGTTTGTTACACCAGCACGGATAAATGCTAGTACAAGCGGCCGCTCATTGGTGTTTAGCTTTAGCGGAGTGCATAGTGTAGTGAGGAGCAGTGTGCAGCTCACAGGATGCAGTGGGAGGGAGAAGGCTCTGCCTGAAGCAAGCTACTTTGAAGCTCGGAGAAGAACTGTTATTCCCCTCTAACTGTTGACAAAGTTCAAACACACTCCCAATTATGGTATACAACCTATGCAGTAAGCCGGGGCAGGGCGGGGGGCACTCATTGACTATGACAACACTATGGGCAAAGGCTGAGCTAAAGTGAACAATCATGGGGAAAGAGCGGCCTTCATTCAGCCAGTGCCAGATGCAGCACTGGCACCCAAAAAGGAACTATTATATGAAGAAGACATTTTTCTGTTACAAGAAACATGGCTTTGGAATAAAATGCACCTGGATGGGTACAGTTTATTAATAAACCAGGCAACCAAAGGGGATGGAGGTCGGCCCAAGGTGGGCATGATCATGGGCGTCAGTGATGAAATAAATATGAGGTCATAAGTTCAATCAAAACATCCCTGTTTTTAATTGCGGAGCTGGTTAAACTTCGCGAGGAACAGCAGGTTTGTTGATTAATGTATAAAACTCTTCAGGTGGTAGATTCCTGAATGTCATTCTAGAGGATATTGCAGAAAATCTGATTGTAAGTAGCAATTGTCGTGATAACAGTCCCATAATCATTGGAGGAGACTTCAATGAGCACTGCAGGTAGCCTTTTGACATTTTGGGCCCTGATAAATGACAGAAGCAAATCCAGCTGCTCTTTAATCAATGTAATAACCACTTATAACTGGTGCTCCCATGACAAGGCAATGGGTTACGGAGCACAAATAGAATACGATGATGCCTTTACAGCACCCTTTGACTATAGTAAATATGAGGAGGAAGATTTTGAAAAGCTGATAATCAGGCTGAACAACTCGGGAAGTCCTGGCCCTGATCGCTACTTTGCCCTGATTACCGTCCAGAATGAAAGTGTGGCGACAGAAGCCATCCTGCCAATTATAGGCTGTTAGCCATGCTAGATTCTTCTAGTATAGTGTTTGCAACAACACTTCTTAGAGCACTAAACTGTTGGGTACTGAAAGAGGTTAGTGAGTGTGGCACAAACGGGCTTCCGTAGATACTGCTTCGACAACACAGAATATTGAGCCCTCTGCTGCATGCAGCATATTTCAATGAAAGCAAGGAATTTCACTGGGCCAACAGAGCTATGCTTTGATACAAACTGGAGAACTGGGGCATTAACAAAGGGCTGTTGAACATGCTGTGCCAGCTGCACCCTGATACTGTGATTAGGGTCAGACTTGATGGCGAGGGTGGGTTTACTGAACTGATTGGCACTAATTCAGGCCTAAAGAAGGGCTGTGTTTTGGCACCACTGCTTTTTAACTTTATAGAGCTTAGTTAAAAGAGGCTTTATTCAGTGCCAGATCCTTTCCGCCAAAGTGGGGGTAATGAACGCGTGGACATCTGCTAATGATGTAATACTTTTGGATCTTTTGGACCTTAGCAGATTGGACTGCAAGGGTCAGTGGCGGCACTGTTGAGTTACTCGGTCACAAATTAGCTCACTATGAATTCCTAGTAGACACAAAGTACTTTGGGATCAAGAAGCAGGTCTCATCTGTAAAATGGAGGCTCAGGAATTCCACTATAGATGTGGACCTAGAGCACATGTATTTGAGTGCTTTCTTTTTTACTAGACGATCCAAAGATGGACACCTTGCGCATATTGAGTTGAAAGCTCAAAGGAAATTAGGTGCAATCAGAAAGGTCACCAACGCATATAAGTGGTACAGCACAAAGGTTATGTTGCTGGTGTATAAGCATAGCACATTGTCAGTTGTAATGTATGCCCTTGAGCGTGTAAAGAATCCAGGAGGTTTGGTTACGAAGGCGGGAGGGGACTGCATGCGATGGATGTTGGGTGTTCCCAATTACGTGCCAGTATGTGTACTTAGACTGGAGTTGGGCTCAGATCGCGCAGAAATGGGCGTGGACACAAAATATTGCGGCAAAAAGGCTGTGGTTTTGCTGCTGCAATCCATGTAAAGGATGTGGGGGAAAACCCCTGCACCCCCAGACCATTATACCATTTAAGGGGAGCGGGGACATCCCCGGAACCCCTGCTCCCCTTAAATGGTGTAATGGGGTACACCTTGAACGGGTCAAACCACAGCATTTTTGCTGTAATTTTTTGTACAGGCAACCTTTTTGCCGCGATTTTATTACTGCATACCCATTTCAATTCACTCTATGCTCAACATTAGGTACTGTGCAATGTGTTTCCAAAATTCATAAAATATATAACCAATTAGAACATAATTTTTTTATTTAGTGGTGTTTTATATCAGTCAGTGCAGTCATTTGTGCAGTACAAAATGACTTTGCACAGACTTTGCACTGTAAAAATACACTTTGCACAGTTCCATGAATCAGGGTTTGTTTCGCAGTGCAAAGTCACTTTTCAGCAGTGCAAAATCAATTGGAACCGTGCAAAAATTCCATGAATCGGGCCCCTAGTCTCCATGTCTGTGCTTTACACTAATGATCCCCCTTTCCTATCTGTTAAAGACACAGTGAATTATGTCCAGCACTTTCATAACGGAACAGCTGCAAACAAAAAGTGGGAGCTTGGAAATAATCAGAATATACAGAATTTGAACTACTGACATTGCACCACAAAAAAGATAAAATAAAAGGGATGTTGCTGGTGGCAGAAAGGTGCTCTTCAAGGTTTCGTTGACTCATCCTGATTTGGATATAGAGTGGAAGAAGCATGAGTGTCTGCATGAAGAGTTAACAGCATCAGCCCCCAGTGGAAGGTGAAAGGGCATACATAGGAGGCCTAAAGATATGACTTTTTGCAAATTCCTTTCCCGTTTTAGCCTTCAACTTCAAGCAGCAGAGTAGCAGTAAGCTTTCCATTTCGTCTGTTTTTCTTATGCACTCTACAAAATTACTGTTATTATGTGTTATTCCCCTGAGAACTTGCTCTTAGTTTGATCATGTAACCCATCTGCTCAAACTCCTAAAAGTCAGGTCTCGGTCAGAAATCTTATTGGCCCAATCAATCGGGCATGTATTATAGAGCATACATCGATAATTCTTAAAATAAATTATAATGCAACTTACCTGAGTTTTTCTCACTTGAACACATGTGAAAACGACGGGTCAGGTAGCGCCATCTTGTGCTAATCTTATCAGTTGATCCATCGCCCTAAGTTCAAGTGCCCTCGCAGCACTAATTCAGATCACCCGCCCCTAATGCTGACATCACTAGACGATCACGTCCCATTTCACACCCGAAATGCACATCTCATGACAACGTCCTCTGTGCAATCTATTGATGTGTCTCCATGGAAATGCCAAGACACCTCGTTACTCGACAAGTGTAAAGAAACCCTTTCTGATCACACAACATTGGAGCTTCCCTGACTTGTTTCTGCTCTGTTAAGCTAACTGTCAAGTACGACACACTGAGAATTGGTACTTATACGGCCTAAAATGAATGAACTCAGTAGTTGGTTTTCATTTCTTATATTATGGACAAATGTCTTAACCAAACTATATTTAAACATGTGTCCTTGCAAACTTTAAAAGTTTGAGCTCATTAATCTTGTCTTTTAACAATGTGTTTTCGTAACAAGGCTGTTTCTTCGCTTGTCTTTCTTTAACATTTAGTGTTATTGGGAAACCACTTTTCTTTACTGTATTCAAACAAAAACGTTTATATTTACCTCCCTGTTGATTCTGTGCTTCTTCACTATTCAGGAACTATGGCAAGAATTCAGCCCTTTGACACGAAATGACCAAAAAGAGAGTCTCATGCCTGAGTGTACCCTTATATATTCGCACAATAGAAGACTCAGGTTGATCGGTTCTATGGGGGATATTGTAGTCAAATATCTAATTCAGAGTTTGAGTTCGCCCTCTTGTGAGGTACTTGAGATTGCTTTAAAAACTGCTTCATATTTTTTTATTAGATTTCTCTATCCACAGGGTATAAAAAGAGGATACATATATATTTATTTCTATTGGATACTTGTATTCAATTTTCAAAATTTCCTCAGAATTCAGGTCTCCCTTGTTATTTCTTCTGCTCTGGTCTTTTTCATAATTTTACCAGAGTCCTTTTAGGGATAATGGTGATTCGCATTTTTTTGATGGGGAGTAAGACATTTTGATGAGGAAGCCCGACAAGTTTCAGGAAAAAATGTATATCTGCTCATCTGGGTTTGTTCCTGGTAAAGAAGCCACAAAAAGCCTGATGTTTATTATCAAAGGAATGTGATGTTTGGTTTACTCAATGTGATACTTTTTAATAGTAACATTTATATTTATTTCTTTAACAGATTATACGGACAATCCAACAATGCCTTTGTGTATAGTTTTGGGTTGCACTAATAAAAGCCATGCTAAAAGTCAGATTACAGTACTGCATGTTTTTCCAAAGGTTTATAATGTAATAAGAAAATGGCTCTTGCGCTGTGGATTTCCAGTGTCTGAAATTGAAAGCAGAGCCAAGGATGTATTGGATGACATGAGGGGCAATTGATTCCACGTCTGTAGCATGCACTTCTCAGAAGATATGTATGAACCATTGCAGTACACTAAAAAGCGTTGCCCCAGCCTCAATCACAAATTGCTTCCCAATGCAGTACCAATTGAATTTAGCCACACGCTGACCCAGGTGAGTGGAGGACGCTGAATTATTTTATGTATTATACCATTTTCTAAATTTTCCTATATTATACGACTTATAAATGACCGTTCAATATATTGAAATAAGTCTGTGAACAGGTAACATAATGAATGGTTTTCAGTATTTAGGGAATATTTCTATTGCTATTTTATTACACAAGTTTCCTTCATGACACAATGTACTGTGGTTCATCCATATTTAACTTTATCCCTACTCTGGGGCCTAATAGTTTAAGCCTTTCCAAACACACACATCGCGTCCTTTCAAAATAGGTAATAAAATATAAATTGCATGTCTGTCTTTACGTAGACCGCACTGATGGAATTACAAAGCGTTACCATGGAAGCAACCACAGACATGTCCAATATCCTCATGGTGAGGCCAAGCAACTTGCACACCAGTTTTGATGTGTTCTAAATTATAATACTAATGTCCATTTTGTATTGAACAATGGTATGAATATATACATAGATTAAAGGACTGTAGTGCTACATCGGCCACTATTCTGGAGTCAACAGCAACCTCACTCACCTTCCAATTAATTTATTTTAGACTATTCCTTCAGATGCGAATATATAATATATTTAGTTGTTCCAGATCAACTTAAAACATATTGATTATTGTTCGGTATAATATTAGCATTTGATACAAACTGGTTTGTATGCTTCTTTGTCAATATCGACCATCTTTTACATTAAATTTTTTTAGGATGTTACATCTTTATTATTACAAGTACTGTTATATAGGCAGAGCTTGGAAGTTCAACAATATACTTTTATCCTACTGCAACCAGTCAGGAGAATGAGGTATGAGAAGTGATAATGTATTGATTTATACTAATAGTTATTGATCAACGATATCTTTTTTACATTTACGAGAACTTATTTGTTAGATAATTTGCAATAATGTGAGCAAATTGCAAAGCATTAAATCAACAACCTTGATGTATTTATCGCAGAGAAACATGCAACAATGAAAGTAAACCGTCAGAAAAATGTATTTTGTCACTGAATAAAATAGGCCCTTCCACTATATGAATGGTGTATGTTTTTGTTTATAAACTTTAGCTGCTTAGCGAAAAATGAAATCGTTGGAATAAATTAACATTACAACGCATTAAAGGAGCCACAATTTAATCATTATATTTTGCAGGATGATCTCACACTAACTCCCTGCGGCATCTCTGAAGGTTATCAGGTACAGTTTTAAAATATGTCTTTTTAAAATGGTACATGTACACAGTGTACAACGTTATGTCAATACTAATTTAAACATTTTAATTAGACGATTAACCATATCTTTTTACATAGTTCAGCTTATATTGTAAGGACGACAATCATTAAATCAACTTTCTCAAGATGTACTTTGTGAGATCAAAGATTTTAACATTAAATTGTGTAACAATTTAATCAATGTTATTTGAATTTGTTATGTACAAGGAATGTACTACTAAAGCCGTCGGAATTGAAGAGACACATGGACAAGAGGTGTACATACGATAATGTAAAATATCAGTTATCATCCATTTTAACTGTGATGTAATATTTAATATGTTCTAATGGTTTCCATAGTGAAATTTTGTTAAATAGGTATATATGATTCTTTAAATCGAAGAGCAAATTTCAAGGTTTAAACAATTTCAAAATGCACTTCTCCAGCTTGGTCTTGTGGTCGGCAAATCCAATTTCACTGTTTCAGGGAAAAAAAGTGTACATACCAGAAAGGTTTTTAAAAAGATAAGTTGTTTATGAGTTATTTCATTGATACTACAGTTTCATGTTGTAGTTCATATATTCTGTATGTGTGATATAAATTAAGCATTTATTTTCCTCTTTGATTAGAGGCCTAGGAAGAAGAGGAGCATAATGGCTCAGACAACTACTCAAACTAATGATGTTGCTTGCCGAACCGTTGTCACTTGGGTGCAGCTACATTGTGAGGTTCTGCAGGGTCCTTGCAAGATTCAGTGTCATGGTGCAGATGTCCAGTAGCTGGACATTTTATTGAATGTCAGCAGTGACCCATGGAAAGTAACCCTGGATCATTGTTACAGCACACAATGTCACCCAGAAGAAACAGACAACACAGAAGATGTCTCATGCTTGCAGAATCGCTCACACAATCCACACCCTCTAAGAAAAAGCTAAGAAACAATATTCCCTGTTTCCCCAATACATGGGGACACATCAGAAATATCACACACAGAAAAACCTGAACCATCTTCACTACTCTCTATGAGTCATTAGTCAGAAACATCTTGGGTCGTTGTTTGAATTGCAACAAATCAATTTGTATTGGATTTTTTATATCGAATATTTGTTGTTTTTGTTATCCACATGTGTTGGATCTGACATATACTCTTGTAAAGAAAACAATAAATTCCCCGAATGTGCACATGGACCATTGAGCAAGGAACAGGAGCATAAGAAAAGGTAGTTGGTTCCGGGCTCCCATCCTCACACAGCACCTGAGAAGATTGTGTATGACAAAGTGCTTTCAAGAGACATGAATGGACTCTGCCACACTGGAGATTGCAGGTGTTCCATAATATGTGCCTAAAGTACAGGCCTAAAAGGTTGCATTTTGGCATAGACAGTATGAAGGCCAGAACAAGACTGGCAGTACTTGCACACAACGAGAACGTTGGAAGGGAACAAGCAAAAACTGCAGGATTTTTCAGGATGCCTCGATACAACCAGGATATTTCCAAAAGAAGGAAACAGTGGGTGGAAAAGCCAATGTTACAGCAGATGGATTTTGAATTTGTACAAGATCTGACAATAAATGTGCTGGCCATGCAAACACATAGAATTCATCCATATTTTATTTCCAGGGCCCAGTCTATGCCACAGAACATTGCAAAAGAGGGTTGCCCTCCCAAACTTAAGCTTTTTGAAAGGTTGACTTCAAGATTCAATTGATGTATGGCTCTCTTCACAATGTTTAACAAAGCCAGTTCCAAGCTTTTGCACAGTGTCTGGAAACTGTTTCATTGTACAATAAATGGAATATGTATGTCACTTGAGATGAAATTGTTAAATAATGTATTTTTTATTAATTCAGGCCTAAAAAGTTATATTTTTCTTTGATTTTTGTGCTTATTACCATTAATATAATTAATTTATGTTACAACAATAAATGTCAGTCTGATTATTTCAAGTATGTCACTCAAATCAAATCAAATGTAGAAGAGACTAGTGAGCCAATAGTCCAAAGCTAGGTTTGGCTCCCCAGGCCAATTAATGCATTGCTATAGACTAGCTCCTTGTTCCCTAGTGGTATGTCCTGGTGAACGGTTAGTGCTGGATACCCAGGCACTGCTTGTAATTCCTGATTATCCCATCCTAATTTCGAGCCCTGTTTGTAATGTGCTCCCAATAGTTGAAGAATCTAATTAGGAAATTGGAGCAGCAGACATACAGAAACTCAGTGTCTCCAGAACTCTGGTCCTCTCCAGGCTGGACTACTGTAACAGTCTCTTAAATCTACCTAAATCCTCCTTTCCCCCCTTCAACTAATCTAGAATAGGACTGCAAGATTTATCCTTGGGCTCATGCCCAATGACCGTATCTCTCAAGCCCAAAAATATCTGCACTGGCTCCCGGTGGCTGCGAGGATCAAGTACAAGACCCTCTGCATCATCCACAAAGATTTCTGGGGCCAGGGACCCCACTACATCCAACTCTTTCCCTAAATACCTCCCTCTTAGAGACCATCTGTCATCTAGCTGCAATTCTCTGCAGCTCAGATGCTATTCCAAGCAGAGAGTGTGGGGTAGATCTCTTTCCTCAGCAGGAGCATCCCTGCCCCTCTCAGGCTTCTACCTGATCTCCTTTAAGTCTGGAAAATTCTCAAGACCCAACATTCCTCTTCTTCATTTCCCCCGTGACTAATTCCCCCCTCTGTTTCAATGACTGGCTGCCTGCTCCCTTCTGAGCTCTGTGAGTAACCTGAAGGTGTCTCACCCGCTGGTCCCCAGAGATCTGTCGTCCAAGTGGCCAGGACACAGCCATCACTATTGGATCCAGTTCCAGGAGGTGGACCAGTGGGGGAGGATCACCTAGGCAAAGGGTCTTCGGGGAGTGGAAGTGGGACACTGAGGGTTGAGATGCGCTATCCCCTTCCCTGTAACATTTTTTCTCCATCCTACCCTGTAAGATATTTGGAAGCTCTACCCCCCTTTTCCCACACACTTTCTTACACTGCAACAGACAATGGACTAACACCAGAGCCGTTTACCTGACATGACCCAATATACGGGTCAGGCAATTGACAATAACCACGCACACCTAACGGCCCTTTACCTTCCCCACAGGGATAAAAGGTGGAGCATGAAAGCACACTTTGAGCAAGGTCGAAGGCACAAGGAGACCGCCACACCAAACGGGCAGTTCAAACAGAGAAGAAAGGCGGTGAGACCTGGTAGGACAACAAAGTGGGAATTGCCCTTGCCCTTTTCAACTCATCTCCATGAAACCTCCTAAAGGGAAAGCATAAGACCGGGAGTTACAGATGGCGTGCGGAGCAGCAGATGTCAACGGTACACAGGGGCCTCTCCGTCTGTGTTATCAATGTCTCAGAAATGCCTGTGTTTGCTTGTTAATTATTCTGTAACGTCTTGAGTCTCCACATTCACCAACCTCTCTGGTTCATGCTTCGAGCGGTTTGGTCTGGACTCTGGATCGGGATTTTGATCGCTGGTGGCTGTATAATTCAGCTGTCCCGTCACTGCAGGGATCGTGTCATCTTCGACAATCAAGGACTTTGATTGACCTTGAAAGACGCTCCAGAATAATTAACAGGCGAACACAGGCATTTCTGCGACTTAGAGAGGCCTTCGTCTAACTAAGGGATTACCCTCATTGAGCGGCGGGACCAAGGTCCGTGCACTGGATTGAGCAACAAAAGACCAAATGATGATACATCAACTGTGATTCCCCAACTAGACTCCAAAAATAGGCACCACAGGACCACAAAGAAATCCTTCACAACAAATACCAAAGTTGTGCGCCCCCACAGAACTAGCCCAGGCCGAGAGAATTTTAAAGACACTTGCTAACTGAGTAATTACTACTTCTGCAGTAATAGGAAGCTTATTTGGTGAAACCTCCTGAAGAATGTTCAATATTGATTATAAAAGAACAGAAACATGTTGAGATTGTAACTTGTGGATTGACACACAAGCTCAAAATTGCGAGAGTACAAAATATCAATTTGACCATTGTGATCTGATAGATTGATGTACACGACACTTACTTTGTTTTGACAAACTGACTATTTATTGTCCAAATTACATTTATTTCACCCATGTAAATTGTTGCATTACCCTGCATTAATAACAGCATTTTGTGATGGTTATACTTGAATGTTTTTAAACTGGATTGCTTTTGTATTTTGTTACATAATACATTTCTTTTTATGTTTATGCTGATGGACTGACAGGTTATCTCCCAGTATCTTGCCCTGTCAATATCTGGCCTCTAGCTTATAGTTATTTTGTTACATCTTTGAAAGAATACATACATGTTGTGGGACCAGGTGCATTGATAATGTTTGAACTGAAGTAAATATTTTCATATGTGGTATACTTGAAATATTTTGTTGTCTTTCACTGAACAGCTTGTCATTAATATTGTTCATTTTTGTGGCATGTGGTCCCAAAACGAAACTCTCTCTGACACGCTGTGAATGCTGGATGAAGGGTTGCATTGTTATTTGTCCTTTAATCCCCAGCACTAACAAATTGAAGGCAAAATGTTTCAAATATCCACAAAGAAGTGATAAGATTCACTATATTGAAAGTTTACATATGAAAGTTACGTTTCTATCCCTGAGATCTATCTTTCGAAGCAGTTGGTCATCAGTCACGTAGGGAGAATGGAAATACAAGGCACAATGTAAGCAGGTTTTTAAATAATATTTGTGCAAATGAGGATGGGCAGTGTGCTCTATGCTACATGATTAACGTGATGGATGAATGTTCAATTGGATGAAAATAATATACATTGTACAGGTGAATTGTATCATAAATTGATAGTTAACATAAATATGTACTGTGTACATACAATTATAAATGATGTACCGAAATATATTTATGCAGTCTCGATTTTACATAGTTTTATTATACCGATTTGCACTTGTCATGGGTAAAGTTTACCGGTCGATGGCTTCTCCAACTGTAATCAGACGATAATCATCAGCAACGCATCTGGGATAACCATTATCTGGGATGATCACCAGACACCAATCTGTCCTTTTGTGTTTGCAGTGATAAGGACCAACATGGCAGCCTATAGGTTCTGAAAATGAGTGGCAATGAAAGTGTTCCATTTGAAATTTAAACCATTAATTTCTTCTTTGTAATGGTACGCCATGTGCATCGATCATAGATTGGGAATGGAAGATAATAACTTTCTGTGAAGAATGCAAAGACTGGGATTAATCGAGCGATGAATGGAATCAGCACAACAAATTAGAACCATGCAAGTTAGCTAGCTATAACCTCTATTGGAAAACCCTGGTTTTGTGTACTTAATTGCTTCTTTTCTGCGTAATGTCAAAATTAATAGTACTTGTTACACTCCCGACTATTAGAGTTTTCTTCAAAATAAACAGTTTTTATCATTTTTGTGGAACAAACCAAAAGATTTGCATCTGTTGTGGATGTGTGTGTTTATGTTCCTGGTTCTGCGTTAGATAACGTTATGACATTGGTGATGTCAGGGTACGTTTGGCTACTCTGCTCATTAACATCATTAAAGTAGGTGGAGCCCATAGTGAGCATCTAGTGATGTCAGCATTAGGGGCGGGTGATCTGAATTAGTGCCGCAAGGACACTTGAACTTAGGGCGATCGATCAACCGATAAGATTAGCACAAGATGGCTGTACCCGACCCATCATTTTCGCATGGGTTCAAGTGAGAAAAACTTGAGTAAGTTGCATTGGAATTTCTTTTAATAACGATTGATGTATGCTCTAAAATACATGCTGATCGATTGGGCCAATAAAATGTCTGACCAAACTACCCCTTTAAGGTGAAATCTTTGTACATAGAATTTTCTCAAGATTCTATTGCTAATACATCTGACTTGCTCAGCAAATTTGGATGAGATTTTATTGCATAAATAATGTTCTAAAAGTGCAGCTATGCAATACATCAAAATATGTTCCCCAAAAGTGCAACTTTTAACATGCACCTTTTCCTAATACCAATTGTTTTCTGCTCATAATCAATAATTTCTAAAATTATTTTTTTTTAACATGTACCTTTTCATCTTGCATATCATTTTTAAACATCTGTTCAACCATTTCAAATTATTGTTTCAATTCATATCAATTTGTATACGTAATGCATTTTTTGTAACGTTTGTCATCATTCAGCAATCTGTAGTCACACATTTATATATATATATATATATATATATATATATATATATATATATATATATATATATATATTCTCATTATTTTCAAATCACAACACACATTTTCATTTCCCCTAGTTGTTTTTAAAATGAAGTAGCATTTAACTCATTATTGTATTGTAAAGGTCCCAATAGAAGTGTACTCATGGTGTCAGTATGGACAGGCCTTAAACTGCAGACTTGTAATAATTTGTGTACGTTCCGTAATTTACCTCATTTAGCCAATACTTTCATCCTGCCCTTCCTTTTAAAATGATTCTTCTAAACATAAACTTTAACCGTATTTTCATCATGTCCGTGTTCCGAATAAGCATTAGAGCTTGGCCTCAGCGTTGCTAGGCAACTTTTCATTCTCCACACGTCATTACAAGCACGTTGCACACGGTGACAGGTTCCCTTCTTCCAGCCTGCCTCAGACAAACATCCTTGAAAGTAAACAAGGCACAGGCTGAATTGCGCCCAACATGAGAAAGTTAAAAGTAAAAAAAGCACGAGGTACATGTGCGCTTTCCTTAATGTCCATCAATCAGTTGTTGAAATTGTCGAGCACCTGCTCCGCGTACAATGCTGCACATTGCTGCTTCACTACAGCTCCCTGCTGGAAAGTACAGTCCATTTAAAAAGTGCATTTCGGTCTCATGCATAGACACACGTACTTGCATTTTTTACTTCTGTTGGCACACTGTGCTGCCTCACAGACTTTCTCCCAGTTTCCATCACTAGATCCTTAGCGTATTTTTAACAAGAGCACTTCCCAGTACGTTCCTGTATTTCTTTGTTTTGCCCAAGTATCCATCGCCCTCACATGGCCTAGTAAGATCGTTGTTTTGTCCTCTCTCTGTCCTTCCTTCCTAGTCTTGTCCCGCCTGGAAACACTTGTGTACAGGCGCGTTATAAATTGCATGTCATATCATATCAATATATCGGTTTTAGTTCAACTCATTAAATGGCCCTTATTTGCGACTCGCAATTGCAGTGAGCTTTTAACAAGGCAGACGTTCTACATGCCAAAATAATATTGGCAAGTTAATGTGCAATTCCTTTGCATCGCCTTTTTATTTTATAACAGGTCACTCAACAAAATGTATTGCTGTGACATGCGCTCTGCACTCTACTTTCAGCTTTAACTGCCACCTCATTGCTTGTGCTTCTTTCATTTTGAGTGCATTTCAGTTATTTTCAATGGTGTTTACTCATTACACCTTTGTTGTCGGTCTTCTTACCCTGTTAGCAAGTGGGATACTTCTTCCCCTTCTTCTAGTGGATACCACTCCAGGGTAGGTGGATGATCTTCATACTCCTGGGGCGTTGACTGTAGTCCTGGGTGCTCCCCCCTACTGCACCTTTTTTTACCTTGTCGCCAAAATTTAGCATTCTAGCCTGCACACAGTCATGACACATGACACATGAGACAGTGGCTTCAATGTAGGGCTGTTTATTGATTACAACAAACAATTAATAAGTCATTTTAGTAGATATCAGCAACAGCAGTAGTCATCAATAACAGTCACTGCTCCATCCATCCATTATCCTGCCAGGCCTTTCACTCAACTGTTGCTCTCTGGAACACTCATCTGTTCACCAGATGAATGTTCTATGATGGGAAGGGCAATGCAAGATACCCCTACTTTTAAAATATTTGACGGAAAAGGGTGAGCCCCTCCGTCCAAAACCTTTATATGTCTGCCATAGTGCTTTGCAGCAGAGAGTCTTTTCAGAAATGTGAGCCACCATTACTTTTTTGTTTTTGCTCAATGAAAGTGATTCCCATGATTATACAGGGGGAAACCGCAAATAGAAAGTGCTCAAAAACTATTTGGAGAAGAAAAGAGGATGTAATTGCATGAACTAGAGGTGGGGCAGGGAAAGAGGACACAATGTGAAGTTGATGATTTGGAGGAGATCTTGGGAGCCAGTTATAGTTAGAACATTTTGGGCTTACTGGGGGAATGCCGAGGGAATCTCGCGAGATTACTGTGGCAATGCCGCAAGACATGCTCAGAAAAACAAACTGCATCACACGAACTAAAGAGTAATAGGGGGTAATGGGAGTATGTCACAGAGGAAAAAATCAGTTGAGGGGAGTGAGGGGACCAAGGAAAGAGGAGGGGGCTCTTGGTGAGTGCCTATGAGGACATGGACGAGTTTGGGATTATCAGGGGAATACCGGGGGAATCCTGCGGCATGGGTAGTTAAATGCTAATGCAATGTGTAATCTCCGCTCTGCCTTCTCGACTACCCTTGTGGCTTCTCACCCTCCCTGTGATTCCTCTCGCTTCTGATCCTTCTCTCTTTACTGCTCCACTTGCATGGAATTCGCTTCCCCGAACATCTGAGAAACAGCCCACACAGATTTGTTCAAAAAAGAGCATTGTCCCCGCTGTATATAAATACATAAATAAATGCCGCTGTATGTGTAGTTTGTTGCCATTATCGGGGGAATCCCATGGGAATGGGTAGAGAGTGAATAAAAAGTAATTTTACACCTGCAGTGATCTCATCTCCTACGCAAGAAATAATGGGTCTCAGTGCCAAAGGTCACGGCTAGTGGGCCCCATAGAAATCTATTGGTGCAACATGTATAGAAGCCAAGGCCAAAGGGCATGGCTAGTGGGACCCAATTAAACATATTGGTGCAACATATACAGTTGCCTTGGACAAAGGACACGGATACAGTGTCACAAAGGAATCTATTGGTGCAACAAGGCCAGTGGCACGGCCTTCAGTCATAACTTGTGGGATCAGTAGCCACCTGTTGGTGCAACATGGCCACTGGCCATGACCAAGAGCCAACGCTAGTAGGCTCCAAAGAAACGTAATGGTGCAACATGTTTGGTGGCCACGGCCAAAGGCCTGGCTGCTGGCCAAGACCAAGCGCCATGGCTTATAGGCGCAGAAGAAAACCTTTGGTTCAACATGACCAAGGGCCATGGCTAGTGCACCCCAAAGAAATCTATTGGTTTAACATGTACAGTAGCCATGGCTGAAGGCCATGGCTAGTGGGCCCCAAAGAAACCTTTTGGTGAAACATGTACAGTTGCCACAGCAGAAGACCATGGCTAGTAGCCCTGAAGAAACTATAATAGAATAAAGTGCTGAATGAATGCCAATTGTTTGGTGAATGGTGAAGGACTTTGACAGCTAGACGCGAAGTGTAAAGTCTTTTCTTGCTGTTTACTCACACTGGAGTGGAGGAGCTATCCTTTATATACCCGTTATTGGAGCGGAGCGAGCTGAGTGCCAAGTGTTTGGTGAATGATGAAGGATTTTGGCAGCCGGACGCAGAGTGTAAAGTCTTTTCTTGCCATTTACTGACACTGGACACGAGAGGAGGAGCTTTCCTTTATATACCATGTATTGGAGTGGAGCGCCGAATGTTTGGTGAATGGTGAAGGACTTTGGCACCCGGACGTGAAGTGTAAAGTCTTTTCTTGCTGTTTATTGACACTGGTGTGGAGAGGAGGATCTATCCTTTATATACCCGGTATTGGAGCAGAGTGTTTGGTGTTTGGCGGTCGCGGCTCACGGTCCACCACCCGACGTCTGCCGTCGGTGGCCAGCTGTTGCAGTTCGCTGAGATTTGTGGATGGAGGATTCATACAAGAAATAGGAAGCCACGGCAGAAATCTTCTTTGGCGCAAAGCGGTGAGTGGAAACAGACGCAGTATCGCATCACATCCCACAATCCCATGCTTCCCTGAGAAGTAATACGCACTAATAGCCATAGTAGGTGCGTATTCGATTGATAGTCTCATAGAGGAGAGGTGAAGCATTTTTGAAATGCTGGTGAAAAGTAACTACTCATTACGAGGAAACACATTTTCTAAAGGTAAGACAGAAGAACTTATGATTAAAAAAAGTAATAAAGCAGTACAGACAAAGGGGGATGAAATCCCTGGGGCACAAATACATAAGGAACCGGAGGAAATTACGAAATATCCCCTCCCCACCATGAGGAGCAACAAGGAAACACCAATCAGTGAAGGAGTATGGAGATTGAGCCTTTAGCCCACCCAGAATCATTACTCATAGATAATGAGCAATCACTACTGAAACTATGTCTATCTTTAGTGGCGGGTAATTGAAAACCCCGGCAAAATCTGATGACGACCCCTGATGACACCCAAAGGAAAAGTTCTGGGAAAGAAATGGATCACCAAAGATTGTCCATTTCCCCTTGCCTGGCGGGCTTACTTGATGAGATGACCAATGAGGCCCAAGAAATCCCTAGTACAAGTGAAAGACTAGAAGTAAAAATGGCATTAGAAATTCTCAGACATTCAACAATGGAAAATGAAGCAACGTATTTTGCATGAAAAATACCATTGAAACAAGGGAATTTTTGGGTGAATGAGGTAGTCAAACATTCAGCGATAATGAACCAAATAATTAGGGAATAGAAAGTATAAAAGCAGATATAAGGATAGAAAGAAGAATTGAACATCATAATACAAAAGAAGTGGATGATAATATAACATTGGACCAGCAGGCAGAAGAAGGTCCATTAGAATCTACTATGGTTGAGCAACGAAAAGATGGAGCAGAATCACCTAGGCTATCACAAAAAGAGAAAAGGAGGAGAGCAAAAAAGATACGCTCCATAAGTAATAATAGTAGCCAAGAGAATTTTCAAAGTGGAAGAAGAAATAATTAGCCTGGTCACCCAGAAAAATACCACATCCACTAAAAGGGCAAAGAAAAAAGCAGTAAGACAAGCAAAAAGGAAATCATTGAAAGTGGGTAACCTAACCTCTTGGCTGCTAACAAAAAAAGATAAGGGGAAAGGTGAAAAGGGACAGACCAAGGAGGACGTGACACAAAAGAACCACACTATTGAGGACATTTTGGATGAATCAAGAATGGCAAACCTAATGGAAGAACTGGACTCAAAGAGTGAAAAGTATTGAACAAGGTGAAGGAAGTTTGAAAGGCGATAGGAGGTCTAACAATGGAGCTAATGAAGCTCCCCCAATATCCGGCATGTATTACTATCTCGCAGCTCTTCGACAATCAAAAAGCTCTGATAAATAGAACTGCAATCTTCAAATTATTTTATCATGTACCTGCAGCGACTTTGAATTCGTAGAACCCTTAAAAAATGGGGACATAGTGTGTTCTAAGATTCACTGTAAAGATATGGAGGTGGCTCAATTAATTTGATCACAAGCTGCCTCATTATTAAAATTTGGATATGATTTGGATCAGCAAGGAAATATCTTGAAAACTAGTAAAGGGAATAATAATAAACCAGAGCCAAAAAAATATAAGGAGGCTTTGATTACAAGAGGAGTTTGGGGACCAAGGGGCAAAATCCCATTGGGAATGGTTACTATCTTTTCTCCCGAAGCCAGTGAATAATCCCTAATAGTGACACAATGGATATCTGCTCTTGAATTCCAGGGGCTATAAACATTTGCTATCCAAAAAAGGCTCCTTTTTAATGTTACAGACCGCTGAGATTATATTGATACAGGAAACATGGCTAATGTTTGAGATCATGCATGATGGATATCAGAATTTTCAGAGGATGGCAGCCAGAGGGGAAAGGGGCTGCCCATATGGAGGCCTTCTTACTTTGGTATCCAATGAAATGGAAACAAAGGAGATCAAAGTAGAATGCCAATGTCCGCATGTACTAATAGTAAGGGTGGAGATTTCAGATAGACTGAATTTACTGATAATAAATATATATGATCCCCCGAACAAAGGAGTAACTGAGGAAATTCAAGATAATATATTGACAGCTATTTCCTGTAGGGATGTAATGGAAGGGAATACTGAGATATTATTGGCTGGAGATCTTAATGCCAAATGTCTAGATTATAGTATTACCGATAAAGGTGTGTTCTGGAACAAAAAAAGTGGAGAAGAGAAGGGTGCCAGGAAAGGTAGTACATTAAAATGGATTAGATTAATTGATATGCTAAAACTGAAATTCTGTAATGAGAATATTAAAGGTGATGCACCTACATTATATACATGGAAAGGTAATGGTGGAGCATCTACACTGGATTCCATATGTATATCAGAAAATGTAATTCCTGATGTTTCTGAAATGCATGTAAGATTCACTAAATATAGTGACCATTGGATACTCATGACTAAGATTATAAAAAAGAGGAAGGAGCATATTGATAGAGGAATTATGGGAGAGCTAGTAACTGATAATGGCAAGAAAAGGGTGTGATGGTCCACCAAGAACTTAGAAACCATAACAAGGTATGTCTCGTTGCTAAATATCAAACTTGTTTCCCAGGACTCCCCAGAGTATGTCATGAAATGGATAAGTGATACTACCAACAGATTCCTGGATAGAATTAATACATTTGGTGTTAATGATAAAGGAAAACATGCACACCCATTTGAAAATTAGATTAAAGGAAAAAAAAGATATCTGTTGAATAAGATATCTTCCAATGAGTGGGAAAGTTATGTGTGAGATACATTTAAAGTAGAACAAGAACCAAGAGTAATACAGAAACATGAGTTGAAGATAAATATCCTGTATGAAGATATCTTACTGCCCATTAAGAAGTTGAAAGAATCAAGAGCCCCGGGACCTGATGGGGTTTGTAATATGGTTATGTAGGAAAATCCAGAAAAATGGGCTGAGATATTAAAGGAATTATATGATAAGGTAATAATGGCGGCACGATTTCCTAGCACATAGACCCTTTCTTATCTCATCCCCATTTTTAAACATGGAAATCGAGATTTGCTGAAAAATGACTGTTTACTATCACTGCTCAGGGAAAATCTTTGCAGGATGGATACAACGGGAAATAGAAAAATGGGCAATAAAGAAAAAAATACTAAGCACATTTGAAATAGAATTTCAAAAGGACCTTTCATGTTGTCATATTATCCTGATAGTGAATACTTTAATACAGCAGACCACCTTTAAAGAAGCCAACCCCCTGCACATCCTGTTTATAGATTTTGCATGTGCATTCATTACCAACAATCACGAAAAATTGTGGGATAAATTGAGACACTTGAGTATGCCAGATCATCTTTTATAAGCATGCCAACTACTCTACCAGGATAAGAGGGCACAGGTGAGGTTAGTGGGAGCAGGGGACATGTCAGCACCCATAGAGATCAGAGGACGATTGAAATAGGGCTGCCTACTAGCACCCATATTGTTTAATCTGTTTAATGTGGTTTTGGATATCCATATGAGCGGGAATGACATCTGTGCACCCAAATTGGTTAAAGAGAGGATAACATATCTTGCCTATGCAGATGATCTGGCTATCTTTGATACCAGAGTGAAAGGCCTTAAAAAAAGTGCATGACAAATGATGTATTATGCTGGAAAAAATGACCTATGTATAAATATATTGAAAACTTAGATGATGAAAACAGGTGAAAAAAGGAATAGCGCAGGTTAGGAATGGATAAAAAGTGTAGATCAATATAATATCCTAGGATATGAAAAAGGCATAAAATAATGGGGTGGGTATGGTAACATATCGTAGAGTTAAGGCGATAGCCTTGATGACTATGCTGACGAACTTTGTCACTAAAGACTTGGCATATAACTTGATTAGTCTGGTTACGCTGTATCGACAAAAACTGGTGGCAGAAGTTACTTATGCTATGGCGTGCTCTAACTTGAATCTTGGTAAATGCGCAGATGGATTAGAAGGGTTTATATGGCGTAGACTGTTGGGGCTGTCTATGGCTATTCCAAGGCAAGCGATTTGTATTGAATTATGCTTAACCTCACTGAGCAACTTAATAAAATAAAAAGAGGGATGATGTATTTAAACATAATGTGTGCGGAAATTGGGACAATCTTGGAAACAATAAAAAGGGGGATACAGGAAGGAGGTTGTAAAAGTTTGACGAGATTTAGAGAAATCAATGAATCTTACTTTAAAAAAATTAACTGGACGCAGATATGGGATGTTGGCTGGGGAGTGGTAAGAGCAGAATTTAAAAAAAGATGCAATAAAGTGGGATTGGGCTAAAAACCATGAACATGTGGGTAGGTTAAAATCATTGGGGGATTACGCCAAAGTATGTTTTACATCTATGTGCCCCCAGAAATACATAAATCACTTTCCAGATCCTAAGTTTTGCAGGATTTTCAAGCAGATAAGATTAATTAAATTACTGGTCCTGGTGTTTACAGGAAATTGGCTGAAAATCCTGAAAGAGAATAGACAATGTAGATTATGCGGAAATATGGAGGTGATGGAATCTCTTAGACATGTGCTCAAAGGATGTACAGCTATGCAGAACCCTCACTATAGATTCGATGGATGCATAGCAGGGGGTTTCCGTTAATTAACGGGAGAGATGTTTTGGTTTAACGGTTTGAGTGGAACGAGCTTGAGAAGAGCAATAGCACTGATACAGGTATGGCTTACCTTCGAAAAAAGAAATATTGCTAAAGGGAATTAAATTATACATGTCAGTATATATCATAAAGGTGAATGATTGGGTTGTTTTAATATATATTAGATTGAATTATATGGCATTTTATAAAAAAAGAAAAATAATTATTTTATATTTTGTAAATAGGAAGAAATTATGGAATGTTGATATGTATAAAAATAATGATTGTTATATATGATGAATTAATTTTGATATATTTTGTTATATGTGTGATGATATTTATGTGAAAAGTTCAAGGAACTATAATACATAAAAAAAATAGAACAAAACCCTTGAAATTCAGTGAAAGAACTTTAATTAGGAGATAGTTCAAGTGATCAGATTTAATGTGAAAAATACAATGGAAACAAAACCTTAGAAATTCAGTGAAAAAACCTTGGTTAAGAGAGAGTGAAGGTGATCAAATTTAACACAACACAACCCCTGAAATTCAGCAATCGCATTTTGAGCAAGTCCACCTTAACTATGCGACCCTGTTCTGCATCGTATGACCACAATGATGACATCACTGATGACATCACATTCCATTTGTAATGGGGTCATTTATTTTCCACTTGTGTTGGAAGAGTTTGATAAGGGAGTACAGTGCTATGTGTTGCATGCTTCTCATTTGGCACTTGAAGAGTCTGATGTGGGGATATAGTACTGTGTGTTGTGTACTTCTAATTTGTGAGGGTCTATGGTATGAACATGCTATATATTTCTTTTCTTTAGTGCCAAAACCTCTGCTGCTCTTAACAGTGCTGGGTCTTAGCTTGATGACAGCACTGACACTGTATGACACCATTGAGTGGGAGAAGGGGTAGGTTCCTGTTAGGGAGAATTCTCCAGATGTGCTAATTCCTCTCTACCTTAGAGACCCCCAGCTCTTTTGCTGAACTTTGGGACTCTGTACTTTTTAATTCTGTTTGTTTTCTGTGTTTATTTTCTTTGGATATGGAGATTTAGACAACTCCATAGGCATCATCTTTTTCTTGTGTGTCCCACAGCAACCTCAGTGCAGTGGCACAGGGATGTCCTTTAGACTTCCCAAGGTTTAAATACCTGGGACTGACTAGTGTCTACCAGTGAATGTAAAGTTAAATTGACTTTGCTAGTCTTTTTAAATTGCTAGACCCAGCCCACACCGCCTTACAGGAGAGTGCTGGAGGGAATACCTAGTGTTCCCTAGTGTTCCCTATGCCTAGAAAACTCATGTAGCCCTCAAAAGCTACCCTTTCCTCTCAGAATGGCTGGTGGCAGTGGTGTTACCATGATTTCCCTGACTGCGACCCGTTTAAATTCTCCAGTAGCTGAAATCCACCGGAGCCATGTTTTTCAAGATGGCGTCTGAACCCCCTCTGTAAAAACAGGTTCCGATCAACTTTTTTCACCATTTCTTTTTGGAAAGGTCCTTCTAGTGTTTGTCTCTGTGCGCCAAACAAGGTTTGGTCCCTTTGTTCGTTGGCCTTTGGCGGGCTTCAGTGCTGAAGCCCCCCTCTGGCGCCTGAGTGTCTGGGGTAGACAGGATGTGAGGGAGGTGCCCAACACTCCCTGTGCTTAGTCTCCTAGGAGACCTGAATGCACTCTGGCATGATTGGCTGCCTGACTGTCCAGCAAGGACAGCCACCCTGCTGCGTGATTTACAGCTAGGCTGGAATGAATGGTAGAAAACTGTTTAAAAGCAGGTCTCTGGGACTTGAAAGGCAGTCGACCACTGGAATGAAAGAACCAAAGACGACTGCTTCAACTCCTGGACCGTTGGTTTTCCCGGTGAAGCCCTGCTGCAGGTCCAAATTGCCTGAAACTTCCTCGACAGAGAAGCCCTTCAAGGACGACTTCTTCTCTTGAGCGGGTGGGAACCAACTCGCAAGCCACCATCTCCATACTGGTCAAATTTTCATCGGAGTGCTGTTGAAAACCGGATAGCCAGTGAGAAGGATACCAGATTGTGGACTTTAAGGCACTCGCACCTTAAACCAACATTTTGCCAAGCTGGTGGCTTCTTCCCTATGCGGTGCAGGGACCTCCCGACGTCCTCCCTCTTGTCCCCAAGACTGAGGCTCAGGAACAGCGAGATCTGCAGGAACTGCCAGGAACAACTGCCTCAGCTACAGCTTTTCTTCATCCATAAGGTACTGTGCAAGTGTGAAACTTTCCCAACTTTGGAGCCTTGTTCACTCCTAATCCAACATATAACTGTTTTCCTCGCAAACTACTTGCGAGAACGTTGGCAAAGACTTAACCGTTTACTACTGGAACTGTGCTATCCTATCCAAGACACTGAACCATCGAAATTGGCCGAGGCCTATTGAATTGAATTGCCTCTTGTAGTGAACTCCAACTATTTGCCCTGCCTATCAAAGTAACTGTGTGTTGATTCTTATAACCTTTGTCTTTCTTCTACCCCTTTTGAAACTTACTGAAGTGCCATTTGGCTCCCACTTCAGCAGAGTCTAACTTCTTCAGAAACGTAGTGGTTGAGTACTGTAGTGTATGAAAGTGTGATATAGAGCTGCTTATTACTAGTGGAATGTTTTCTCACTAAATGTGTAAATAAATGTATATTCTTTTACCAAGAAAAAAGTGTTTGTTTGAACTACTGTGATTGCAAGTCCTTTGTGTAAAATCTTGTACTGCTAACATCCCTCTTGAGATCAGTCTGGCTGCTCAGCCACTGCTACCACATAACTGTGTAGTACAGGCTTGTACCAAAGGTGAGATTTTACTTACACCTGTAGTTTTAATTGTGTGTAGTGTTCCCAAAGGGTACTGCATGTAATTCTGCTTAACAGTTCCAAAACAACCTCCCTATTATCTCTGTAATGGCGAGGAGGTGCAATAGGTGTAGAAGAAGTAGGAATTGCACAATAAGCCAGTGGATGATACCTCCAGGGCGGAAAAGGAGTTGGGTTTAGCATCTTGCTGATGCAGCTGTGGTGCCAGATTGTCCTTTGAACGTAGAACACATACTTTCAGGTGCCTGCAAAAGAGACAGGCACCTCCAAGGTACACACCACCTCTTGCACTCCTGAATGAAGAGAATGTTCAATAAACGGTGCAGCTGAATGTAGCATTTGTGCCTGCCAAGCAACAATGTGTGCCTGCTTAGAGAGACTGTGCAAAATGAGAATGCAGAGTTTACTGATAAGGTCAAGCAGCACATAGATAGACAGGGGCAACTAGCAGGGGTCATCACCACTTTGACGTACACTTTATTGAACTTTCACTCCAATCTTTTGTTTTCCACCGATGTTTCTAGACAAGTCCGATCTATGAAAGTGTTGTCCAAACAGGTGCCCCTCCTGCTTGTCCAGAACCATCAAGGACCACATTGACCCCCTTGCCTCAGCCTTGGCCGATTTCTACAATCACTCTTACACCACTGGATCCTTCCCCTCTCTCCTCAAACACTCCCTTGTGCATCCCCGCCTTAAAAAGTCTCCTGCCGACCCTACCTGTCTGGCAAACTATCACCCAATCTCTATCACTCTGTTCCTGGCAGACTCCTGGAAAAGCTGGCAATCTCCCAGCTTACTCTCCAAACTGAGTCTGTTGGTTGTCTTCATGACCATCAGTCTGTTTTCCGAACAGCCAGAGGCACAGAAACTGCTCACTGAACATGTGTGAAGATCAGCACTCTAATCTTGATTCCAGCCTTCCTTCTGTCCTCACCCTTCTTGACCTTTCCTCTGCTTTTGACATGGTCAATCACGCCACCCTGATCAATATACTCTGCAACAACCTGGGCATCACGGACCAGGCCCTGGAGTGGTTGACCTCCTTCCTCTTGGACCGACCCTCCCAGGTTCAATTTGTGTCTTTTCTCTCCACCACCTCTCTCTCTCCACATGTGGTGTTCCCCAGGGCTCTATCCTCTCACCCTGGCTTTTCAACATCTACTTGGCCCCTTTGGCCCACCTGATCTCTACCTTCTCCTCTTACTTTCAGTGTTATACAGATGACACTCAGCTCTCCTTCAGGCTCCCTCTCCTCTCTCACTCATTCTTGACTGTCTATCCACGATTCAGGATTGGTGTGCCTCCAACGATCGCTGCCTTATGGCCAGGAAGATGGACATCCTTCTCATTGGCACCCCTGGTCCCGCCTTACCTTTCTCACTCTGCCCGCCCTCCATGGGCCCTGTTCCTGTGCCTTCCTTTGAGGCAAAAAACCTTGGTGTCAACTTATATTCTACTTTCTCCTTCTCTCCGCAGATCACGGACCTTGCCAAGAAGGCCCACTGCCAGCTGCAACTCCTCAGAGGTATTCTTCCTTTTCTTACTTTCCCCCAGAAGCTCACTGTCTCCAGAGCCATGGTTCTCTAGGCTGGACTACTGCAACAGCCTCTCAATCTGCCTTCCTCTAGTCACCAATATCTGCGAAAAAAAATGGAAGCCGCGCAAGTCTCTCTCTCTCTCTCTCTGTCAGTCTCTCTCTCTCAGTCTGTTAGTCTTTCTCCCTCACAGTCTCTCTCTCTCTCCGTCTCCCTCTCTTTCCTTTTCTCTCTCTTTCTCTCTCTCTCTCTCTCTCTCTCTCTCTCTCTCTCTCTCTCAGTCTATCTTGTTACAAGGATCGCGGAGAAAAACCATAGCAGCTCCTAGAATGAATAATAGACCTTTTAAATGACCAATCTTTTTTTTGTGCAATAATGTTTAAAGCATACCTCATGCCACATTATTAGAACCCCCAACGCTTAAATGAAGTACTGAGACTACTTTCATTACATCTGATATATGAATGTCAAGCCTGCTGGGAAAGAGAGAGTTTCCCAGTCTTGCTGGCTCATAGAGAATGGATCAGGCGGCGTGGAGATTGGGGATGCGTTAGGGCGTTGACAGAAATACTAGAGTGAGCGGCCAAACAACGTGCCTGAGTTACCACACTCTGGGAGACCTGCAGCCTTCTAAACTGCATCTGGAATCAGGTCATGGTGATTCGAACCCTGGAGTGCAGAGCTGCAATATGGCAGTCCCTCCATGCACATACATGAAATGATGTTCCAAGTTGACTGCTAGCCTTTGTGAAGGCTTGAGCCATGGTGCAACAGAAGCGGTGTTGGGCCAGCAGAGTGTCAGGAAAGCTGCAGAAGAGGAATCTTATCCAATCTTGTGTCATGGGTATAAAATAACCTGAACACAGGCGGGGGCAATACCCGAAGGAGGGGCCCAGCCTCTGTATCAGGTGTTTTCAGAAGGACATTGGAGATTAAAAGTAGCAAAGGAGGGTTTACAACCCACGTTGGCAGCACAAGCACACGGAGTAAGTGGAGCTGAAGAAAGGAGAATGTGGCTGAAGAAATCTCATTGTTACTGCTCGGTTACTTAACACATCACAACAGAAATCAAACATCGGAAAAGTACACCTCTAGAACAACTCGCATGCTTGTAAGCACCGTGCAGTGTTGGATTGAGCTTTTGTGGTTGGGTGCATGAATGGCCCATATCTCCCCAGATTTAACACAAGCAACCGGGTATCACACTTTCGGGGGAAGGAGGATCTCTGCAATAATTTGTTTAAATAATCAGTTGAATTGTACGTTTTCCAGCAACATTTTTGTGAAATCTCCATAAAATTGCAGTCAGTTCTGCAGGTAACATAAAAAAATGCAGTTGCTGTCAGGTCACCAAAATTGCTGTTTTACGAAACATCACCTGCCTACACGGATCTTGCTAATTGACTGCATAATACATACATATAAATCAAATATATACATTTCAGGGCACTGCAACCTGAGGATCTCCAGATATGTTGGACTTCAGCTCCAATGATTCCCCACCACTGACTGAGCTGGCTAGAGCTCATGGGAGTTGTTGTACAAGACATCTGGAGAGCCAAATATACATACATATATCATTTTCGAGATTGCAAGAACAACGTACATTTTATGGCATTGCTTGTCGACCTGCACATAATTTATATACTAATTGAGCACAGACAATATAATTCCATTTATGTTCTCCAGCATCAGTGGCAATTGTTGATATTAGAGAGAATTTCTCCACATCATACATACATAATATCCAATGTTTATGTAGTGTTCTCACATATATATATATATACATATATATATATATTCAGTAAAAAAAAACTTTGTTAAAGGGACATTATGGTTCCAAGTAAAACCGAAAAACCCCATAAATTCCTCAATTATGGTAAGCTAAGCAACCATAACTCATGCCACCACCGTGCACTGCTAAAACTAACACGCATGACATCAAAGAGGACATCACAAATGTTTCAAGGGTTTTTCGGTTTTACTGGGAACCATAACGTCCCTTTAACACAGTTTTTTTACTGAATTGCATAGGTTTTTAGTAGCACAACTTAACCATAACGTCCCTTTAACACATTGTTTTTACTGAATACATATATATTTATATATATATATATATATATATATATATATATGTGTTGAAAAAAGAGGAGAGGGGCGCACTCCAGTTCCCTGCACAGTAAACCTTCTCAGCCACAGGTGTTCTCCTCCGACCAGTTTCTGTGCCAATACACGTCATCAGGGAGGCTGTCTTAACTTGCAGCTCACAGCAAGTGCAGGTGTTAACACTTAGTGAGGATTTTGCTGCAAGGACTTCTGGTAGCTGTAGTCATCAGGTTTGCAAGGAACAGACTCACACCCAATCCCACAGTGGGGAAAGGGGGGGGGAGTAGCCTACAGTGAGGCACTCCAAAGTTGGGCATAAATTACCCCGGTGCAGCACCCTATTAGATTTCTGAAGATTCCACCCTTCAGAAAACTTGCAAATGTGTTGAAAAAAGAGGAGAGGGGCGCACTCCAGTTCCCTGCACAGTAAACCTTCTCAGCCACAGGTGTTCTCCTCCGACCGGTTTCTGTGCCAATACACGTCATCAGGGAGGCTGTCTTAACTTGCAGCTCACAGCAAGTGCAGGTGTTAACACTTAGTGAGGATTATGCTGCAAGGACTTCTGGTAGCTGTAGTCATCAGGTTGGCAAGGAACAGACTCACACCCAATCCCACAGTGGGGAAAGGGGGGGGAGTAGCCTACAGTGAGGCACTCCAAAGTTGGGCATAAATTACCCCGGTGCAGCACCCTATTAGATTTCTGAAGATTCCACCCTTCAGAAAACTTGCAAATGTGTTGAAAAAAGAGGAGAGGGGCGCACTCCAGTTCCCTGCACAGTAAACCTTCTCAGCCACAGGTGTTCTCCTCCGACCGGTTTCTGTGCCAATACACGTCATCAGGGAGGCTGTCTTAACTTGCAGCTCACAGCAAGTGCAGGTGTTAACACTTAGTGAGGATTTTGCTGCAAGGACTTCTGGTAGCTGTAGTCATCAGGTGTGCAAGTTAAGACAGCCTCCCTGATGACGTGTATTGGCACAGAAACCGGTCGGAGGAGAACACCTGTGGCTGAGAAGGTTTACTGTGCAGGGAACTGGAGTGCGCCCCTCTCCTCTTTTTTTCACCACATTTGTAAGTTTTCTGAAGGGTGGAATCTTCAGAAATCTAATAGGGTGCTGCACCGGGGTAATTTATGCCCAACTTTGGAGTGCCTCACTGTAGGCTACTCCCCCCCTTTCCCCACTGTGGGATTGGGTGTGAGTCTTTTCCTTGCAAACCTGATGACTACAGCTACCAGAAGTCCTTGCAGCAGAATCCTCACTAAGTGGTAACACCTGCACTTGCTGTGAGCTGCAAGTTAAGACAGCCTCCCTGATGACGTGTATTGGCACAGAAACCGGTCGGAGGAGAACACCTGTGGCTGAGAAGGTTTACTGTGCAGGGAACTGGAGTGCGCCCCTCTCCTCTTTTTTTCACCACATTTGTAAGTTTTCTGAAGGGTGGAATCTTCAGAAATCTAATAGGGTGCTGCACCGGGGTAATTTATGCCCAACTTTGGAGTGCCTCACTGTAGGCTACTCCCCCCCTTTCCCCACTGTGGGATTGGGTGTGAGTCTTTTCCTTGCAAACCTGATGACTACAGCTACCAGAAGTCCTTGCAGCAGAATCCTCACTAAGTGGTAACACCTGCACTTGCTGTGAGCTGCAAGTTAAGACAGCCTCCCTGATGACGTGTATTGGCACAGAAACCGGTCGGAGGAGAACACCTGTGGCTGAGAAGGTTTACTGTGCAGGGAACTGGAGTGCGCCCCTCTCCTCTTTTTTTCACCACATTTGTAAGTTTTCTGAAGGGTGGAATCTTCAGAAATCTAATAGGGTGCTGCACCGGGGTAATTTATGCCCAACTTTGGAGTGCCTCACTGTAGGCTACTCCCCCCCTTTCCCCACTGTGGGATTGGGTGTGAGTCTTTTCCTTGCAAACCTGATGACTACAGCTACCAGAAGTCCTTGCAGCAGAATCCTCACTAAGTGGTAACACCTGCACTTGCTGTGAGCTGCAAGTTAAGACAGCCTCCCTGATGACGTGTATTGGCACAGAAACCGGTCGGAGGAGAACACCTGTGGCTGAGAAGGTTTACTGTGCAGGGAACTGGAGTGCGCCTCTCTCCTCTTTTTTTCACCACATTTGTAAGTTTTCTGAAGGGTGGAATCTTCAGAAATCTAATAGGGTGCTGCACCGGGGTAATTTATGCCCAACGTTGGAGTGCCTCACTGTAGGCTACTCCCCCCCTTTCCCCACTGTGGGATTGGGTGTGAGTCTTTTCCTTGCAAACCTGATGACTACAGCTACCAGAAGTCCTTGCAGCAGAATCCTCACTAAGTGGTAACACCTGCACTTGCTGTGAGCTGCAAGTTAAGACAGCCTCCCTGATGACGTGTATTGGCACAGAAACCGGTCGGAGGAGAACACCTGTGGCTGAGAAGGTTTACTGTGCAGGGAACTGGAGTGCGCCCCTCTCCTCTTTTTTTCACCACATTTGTAAGTTTTCTGAAGGGTGGAATCTTCAGAAATCTAATAGGGTGCTGCACCGGGGTAATTTATGCCCAACTTTGGAGTGCCTCACTGTAGGCTACTCCCCCCCTTTCCCCACTGTGGGATTGGGTGTGAGTCTTTTCCTTGCAAACCTGATGACTACAGCTACCAGAAGTCCTTGCAGCAGAGTCCTCACTAAGTGGTAACACCTGCACTTGCTGTGAGCTGCAAGTTAAGACAGCCTCCCTGATGACGTGTATTGGCACAGAAACCGGTCGGAGGAGAACACCTGTGGCTGAGAAGGTTTACTGTGCAGGGAACTGGAGTGCGCCCCTCTCCTCTTTTTTTCACCACATTTGTAAGTTTTCTGAAGGGTGGAATCTTCAGAAATCTAATAGGGTGCTGCACCGGGGTAATTTATGCCCAACTTTGGAGTGCCTCACTGTAGGCTACTCCCCCCCTTTCCCCACTGTGGGATTGGGTGTGAGTCTTTTCCTTGCAAACCTGATGACTACAGCTACCAGAAGTCCTTGCAACAGAATCCTCACTAAGTGGTAACACCTGCACTTGCTGTGAGCTGCAAGTTAAGACAGCCTCCCTGATGACGTGTATTGGCACAGAAACCGGTCGGAGGAGAACACCTGTGGCTGAGAAGGTTTACTGTGCAGGGAACTGGAGTGCGCCCCTCTCCTCTTTTTTTCACCACATTTGTAAGTTTTCTGAAGGGTGGAATCTTCAGAAATCTAATAGGGTGCTGCACCGGGGTAATTTATGCCCAACTTTGGAGTGCCTCACTGTAGGCTACTCCCCCCCTTTCCCCACTGTGGGATTGGGTGTGAGTCTTTTCCTTGCAAACCTGATGACTACAGCTACCAGAAGTCCTTGCAGCAGAATCCTCACTAAGTGGTAACACCTGCACTTGCTGTGAGCTGCAAGTTAAGACAGCCTCCCTGATGACGTGTATTGGCACAGAAACCGGTCGGAGGAGAACACCTGTGGCTGAGAAGGTTTACTGTGCAGGGAACTGGAGTGCGCCCCTCTCCTCTTTTTTTCACCACATTTGTAAGTTTTCTGAAGGGTGGAATCTTCAGAAATCTAATAGGGTGCTGCACCGGGGTAATTTATGCCCAACTTTGGAGTGCCTCACTGTAGGCTACTCCCCCCCTTTCCCCACTGTGGGATTGGGTGTGAGTCTTTTCCTTGCAAACCTGATGACTACAGCTACCAGAGGTCCTTGCAGCAGAATCCTCACTAAGTGGTAACACCTGCACTTGCTGTGAGCTGCAAGTTAAGACAGCCTCCCTGATGACGTGTATTGGCACAGAAACCGGTCGGAGGAGAACACCTGTGGCTGAGAAGGTTTACTGTGCAGGGAACTGGAGTGCGCCCCTCTCCTCTTTTTTTCACCATATATATATATATATATATATATATATATATATATATATATATATATATATATATATATATATATATATATATATATATTCCACAGCCACGCTAGTGGCTGTGTAGTTATGGTTAAGTTGCTAATCCCATTGGAAGAGAACTTTTTGGGCGGCTTATAACTTCGCTCCGCCAGGACGAATCCACACCAAACTTTACAAAAAAAGTTTGGTGAGGTTTGGTCCAGGGGGGCAAAGTTATAGGGGGGGTCCCAACATTTTTTTTTTCCCAAAACTTTGCTCACACCTACAGCCCAAACCGCTGGACGGATTTTCACCAAATTTGCGGCAGGAGCACGGCTTGGTGAAAATCCGTCCAGTAGTTTTTTTTAAACCGACCAAAAAGTAAGTCACAAAAAATTTGTGATATCTATGTCCGCTCTGCGGACACACTTCCCTGTTCGCTCCGCGGACAGGACACCGATTGGTTAATCGGCTTGCGTCATGTCCGTGGACATGCGATGTGTTCGCTGATTGGATGGTGAAGAGCGTGAAGTGCGTCAAATTTTTGGAAACGCCCGCCATCTTGTATTCGTGAACAGCGGTCGGTGTTTGCGGACATCGCAGTAAAATCATATTAGAAAACACAACATTGCACTTGTCAAACTTAGCAAATAATCTCTGGGGAGGTGAGGGGTGATGAGGATGAGATGTGATATGGCTGCAAGAAGCAAAAAAAATTGGTGTTTTTTGCCGCAAAAGTCCGCAAACAGTTCGGATGTTCGCGAACAGTCCTGTAAAGTTTGCGAACACCTCAGCATTACAGTGTTGGTGAAATGCAGTTTTTGGATGGCTTATAACTTTGGCGCCACTTAATGGAACTGCATGAAATATTGCATGTATATTTCTGACCTGATTGTGAGTGAGTCTGCAACGTTTGGTGGGATTCTGTCATGAGGGGGCGAAATTAGAGGAGGGGTCCCAAAATAATGTAAAGGCTTATAAATGAGGTACCATTTGACAAGTCTACACTTAATATGGGAAACTGATAATAAATGTAGATATAAATGGTTTTGCGAAGTTTGGTGGGATTTTGTCAAGAGGGGGCAAAATTAGAGGGGGGTCCCAAAATAATGTAAAGGCTTATAGATGAGGTGCCATTTGACGAATCTACACTTCATTTGGCAAACTGATAATAGATCTAGATATACATGTTTTCGCGAAGTGTGGTGGGATTCTGTCAAGAGGGAACAAAATTAGAGGGGGGTCCCAAAATATTGTAAAGGCTTATAAATGTGGTGCCATTTGACAAATCTACACAAAGGTCTGCAAAAAGATTATAGTTCTACATATAGATATTTTCGTAAAGTCTGAATGGATTTTGTCAAGTGGGGGCTAGATTATATGCCGAGTGTATGTGCATACATTTGACACTTTTGAAAAAATAAAACATGGGTGGATTTCCAGCAAACTTCCGTAAGGAGCATTGGCAAGGACCTACAAGCATGGTTTTGCCAAATGTGCCAGTGCTTTATTATTTGACCAGTGTCATAATGTAGCTACAAAAAATAGCGGTATACCTTTAGTGACTGAGGGGTAGCCTGTGGCCATGGGCAGTGGCCAGATTGTCCGGGTCATGGCACAAGGTCATGATCCAGACAATCTGGCTACTGGCCATGACCACAAGGGGCAAAACATAGGATTAAAGTGGCCATGTCCACCTGAGACTGGCTTTGTGGTAAAGTTATTCGAAATTAGGATAGATCTGAAAGGGAAGAAAAATGTGCTTGCGGTAATATGGTCATAGGGTTCTCTTTTGCCAGCTGCAGGCTGCTATGAAAAGCGAAGAGGGGCCCTGTATGTAACCCTTACCTTCCCTTTCCATGGTGGCCATCTTGGAAAAGGATTTTCCTTCCTACACCGGGACGTTGCAGGAGTCCTGGTGTAGGAAGAAAAATCCTCTTTTTTAGCACCCCGGGTTCCCGCTTTGGGAACCTAGGGTGCTAACGGCGTTCAACCCACATTTCAGGGGCTGGAATGGGGGGATAATGGTCCAGAGACCTTGTTATCCACCCTCGCTTCGCTTGAGCTGATAACTTGGGCTGCTGGGCCGGTATCCACTGTTCCAGTCCCTGGACCCGAGGATGAACGCCACAATATTCATATTAGCATAAAACAAAATGCAAATGAAAATGTTGGAAAATCATGCCACGCGCCAGCGTATGGTAATGTGGCACTTTCTGGAGGGTCCGCTATGATGTCAGATGTTCGTAGACGTCTACGGATGCAAAACTAGTTGAAATAGTTGCAAAAAGTGTATAGAAGTGTTAAAAATGATTCCAGAAGTTGGGAAATGGCATAGTTTTAAGGTGACACTCTGTAAATTGGTCAAAAACATTGCTCTATTGGGTAAGTATGATATTGGTAAGTTGTAGGAAAATAGCATGCACTGGTCAAAACCTATGAAATTTACTGAAAAAACTTTGTTAAAGGGACGTTATGGTTAAGTTACACTAATAAAAACCTATGAAATTCAAAGAAAAAACTTTGTTAAAGGGACGTTATGGTTTCAAGTAAAATCGAAAACCCCCAGAAAGTCGCCAGTTATGGTAAGCTAAACAACCATAACTTGCACCACCACCGTGCACTGCTAAGACTAACACCCAGGACATCAAAGATGACATCACAAATGTCATTGATGACATCACTGATAACATCACATATCTGGGCCACTTGTTTTTGTTTATTGACATATATAGGGCAAGTGGTTTTGTTCATTGGCAGTCAGAATAATAACATTGTAAAAGGTGCTATATATCTAAACGTTAACCTTGTCACATGTTCTTTAAGTACTTTCCTTAGGGTTTGGTCTCAGCTCATGGTGCACATACATGGGGAAATGAGCAGGCCTCAAACACACAATTCATTTGTATACATGAAGATAAACTTTAATGTCATTAACATTTTCTGATGATGCAGTTTCTTTCGTCCTTACTTTAGTTTCCCTATATGTGCCTCTGATTTGTATGCATTGTGGTTCTTCATATGTATTGTTTGTACCAGCACAAGTGCTGTAAGTCTTGAATTGTTAGCTAGTTATTATATGTTTAACATTACTCAAAACTCTGATACGGTAGCATTCATTTTTGTACTATCCAAAGTTACCAGATTATAAATAGTATACTTCTATGGTGCATGCTGCGTCATTGCCTATGTTTACATATGATTAGGTTTCTGTATTAACGACAACACTCCAATACAATGATATTAGATGAGTACATTCTTTAATAGATAAAGTAGTTCATGATAGGTCTCCCGATCACCCCTGACATCTTCTTACCAACAATATAAACACAACTCCTTGTAGGGACTTTTCATCAAAATGTATTTCACATGTGATGTCATCAGTGAAATTTGTGATGTCATCTTTGATGCCCTGGGTGTTAGTCTTAGCAGTGCACGGTGGTGACGCGAGTTTTGGTTGTTTAGCTTACCATAACTGGCGACTTTCTGGGGGTTTTCGATTTTACTTTAAACCATAACGTATGGCACCCTCTTTTTTCCTTTACTGACATGTCTAGGCCACATGGCTTTCTTCAGTAACAGTCAGGAACTAAAAATTCAAAAGGTACTATATTTGTAGACTTGTCCTTCAAATATGTTCTTACAGTAATTCCCTTAGGGTACAGTCACATCATGTGATACATTTACATAGGGGAAGTAGCAGCTTTGAAACAGAGCAATCATTTCTATGCATGAAGATAATCAGTTAGTTTATGTACACTTTCTGGTAGTACTGCTGCTTTTTTGCTTACTTAACTTTCCCTGTATATGCTCATATTTGTATGTGTTGTTGTCTCTTTCTGTTTTGTCTGTAATAATGCAATTATGTAGTAAGTGGGTTTTATTAGCTACTTATTACATGTTTCACAGTATGAAAAACTCTAGTAAGAAAGCATTTATCATTTCACTATTCAACATGGCAATATTATGAATATTGCACCTCCATCATGTATGCTGCACACAATGCCTATGTTTCTACATGAGTAGTTTAGTATACTGGAAAGAACTTCATACTAGAATGCTATTTATATCAATGCATTGCTTAATGCATTATTTATTTATTTATTTATATTTATATAGCGCGCAAGTAGCCCATGGGCATTGAGGCGCTGTTGCTTGCAACAGCTTAGTTACAGGAATAGAGGCATTCAGTGGTACATTATGAATTCCAAAAGGCATAGAGCTGATATTTTGGTTGGTACAGTTAGTCGTTACAATACAGTTTATGCATTAGGAACATATGATATGTATTAAACTGGTGCGAGGCATCTTATGTGAATAAGATGGTTTTCATGGTTTTGCGGAAGGCGCTGAGGGAGGCCTCACCTCGGATTGTGGGAGGTAGGCCGATCCAGTGAGTGGGTGCGAGATATGGGAAGCTGGATCCGCCTGCTCTGGCTTTTTTTACTAAGGGCACAGAGAGGATGTTAGTATATGGTGATCTGGTTGGCCTCGTAGAGGAGACGGGGTGGATCCTTTGGGAGAGGTAGTCGGGGGCAGTAAGGTGAATGCACTTGTTGGGTCAGTGTCAGAGTCTTGAAGATGATCCTTTCTTTTATTGGGAGCCAGTGTGCTAGTTTTCTGGCCTCCGAAATGTGTTCTCTTTTGGCAATGCCTTGGGCTGCCGGGAGAGCACTATTCTGTATGATTTCTAACCTCTCTAGGTTTTTGTTGGAGGTGCCTAGAAAGAGTACATTACAATAGTCAAGTCTAGATCCAGTGATGGCTCTGGCTATGTTAGTGCAGTTCTCTTTGGAGAGAAAGGGCCTGACTGCGATGATTAGTTTGGCATGATATGCAGCTGCAGAGGCTATAGCGTTGACTTGTTTGTCCATGGATAGGTTGGAATCCAAGTAAACTCCAAGGGTTTTGGCTGATTCTGAGACAGGTATTTTGATGGAGTCTATGGTGAAATGACTGAATTGGGAGTCTAGATTTTTCAGCATGTCGGGTGAGCGTACCAGGAGGAGTTCAGTCTTTTCAGAGTTGAGGCATAGTACATTTTCTGCCATCCAGGCTTGGATGGTGTTGTAGAGGTTGTTGAGGGTCATGGAGTCAGTGTCATAGTTGCCAGTGAGAGTGAGGAGGATCTGTGTGTCGTCGGCGTAGTTGGTGTATGAAATGCCCATGGCGTCGAGGATGGGAAAAAGGGGTCATGTGGAGATGTTGTAGAGGGTGGGTGAGAGGCAGGAGCATTGGGGCACACCGCAGAGTTTGATAGTTGGTGAAGCGGATTCTAGGTCCGAGAAAACTTTGGTTCTGTCTTGTAGGAAGGAGGTGATCCATGCTGTGGCTTCAGGGGAGAATTTGGCAGTAGAGGAGAGGTGGTGGCATAAGACGTCATGTTCCACAAGGTCGAAAGCCGCGGATAGGTCGAGAAATAAGAGAAGTGTTGGTTTGCCCATGTCTCTGCATCGTCCATTTGGTTTTTCAGGTCAAGTAGGGCGGTTTCAGTCCCATGTCTTATGTAGCTCATGATATTTATTCCAATGATCCTTGACACTTTTTGTCAACATTATAATAAAAATCCCTTGTGCAGACTTTTCATGAAAAGTAAATGCACATGTGATGTCATCAGTGATGTCATCAATGGAATTTGTGATCTCATCTTTGATGTCCTGGGTGTAAGTCTTAGCAGTGCATGGTGGTGGCGCGAGTTATGGTTGCTTAGCTTAACAGACTGGCGAATTTCAGGGTTTTTTCAGTTTTACTTGTAACCATAACATCCCTTTAACAAACTTTTTCCACTGAATTTCATAGGTTACTAGTAGCGCAATTTAACGTAATGTCCCATTAACAAAGTTTTTTCACTGAATTTCATAGGTTTTTAGGAGCGTAACTTAACCATAACGTCCCTTTAACAACGTTTTTACACTGAATTTCATAGGTTTTTTGGTGCGCAAATTAACCATAACGTCCTCTTAAAAAAGATTTTTTCACTAAATATAGATATGGATAGCATGAATTTGATAGCTTTTTAGTAGGATTCCCTTAGTTTATATACATGTAACATAGCACATACTATACCCCCTGTCCCACGCTAGTGGTTCTGATGTCCGTGGACTGTGCGCATTACCGCGGACGGACTCGGGCAACATCAACACTATCCAAAAACTCAGGGGGTATCTTACATTGTTGTCTCATGCAATATAAACACTGAACATGTTCAAAGAGCAGCATATAAATAAATTACATTCAATAATAAATAAGAAGTACAAACTGTATATGTAAGACACCAACAGTCCAATTACATAGCATATGCAACATAATAGAACATACCAAAAGAAAATAACATATGCCTCTAGCAGAATTACCTCACAGAAATTGCATAGCACACCTACGAAGCAGTAACAGCAAAACAAAAAAAACAAACTGGTAAGTACACTTCATTAATTTCATATATTTATAAACTTTCTGTAGTAGGGTACACTGAAAAATATATATTTTTTCTTTTTTTACACAGAAATGTCTAGTACTTTGGAATGGCCAGAAGAAAATTTTCCTCAGGATGAAATTAGTGAAAACAGTGATACTAATGGTAGATACTACACTTCTCTAAATAAACCAATTAATAACCATTATTATATGTGTACTTAACATACATTTTCTTTTTAACAGAATATTCAGACAATAAGAATAATACAGAAACAGACACCTTGGAAAATCATCTGCACCGTTTAGAGCAGAAAATTGATCTATTAACGACAAATTTCATTATTTTGAAAAACTTTTTAGAGGACAATATAAAGGAAAACATTTAATATCACTGTCCCACACGTACCTGTACCCCTTCTCCATGTCCCAGCCAACCATCCCCAAAAACTCCCCAGCAAGACAAACATTATGATGAGACTTCAATCCCTTCCTCCCCTAACATCCAACATGAACAAATCCCTAATTCCCCTGTACTTGTATCCATTTCTCCGTCCCCTCTCTTTCATGATTTTTATATTTATATACAAAAATAAAATATTATGTGCGCTGTTAATATATTCCTCTGTGTCTTATTTTTTTAAAAAAAGGCAGTTAGGGTGTCCCCGGACACTACACCTGTTCACACTGTCCGTAATCAAAATGGAGGTGTCCGCAGGACACTAAATCCATCCGCATGTCTGCAACTATTGTAAATAAGGTGTCCTTAGAACATACCCTCTGTTCGCATTCTCCGCAACCAGAATGAACATGTTCATAGAAGACATAGCCCGTCCGCCTGTCTGCAAAGTTGTGACGCACATTTAATTTGTTCGGGGACCTGAACTCTGTCCATAGAACACCCGCACACATGTGTATTACACCCTTGGGTCGTACGAACATCACGCCTGTCTGTAACTGTCCGCCATACATGTGTCGCACTTTTAATTAGTTCGCGGACACAAACACTGTCCGTAGAACACCCGCATGCATGCGTACACCCGACCCCGTGCATTTGGTGTCCTACAGACACTCGTCCCATTCGCGACCATCTCCGCGACGATATCATGTGACCGCCCCCACGCTAAGCGAGGGTCCTTGTTCGCTAACACAGTCCGGTCCCCCAGACACCAAAAAAGTGCTTTTTTGAGTAATACAAGGTATTTTCCTGTGAAAGTTCACCCTTGTACATGTCACAAACAATGTCCCTAATGATCTACATACTTTTTGTGCCCTTTTTTCATGTTCAAAGTGTTTGCTGAGACAGCGCAGATGTCCGTGAAGTGCTTCCCAGAACCCCTATAAAAGGCCACACCTCAGAGCTGATTCTCATTCTGCTTTTGGATTTCCAACCAAGACAGAGCATTGCTGGACATTGATCCTTGGTGGACCTGCTTTTGCTACTGCATTCATTCCTTTTGAAAAATTCCTGACCGCTGTCCTGATGGCATCCATGGCTGTTGCTGGTGCTTCATCTGTCGCAGCACTACCCCAACCCCTCCACCACCACCACCTCCCCAAGGGCCTGCAGAGGGCAACAGGCATGAGGATGCAGAGGAAGATGAAGAGGATGACGAGGATGAGGTAGTTGAAGTCCCTACTACTAGCACTCACCATGAGGCTTGGGTGTGGAGGTTGTTTGCCACTCTTGATGGAGTACCGAAAGCTCATGCAAACAAGGTGTGCTGCACTCAATGCCAGTTGGTGCTGAGTCGTGGCAAACCAGGTTTGTACAGCTACGGTATTACCTCAATGAAGCAACACCTAAAGTCATTCCACGGTGGGGCTATTCGTAAGGTTATACCTTGCAATAAACATTGTAGGTTGAGTTCCTCTGCAGCATCATCCATTTCTGCTCCTGCCACCACAAGAGGCATTCCTGTGGGGCAGCGCATCCCTCCAGCTGTCTCGCAGGCAATACGTGATTCTGTAGACCCTTACCTTTCGAGGGTCACAGTATTATGTATGAACTGCAACGCAGTACTCTGCAGGGGGGAGACCCTTCGAAGTGCTTTCGAGGCTGCGGTCCATTTTAAAAGGTCCACGGACGATCCGTGGACATTTACATTTTTGGGGTGCTGCCCTATCAAAAACATTGCACTCTTCTCCAGGAGGAAGTGGTGGCTATGAAAAGAGCCTTTTGGTGGTGTTTTTTTGTGTTTTGAAAACTTCAAATGGTCAACACCTACTGGAAAAAGGATTGCTATAATTCCAAAAAGGGTAGCAATACATTTTGTATATTTCGTAGAAAAATCTGATTGCCAGCATAAGATGTACTCCATCTCTACGAAAAATTTGTGTACTACAAAACATAATATTTTCATAGTGAAAAGAGGACATGCCAACATCTCTCAAAAAGGCACAAACAGCCTTGTTCACATTGCGCCTCAATTTATCCATTTGTGGACCAAATAAAGAAGAACGCAGCCACATTTGTCTCTGCGCAATACGAGAAAAAATTACTCAGGACTTTGGAAACATATCCATGACTTTCCCAAGTCCTTTCATTGCAAATTGCAAAGAGATTCCAAAGCAGATTGAGGTGCGAGACATCCTCCCATATGACATTAAGTGTTTATATATCTGTTTGGAAAGTTGCCAGGGAAAATTCACCTGTTGAAGACAGTTTTGGCAACGAAAGTGGCATTGAGGTCTCTAATTGTGGGAAATGAGCAAGGGTTATTCATTTATAAAGAGGGCTACCTTTGGCACAACCCTGGTTTGCAGATAAATAATAGACCATTGAATTGGAGAAGTTGGATTAGCAGAGGTATCTTGAAAATTGGGGATATTTGGGGTGATGACGGAATGGTTCCTTTTGGTGGGCTCGTAGAGAAATTTGGATTACGAAATAGAGAGTTGAGGAGATACGATGATTTGTCGTGTTTGATGTCTGAAAGGATTCGGATGCTGGATTTTCCGCTATTGCGGGAGCCTGGGGTTCTTAATCTACTGACCTGTGGGAAATTGTCGGATTGTCTGTGTGCTATGCGGTTGGACGTGCAGTGGATCGATTCGTGGGACAAGCTGAGACTGTCATGGATGGAGGAGTTGGGTAGAGAATTGACATTGGTTGAATGGGATAAGGTTTGGAGAGTAACGGTACGGGCAAAAACGGATTCACAATTACATTACATACATCAGAGGATTTTGGGTAAAATCTATTGGACCCCTGCTCGCATGTGTGATTTGGGTCTGGTTGATTATGATATATGTTGGGGTTGTGGGAAAGTGAGAGGTACGCTGATTCACATGTTGTGGATCTGTGATAGGGTGAGGAAATTTTGGAGTGATGTGGTTGATAGGATCAACCAGGTTTGGAATATTGAATTTCCTAGGAATCTATTGGCAATTGTTTTACTATTACCGAGTAGCATTAATAGAATTAATTGGGTAACATCGTGTTGGATAACTAAGGATTTGTTGGTAGCTACAAAGCAGATTTTAAAGGTGTGGAAAACGAGGAAGAAGCCAATAGTTGAGGATTGGATTTTTGATGTGCAAGTTATTTCTCATTATGAGAAGACTATGTTTTGTAAGTTGCACAAGGAAGGATGCTATGATGAACAATGGGGGAATTTCTCTGATCTTTATGGGTGAAATGTGCTTCATTTGAGAATTTTCGGATGGTTCTAGTTTACTATATATGTTGTGGGTTGTGGGTGTTTGTGTTTTGTTTTATGTTGTCGTTTGTGGTCCTGTGTGTGTGGTTGTTGATTGTACTTCTTATTGGGATGTTTTATAGTTTGTGGTCCCTTTTTCCTTAATTGATATCTCTTAAATGATGTTCTATGCGAATTTCACTATTGACCTAGTCATTGTTATTCTGTATTTACTTTGTTTTTCTGTAATTGAAAAGGAAAATAAAGTGAGTTAAAAAAAGGACATTATTTTTTTTGTTTTAAACAGAATGAAACCACTACCAAAACTAATTACTAAACTACAAAAAAGACTTCTCAGTAAACGGAATATCAACAAAGATAGCTTCGCAAGCATCTGTGGAGGTGAATGGACTCCAGCACAGAACCATATTTCAATGAAGAAGCATGCAAATGAACCCAATTGCCATACATAGCAGTGGATGAGAGTATGAAAAACTTAAGAATACCATTATGGAACAAGAAACGCTGCAAAAAAAAAATCCCCAGAAAACTTAGTATCAACTCTCCATTCCACTGAACCAATGCGTCCAGTCTACAAATGGCGGTGCACATCAATGTGTAACATAGCCAAAAATCTTTCAGATCTTTATGCCAGTTCCTTAATCAGTATGTGAAAGGCAAAGACACATTGAAAATACAACTATTACAAAGTATGGACTCCTTTCCAGTGTGCAAATACACAGGACTACAAGGACATTCATTAGCCTGCTTTTCTGGACCTATTTGCAAAAACACTTTCCACCATATCAAAATTATATCAACACACAATCATATAAATGACACATCATTATCATTAACATCATTACTATGCCAAAAGTCCTGCTTTAGCACTAGCCAATTTAAATAACAATCTTCTTCATGGTACAGCCAAAGAACTACTCGAAGAAATAGAGCATATCCAGAGAAAATATTTTGGAAGTGAAAGCCACTTACAAAATGCAATTGCTTTACAACAGACTAGCAACAACTTTACAGATGGCACCCTTCTACTAGACACATACAAAAAAGAAATACTAAAGTTTAAAAGTACATATGCTGAAGTACCAAACCATGTGTGTGTGTGTGTTGCCACAGGACTTTTTATAAGAATAGCACAAAAACTGTAGACATAATGTACAAAATAGAAGACAATGAAGATTCCAAGTGGTTCCAATGAGCTCTCTATCTTATAGCAGAAAACAAATACGAAATTACTGACCCCGTAATACTTTGCAGTTACTGCATGCAAAATTTGACAACAACCAAACACCTTCACGTGCTATCACAAATAACTTGGAATTATTCCCACTACCAAAACCCCTGCAACAACTTAACTTGTATGAGAGCATCATAATTCAAACAGTGCACCCATTTCAAGCAATAATATGCCTTCAACCAAAAAAGGCAAAACAACCTCCCTCTGAATTATTGAAAGGAATTTGTGGCAAAGTAGCTTATTTGCCATTAGACCTCAAAGAAAAAGTACACACTCTGGGAGTGCAACATCCAATAGATCAATCTTTAATTATCTTAGTAAATGGCGTACCTACAAAAAAACAAAAAAATGTGGCAACAACTCGTGGACTTACATAAAGTTAGACTCGCCCTGTAATATCTAAAAGACAACAATGAATACTACAAAGAAATAAATATTGAAGAAAACCTGGGGTATACCACTGAAATGATTCAATTCTCATCAGAAACTGATCAACTCTAACTTCTAGATCCTGCTACAGAATCCAATATTTTAGACCATTATACAATTCACCCATTACACTCTAAAGACACCATAGATGATGCACTGGAAACGTACCAAATGCAACAAGCAAAAGGATCTCCAATCAGCATATGGGAAAAAAGTATAGAAGCACGTGCCTTTCCTCTACTCTTTCCTACTGGAAAAGGAGGAAGGTACGATGATAGACCCACACAAATAACAGCATCAGAATACCGCTCTTTACGTATGTATTCTGAAGACCCCAGATTCAGACAAAACGTGGAATAGGTATTCCAACTTCTCTTTGAAAGTGAACCAGCAACTCTATGCTACGGAGTTGCACACACATTGAAATCAGGTACCAATATTCAAAATATGTCAGCTACGCAATTACTACAAAAAGTGCAAGAAAAAGATGAGGTTTTACAGACAAGGATTACAAATATTTTAGCAAACATGCGTGGTACAGAAGAATAATGGTTCCGATGTCACGGAGATGTACGCTGTATGATAAGAAACCTTGGCCCACCCACTTGGTTTGTGACATTAAGTTGTGCAGAATATGCATGGGAAGATTTACAAGATTTCCTACACATAGCAACCAAAAACAAAACAAATATATATATAAAAACACCAGGAGAACTCTGCTCCATAGATCCTGTAAATGTATCAAGATATTTCCATCATTGCTTCATTGCTATGCTACACTTCATTTGTAATAAAACTGTTCCTCCCCTCGGAGAGGGTTTTGTGGATTAAGATGCTCCAAAATTTGGTCAGGACAGTGATGCCACTGTTTTGCAGTTCATCCAAAAATAAGTCATTTGTGAAATCCCTTAAAAAATGACACAAAGTGACCTTCATGCACAAATTTTACAATTTCAAAGACACAAATATGGGAAGTATTGTCATCGCAAATATAAAAACAAAGGGAAATACTACACCAAATGCTGTTTTAGTTTCCCTAGACCAGTTTCAACAACAGGTCAAGTAAAAAACGTCATGTCTTCAGTTAGACATAGGGCCTCATTACAAGTGAGGCGGTAAGGGGTCAGACCAGACATCCTTTGCGGGTCCCGCGAGGGGACCAGCATGCTAACAACGGGCCCGTCATTAACGGGCCTGTTGTTAGCATGCTGTCCATTCCCATCAAGCCCTATGGGGGCTCAAATGGGAATGAGGATGGTCCAGGTAGGTGTTCCCTGAATGGGGAAATACCAAGCCCTTCAAAGTCAGAATGGTCCGGTATTTCTCCATTCAGGGACCACAGACCCGACCGTGTTTGGAGGCAGCCAGACCCTTATTAAGGGAATGGCTGCCTCCAAACTCGTAATGAGGCCCTTAGTGTCAAAGGTAAATCACCTAAGAACACATATTACGTAAAAAAACAGAAGGATACAAAGACATCAATGATTACAATGCAATCATTCCCCTCCTATGGAATGCAAATATAGATGTGCAGTACGTTGCAGGCAATTCTACTGCAGTTGCATGATATGTCACAGCCTACTTTACCAAAGCAGAAAAAACAGACCTCCAAGACCTCTGGGATGACATATCATCTAACAAAACACTATCACAGAAATTGTACAGCTTAGGCATAAAAATCAGACCCTCCAGCTTATAGCGATCCCGCAAAATGCCGCAAAAATGGCCGTTTTGTACAAAAACAGCATTTTTTTTAAAAAAGGGTTTTTTTAAAAACTTTTTTTTTTAGTAATCCGCAAAAATTACTGTTTTAAAAAAAATAATACTCAGGGTGCCAGGTTCTCAACTTTTTTTTTTACACATGAAATGAAATGCGCTAACACATCTCATCACTTGCGCCCCAAAAAAGTGGTGCCCAATCCACAAGGGACACATGAATGGGCACATTTTATATGGGCGCCCATTCAGAGGGCCTTTTTCACCTCCTTGATCTAATAAAGTGGCGTTTCTGTCAATTTAAAAGCGCATCCCTAATTTCCAATCAAGATGCACTTTTAAATGTGCAGAAATTGTAGGCAACCCTACGTGCACGGGATGTGGGGCATGACCCTGTCATGCATTTCTTTTAAGGTATGAACCGCTGCTGTGTCGCTTGCATTTCTGTTCCTTAAACATGATTTAAAAAATGTGGGTCGCATTTTACAGCGGCAGGCACCTGGAGGGCATGTCCCTGTGAAAGGCGCTGGGAGCTTGCAGAACACTGTTGGTAGTGCGATTCTTTTCAAAGTACTGCCCATTTTGATGACAAAAATCTATCGAATGTTACAATTTGACCTATTTCGTCCAGTACTACTCAATCAATTTTTATAAATACTGAACATGTGTTGCGAGGGTGTCACCCACTCCCCATGTTCAGTATGTTTGGTCTAGGGTGGTTGCAGAAGTGTTTTGACCTTTTTCCTAAAAATTGGAGGTGGGGACAGAAAAAAAAGAAAATAACGAAAAAGGGACCCTGCGGAGTCGGATCCGACCCGCGTTAGAGGGACGGATCTGGCACCGCAGGGTTGCAGGGAAAGCAGCAGCGACCAAGCAGTTAAGTAGGGGAGGGCGTGGGGTGGTGGTGAAAGGTACATTTTGGGTTTTGTTTGGCTGAAGTGCAAATCAATTTGCAGCAAAATTGACTACAGTCAATTCCGCCGCAAATAATTACACTTCGGTCAAACAACCTAGAACACCATTCAAGGCAGCTGGCCAGCGCACAATTTGCGCTACAGCTCAAGCCTGTGGAAATGCGCTGGTCACCTTTGAGAATAAGGTGACCTGCTAATTTCCAAAAAATGGGTTGTCTAAAAATAGCATATCCTCTGTTCTTTTTTTAAATGCCCCATTATTTGAGGAACTGGGTCAAAATCTACATTTAAAAAAAAAAAAAAAATGGTTACACTAGGAGAGAGAGGGAGAGTGATGGGTGAGATGTGAAGTGATAGGCAAGAAAGCAGAGGGAAAGCAGTGGGTCAGAGGAGGAGGCGCTGCACAAGAGAGCAGAGGAAGCAGTGAGGCGGTGGGCCAGAAATCTGAGAGCGAGCAGAGGTACAGAAAGTAGAGGGAGGGTGTGGTCAGTGAGCCAGAAAGCAGAGAGGAAATGGTTGGCCAGAAAGAGGCAGTGAGCTGCAGATTGGGAAAAAGGATGACGGAAGAGTGTGATAGAATGGGAGAAAGGATGCAAGATGCAGAAGCAGCACAAAAGAATGAAGGACTGTGTATTGCGGGAGGAATTGTAGAGTGTAAAGGTGGGCATTGGCAGTATGATTTTGAGTGTGGCAGGGGCTGGGCAGTGCAAATTGTGACTTGACAGTGTGACATAGCACGTGAGTATTTGTATGACAGAGTGAGAGGTTAAGGAATGTAAGTTGTGATGGAGAGTTGGTGACATGTGTGTTGGTGAGAGAGGTGTGTGGGTGTTTGGGGGATTGGAGAACATAGAAGGGGAATATTTTCAGCATTACAATTGATAATGATCAATTTAGTTAATACTATTAAATAGGCATGAACATTAAACCAGAAATGTAGCCAAATCAAACACTGTTCTGCCAAGCCAGAGAGATCAGGGACTCTTCCTATTAAATTAATACAAAAGATACATAATAATGATACCCTGGCTCTCTTGTAGCCTTGCACTCTGCCTATTTCCTGCAGTGTGGCAATCTTACACCCTCCAGTTAATACAAAATGTCCTGCAAAAATGCTGCAATAAATAAAGGTTTGTGCTGCAAAATTTGCCATTTCATGCCGCAAAATCCTGGAAGGTCTGAAAAATGCTCTCCCATAGAAAATGTGGCTGCTATGAAGCTGCATACCGTTTAACCAGTACTGCCTTATATGGAAAATCTGAAAATATAGTATGGCTAAGCCTTGGTCCTGCTTAATCTAGAAAAAGAGTTCTGAACTCATATGAAGGCATAGAACCAATAGTCAAAAATGATCCCAACAGCAGAGACATTTTGAAAAACAATTTACTGACACATACTACTCAAACAGGATTACAACTTTGGAAACCATGTGTCTATACCAAATAGCCCAAAACTTCACATACTATTAAACCAGATGAGAAGAAAGGTAGATACAGAGTGGAAAATTGTGATGGCAGCTTAGTGAAACTTACCAAACGAAGCTTAATTAAGCATATCAAATTGTCATTAAAAACTCCTCAACATAAAAAACTGTATTACATGTCACTGCTACAACTTTTTAAACCATGGAGAAAAGAAGATTTACTAGATACTATGACTCCTATGAAGACACTTTCAAATCAAATGAAAGCACTATAACAGATGTAAACTTTACACAGTACAAAACAATGTTTCACAATGAACAGCAACAAGAAGAACAACTCCAGGCTCAACTAGATGTGGATACTCCAGTAGTCAACCTTCTGTAACAGGAAGCCAAGAACCACTTGGACAGCCTCTAATAGCAAATGAGGCCGAATTAGCCATGGCAGAAGTAGAAAACACCATGTGTCAGTATCAGCAATCTACAGAAGACGTGGCTCTACTAAAATCACAACTAAACAATGAGCAGCGTAGCATTTTCCAAGAAATAACAAAACAAATTGAACATGGTGTGCAGCATGAAAGTAAAATGTACCTGCCAAGACTACAAACCTATACTGCTATACGTGAGTGGTCAAGCTGGTTCAGGCAAAACTTTCTTAATCAAAATCATCAGCAAGTTCCTCCAACAATTGACAAACAACAAACTGTCATCTGTTGTAACGGCCCCCACAGGTTTAGCTGCCTACAACAGTATCACTTTAACTTCTTCCAGTAGAACACCAAAACAAATTAGACTATTACAAACTTTCTCCAGAAGCTGCAATGGAACTACAGAGAGTTTTCAAACAAATGAAAATGCTGCTAATAGATGAGATAAGCATGCTTTCCAATCTAATTTTAGCCTTCAGTCACCTCAGATTACAAGAGGTCCAGAAAACAGACTATGAAGAACTCTTTGGAGGAAAACACATTATAGTTTTCGGAGATCTTCTTCAATTACCACCAGTTAAAGGTGAACCTATTTTTAAAAAATTAGGGCACAAACTATGCCGTAAAACTCTTGACAGCATATGAAATGTCAACATTTGGCAACATTTCCAATACAGAGAATTAACTGAAAACATGCGTCAGTCTGCGGACCTCACATACGCCAACATTTTTTAAAAGTATTAGAGTTGGTGTACTATCTCAAGAAGCACAATCTATATTGAAAACCAGGCACATCCATGCTCTCTAGGGCCATAACTCATGTGCTACTCATGTCATGGAACAATTAACACCCAAAAATGTATGTCCTTGATGCCAACTCTTGCAAGCTGTTCAAAATGTAATGAAACAATGTTAAAAAAAAGAAATGCAACCAATACTTCAAATTTGCTCCACAGACAAACTGGACGTACATGATATGACACTACCCATGTGTCAACAAGCTACAACAAGGCTAAATACCTTAGAAATATCTATCTCTTACAAAGCTGGTTTGGAGAGCCACTCTCTCCCTGCAGCCGTGCCTGGGCAGGAGCCCGCACCAGCCTGCAACTGTGCGTAGGCAGGAGCCCGCACACACTGCCTTCCGAGCTTCCAGAAATGGATGATGCCTCCATCCCGCATCTGCCGCCAGGTACCGTTTCCCTGATTTACGGCATCATCCCCTCCCATCACCTTTCCTTTCCCCATCATGAGTAGGGCCTCACCTCCGAGCCCCCCACCGCATGGATCCCGAAAAAAAAGAAAAAAACATTCCTAAAATGGCCACTGATCTGTTGTTGCTTGGGTGTTACTAAGCAACCACCCAGCTGGAGCACAAAGCTCTGATTGGCTGCTGGCTCTACTTCCTTCCTAGTCCGGGACCGGAAGGCATGAGCCGTGTACCAGGCCCCCACAAGAAGGTAATCATAACAAGGCACGCGACCCCCCTGTCGATGCCAGTCCGTGATGCCCAGCTCTGCCGAAATATCTGCTTACCCATGAGTACCAGACTTAATTACATCCCAAAGCAGTCTCTCCTTCTGCACTTATGATGGCACACTTCTGGCACCTATGCAGATAAAGCTTGCACCTGTGAAAATCTACCCTGCGACGCATCACCACCCTCAACGTGCCCGACACTCACTCATGAGCCATAGTGTTACTCGGCATAACCCCCATATGTTGTGTTGAACGATTGTTTCCACCCATTTCTAACATTTGACCTATATTACCCTAACTACTACACCATCACTACGGCCCACACCCAAACCTGCTGTATGGGTACCTGCCTGTCTGCCCTCCCCTTAACCATACTCTTACTTTTTGCCTGCTACTGTCATATGCTCTCGCTTGGTATTATGCCTCCTGCCTGATTCCCACAGCTAAACAACCTATGTTCCTCTTGCTCGAGAGCTACTATTGTATGTATTGTGTTCAACAGCCACAGGGTTTGTATCTCTACCAATGGCCTGACATCGCAGCCAAACTGTACTAGCATCTCCTGCTCAATAGCCACAACTGTATGTATTTCTGCATGGAGTGCTCTGTTTTTGAATTAGCCTACTGTGCCATTCGCATTGTTCATTGATTTAGCATTCTATGCCCACTGCCTGATTTGAAATAGCCTTCTGTGTTCAACTAATCTGTGTAGGAACATAAACAAAACTTCAACTTCAAAACTATAAGCAGTTAGAATATGCCAACAGGTACCTAACTGCCCCAGGATTCTGCAACAAGCAAACAGATAAATGAATACTACAAGAATAAAACAAAAAATAGACAGTTTGAATACGCCAACAGGTAGCTAACTGCCCCAAAAATCTGCAACAAGCCAACAGATAGATGAATACCACTAAAATGGAAAAGAAGTACACAAATAGAATACACCAACTGCTATCTAATTGCAACAATACTACCACCACTTCCAAATCAAAAATGATAGGCCTATTCAATTCCTCCTACTGAAATCAATGAAAGAAATATATTGTACCACAACGTAGAAAGTTTTTTTTAATCCAGCATGGATTATTTTCCCACAGACCCAATGATTTAATGAACAAACACAGGAATTGAGCAAACTGCACAGTACACTGGTTTGAACTATGGTACTTCTAAAGTCCTAACTATGAGGGTCGACAAAATACAGAAATGTCCACTATGCAATGCAATACTCATTATAAACTACCTACACTAACATGTGATTTTTCCTTTTATCACAGTGACTGAAAAAAAATGTCTGCTCCAACTACCCATGTCATGAAAAAACTGCATACAACACAAACAGTCAAACAGTAAGTATATAATGATTGGACTCACAAACAACACAGCATTACACACCCAGTCAAGCAAACACCTGACCATAGACCACAATCCAAAATGTTTGCTTCCATGGGTATCTTATGCTGCAGTGCCTCTTGCCAAACCCTACAAGGCAGCATCCATTTCTGGAAGCTCGGAAGGCGGTGAGTGCTTGACTGCAAGGCCTGGCCAAAACTCTACATACAGCCTCAAAAAAGGAAACAGTAAGTATGTAATGAGTAGACTCACAAACACCACAACATAACATAGCCATGCAAACTAACACCTCACCAATAAATACAACCCAAAATGCCTACAGTCTTCAATACCAACATTCTGAACGCAATCCAACAAACAAACTAACACACATCATCTCATTATCCTATAAACACTATTGCACTACTGCCAATCAGTACTCACATTTTTGAAAACATATCCCATAAGCAGCCCACATACCACAGTCAAAATGTTTGGTAGCATTGGTGTGTTATGCTGTGGTGGTTGTGGCCAGAGGAACAACCAATGCTCTACTAATGACCCAAAACCAACATCATAGTAAAGTAAAATAACCAGTAGTCTGCCCATTGTTCAGTATGTCCACAGACAACTGTGGTGACCGCGGACACCGCAAACACATCACGGCCTTCTCCCACCTAAACAAATACATCATTTGACCCATCTCTTACTCCCCCAACCTCTCCAAGCACTCCTACACACCAACACACTCCCCAAAATTGGATTTATGCTCTCTTCCACACCACGCTGACCGTAGATGTCTGCAGATCCAATATGGTGGGCGCATCGAAAGAATGTGACGCACCTCACGCTTCACCCCAACCAATCAGCAAACACGTCACTTGTCTGCAGACACGACGCAAGCCGATTATCCAATTGGTGTCCTGTCCGCGTAGCAAACAGGGAAGTGTGTACGCGGAGCGGATATAGTTATCACAAATTTGTTTAGACCTACTTTTTGGCCATTTTTAAATAAACTACTGGATGGATTTTCACCAAATTTACAAAAGCACGCTTTCGGGACCAAGCCGTCATTCCTGCTGCAAATTTGGTGAAAATACGTCCAACGGTTTGGGCTGTAGGCGTGAGCAAATTTTCTCTCCATTCACTCTATGGGAAAAAAAGAAATTTTGGGACCCCCCCTATAACTTTGCCCCCCCTTGACCAAACCTCACCAGACTTTGAGAAAAAAATCAGAGTGGGCCTTATACTATTTTGTGCAAAGTTTGGTGAGGATTCGTCCAGGGGGAGCAAAGTTATAAGCCACCCAATAAGTACTCTTCCTATGGGTTTAGCAACTTAACCATAACTACATGGCCGCTACTGCAGGCCATATAATATAGTAACAGGATTTGGATTAAAAGAGAGAGAGAGAGATACCTCAATTCCTGGTTCCAAGGGGACAGAAGGACATGCATTAAACTCTAAGTGGGGCATTTTTTAGGGATTCCTGAGGCGAAGGAGAGATCAAGAATGCATGACAAACTCCAAACTGGGGTAAACTTGAGATGAGATACATTTACTAGAGAAAGTAAATGGAGGCGATTGCAGAAAATATGTCAGCGTAAAACATTTATTGTGTTTACACTTGGAGGCATAAACCGATAGTAATAATCTAGCTAGTTATCACTCTATAATCAAGTGATTGGCGTCAATCAGAGAAGGATAAAAGTTGAGAAGAAATAATAAATAAAAGAAGATTTTTAGACTGCTAATAATTAAACAGCAGGACAGCAAGAGTCATGTTTTGGAAATGGCGGTGATTGATGGTGCTTGCCAGAATTGATTATTGTGGTGTATTTGATTAAAGTAAAAAAAGAATAAAAAGTCTGGTAAGTATTGACAGTCAAAAATGACTTGTCATCACGGGGGGAACTTCTGCTACTCCTGTGTAAGACACTACCGAGATACACACCCAAGGTTAGGTAGTGTCATTCTGAATGGGTAGAAGGTGCGGCTGATAAAATGTATATGCCTTGGCCATATGAAGGTTCATTATCAAGAACCATATTGCAAAACGTGACAACATACTTACATGCTACATACAGGGGAGAAGTAAGACCTGCCCGAAAAGGAGTGGATGCTTAATCAGCATAAAGGGGAGGACGAAACTCTTAGCTGCTCTTTCTTCTTCTGAAAATAAGAGTACAGATACCGAGAAACAGGGATTCTATCCTTTAAAGGAGTTAAAGGCAGCAGCGGGGTATGTTAATCCGACATATTAGCCCCCCGCTTATGAGGACAACATGGAAAAAAGCACAATTAAAGAACGTAAATATATGTCAGCACACAATGAACATAAAGAGCATGATGAAAGAATGGAACAACAGATAGAGATAGAGGAAGAAGCTAAGAGACAAAAAGAAGGGAAGGATAAAGCCAAGAAAGTAACAATAGTGCAGATCGAGTGGATGGGAGGACAGATATTACTAAAATTAGATGGAAAGGGCATTGATGCCATTCAAGAAAGAGAAGAAAGAGAGGAATGGGACAAGAACAATAAGGAATGAGAGAGAGCATAAAAAGAGGAGAGAGAGAGAGAGAAAATGAAAGGAAGAATGAAGAAGGTATGAGGAACAAAAGAAAGAGAGATTAGAGAAGAAATGGGATGAAATAGAAACACAGAGATTGAAAGAACGTAGGTTGCAAAGAAGGCGAGAGGAAGAAGAGAAAAGGGATATGAGAAGAAGGGAAGTAGAAATGAGAAGGAGTAGGGGATAAGGGATGACAACATAGATCACTTGGTTGATAGATGCATAGTGCCAATTGAAGCATGAGAACGATGGGAAGAAGAGAGTGGGTCATAACAACTCCACAGGGAGCTGCAAGAGATACCGAGAATACAGAAATGGGCTGATGCGCATGTGGCAGAAGACATAGGGGATTTATATAGGGAAATGGGGGATAAAGATGGTTATAAAACCAAAGGGAGCATTGCAGGATCACCACCAAAGAAAACAGGAGGTTGACGAAATAACGGACGAGCATAGAACGCTGACCTTAAGTAGACTAAGGGCCTCATTACACGGTAGGAGGTAACCATGCCGCTATTAGCGGCATGGCTACTCCCTTACCGCATACCGGGTCTGTGTAGGCGGTATGGGGATTTACCGGGTTATTTCGACCCTGGAGGACCCGGTAAATCCCCATGCCAAATACCATTCCCCATTCCCGTTCGAGCCCCCATAGGGCTCAATGGGAATGGGGAAGGAGCTAATAACGGTACCGCAATTTGTGGTACCGTTATTAGCTCTGAAGTCCCTTAACGGGTCCCTTCCATAATGCCTGGTAAAACCAGGCGTTAAGGACGGACCCGCTGAGAGACCTCGTAGTAGGGCGCTAAGGTATTACTGGCACCGGTAATCCCTTAATGCCTACCGTGTAATGAGGCCCTAGATCTTGTTGAGGAAAGGGATGACAGCCATACAAGCTGGGGTATGATGATTTCAGATGAGGGAAGGGAAGAAAATGAAAGAGAACGAAGAGAAGGCACATGTGGTTTTTCGATAGACCCAAGCATAGAAAGAGGGGTAAAGTGTTCAGATTTAGAAGGTCCCAAAGAAAAAACACCAGAACCTACACCATATACAGAACGACTACCAGCATGGTTGTGCAGTGCAGTGGATATATCCCTGCCGTATGTAAGCAGATTAAGGTTGTTGCCACGACGGAGATGAGCGGGCGAAACGAGCTCCTAATGGAAGATGAGAAGTGTAGATGGGTACGATTTTGGACCAGGATTTACACAATTCCCATTATTAGTGAAAGGGTGAGGACAAGCACAATATATACCGTGGCCAGAAACGGATACAGACAATTTGAAATGTAAATTACCTAGTTTGACTGCAGGTGCAGAAAAATGGATTTATGAGTTAGAGACAATGACAGTGGGAATGACGTTAGCCGTGGGCGACATATAAGGCCTGCTAGCAACCATTCTGTGGGAGAAAGCTGATGAGATTTGGAGAAGAGCAGGGTATTCGAGTGTCATAGCACAAAACACAACACATAATGGAGAACCATTTAATAATTGCAGGGCAGACGTATGGAGGCCGCTTAGAGTACAATATCCTTATTCATCAGACATGGGTGCGATTATGACAAGGAAAATGGGTGAGGGTGAAGATCCTGCTACCTTTATTCAAGAGATTCAAGAATGTTGGCTTCTTCAGACTAGTGAACCTGTGGGATAAAACAGTAGCATTATTCCATCATATGGTAAATCAGGGACTGCCCGAGCCAGTGCAACTGCAAATGAAGAAACAGATAGGGATGGAAGCGAATCCATGGCCAGAAATACAGTTGACGATAGTACATTATTGTTGATTATTACAAGAAAAGAATAAAAACAAGGCAGAGAGCAGAAAGCAGGAGGCTGCAAAGTTGGTTTAGAAAGAATTTTAAAAATTTGCCATAGAAGGAGCAATATTGACAAGTGGTGAAGGTGTGGCAACACGAGAGGTACAGCCAGCGCAGCCAAGCAATATAGGCTATCCCATAGATATAATTTTTGCCCACAAGGTAGAGGAGGACAAGGTGGATTTCAAAACCATCAAGGAGGAGGAGGATTTAATGGAGGACAGATGCAGCAATGCTGAAATTGTGGGAAGAGAGGACATAGGGCCCTATGCGTAGAAGTAGAGGGGGCATGCAGCAGAACTGGCAAGCTCCAACAGGGGGATGGGCTATTCTCAACATTACAATACAGAATAAGATTATTATGCCCAAGATCACACACTGAATCAGACCTGGTGCTGCAAATACAGCAAGCGCAGCAAGTTCCATTGCAAGCAGAGTTGCCACAAAGACAACCAGAGCAAGCGTCTATGCAGACGCAACAAGTACAGACACAGCAGGTACAGACACAACAAACCAATAGTGCCACAATGGAATGCGAATACAGGAGCCCCACAAGCATGAACACCGATGATAAGGAATGTGACACTGGTAGGAGGCAACACTTTCATGGGTAGGGGAATTAATTTATATCCACAATAGGAAAGGCCACAGATCAACATGATGTGTTCAGTACTATCAGTGACACCAAACCCCCAAGAGGAACCAAGGGTCCAGGGTAACGATGCGGGGCAAGACATTTTCGTTTCTTGTAGATACTGGAGTGACTCGTTCCTATGTTTGCAAGGGAAAGTACCCAATGATGATTGCACAGGGACTCTGTGGGGCTATGAGCTTAGTTCATTTCACTGACAAACTACCAATTTCTATAGGGGAACATGATGTATCTATGCCACTATTCTATTCCCGGTAGACCCGAGTTAATATATTAGGACTAGATTTGATGACAAAATTCAACATGACAATCTTTTACTGACAAAGGGATAGTGTGTTCCACTCCATGTAAGAGAGTTTATATTAGCATTTACAGGCCAAAAAGCATTACAAGGAGTTCCTTTAGACCCAGCGGTATTTTGATATGGAGTAAATATTTTGTTGACTTGGCCCACTGACCCTTATCTGCCAAATTTAGATGTTGCCTCAAATGATTCAGCTCACTCTGTCTGCTGCTCCAAAATATACCTCACTCTTGATATTGCGCCATATGTCATATTAGTACCCGACGAGGGTCAATGAGCTTATAAAATGCAAGCTCATTGGCCCTCGCCCGGGCCTTACCTGCCCTAGATGGCTCGGAGCTCCGTGCGGCTTGTAGTTCTTCCCATGACTGGCCGTCATGGAAAGGGACCATGGACTATGTATAGTCTCTTCTCCCTGTTCCATTGCGGCCATTTTTCTGTTCACTTTGATTTTTCAATGTACTTCAATGGCTGCCATGGAAGGGGAGAAGGGACTACATGTAGTCCCTTCTCCCCTTCCATGGCGGACATTTTCTTTGTTTACTTTGGCTGCCACAGAAAGAGAAAACGGACTACGTTTTCTGTCTGCGGCGGACACTTTTTAAACTTTTTTTTGTCCGGCTGCGAAATGCAACACGTCTCGCAGCCAAAGAAAAAAAAAACATTAGTACACTGGTCTAACAGGTCGGGGTCCTAATGGCAATATGCCCAGAGACTGTGGACCATTACCGCATAAGGTAATGCCCCTGGGGCCCATAGTAACAGAACGAAGGCCTCAGGGGCATTACCTTATGCAGTAATGGCCTACAGTCTCTGGGCATATTGCCATTAGTACCCCGACCCGTTAGACCAGTGTACTAATGTATTTTTTAACCGCATAAGGTAATGCCCCTGGGGCCTTCGTTCTGTTACTATGGGCCCCAGGGGCATTACCTTATGCGGTAATGGGCCGCAGTCTCGGGACATATTGCCAAATTATCAGACAAAATGTATATATTGAACATCAGTTTATTTGATTCCCATGGATATTAAAGACTCATTTTGTGACATTTTCTATGATACAAATAAGGGGCCACACACATCTGTTGCCGCCCAAGGCCCCCCAAATCCTAGGACCCTGCACCCATGTTTAGTCATTATTTGATACATCCTGCATCATGTGGGGTGCATGATGCTAATACAGGTTGCATTCCCACAGTAAAATAAACCTATTTAAGCACAGGAATCAAATTGTGGGTTGGACCTGGGCCTCATTACGAAGTCAGCGGTAAACCCGTTGGTAGGCAGCAAGCGACCGCCATCACCGTAACACTGTTTCTGCCGCCTGACATCCCGGTGCCAACGGGAAATCATGAGCGGCGGCAGAACGGTAAATCCCCATTTCCCACAGGAATGGGGACTCTGAAGCAATGGCACCGTTGCTAACAGGAGTTCTGTGCCCCTACCGCACCCTTATTTCCAGACCACCAAACTTGTAATGAGGCCCATGGTTAGCTAGAAGAACACCAGAGATTTCAATTACTATTCCTTTTATTTAGTTGTACACCTCTACCTGTGCAGACAACAGGGTGCTCGACAATGGACCTGTGCCCTGCTGTTGACACCTGTCGCTGGAGGATTCTCCCATCGAAAAGTGTCCAGCATGATTTTCGGGAGCATTCCAGTTGAATATAGTCATTTAAAAAAAGAAACAACTCGTGTTATAAGTGGATCGCCGATTCCTCACCACAGCATCTAGAGATGATTACCATGGCCGGCAGCAGCCTGACGGTCCAGTCATGGTATCCGTCCTGCTACCACCGCATGGCAATCAGAATGCTCCCACTGTGAAACTCTAACACCGTGATATCAAGGTGGTTACATTAGCATAGTCCAGAGACTTGTCTTTGTCTAACGATTTAACTCGACACATTTTTGGCCAAAGCGCTGCCACTCTGGCTTTTGTAAATTTAAAAAAGTTAGTATTTATTTATTGGTGATTTGTAAGGTGCCAGCTGTGAGCAAAGTCCCTTTGTGGTGTCGAACCTGTATATGTCTGGCATAAGAATGAGAGATCTGTGGAAAAGCAGAGGGCACGCTCCTGCGGGACTTGTTATAAAACAGGCAGACGATGCTATAGAGATGGAGGCGAGACACACGGGTAATGCATCTGGCCCCCGCTGACCGCACGAGCACTGTCTGCTCCAGGAGGAAGAAGAGACTGCGAGCTGCCGCTGGTGCACGCACGCTGCGCCACGATTTCAATAGCTTGTTTTCTGTGTACTTTACAGCCCGAGCGAGCCAAATATAGATTTCACTGTACCTTCTCAACGCAGTAAAAAGAAAAGGCTGATGCAGTGCCAACAGGTGACCCGAGCAGCTGTTTCCTGCCGCCAACAAATCTGCAACGGGTACATCCAAATTTGTCTGACACAAACTGTTCCCACTCATTCTTGTTTTATATATTTTTTCCCACGAAGTATAAAAAGTAATACACGGGCCCTTATAAACTCACATTACAGATAGTATTGAAGTAAGTTATTCCATACAAACAGGTTACATTCATATACACCAAAGAAACACAATGGAGCTGTCAGAGTTCAAGTCCTAAAAATTAAAGTGGGGGGACTAATCAACAAACGCAATGGGATGTGACTTTGCCAGAAATTAGCATATCAAGATTACATATGACCATTTCATTAAATTGGCTTTGCTTAACCACCCAAATTGCACAGGACGAATGCAATTTGCCTTTCATAAAATCAACACACACACAAAAAACCAATAGAGGATATTTTCTTCTGATAGTGTTTTTGAAAACGTTAAAAAGTGTGTATGTTTTAAACTACAAGAACCAATCCAAATGTTTTCCCTGAAACTTGCAGTTTCGAAATGGGACATTTCACCTTTAGTTGTTAGTAATCTTTCATCAGGTCATATAATACAATCATGAAGTAACCGGCCTGCAAACCTGATGACTGCAGTTCCATCCCTAGATTTAATTCATACGTTCAAAGAGGACATTCACATTTTTCTCATTTTAGCTGGGGTAGACTCCGTTCACCCACGTGTACCCTCAACTTGAGCCCTGGAACTGTACCATACTCCAATTTATTATTTTCAATACAAATACCACTATGTAAGAAAACAGGAACACCCAATCAAAAAAGAACAGGGGACACCAGGTGTATAATACCCCGTCACACCTGGTCAATGAAATGATTAAACATAACAAAAGAAAGACCGGGTCTAAAGTGCATCTATGTAGGGAACCCAAGGAGGCCAAAATTACAATGTATGGAAAAAATTCAATTCTAATCCATTGGATGATATTCTTAAATCTCACAATTGTATTAATATAAAATTCATGTATAAAACAGGAACACACCTGGGATGATAAACACAGAGAGGGAGCGTAAAATGATGTGGTTGGCATGATATTAAACCACATATTTGTTTACTAAACTGAAGGGTTTTCACGCGAGCAAGGTGCCCGGCTGCTTCTACATCTGTTTACTACAGATTATCAAGAACAGAAGCAAGCTGCACAAAGGGCATATAACAAAATATAAAGAAGCATGTTTGAGTGAAGCAGAGTTGGATAATTCTCCAATAAGGAATTGAATACAAACAGGCCTTAGATTAGAAGCATCTTTTAATACAGTCCCTGATGAAGGTCTAGCACAGACCGAAATGCATTGGACAATATAATGCTTGCTAAAGGCCTCAGACAAATGCAGATTTCTAAATAAAAGATTTTTTGGTTACAACTAATTGAACTTATTATTATTTTTGAAGAATTCTTGGAAAATTTTCAACATTTACTTTAAGCAAATTAGTGAGATATCCACAAAGGTCCTTCCAGCAGACTGGTGCAATTTAACCAGTCGACAGCGTAATATAGTTTGTAAAACTGGTCACTACCTTCTGAGGGTGCTATGTAAGGTACTGCCCTTTCTTCATGTTCATCTTCGTCCTTTGTTGGTGGCTTCGTTAGTCACCAGTCGCATCGATTACTGTAATGCTCTTTGCCTAGCTCAACCACTTGGAATCATTCATTGACTACAGACATTATAGAATATGGCTGTCCGAGTTGCCACTTCTACCCCCTATTGCTCTCACATTAGCCCTGTACTTCGGGCCCTGCATTGGCTTCCAGTGGTCAGAAGGATTACATTCCAGTCCTTGTGTATAGTCCACCTGGCGTAATATCACGAGGGGGTTGGCTATCTGCAAAACATATTTCTGCATTACACCCTGGAAAATACTTGCCTTGTGGTCATTCCGAAATTTCGGCTATCCTGGGTTGGTAGGTGTGCTTTCTCTGTCCCTGCAGGCAAGTTGTGGAATGAATTTCCTGTAGCTCTTAGACACATTGAGAATCATCTCCAATTCAGACATTCACTTGAAACACTTTTTTGCCTCCTGTTTTTTTAACTATAATAAGGCATCAGTTATATCACACGCGAGAGTTGTCTAGCCTGCTTATGATTCTGCCTTTTGAAAGTGGACTATGATAAAGTATATAAATAAGATTTCAAGTCAGTTCAATCATCACTATGGGTCCACTGGACCATTACTGACGGTTTATTTATGAATAGCACATTTCTACACGGCCGACACAGTACAGTGTGGCACTGCACCTTTCAAACTGGGCAGTTGATATTTGGGGTCGTGGATGCTGAATGTGTAGTTTTTAAAATACATTTCTAAGAAAATATACTTTGCAGGACGGCAATAAATACATGGGAAACAAATAGTAAATGATGTGATCACACTACAGCACAATATGGCCACCGGCTGTTCCATACACCAGTGTTGGGATACACAGGTCACGTCACTATGACAACTCGCATGTGATGTGTTTAATTGCAAGTGTATATAGCAAATGTATCCGCTCTTCACCAGCATTTGGTGGGATAGCGGGCAAACTCAATGCTAATGTGGCCTTTTTTCGTAACGTAAGTAAGTCTCTCCTCAAATCAGTCCCAAGTGAACGCGACTGCATTCATGACTGGGGTGCCACGAGCCAGCATTTTCCCCGCCAGATTTATCTTCCATTCCAATGTTTTGTGGATATTTACCCGGGTGTAACATTATGACACATTTGGAGCTTCATAAGTGGCCAAATAAGCCCAACGTATTTGTGTAACACCCAGTAAGGTTAGTCTGAAACAACTGTGACCACTTTACATTTAAAACTCTCAAAAATCTTTTTCTGTGTCTTACCCACAGATTTGCTTCAGATTAAAGGTCTCAAATCCAAGAAGTTCATGGAATCAATTTCATTGTTAAATATTATTACATGTTCTGATGAAGGCCCTCTAGATCAACCTAGAAGACACCATGGATGAATGTATTCTGATTTGTAGGCCCGAAACACAAATTGTCAACACCTGTAAAATTGGCATCATAGGTTTGAGGGATTTGTGGGATTTTGTTTCCCAGAAGGGGGAATATTGACTTCAGCACTAGTGAGTTAAATGTGTTGTACAGAAGTTAGAGCATGCAATCATTTTTGACCATGCGATAATTGTTCTGGCCATACATACATTTTTGTTCATCATAGAACATCGGCAGGAATGAAACAAGCCAATGTAGATTTCCTATCACGCTGCTCCCAGCCAGGTAGTTAGCAGGGATAGTAGGAGGAAGAGAAGAACTTAAGAGAAAGGGTAGAGGTGTGTGACAAGGCCAGCAATCTGGCCTTCTCAAGAGGGGATATGAACCCCTCTCAGCCGGAGGTGTGAGGCCTATGAGGGAGAAATCCAAAGCCCGTCCTAGCCCTGAGGTGGACTGTGGCAGTTTAGAGGGTCCAGATTCCTGCCCCCCTTCTGACAGTATATCTTAATGATATACGGAAGCCAAGAAAAACCAGAGGAAACAGAAGGGAGCGCCGACATATTACCAGACAAATGCAGTGAGTGGCCACAGAGTGAGAGTGAACCCCATGGTGAAACCGTCACCTGAGAATGCAGCATCCCAAGGCAGAGAGAGAGAGAGGACCGGCCACGGAAACCAATATGTGAGACTGCAGTGCCCCATGGTGGGAGAAACAAAACAGCACAAGGAAGTCGCAACATGTATGTGGGAAACCTGAGGACCTCTCAGTGCCATTATGCTACACCAGCAAGCCCAAGCAACAAAATAGAGGCCCCTCAGACCTCTCTGGGCCCGAAACGGAAGATATATCCACCCTTCCCCGAAGTACTTACCTTAGAGCCAGGTGAGACAGAATAACTGAACATAAACATAAACGCTTGCCCTCCCGGGCCCTCATCTCCATTATCTAGCGAGCCCATGTGGGAAAAGTGGGTGGGCTTAGCCCCCAATTTCTGACTTTGCCCATTACACACACATCCAAGGTGGGGAACTAGGGTTAGATTGGTACAGGGAAAGGGACCCAATATGGGCCAAAGAAAGGCTATATAAGCAGGAAACAGGAAGCAGGAAGTCTGGGTCACCCGGGTAAGTGGTGAAGGTGGATAATGACCAAGAGACCAGGAGGAAGGAGTGGTGGATTGTGTAGGCGATTTGTGGAGCAGGTGAGGTATTCTGTGGTTCTGCAGTGTAAGTGTGCATGTTAGTGTGGTTAGTGTCTAGGAAGGATAGTATAAGTAGTGATTTTGAAGCAGATGCCTATTGGGTGAGGTGTAGGGATGTCAGCAACCAAAAAGGAAACAGTGTTGAACTAAATGTTCTGAGCTTCGTCCAGCTCGCAGCTTCCTTTCAGCCCCCTTCCCCAAGTGTGAAACAGTCCCACAAAATAAAAGTCTCAAAATTATCTTCAGTGGACTTAAAAGTAAATAGTCTGAATCAGGACGCGGGGTTCCTTCCCCAAGATTTCCATAACACAGTTCAAAAAGCAAGGTATCCTTATGAAAGTTACAAAGTTCAAGTTGCAATACCTTTTGTTTGTAGGTTTCTTAAAGTCACATTCAATTTAGAACTCAACCTGCTGTGGCTTGTTTGTTCTTCAAAATTATATTCATTCCATTGTTTAATTTACCATGTGTGGTTTAAATTTGACGTTCTGTTCCTGTTTGACTTAAAAATGTCTTATTTCTGATTAGTAACAAGGTTTTGATTCAGTTCAGTATTCAATATTTATGAGGTTTGCTTATTATTCATTTGCCCTTTATCTGTTGTTCAATAAGCATTTGTTTCCCTTTAATTGGATGGTCGAATGTTCGGAGACCTTCAACAATTGTTCCTAGTGATTGCATCGAATGCAAAACCATCGAATGCAAAACCATTGATAAAAATGCATTTAAAAAAATTAATTCATCGGGGGGGGTCTCCCCAACCCCTGTTTTTTTACCCCTTAAAACCCATTATAGTAAAAAAAAATAAACCTTTGCCTACAAAAAATTCATTTTTTTGATGCTTTTGCATCCAATACTATGTATTCGATGCAATGCCTGGACCTTCGACAATGTGTTTCTTGCTATACGCACCCACTCCGACACAAAGCATCCTAAGCTTTTCAAGGAAGTTTTAGAGACTTTAAAACATGTGCTTATTCAAGACACATGACCATTTCGATACAAAGTATTCAACGTATTGCAAAGTTCACACACAGGCGCACAGGGTTTCCCATTCATTAGAAACTCACACGTTGCTTTCGCAGTTCTTATTGTTGCACGGATCACACAGTCTTCTGGTTTTAGCTTTAAGGCACCAACTCCTGCTCTTCAGACACCCCTCTGTAGGTTCTCTCGCACAGGGGAACAAGCACTTCAAGCAATGAGAAAAGGGGCAGCGTTCCTGCATGGCTCCCCTCCCTGTGCTCAACCAGCTCCAGGGAGTTCCAAGTCCCCTGCCATGCTTCCATGGACCGCCTCTCTCCTTGGTCCACAGTGTCTCTGCGTCTCGCTCCAGCTACTTGCACTGGCCTCCTCGCTGCTCCTGCTGCTGCTCTTGTTGCCTCTGTTGCTGTCTCTTCCTCTGGGCAGATCTCTTTTTATACACCTGCAGCCCCTTGACAGGCTACAGGTGTGAATGTTCAATTAACCCTGCCTGACCACAATTACAAGGACATGCCTGACCTTCACAGATCGTAGCCGGCATCCTCCTCATCCCAGTACCAGAGTGGTAAAAGAGTATAGTCTTCATTGCTCTTAGTTGCTTCTTCTTTGTCCCAGTACTGTCAACTGTCAATTGTGGAGAAATTAGGGGAACTAACTTATAGCACCCTATGAAGGTTGGGGAAGGGTTGGTTTGGTTGTCAATAGGAGGGGATATCATGTCTTCCCAAGTGTACCTAGCTCCCCTTCCCTGAGGACCCTCCACCCAGGTGATCCTCCCCCGCTTCTCTGCCCCCACGGTTGGGATCCAATAGGGATGGACTTTCCCTGGCCACCTGCGCAGAGGATCCAAGTGGTTGAGGAGTGAGAATACCCTTAGGTTTCTCACAAAGGAGGGTGACTGAGCAGGAAGTACTGTGGAGGAAGGAATAGTAGTGTGGAGGAGGGAGTGGTAGTTGTTACGGAGCGTAATAATTGGTTGTACGCTTGCGTGAGCCTCGTTCCGGCTCGCGCATGCGAGTTGAATGAATGAGGAACCCGAAGGCAGCAGTCGCCGCCAGGAACCTGAACCGCACAGGCGTGTCTGTGTCTCTGTTATGCAGGTGCGTGTGTGGATGGGCGGCCTGGGCCAAGCATACTTACCAACAGTAGTGGGGAGGAGGGAATAGTAATCTGGAGTAAGGAGTAGTAGCGTTGAGGAGGGAGTAGTAAGGTAGTAGTAAAAGTAGTAACATCAAAGGGTGGATGCAAGAATGAGTAGGAGAGTGAACATCAAAGTGGCAGAAGATTTGTGGGAGGAACTGGAGAGTAGAAAGGGAGAGGTGAGAGTGAGCATTTTAGATGGGCCTGCATCAAATGGGTATTTGCAAGGCCCAGTCCCCATTCCCTTTAGAACACTAATCGCTGGTTACAGTAAAGAGAGTTAGGAAGTCCCAGAGTTTTGTGAGATAAGGCAACTGGCCATTAGATCCTCCCCAGTAGGGGAAGATAGACTTAGACAGTAGAGGTCAATCTTTTGTATCCACTAACCTGGGGTCAGGGACATATGGGTTAGGGTGGAGTTTCAACAACAGACAAGAGAAAGAGGTACAGCATTAGCCCTCAGAAAATCTGTAATATAATCTGTTGAACCATCTCTGGGATAGGGAATGCTATATAAAACAATGTGTGACAAAACACACTTGATTTTACATCATCAACTGTCTATCTATTGTAAGAAACTCATGGTGGCAACAGTAAAGACAGACATAAGTGATCACAGTTCAAGGGTGTTTATTAAACTGTAAATGCAGGGTGGAATAACACCTAACCTAAAGCTAAATCTAAGATGGGGGCAAGCTTTGACCATCAAATAAAAATAAGCCAGTCTTTGTGGCGTCTTGTCAAAGTAAAAGGACTATACTAAAATAAACCTATTGCGAAAGCTTTACAACTAATTACAGAAAGAGTGTGGGATAGGGTTTTCAATAAAGAAAGAGGTGTTCACAAATAATAAGTCAAGATGTGATTGCCAGGGGTCTTCCTTCCCCATTTTTTGAACATGGGACAAGGTGGCTCTCCTGAGCCAAACACACACTCAAGCTTTCCCAGCACAAGCCGACAGTTCCGTACAGCTATCAGGTTATTTGATGGTTAAGTCTCTTTTCAATAAAAGTCTATTGCTTTCGAGGGCCAGATGTATTCAACAAAACAAACAAACAAAAAGTTCCTTTGCAAATGAACATTGTTTTTGATGACTTTCCACCTCCTGGATCCCCCTCTCTCGGGCTCAGACCCACAGGCTACCCTCAATCAGGCTCAGACCTTTCTTTCGGAATGTCCCTCTGCCAGGCGCAGATCCCAATGCAAAGGGGGACAATCCACCTCCCCTGGTCTTACAATACTTCTTGCATTCACAAATCGTAATGTCTTTTTAAACATTTCTTCAGGCTTTGCCCCTTTTTGTCGGCCTCCCTATGCCGGGTTCATTCTTGCCAATCTTTGCAAAACAGCTCACTGTGGACATCCCTCGGTCGGGTTCACTCCTGTCAAAACACTGTTCATAGGGACTTCAGGTCTTGCCCCTTTTGTTAGCATGCCTTTGCCGTGGTCATCTTGCCAACATTTACTAAACAGTTCACTGTAGACATCCCTCGGTCGGGTTCACTTTTGTCAACATACTTTTATCGGCCTCTCTCCTTCAGGTTCACTCTTGCCAATCTTGTTATTTGTTTCTTTCCCATTCAGTTCTTGTCATGCGGCCCTCACTTCCCTTCACAATAATCTGTCGGCCAAAGACTTTCGACTATGCAGAGGATTTTTCAAGACCCCTTTATGACCACTTTGACTTATATTTTCCTTTTCCCAAGGCCTTCTGGTTCCAGTAGTTTCTACCTTCGGTTAATCACCCATAGTTTCCTGCATGAACACCCATGTGGTGCCGGACTCCCCTGTTGCTGGTTTCCCCCTTTTTCATCAATAGCTTGTTAAGCCTTTCACAATTCAAATTAGCCGTTTGCTACTTTTCTTTCAACACAGGTCAACTCTCCCTTCGACTCACAAGTTCTGATGTACCGCTTGGTTTACTTTCTCTTTGGAGACAAGTTTGGTACCACAGACACAAGTGTCTCTCCCAGGCTTGGTAATCAGCGGAGGAGGGTCTTGTGTATCGTTGATATCTGCTGCAACACATGCTGGCTATTGTTCACAGTCTTATGATTCCTTCTGCAGAGGTTTCACAGGCCTTGGTTGGAAAGGGCAAGGTCGCTTCTCTCCTTGTCACCCATCTCGGAGGATCCAAGCAGTTGAGGAGCAAGAATACCCTTAGGTTTCTCACAAAGGAGGTTGACTGAGAAGGAAATACTGTGGAGGAGGGAGTTTTAGTGTGGAGGAGGGAGTGGTAGTGGGGAGGAGGGAGTAGAAGTCTGGTTTAGGGAGTAGTAGTGTGGAGGAGGGAGTACTAAGGTAGTAGTACGAGGAGTGACATCAAAGGTTGGAGGCACGAATGAGTAGGAGAGTGAACATCAAAGTGGCAGAAGATTTGTGGGAGGAGTGTGTTCCATATAGAACACTAATCGCTGGATAGTGTAGGGAGAGTTATAAAGTCCCAGAGTTTCATGAGATAAGGTGAATGGCCGGTAGGTCCTCCCCATTAGGGGAAGATAGAGTTAGACAGTAGGGGTCAATCTTCTGTATCTACTAACCTGAGGTCAGGGATATATGCGTTAGGGTGGAGGTTCAACAATAGACAAGAGAAAGAGGGACAGGCATAGTGTGAATGGTTGCATGTACACTCTTAGTTGAAATCATGAGCATTAGCCCGAGTTGCATCTTGATATAAATGTGAATGGTAGCATGTCCCAAACCTAGATAGAATTGTGAACAGTGGCATGTCCCACACCTAGATAGAAGGAATTGCAAAGGGTAGCATGTGCCTCATCTAAACGGTACTATGAATGTTAGGGTAGTATGTGCCACACTTGGATAGAAATGTAATGGCCGCATGTGCCTCACTTAGATGGAATTGTGAATGGTTGCATGTCCCACTCTTAGGTGAAATCTTGAGCATTAGCCTGAGTCGCATCTTGATATAAATGTGAATGTTAGCATGTAACACACTTAGTTGAAATCATGTGTCACTGTGTACCCTGCTTTCCTGTTCCCCACACTGTTGCTATATATCCGTATGCTCCCTCCTGTCGCTATGAGCCCAGCCCCCTGTCTCTATGTCCGTGTGTCGCTATGTTTCCTCCTCACGTGCCTGGTCTCGGGTGCTTTAAAGATAGCCATCATATTACATCACTTCGCTAACTCTCTACCATACACCATCATTCAACAAGAACACAGCTATACCCCTGATAATTCAGCCTAGCTGTTCACATATGAATACGACCCCATGAACACCTCAATACCCTAATAAAGCACAACTAGCTGAGCACATTCCGGCCTAGCTGCTCACATAGGCGTTCCTCAGGTCTAACACAGCCAGAACCCAGTCTGGATATCCACCCACCAGAATGCACACATCCAACTGATATCTCCAGAACCACACCTATCGCTAGTAAGCAGCTATCATCCAACAACTACACCAGCTGCACACATATCCGGTGCACCCACGCACCATACAACACTATCTCCCTCCACTGACCTGATCTACGGTCCCCAAGGGCGTTCAATCTACCAGCGCTTTGAGGTCATGCCAATGATATATAAAGCGCTATATAAATGCCAAGTAACATAACATAACTAATGAACAGTGTTTTAAGCATGAATTTGTGTGTTTGCCTGTTATTGGTGCTGCTTGGGTTAATGACACATCAGGTTGAATTTTCTATAAAATATTACTCTTTGACTCAGACCACTCCCCCTGGGTACTCTGAAATACTAAATGGCATTTGTATTTCTTGTCTTCTCTTGTATTACCATAACTATTCATCTGTAAATTCAAATGATCATATGGAATTCACATACGCGTTATTGAATTTCGAGCTAAACAACTTCTTATTGGTTTAAAATGTAATGGGGTGAGGGACTGCAATTAGAGACAAATACACATAATTACAATGTCTCTCTCTCTCTCTATGTCTCTCTCTCTTTCTCTCTCTCTCTCTCTCTCCCTCCCCCATACACGCACATTAAGTTATTATTATAGGTTTTCATTAGGGAGGAAGCATATATGAGGATAAATGTAATTTTGACGCAATCAGGTCTCTGAACTGTCCCTTGGTTAATTGATTCAGTCCACTTTGCTGTATTCTAATAGTCATCAAAATAATAATTACAGCGATGCATCATGATTGTAATTGAGAATACAATTAAATTAATGTTACAATTCAATCATTTACCATTTCAACAATGGCCTCTAAAATGTTTTACTGCTATTTCTGCACGCAAGCATTTTAATCAATGTATTATCTGCATGAAGAATAAATTGTCAACCTACATTAGTGGCAAAGATGTATTAACAATCAAATATTGTTTTTTCTAAATCCCTGTCAGCATGAAAATGAATCTTTGTTTTCTTTATTCAAAAATGTCAAGATAGTCTCCTGTGTCGTTATATCTTCAAAAGCAAATATTGCCATATTTGCATTCATCTCACTATTATCATTCTACACTACGGATGCAGAGCTTCCAATCAAGCCTTATTGCTGGAGATAGTCCTTTCAACCACCTTACATGAATCAGTCTATATTTAGTTGAAAGAAAAGAAAAGTATGCTGAAAATTAACTTTTTCAAGATCATTACCTTTAAATAACATGTTGGAAACTGCCCGTCACTGCCAACGGCACACATACCACATACAGTAACGAGTTCGGTTAATGATATCGACATTTTCCACTTAAGCCATCCCTCACACATCATGTTCTAGTTTGCTGCACCTTTTCCTTCAAACTCATCTTCTCATTGCTCCGGCACCATCTCGCCTGATTATTGATCATTGCGCTAACCACATGAAACCTTGCCTGCCTCCATTTATTCTCACTTGCAGATCCTCCTTTTGCAATTCCCTTCCTCAGACATAAGGCTGGGGTTCACACGGAGCATTATAAGCAAATGGACACGCTCAAATGGCACACAAGCTTAAATAAGATAAATAGCCGCACAGGCTGCCTGAGCTGCTTAAGCTCATTGAATGTACTATCGGAATATAGCAGTGAAAGGCCATCAAAACTAATGGAAAGACTAGGCCTAAACTAAATCTGTGTTGTAAAAAGTCTGGTAAAAAGTCTGAAACAGAGGCAGAATGGACAAGAGTGAAGGAAGAAGGCAGACCCTCTCCCTCTGTAAGCAGACCACTGATAAAAAATACAATGTTAATAGCCCTTGCTAAGGTGGGCCTTGAGGAACATTAAGCACAGGTGTATAGGGATTCATCTAACAGTTGGGGGGATTGGAGTTAGGGATGGTTAAAAAATATCATGACAATACTGGACCTTTTGTCAAACAAATCAAGATTCTTATTAGTCATTGCAACAACTATTGCCACACCCTTTAGGGCCACAAAGCCACACCTACCCAAAGGTCTAAAGAGGAAGGGATACCCTGTCACACTCAAGGTATTGTGAGACTGACATGGTACCAACTGACACACAGACTCAAAAGATACATTTTCCAAATCTTGATTTCTAAATGTTCCTGGGTTGGTGTAATGCCTAACTGGCTCTAACACTAAAGGGATGGTTCCCTTAACTGATGTTTCTAAGGGCTGTAGAAGTCTAGGAGTCCAACATAACATTCTGTCTGAGTCTACACCTATGCTTGCCCTCACACTTTGACAAAAATGTGCTTGGAAGTCTTTCAAAAGCAAAAGAAGGTGATTCAACAAAAAAGGCAAACTATGATTGGTTTCAGGTGGTCTTTTCGCCAGAGGTAGATTGGATAGCTTCAAAAGGATGAGTTCAATCAAAAGGGACTGTTCATAGGACCCTCTCCATAGTCCAAACAATTTCAATGTCTTTAATGCCTCGGGGTTCCCTTCCCCAAGCTTCAGTTCCTTCAGTAAAACACAATAGTCAAGATTCCACGTTGATAGGCCACTTAGGGTTCCCTTTCCCCAGCTCAGGCCTCTTTCAAGTTCCAGCACGAGAACACTTCTTGGGCCTCTCAGGGTTCCCTTACCCAAGCTCAGGCCTCTTTCAAATCCAAACACAAGTTCACTTCTTGGGCCTCTCAGTGTTCCCTTCCCCAAGCTCAGGCCTCTTTCAAATCCAAACACAAATTCTGCTCTTAGTCCTCACAGGGTTCCCTTCACCAAGCTTAGGCTGCTCTTGAACTTAAAAGAAAACACAAGTTCAGTTTGTCAGGATGTACCTTGTTTTTCATATACAGTTCTCTCAAAGGGTTAGCATCAGAGGCTTTTGAAAATGGCAGGTTATTTTCTCCTTCTAAGTGTGACCACTCTGAGCCTTAACCCCTCTCTTTGATTTTCCTGCTCTTGACTTTTTCCTTCTTGTTACCCTCTGTTTTCTTGACTTTCCTTCTTGTGCCCAATGGCCCCTTTCTTTCCTTTGCCTCCAAACTTGTACTATCCTTGCCTCTATGTGCCCACTGGCACCTTCCTTCTTGCTTTCCTGTATACCATTGCACTTTCTTGACCTTTCCCACTTTGTCAGGTCGCTTGCACCCATGGCTCTCCTTTTGGGTTGCTTGCGCCCTCTTTAATATAGTCATTTTCCTCTGTGTCCCTTGCACGCTCTACATTCTGACTTTCTCTCTTTTTCTCACAATCTTGGTACTCTTCTCTCAATCTGCTTTCTTTACTAGTTTCTTTTTCTTTCCCCTTTTCTGCTCCATGCCACTTCATGCATGTTCTTCTGCCAGCTCTGCTTCAGTCAGTCCCATGCTCCCGAGTCTCTTTGTCTCTCTCTCTCTCTCTCTCTCTCTCTCTCTCTCTCTCTCTCTCTCTCTCTCTCTCTCTTCACAAGACTCACCTGGGCAGCAGTGCGGTGACAGGCGTTCCCTCCTGATTGTGCGGGCCTACGGTCAGGGTCTCACCACCTGCCCCTCAGACACCCTTGGGGCAGGCACAGGTCCCAAGGGAACGAGCAATGTTTTACCCGCCAACAGCAGTCTGCAAGATGCTTTGCTCTGGCTCTCTGGAGACACAGCTCCGAAGCCACACTGCAGACCCTCAGAAACACCCAGCCAGTGCCTTGGCACGCCATTCTCCTTTGAGCCATCGATCCTGCTCCTTTCTGCTCTGTGGCTTCTCTGGTCTAGACAACATCCCCAGCTTGCTCATTCAGCTGTGCAGAACCACACCTTTTATAGTTGGTAAAGCAGTAAAGTGAAGGCAGTTGTGTGTGATAATTAGGCAATGCCTGACTCTGCCTGACTTTATCAATGGGACAATTTAAGTTCTTTCTATGGCTGGTTTCCCTTACATTTCCCCATGCTATTCCTATGGGCAATCTTCACTACTCCTAGATGCCTCTTCCTCGTCCCAGTGTTTGTAGGAAATGGGGAAGGGGTGATGGTATGGGTTTGAAAATATCCCATAAAAGCTGAGGGAAGGGGTTTTGAGGTGGAATGCGAAAGTGGGGATACCATGTCTTGCCCTTGGATGTTCTTCTCCCAATCCCCCGTGACCCTCCCTTCAGGTGATCCTCCCTCGCTTGTCCACCCCCAGGGTTGGGATCCAAAAGCAAGGCCCCTTCCCTGGCCACCTGAATAGAGGAACCCACGGGAGTAGGTGGGAGAAAACCATCAGGTTTCTCACAGTATTCAAAGTTTGTAGTAATGTAATGGTGCAACCATGTGAAGACACATACTTGCCACGACAGAAAACAAGGAATGTCATGTTGAAAAATTACAGAGAACCACGATGCACTATAGTATGGCCAAAGGCTTTCAAATGTGTATCCAAACAAATATCCAGAGAAGTATTGATGACAACCAGATTTTTAATGTAGAGTATATATACAGTTCCATAAAATCAGTTTGTTGCATAGGAGAGGGCTAAACTATTCAAGAACATGCTCAACGTTTTCATGCATTACCATCATCAGGGGCATATACTTTTTTTTAACACAAACACAAACAAAAAAGGGAAGGAGTGCTGGAGTGCTAGCCGAAGCAAAGTATGAATACTCTCACTGAAGGAGCAGAATAGTAAAGTTCAACTTACTTTAAAAGAGCAAAATCCCACACATACTGAATGAAGCTGGCTAGAGCCTCAGCAGCAGGACCATAATCAAGAATGGTTTGAGTTCAGATGGGGATTGTAACATGTACTACTTTCTAAACAGAAAAAAACAAACGCAAAAGGAGGATCAGCACTAGCTGAAGTGTCAAATATTCTCATTCAGGGACCAGTGTAATGAAGTCCAACTTACTTCAAAGGAGCAACATTCCAATAATAGTGAGATCGATCAGGATAGAACCTCCAGCAGCTGCAATGGTATAAATGGTGTCAGTGTAGAAGAAGGATGAAACATATGCTACCTGAGGGTCATGTGACAGCAAACACTGAAAACAGATTACAAAGATATGATAATAGAAACAAACTATAAAGGAAACAAAGAAAATACAAGAAAGACTTATGCTAATAGATAGTCATGTGACAGTAAAGTAAGTTTGATACACGATTTGCCTTATTTACAGATGTTGAGATTGCCAAGACTGATTTGAGAAGATCATGACTTGATTACTGGTCAAAAAGTTATGAAGTCTACATTTATATTCAAGGGATATCCACATGATTTGCTTGTCAAATCTGTAAGGTTAGTGTCTCCCAAACCATGTGCTACTTTACATACACCAGCTCAAACTGAATCACCACCCTGTCTTAATATCATTGCAAGATTTGCATTTGAAAGATTGTGTTGAATAGGAAACTCTTCCCAGAAAAACCCATGTTTAATTATTTCAGAAGCAGAAATCTAGAGGACTAGTTAGTTCATGTCGATTGTTCTTGGGACTCCAAAAGGGAGTACTTTTCCTTGCCTTAACTGTCAGAACTGTAATACGGTGATGACAGGAGACACAGTAACTCCTCCACAAACAAGGTGCACAGATCAAACTTAAATAATAATCAACCTTCATGTTAAGTCACATCATCTACTCTATAAAATTCCCTGCAGACTTTTATATATTGGCAAGACCAACTGAGAACCATGCATTAGTTGGAAACTGATCTGTCAAACTGCAGTGATGATCTCTGCATCAGGCCTAATGCCCCACGGATAGAATATGAAGATGATTAGGTCACACAGGACATGATTAGCACGAGTGACTGCAAATACTGAAGCTTTTAAAATGGGTGAAATCATTGAGGAAATAGATCTGTGAAAAATTACTGATTATTCCCCAACAGCCAATGGGACATATTTATTGACTGATAACTTGCAAAATAAATGTAAAGGTTGGAGGTATTGTTAAAGAAGCTCAATAATAATTCTGAGGGGAAAGAATTCAGGAACAGGTCCTTCTCGAGAAAATCTTTGATCTTCTGAAGATATCATGGCATATTACAGCTGTTATTCACTATGTGGCGAACTATAATTTAACACCCCATGGTAGACAATTTCACCCCATAATTCTGGGACAGGAGAGAAGCTGTATTTGGAATCAATATTTCATTTTATTAAAGTAATATCAATTCAATTTTGATCCACTAACTTTATGCTGGGGTAGTCACCGTAATATAGTGTATACAATGAATTTATAGACATAGGCAGTATGTCCAAACAAGAAAATCCACCTACCTATGAAATTCTCACTGAGGTCTCGTGCACACATGCAGTCATTCCAATAATCAACTCAGCATATTTCTGAACATTCATAAACATCTCATTCTATATAGCACAATGCTATGCACATTTCCCTACTGGCTGCTTGCCAGCCAGTATAGGTGATTCCTTTGCTACATCTGCACAGTATCAATCACTTGCATGTATTTACTGCAATATCAAGAACAATCATTTGCACGAAAGAAATGTTACACAGAAAAATATATTTGCTTGATATTTCACATTAGTAATGTGTTCCCATATGCAATGCGTTGTGATTGGTTTCTAGCATATGTGCGCACATGAAATACTAGGTGTAGTGGGTTTCATCACAATCTATAGGCTTGTGTTTAGGGAAGCTGTGAGACAATTAGCCTCTCACCCCTTTTCTCATAGATGAGTTGGGTGTATCACATGGGGGCCCTCTCACTTCAAGTCAATGGGGTTTATTACAAGTATGCCTGTCCAGAAACAATAGTCTGCCTGCCGGAGCCTCTGTGCATGACAGGTCTGACCCTGCTGGGCACAGCGACCAGGGTAGTCAGACCATCACAGAAGCACCAGCACCCTTCCGTGGTACCCACTCCCACAGAGTGCTATGGGGAACAATATTTTACCGGCGCCTGACTTTCCGGGCTGCCGAGTTTGTAATCCGCCGGTGGCACTGGGAAATCAGGTGCCAGTAAAGATGTACGGGTCCGGCAGCAACCCGTCGGTAGCACCGGCATGGTTACCACCAGACCCGTAATGAGCCTGAATGACATTGGGGACATTTTACTGTTCATTTGAAATTGCATCATTCTATATGGAAATGAAAATGCAAAGCTCCATTTCATGCTAATCTGCCTTTTTAAATGACTAGGCTTTCACAGGTTACACATTACCAATCAATCATGGAAATGTGGAGGTTTTACACACTTTCACAAATCCATTGTCAGAATACACCTATGACAATTGCTGGATTCAGTTTATTTATCTGTGATTTACAAAGGCCTGCACTCTCAACATTGAGAAATTATATCTATTTTCCACTGTGCACAGAAAGGCAGAAAATGCTATTTGTTCTCATTTACATGTTATCTCACTGGGATTTGAATACAGGCTAAGCAGGATACATTTCATTTTTAAAAAACGACAACATCCTGTCATAGTTCTGTTGGCTTGTTTGAACAGGCTGACACTCCAAGAGAATACAGCCTTAATTTCTTAGGCATATCATACTTTTGAACATATCGTAGGTATGTTCTGCACAATCTTTGACTCAAAATCACATCTCCTTGTAGGAAAAATATATGTTGATGAAATGGGGATTTCAAGACTCTGATGACCCTCATGATTTCAGGGAGATGTGGCATGAATTTGTCGGATTAAATAATATTTAGATATTAATATTTATATTTTTATCCATTTTAATACATCTACAGATATTATGTTTTGAATCATTTTGTAGAGGGAATGTCACAGTTTCAGAACATCTTTTCCTTTGGCTTAAGGCCAAGCTCATCTCCTAGTACTCCTCCATCAGAAATATATAAACCTGATGTTAGGGAGAATTCTCCAGAATGGCTAATTTCCCTTAACTACTGAGTCCCTCAGCAGCTTTGCTGGATTTCTAGGATTTATTTTTTTCACCTGGTTAGAGTGCTAGCCTTTTTTCCCACTCTTACATGTGTTTTGCTGTGTGTTTTACCTTTTTGTGTTTATAGACTGTGGAGCCTCACCTACTCCATAGGCATAATGTTTTACTCTGTGTCACACAGCACCTTTAGTGCAGTGACACAGGGTTGTCTTTTTCAGACTTCCCACTTTAAAGTCCATTTTCTGGGACTGATTACTGTCTCCCAGAACATGTAAAGTTGCCATTGACTTTATTAGTCTTTTTAAATTCACAGACCCAGTACAAACTATCTTCCTTAGAGTACTGGAAATGGTTAATAGTTATCCCTTTTTGTCTGTTTCTCATGGAACATTATTTCGTTCCCCTTTCTTTAAGATTTGGCTGGTGGCAGTGGTATCTACCATTTTTTTCCTACCGTGGTCTATGAAAATAGCCTTGGTACTATTTTAGGCTAAGTTAGTAGCCTCAAACTTTAATCCGCTGGACCCCATTTACTTTTATTTGGTTCTGGCTGGGTTTATTCACCATTTCTTTTTGTAAAGGAGTTTCTCGTGTTTTACTCTGCGTGCCAAACCAGGTTTGGTTCCTTTGTTCGCCGTCCTTTGGCGGGCTTCAGCTCAGAAGCCCTCCTTAGGCGCCTGAGAGTCTGGGTGGGCTGGATGTGAGGGAGGGGTTTTAGGCCCCCTGCACAGGGTCTCCTTGGAGACCCAAGTCACACTCCTGTTTGATTGGCTAGGTGACTGTCCCATCAGGACAGCCATCCTGCTCTGTGATTGACAGCCAGGATGTGTGAATGGGAGGAAAACTGCATAAAAAGCAGGTCTCTGGGACTTGGAAGGCGGAGTCGCCACTGGATCGAGAGAACCGAAGAGAAGCTGAAGGAAGAGGGCTGCTGCAACTACTGAACCTCCCGTTGAAGCCCTGCCGCGTGTCCGAATCTCCTACACTTCGACGACAGAGAAGATCTGCAAGGAATCTTCTTCCCTTAAGCTGGTGGGACCAACCAGTTTGCCAAACACCAAGCAAGGCCTCCCTCCCCTGGTCGAATCTGCTGTGCATCGCTGCAGTGAACCAGATAGCCAGGAGGACCGGACCCTGTTTGGGTTTTAAGGAGCGCACCTTTTATTCATTGCTTTGCTTGGCTGCTAGTTTCTTCCCTGGGTAGTGCAGGACCCTCCAGTCTTTCTTCTTTGTGTCAATCCGACAGCCACTTCAGGAACTGTGAGCCTGCAGGATCTGCCTGGAACTTCTGCCTCAACTACAGCATTCTTCTTCTATTAAGGTACTGTTCAAACCCGGTCGTTCGTTCTGTCCGACCGCAGTGAAAGTGTTTTAAATCTTTCACCAATCCAAGGGCTTGTCCTTCACTACTCTTTTAAGTAACTTTTCTTCCGACCAACTTCATTTTGAACTCTTGGCAAAGACTTAACCGCAAACTATTCTGAACTGTGTGATCCTCTGCAAAGACTCTGAACCATTAACATTGATCCAGGTCTATTGATTTGAATCCTCATTGTAGCTTGCACTGCCTACTTACTTGTTGGTGCTGCTTGATTGTGAATAACCTTGTTTTTCCCTCCCTTTTTACATTGCTGGAGTGCCATTTTGCTCACACTTCATTTTGAGCTTAACTTGTCCAAATTCATTTGGTCTGGTGTAGTGTATTAAGATTGTGATTTTGTGCTGATTTACTTAGTGATCTGTTTAACAAATGATGGTGTAAATAAATGTGTATTCTTTTACTCAAAAACCTTGAGTCAGTGTTTGTTTGTACCATAGTAATTACTGTCCTTTGTGTAACTTCTGATACTGCTCACTTTACTCTTGGGATAAGTCTGGCTGCTCAGCCATCGCTACCACTTTACTGTGTAGTACAAGCTTGTGCCAAAGGTGATTTTGTACTGTCACTTGCAGTCTTAATTGTGTGTGGTGTTCCCAAAGGGTACTGCAAATGATTCTGCCTAACACCTGAAATGAGCTTGTTGCAGGTTCCTTGGATGAATCGGCAAAACTAGCATTAGCAAAGCTACATTAGAACACCAATCTGGCCATACAGTTTTAAACAGTAATGTATTGCCTTTTTAAAGTTTCACATACAACAAGAATATTTAATACATTTTCAATAGGCTTCTATTTGCATTTATAGGTGCATCACTTCATATTTAACATTATTTACATGCTCTGAATGAAATGCACTGCAAGTGAGTTTGCCTTGTATAACATGATTCTTCATTTGAAAACGCATGGCATTTTGGTTTATGAAATTATAAATGGAAACAATAAGCTCACATTAAAACTTAACAATGTTTACGAGGTAATGTAAGAACTGGCTCGTGTTCATTGGCTGTCTTGCACTCCATGTGCCACTATTTGAAGGGAATGGTGCTATTTTCTATTATATGCTGTGCTGTTTTACATTTCACAGACTCTATACCTTATTCCAAGTTTGACAGTATGGAAAAAAAAACAGCAGTAATTCCATTAACACCACTTATTTTGTCAGTAACGGAATTACTGGCATTTTTCCCATGCTGTCATTTTTGGCATATTTACCACTGGTGGAATTACTGCATGGTAAATGTTCTAAGTTTTGTAGGAAAAATGGCAGATTCACCTCTAGCTTATTGCTGGAGGTAAACCTGCCACTTTGCCTCCAGGAATCAATGTATTACACCGCACTACGACCACTTGTAATGTCATGGTGAACCCCTGGGACCAAGTGGCGGTAATGGTATCTGATTTTGGTGGTAATTTCACAGATTCTACAGATTTCCCACCAAATTACTGCCAAACTCTGAATGAGGCCCCATAGAGCTTTGTACTGTACATTCTTGCAATGCAGTAAGTTTCTGTTTTTTAGATGAAAGTGGAACATTTTATGTCTTGCTGTAAGTTTATACTGCAGCAGAACCCAGTCCTTGGGCTCTCTCATATCTTTGCATATGCAGTTCCAATATTGATTCATGTTCGGGGATAAAATCGGCGCCATTTGTCTCGTGTTGGCTCATCGAGTGAGACATTAACTAGCTGCATTTTACAGGTGCACCTTTTCCTGGTATTTGAAGACACACTGAAATGATATATGCTACAAATGATAAACAGGGAGCAAAGAAATCTATAAAGAAGAGGCTGACACAATAAACAAAGTGTTCTGCCAGAATCAATGGAAAAAGTAAATTCAGATCTAACTATTTCTAAAGCACTTCCTGCTGCATTCAAATTGACAGTCACTCGAGGGCCTTCACAGCTTCCTCGTGTCAGATATCACCGTCCCGCACTGACGGTGATATCTGTGAACTGTGAATCGGTAAAATCCGAACCTCCGATGAAGAATGTGCCATCCCAAAAAATAATCAGTCCAACTGATGGAAAATGAACTTGCCATGTACATTGAAATGCCATTTTCATGGAAATAGGAACTTCTACAAAGGAGACATATCTAAAATTCTCTCTGACATCCTGGTATTAATGTTATTTCTGACTGTACTGTGAGAGGTGAAGTGTGAGTCTCCTTTGCAGATCGAAATTAGTGTAATATAGTATGGGGGTAAGCATAATGTAATGTCTGCAGCATGGATGGAAATCTATCATATTTTTTCAGTTTCATTATGACTCTAGTACGCGCAAAGTGGCATATAGATTAAAGTATGGTAACTTACCCTCCGTACATTTACTTTTTTTTTAACAATCATGCATGTTTAATACGCAATAACCAAATTATGGATTTTAACCAAGACACATAGACAAGCTGTTCAAAGGAGGAAGTGTATGGCTGCATCCAGAATTTACCACCTTTTAGATATTTACTTAAAAGCTATAGTGACCTCAGCATAATCTCCTGAAACACTGCAGAGTTGGAAAACAGGTTAAGTAATTATGATGATTTATTCTATAGCAAAGGGTTTGACATCCTTATGTTCCAGGATACATTCTCTCTCTCTCTGTCTCTGTCTCTCTCTCTCGTTCTCTCTCTCTATCTCTCTCTACTTCTCTCTCCGCTCCAGTTAAAGTGGTTTTGAAGGTTCTTACACAACCAAAAGATCAAATATGGGGTGCAAATAGCTGGGGAGTGAAAACTTACTTTTCAGTTGTTTTAACCTGTAATGACTTGCATGTGGGCCTGGTCACAGACACCCTAATGACTGTAGGTCTGGACAATAGCAATGAGCCCAAATGTTATTTTAATTTGATATTGCCTCTCATGGCTCTGGAATGTGCCCCTTGCTGATTAACCTAATAGATGAGTATACATTTTAATGGTGGTGACTTTAAACAACAACATTGACGCTCAAGGAAGTATTAGCTTATGATCTTGCTCAACCAGCTATGCAGAATCAAACTATCAATTAAGTTGGTGAGATGTTTCTGTCTCATATGCTGGAATTGAGCTTTTGCTCTGTGAATGGCAGACTTCCATCTGATAAACTGCAAAATCCCAGCTTTTTTCCTCTGCCTGCAAAAATACCCCTGTGAGCCTCTGTAGCAGCTCAGAGAAGAGTATATAAGAATGCTGTCCTAATGCAGAAGTAGCATGCAAAAGAGCAGCCAGAAATATCCTTAGCAGTGATTTGTATAAGGGACTGTAGTCAGTTTCTGAAGCTAGATATGATATGCCACTCTCAGTTCCCCCATCCGAAGGAAATAACACAAGTAATTACTCCTATCTGGAGGATTAAACATTTTACTTGTTTTAACAGCCCAGACATTGTGGCTGCCAATGACCCTGAGCCCTTGAGTTTGGAATTGGCAGCAAAGAATTCACAAAGGATTGACTCCTTCTGATCTGCCCATTTTTACTCTTACAGAGGTCCAAGAAGCCTTATCTAGTTAGGCCCACCATAAAGCCCCTAGACCACATCAAGTACTGATGGACCTATTTAACTTTGAGGCTGGTTTTTGGATCCTGATTATTACTATGCCGTTAAATGCAATTGCATCACTGAGCTGTTTTCTGCAGACTTGGAAAAAGGCAAAAAATGTGTCAATATTCATGAAGAGAGATAGGTCTGAACCAAAATGCTATTGACCAATCCTGTTTCTGGATTTGTCTGCCAAATGGTTCAGTATAGTCATCTATACCAGGCTAATGGATAGGATAAACAACTGTGATGTTCTGAAGGATAGTTTGGATTCTTTCAGGAGTGCCTGGGGACGAAGGGTCAGGTCCTAAATCTCAAGATAATCTTGGACAGATTAGTCTGAAGTGTGTTTGGTGTTCATAGACCTAAATGTCACTTTCGGTAGTGTGAACAGGAATAAAGTTTGGGCCAGGCTGTCGACTGCTCTTGATTTTATACGGGATGCGCAAGGCTTGAGCATTAGGTTTTTGTTATAACTAAGACAGCTATCAGACTTTTAGTATTCCATGTTTTTAATTTATATGTTCATTATTTAACCTCTTAGCAAGAAAGAAATACATTTGCAGATAATTTGAATGGATAGCACACCAAAAGACCCAGGCGACCAAGGTAACTCAAGTAAATTATGCTATCTTAAGATATGATAGGCAATTTAGTGACTTTCCAGCTCAGCCGTTTATGTGAATATATAAAGCAAAATAAGTCCCAATAGTGCTTACAGATCAGGGCTATGGGAAACACTGATTTAGCTCCCTTACAGGTCAAAGGGAATGAATTGTTGCAGGCCACATTTGCTCTACCTCAGTGTGCACCAGCATACCCCATCCATTTGGAGCATAGATTAAAATATATCTCCATTCATTCAATCTTCTTTATTTCAGAACAAAAGTCCCATCAATGTGCAATACAAAAACAGTGGAACACTTTATATTTTATTTCTTAAATATTTTTTAAAACTGTAACCTACAAAAATAAGCATACTTTTAAAAATAAAAATCAATAATATAAATTCAATGTTCTTAAAGTACATATGATTTGTTATGAGTCCATACACGAATAACACCCTTGGTTTATAGATTTTATTTTTTATTTTATTTTATTACATTTATTATACGGCCAGACCCGGAGGTATCACGGCGTAGTTACAGACAGTGGATAAATACAATCTTTATAAAATAACAGTAGAAAACAATTAAAATACAGGTGATTTAACATGCAATGCATATACAAGTGGAGGGTGGAGGTCTGGTTAGGTCGGGTTCATGATCTGGGCTCAGTTAGTATTGGTTGAATAACCAAGTTTTCAAAGATTTTTTGAATTGTGGGTATGATGTTTCATTCATGATGTTAGTGGGTAAAGAGTTCCAGTGTCTGGGGGCCAGGACCTTGAAACTGCTACCTCCCGCTTTCTTTCTTTTATATCTTGGGATTTCGAGGTAGGTTGGAGCTGAGAAGTCTGGTCTGAGATTTCTTCATGACTGTGTTGTTGAGGTATTTGGGAGCTTTATTGGCCATACATTTGTGCGTGATGCTAAGGGTTTTGAATAGCATACCAGCTTGGATGGGGAGCCAGCGGTTGTCTTTCCTGATATTGGAGATATGTTCAGATTTTTTTATGCCTAAGGTAGCTCTGAGGGCTTTGTTCTGCATAAGTTGAAGTTTAGCTACATTGGTTTTGGAGGCGCCAAGGAAGAGGATGTTACAATAGTCGAGCTTGGAGAGTATAAGCGCTCTCGCTAGTGTAACGCAGTTTTGAGGTGAGAGGAATTTGAGACTAAGGGCGATGAGTTTGGAGGTGTAGCGATGGAGGAGGCTAGGGTGTTTACTTGTTTTGACATAGTTAAGGTGGCATCTAGATAGACACCATTGTCTTTACTTATGTGAATACTGGGATCGTGGTGCCATCAATGATGAATGATTTGTAGATGGCCTGAAGAGCGTCCATTTTGGAGGATGAGCCTAGTATGAGTAGCTCTGTTTTGTCATCATTGAGGCAAAGGCTGTTGTTAGCCATCCAATTTTGTATGAGTGAGTACATTTGGTTGACGAGCAGTGAGTCTTGCTCGTAGTTACCTGTTAGTGGGATGAGGATCTGGGTGTCATCTGCAAAGTTAGTGTAGATGACACCCATAGCATCCAGGGCTGCAAAAAGGAGCTTGGTATAGGCATTACACAGTATGGGGGATAGGCAGGAACCTTGCGGGACACCGGTGGGAACTGTTAGAGGGTCGGCTGATTCTCTGCCGATGGATACTCTAGATGTCCTGTTTGCTAAAAAAGGATTTGATCCAGTCAGTGGCATTCTTAGATAGGTTGAAATTATTGGCTACTGTGACACAGAGTTTGTCATGGTCGACCAAGGCGAATGCTGCTGAGAGATCCAGTAGCATTAGTAAACAGAGTTTGCCTGCTTCTCTGGAGGCATCCATTTGGATCTTCAGATCAAGAAGGGCTGTCTCGGTGCTATGGTTAGGATGGAAACCTGACTGTTGGTCCCCTAGTATTTGGTGATGTTCTAAGTGGTTTTGTATTTGGGAGTAGGCTATTTTATCAATTATTTTCAGGAGGAATGGGACCGTTGTAATGGGTCGGTAGTTGGTGGGGCTAGCTGGATCCAGGGTCGTTTTTTTAGGAGGGGTTCACCCAGGCTTTTTTTACTGCTGTTGGGGACTGTGTTGGTGAGGAAAGAGGCATTAACAAATTCGGTGATGATAGGCGTTAGGGTGGGGGCGCAGAGGGAATTGGTCTTCTTTGCAATTAGAGGCTTTGAGTTTAGCTATGGTGTCTAGCACTTCTTTGTCAGAGACTGGTGTGAATTGAAATGGAGTGCCAAGAATGGTGTTAGTTGGGTTCACTGCTATGAAAGGTAGAATTTTCTCTGCTAGGAGTGTTTTTTTGCTATCAATTTTATTTTGTAGAAGTAGGATTTTGGATGCTAGGGCATCTTGTAAAGTGGTGCACCAGTCTTTGCTGGAATTAGTGGGTGCTATAACTTGACACAGATTTTCAAGCACTCTAAGGATGGAGAACAGTTCTTTGCTGTCTGAGGAGGCATTAGTGATGCAAAAGTTAAAGGCATTAGCTTTTTGCGTTATTATCGCTGATTTGTATTTTTTGTTGGCTTCATCAAAGGCTTTGGCTGTTTCAGGGGTGTTGTTTTTACTATAGAGGTGCTCGAGCGATATTTTAGTGCGTCTCGGGGACACTAGCTCCTCATTAAACCAGAAGCAAGATCTTTTATCTGGCCTTCGAGTTTTGGTGGTGATGGGAGCAAGTAGGTCAATGGTATGGGTAATGCTTTGTTGGTAACGTTCTGCTAGGTAAGCAGAGTTGTTAGCACCTTTAGTCGCGTTAGCTAGTGATGCACTCAGAATGGGTGAGATGTTGTCTACTGAGAGTTTTTTAATATTCCTGTATTCAAAGGTGTCAGGTTTTGTGGGGATGGTTTGGTCTGTGACGGTATTGTTGAGTATGAAGTTGATGATGAAGTGGTCTGTTCACTTAACATAGTCAATGGAGGCTTGTGAATTGAGCGTGAGGAATGACAAATTCTCCATGTCTTCCTTCCTTCATATTAAAACACACATAACATAGGACCCTGGGGTGAAATGCACTCAATAAATCAATAAAACAAACAAACAAACTATAAGGCCCATGTCTGGGACAGCGCATTCAGATAATAGGAACAAAAGGGCTGGGTGACATTGTGTTAAGCTATACAATTTCAGTACATATATTAGGGTGGACCCCGTAATTTTATCATAATGAGTTCAAAAAAAGGTGCGTTATCATTTTGAGTTCCACCCCAAAGAAATAACACAATCCATTGTTCTCTGATTTTTTATGCCATCTAAGAGTGACCGTATTTTATTCACCACCATCATCATACCCTATTTCGGCCTGTAAAGACCACAAGAGTCAATGTAATACTATACAAGACAAACCACAAACAATGAGAAGTATATAAAATTAGAATGATCTACAATTGATCAGAATGGAAATGGGTAAAACATATGCAGCAAAAATACAAAAATGAATAAAAATCATCATACTAATTCCCAAAGCAAAAAGCATTTAAAAGAAAAACCGCCCTTTGAGCACAAAAACACTAATAAACATGATATGAATATCGATGAACAATGCATGCAATGCAATGCTCATCGAAACACCCTCAGCTATGCTACCATCAAACAAATGGACAAAAGTAACTGAAGTGCCATACTCCTTGACCTTTCCTCCATGCCTGTACCACATAGTGACCAATATAATTCTAAACAATGAAAACAGATACAAGTGATCAGTCTCTGATGTTGGTCAAATGGTGTCAAATTAAGGTATAGTTTTGGGCCACCATTGTTTAATATTAAGATTAAAGTCAGATTTGTTTCATTCTGTATCTGATCTTGAGTTGTTTAACTATTTTATATATACAATATTAATCCCTAAACATGAGGCTTTGTTCATTCTAGCGATATTCTCAATAGACCTCATTAGCATGACTTTCTTTCATTCTTTAGTTACATGATCTAGGCAAAGTATTGTTGCGCCATTACTTCGTTTAACATTAGTGCAGCAAATCTGGTGTAAAAGAGGGGTCCTGCATTTACTCATATACATAATTACATATTGCAAAGCAAATTGGATGAGTTGATTGAAGTCTCCACAGTGGTTCATGCTGGCAACAGTATCCAGCTGATCCCACTACATTGTTTTTGCTTGGTTTGGAGTTTGATTCTTCTACCTGCAAAACATAAAAAGGGCCAGTGCACGCAGCAGTGCACATGTTGCGAAGGAAGTTGGACAAGTTGATTGCAGTCTCTGTAGTCCCCGCGGGCCACACGGGTCAGCGCTACTCTAGCTTACTTACTAGTTAGACTGAGACTGCTTGCTTGAAGTAGAATGCTAATTACAGGAAACATAAAGGGGAAGAAAAAGCCCCCGAAACCTCCCTTGCCCCACTCCTTTTCATTAAGGAGCAGGGTAGGCAGACCTATTGCCACACTGAGATTGAGAAAAACTTTGATACAGGGTCCCGTTAAAACAACTAAAGTGCCCCCTACTGTGGCCTTTAGTTCTTCACCAAGCAAGCAGGTGGCAACTTGTTCCAAACTTGAAGCCCCACAAAGTAAAAAACTAAAGAGCACAACAATGACTGGCTTTTTCAAGGTGATCCCGAAACCCATCAAAAGTAACATTGCACCATGCGTAAATGAAATAACTGTAACAACTTCTGCTTCAATTTCTATTGGTATAGACAACAACAATTCACTCCTAAATCATTTTTTAAATCTACGGCGTGACACACTCATTATACCACTGTTGCCTGACACTTTTGAAGCAAATGCGATTATGAGCACAAACTTGTCAGCCTTGCCTGACTTGCAGAGATGAGTTTCCTGATCATTGAAGTACACAGATTATGGTGATTACTATTAATGGAATATGAAGGACACAGCCCCATTTTACACAACAAGGAACATCCATCAGGACAAGCATAGATGCCATTGCGGCCACAGGATTTTAGACTTGAAGACATTGTGCAATCTAACGAGGAGCAACTTGTGAATTGTCAGAAAGAAAAGCCAATGGACACAGAAAAATCCATGCCACAAAAAACCAATTCAAGATGAATGGTAGGAAGATGCACCGAAATAGGACCAAGCAAATAATATGGCGGGAAACACTGTTGTACAAACAAAGAGAAAAAACAATGTTTGGCGACATCAAATCAGGTGGATATTGTCTGCATAGAAAAGGATGACTGCTATATCCTAACACAACAAAATTAGCCAATCCTGACAAACCAACTGCTTACAGTAGGACAGCCTGCACGTACCCTGGACAATTGGCTACAATTTCAGGGTGCGGGTATAGGTCGACCAACTGAATCTAAGTAATTACAAGCTCCTGTTGGTACAAGCAACATTGGAGATCGGCACACACCAAAAACAGCTTCTCTTGAACCTATACCCCTGAGTATACATGTGAACGGGGTACACACACAAGCCAGATACAATGCTTTCAATTAACCTAACACGGGAACATACCACTTGGATCCACGGATATACTCTAATTGTCTTTTTTTATAAACTATTTTATTCAATTTATCATTTTACAAACATATAGAGCTTGGAGGATAGCTCAGCAGCAACATGCTAACCTTGGAAGCAAGACGACATGGAGCAACACAGGTTCGATCCCCGGGTCCGCGCTTAGAAACCTCTGGGTATTAAGTGCGTTATAGTTAACCTATCATATCATATCATATAGAAGAATACATGCTAGTGCAAAACAACCTTTCTATAAGGCTTACAATACAGTTGAACAAACAATAATTCTTCCCTTCACCCCCTTTAACTAGTATCATAAGCCCAGCAGTTAAATGAGAGAGAAGAGAGAAAGAAAAAAAAACAGGAAATCCCCAACCACCCCCACCTCCTACCTCACCCTCAAAAGGAAACCACCGAATGCATTGTCAACTATACATTTCATGCTTTGAATAATAGTGTAATTTCATTTAATTTGATAAATTAAAAAAATACTTATCTTAACATTCATCATGTCTTCTCTTTCTTTATTAATCTAGTTTCAATCTCATGAAATCACCCCATATCGTATCAAACATCTTCTCCTTCTTCAGCAACGACAATACAACTCTTTCAATGTTAAATAATGAGTACATTTCCTCCATCCATAATTCTGTTCTTGGGAATACAGCGATTTCCAATTACGCAAGATTATCCTTTTTGCAACCAATGAACCTTTTGAACCCATAGACTTGGGCATTTTAAGACGAGGTAGCAATACTTAGAGATGGATGGGGATGCAGAATTTACTCAAACATCAATAACCAACACCGACTCAGGAAGTTGGCAAAACCTATGTTTTATTTGCAATTGTCTAAAACAAGGAGGTTACAACGGACATCATCCGACGTTCGCTCAAGCTCTCAGTGCATTACATAAAAAAAACAACTTTTATCATCAAAATTCATCATCATTGACATCACACTACGTGGCAAACTAGATGTGATAGGCTTTCAGGGAACATCTAAGTATACATTTCATACTAACGTGGTATTGATTCGGTCTCTAACATAAGGTGGACAACTAAGCCTTCCTCTAGTATAAGTCATCTTCATAAAACACACAACGATTCATTGGTTACACAAACTATAGGGCTCTCTTGATACATGGCCCTCTAAAATTGGTCGGCACGTTTGTACCCTTCTGGAATATTCCACATGCTAGCAGCACGCAGGCTACCACTCCAGTTGAAGGGAGGATCAGCGTGGTCATGCCTCCCCATCCAATTAGCCCAACATCTATCCTCACTCTTGCCGTTTGCCATTCAAGTAAGGCTTTGAACTTGGCCTTACAGAGGCTCTCTGTGACTGAACATTAAAGGGAGTATGGCATGGGTTTATCTTCTGGTTTTGGTGTAGCTTGACCCAATGTCTATTTTCATCAGACCATGTGACTGGAGACCACATTTTTTCGAGCTCTTCGCTGCATATAATACTTTTAAGTGCTGAACTTTTGGCACCTTCAGTGTTTTTCCATTTCCCCTCAAACAGAAGTTTGTTTCTTTCTCGCGTTCTTTGTAACTATTTGATGGACAATCAGGCTCACAGTGGCCTCGATTCTTGGTGCTGGGCCAGTCAAGCCTTTCTTGAATGTCTCCTTCACCATTAGCTGTTTTCCAACTGTGCCACACTAAAAACCCCTTCCAATCACATGGTTTCCTGCCTTGCTAAAGTGCATTGTTGAACATCCAGGTTCTATACATTCCTATGTATATACATTGGTGCATCGCTGCAAACTATTCACTACGTAGCCAACCTTAAGATCACTTTGTCTACTTGCGTTACTGCATCTGTACAAGTGTAAAATGACTTTGCATTTTCTTCAGCATTTCTTTGCATGAGCATCTTCAACTGAAGCCCAAAATGTTGCTCATCTTCGACACCTCCTCTTCAGATCTTATAGAATGTTTTTTCTTTCATCTTACTTATCTTCTGAAGGTGTGTCAGTTCTGCTTTCCAATGCATCACCGGTCTTCTTTCTCCCTTGTTTTCATACTTCTTCTGGAACTTCTTCCAGGAGAATGTTATCACTTCGTGCATGGCTAAAAGGCTTTCTCAATGGATACCTTGTTTCAAAGATTCTTCCTGGAACTGCACGTGTTGCAACTCCTGGTTCCAACATATAGGCAACATGGGGGTGGAGCTTCTGGTAGGGGTACTTGGCTTCTCCTCTACACTTCCCCCTCTGGGCGATTCATCAACCACTCTCTCATCAATCGTCACATCAAAACACCCTTGTCAGAAGAAGTGCTTATTTGGGACCCATATCTTTATGACTCTTTTTAGGCATCCTGCTGATTTTACATGCTCATCAACACTCCAGGTTATAAGCAGCCACTGTCCATTGGGACTGCAGTAGATCCACCTCCCCACATACTTCTTGTGGTTCTTCATGTACAGGAACTTTGTTCCCTCAGGTGCATGAATACTGGCTTTCACGTAGTCTCTGATTTCTTCACCTGTCAGCTCATTGGGTTTGAAACCAGATTCAACATCAATCACAATCTTCATTCCTATTGCTTTCTTCACAGTTTTCTTGCACTGTGTGATTATTATCCTGATCACACAGAATCCAAACATGATCATCACCTACAGGGCCCCAAGGAACTTGAAAATGTTCGCCATCCATTGTGGAACCCATGAGAAGATTGACCCAAACCACCTCTGTCAAGGTTCCATTCTCGTCATCAGGAGAAGGTATGAATGTGCAACATGATTCTCTGATTTTGGCACAAACACCTCAATCCATAGCTATAATCATATCCAGGACATATCTATTCTGGAGAGTCATCAGTCATATGCCTCTCAACTCCTCCTTGATTGCATTGTATCCCTTTATGGTGGTGTTGATCGTCTGCAGATGCTCCCATCTGGTTATCTGTAACCATTTGGCATTCATCATCACCTGGATCCTAGGCATAAAGATAGTCATGAATATTGCTGAAGTCTGACTGAACAATCAGTGCTCATATGGAATGGCATCAAAAGCTTCTATCGATTTGGCTGAGAAATAATTTTCTCTCTTCATTTGATTCAAGAGTTCAGCAGATCTCCTCTTCCTCGGGGGAGCATCTGCTTTTGGAAACTCGCCAATGTTCAGGTCACTTTTTGGAATCACCAACGCTGGAACATGAGCGATTACTATAGAACATAGTCCTCCCCAATCTCTGGGCAGCTTCATATAAGCTCTGGATCCACAGGACCAGTAGTGATCCATTATTAACAGTGTCCCATCTTTCATTCCTGGCACATCAAAGATTTTTCCAAACTGCTGATTCTCTCCAACTTTTCTCATGCCATTGCTTCTGAAATATAGTTCTGCACTAGGCAAAGGCACTATCTGTGGTGGACCTCCTTTGTCTTCAACCCACGTCAGAAGCTTTGCAAGCCTCAACCATAGAGGCTCGACCCCGGAACTGACCTCTTGTATGGCAGAGTGCAAGTTGAGTAAGGCAATGAGCCATTTGAACATCTATTTCAATAGTTATGAGCATTTTAGACTTACCCATAGCATAAGTCAGGAATGCACACACATAGCAATCCTCCTCAGAGGTTCTATTTCCCACCTCTTTCATATGCTGATACCACATGTTATCCCCCAAATGTGCTGTACTGTCTAAATAATCATTTAATTCATAATCATCTTCCTTTGCACTTCTCTTAGGTCTCTTCCTTGCCAGATTATTCTGTCTATAATGATCATGAAGCAAATCAAACACAGACCTCCCACCAAAAGGAAGTCTGGGGTCATTTGTCCCAGAAATAGATGCTTCCATGTGAGCTACTGGAGTAGGGCCAATCACATAAGGCTGTGGCTTTCTTACAATGTCTAATTCTGCCAAGGTGACTGGAGTGGGAAGGATTAATGGAACACCTTCCTTCTTAGGACCAATACAATACACAGTGTGGATCAATAAAATCAGAAAAACAATGATGAATGCTGAACATGCATACATTATGCTCCACCATCGATGTCTCTCCATACGTCGTTGACCTTGCTCACTTTCTGGAACTGCTATGTGCTCATTGATTGCCTGTAATTACTTTTAAGGAAGGAAAACTCATTTTATTCAGGCAATCTTGTTACATGCTCCGGTAGCTGTCGGATTTGTTGTACAATCTCAACAATGAATTGGCTGATTGCTGGACGATTTATAGTATCTCGTATAAACACAAAAGTATTGGTGTCTCGCCAAACAAGATAAGGATGAACTTGGAGCAAATAATAAAAGATCATAGCAAGTAGTTTGTGGGCATCATCGTTAGATCGGACCATTCATACGCTCGAAAAGGTGTTCAGGTAATTACCTTATCTGCTCTAAAATTGCTGCCAATAGTCATCTAATTGCCGGGCAATTCTTAGGATCTTGGATAAAAGCATGTATATCAGTGCTCCTCTCAACAAGAGCAGGGTAAACTCTGAGTATAAATATGAAGACAGCAAGAAGTAGTCTGTGTACGTCAACATCGGTTAGAACCATGGGCACCTCCAAAGAAACAAATCAGTGAGAAATGAGTCGGGGAATGGCTCCCTCTTCCAGTCATCGAACAGAGTCCAAATCTGTCATGTTTTGTTTACTTCTGCACTTCACAGTCCAATGTCAGCAAACTCCTGTGGCTCAAGAACAATAGCTTTCTCACTTCTTGCTATAGGAGTCTACAAATAGTGTTTCAGGGGAGCCACAGTCCAAATGTAGACTTGCAGCTGTCTATTGGACAGTCTCTGCATCGTTATTCCTCATCAACTATCTAGTCTGCTTGTGCTGAACGGCTTCTCCTTGGCTTACAACTGAATGGGTTGGGGATATGGCGGCCTCTCCAGCGTAGACTTTCACATCTCCTTGGTGTATCCAAACTTGTCTCCCTTGGACCTTGACTGCTGACAGAGTAATATCCTCCACAATGAAATGGCCATTGAAACGGGGTTTGTGACACTTTCTTGTGAAATTCCTAATTAAAACCTTATCTCTAGCAAATAGTTTTGGTAAACGTAATTCTTTAACTCTGGTTGCTGTATGGTCTTCATCTGTGTTCTGAGACCGACACCCCATCCGCTTGACTTGATCTGAAATGTCAGAGATACTGGCCATAATACATGTTTAGTACGCACGTAGCTATCTCCTCACAATTCGGCAGTTGTCTGGGCATCACTTCTAGTCCTCGATGGTGGAATCAGAGGTGTTCTCATTTGCCTCCCTGTAACTAATTCATGGGGTGTGAGGTGGTGGTCAGAGCTGGGCTGATTTCTTAATGCATATAATGCAAGGGGCAGGCAATGCAGTCACCCCTTTTTCAGTGTCAGTTTCAATTTAACTATTCTTTCTTTGAGCAGACCGTTGAGTCTCTCACATAATCCATTTGCTTGCAGGTGATAAGCATCAGAAAACTTGTGTTTAATGCTAAGCAATAAGCTAATCTGTTCAAATACCTCATTCACAAAATGGGGGCCGTTATCTGATCTCAGCACCTCACATACTCCCCATCTAGGAAATGGTTCTCAGACTAAAAGCTTTGCAGTGCAAGTGGCATCAGGGTGTGTGCATGGACAAGCCTCAATCCACCTTGAGAAGGGGCACACTACCACTATCATATACCTATATCCATTACCGACCGGCAGCATATCAACATAATCGATATGTAAATGCTGAAAAGGACCATTTGGTCGAGGAATTACTCCTCTGACTGTTTTCAGCCTATGCCCAGCAGTAAACTTTTGACATATGATTCAATTTACTACATAAAAAGCAAAGGTTGCTGCAAGGCTCTCCCTAGTGACAAGTGCAGGGTAGTGTAGCTGTTCTAACGCCACCCTTAATAAGGGTCCAGCCATCACCAGTTTACCAGCACTGTCTTGTCATCACAACGGTTTGGAAGGGGATAAAGAACACCCCCTCTGCATCCACAGTTCTTTCTCTTCCTATGGAGCTCCACCTTGAACTTCCATTAACTGTGTTTGTGATAAGTGATTAAAGCTTTCATTCACAACCATTATCACAACCATTTTCTCTTTCACATCAGGAGTATCAAAATGAGTTATATCAGATGAATATGTAATCCTTTTTGCCTCTTCGTCTGTAGCTTGGTTTCCTCATGAAATAAAGTCAGTTCTATTAGTGTGTGCTGCACATTTAACTATAGCGATGGATACAGGGAGTTGTAGTGCTTTAATAAGCCTATCCAATAACGTGGAATGTTGTACTGGTGGCCGTCCGCTCTGAGGTAGCCCCTCCTTTTCCAATGTGTTAGCCCTGCGTGCATGGTTGAAGTCACATAGGCGGGGTCACTGTACACTGTTACTTTCTGGTCTGTGTGATTCTCGAGCGTGACAATAAGTGCCACCAATTCTGCCACCTGTGCTGAGAAATGAGACGGTAGTCTCTCACTTGCTACCACTTCAAATACCCCATTGGCTCTGTGTTTTAGGACAGCTGAGCCTGAATGCATTGCTCCATTAGTTTGATCGATCTTCGAAGAACCATCAATAAAGAGAACCTTGCCAGCTGCTACAGCATTTTCCTTCACTCTCGGGATCTTGTCTAGAATTCCTCATAGTTTAGCAATCATGCACTTGATCATCCTCTGCCAGTGGTTCCGCTACAAACGTGGCAGGATCCACAATTTTACATCTGACTATTTTGATTGCTGGATTCGATATGACCACCTCATAAGTGGAAGCCCTTTGAGATGTCAGCGTACCCTTAGGTTTCTCCAAACCGGCAAACAAAGCATGCTCAACAAATAAAGTCATGGAACACCCCATCACTATGCTTGCAGATTTCTCAATAGCGAACGTGGCCGCTGCCAGTGATTGTTCGCAAGAGAAGTGACCCCTCATTACTCAGTCCTAAATCCCACTGTATTATGCTAGGGGATTGTACCCCAATGTAGTTCTCTGTGTGAGCACTGCTGTCATGACTGTTTCATTCGTGTGCGAAAATAAAAAGAACTCTTCTGAATAATTGGGAATTCCTAAAATTGGAGGTGAGCAAATTGCCTTTTTTAGATAATGAAACCCCTCCTCCATTTCCGCAGTCCCTTCAATTTTTTCGAGATTCACCTGTGCCTTCTTCAGGGCCCGCAACAAGGGTCTTGTGGATGAACTATAATCAAATACCCATGCTCTGACATAATTAAACAGTCCTAAAAACTGTTGCATTTGCTTTATCGTGTGTGGTTTTGACGCTTTCAAGATCGCCTTAGCTCTTTCAGGTGTAACCTTCCTGCCTTCATGCAAGATTAACCGTCCTATGTACAACACCTCTTCCTGACAATACTGCAATTTCTCTTTTTCCGCTTCATATCCTTTGTCTGCTAGAATAATCACGAGCTGAATCGAGTCTCGTCTGCACTCTTCTTCTGATGTGCTGCAGACCAAAATATCATCTACGTATTGCAGCACAACACTTGGCAAATCAAGGTCCATCTGTAGGACCCTATTGAAAATCGATTGAGATTCACAGTACCCCTGGGGCAAATGTGTACTTTTCAGCTTAGGCTGACAAAACGTAAATGATGTAAGATCTTGGGAATCTTTATGTTACGGGATTGAGAAAAACACATTTTTCAAGTCAATCACCATGAAATATCGTGCCTCAACAGGAATATTACATAGTAACGTTGCAGGATTCGGAACTAGAGGAAACTCTTCTTCTACAATCTGGTTAATCAGCCTAGTGTCCTGAATTAAATGCGACGACCCACCCTTTGATTTTTTGATAGCATACACTGCGGTATTACATGGTGACTCTGACATCACTAAGATTCCCTGTTCCATCATAGCTGATATAATCTTAAAAATATCTTTGTCTGCCTCTAGAGACTTGGGATACTGTCCTACTCAAGGTAAACTTGCTCCTGTTTTCAGCATAATCTTAACTTCCCCTATGGAACTGCAACAAATCTACCTTTGGCCTAACCCCGCGTGGGCGACCATTTATTAGTTCCTACCAAATCTACCTCGGGGGGCGTGTATCACTATGCCCTCCCTACTCTTGTATCTCAGGGCAAGTGTGCACTGTTACACCCCTAAATTACTATACTATGGACACACAAACATAACCTAATACCACAATCCTAGGAATAGACACATACACAAATAAAAATCCACAAGTCCGTTTCAATTATAATACAATGGAATACATTTATTCATGCACAGCAATGCATGATGCAAACACTACTATAATGCAATCTCGAATTTGCACCTTTTATGCTCTGGGTGCAAATATACAATGCAATGCAATAACTGTAAGCCTCACAGGCTTCTAATGCAAGCAATCTAATTGGCTTGATCTATAATGCTAATGCAGCCTAATGCAAGCATCAGTATTCAGCATTCCTCTCCAAGCCACACCATTTCACACCACACTTCACTCTCTCTCTCTAAAACAATCCCTGTCTGATTTCCCCATATATCAAACTCAAAGCTCTGTGTGAGTGTCTGTTCTAATTCCCCATGCAATCAATTAGGCAACACTCCCCTTCTTGCCATGTCTCTCCCCTCCAGCTAACTCTGCCAGTCTGGTTACTTGAACTCTGCTCTCATCAGAATGCTTCCCCAAGCTTCCGAACTCCCAAAGCGATCAGATTCTGCTGCACCAAACACCTCCAATGCCTCTCTCCAAGTCATCTAAAAACTCCCATCTCAGAGAGCAGCTCCATCTAAAACTCCATCTGGAACCAGCAACTCCCAAAGCCTCACCTCTATTTATACTGATCAACGACGTATATACATATCCATGGTTACATGTCTCTCTAAGCTAAAATGCCTCTCTGTCTATCTGTCAGCATTTCTAAATCTGAGCAGTGCCTAAAAGTCTGTGATTCATGTACTTGTACTTGTTCAATTACTGCGTGTTCTTGTCATCGTGACATTTCAGCCTACCTTGTACCTGCTATCAGTGCTTGTTACCATCCACTCATATTCCATATTCCTCCATTGAAATCCCTCTCTTCCGTCTGTCTCTACATGAGGCAAAGCACTCCCTGCATGGCCCCACCATCTCTTCCTGCGCAGCACCAGCCAAGCAGATAATATCATGCCCTTCTCTGTGTCTCTACTAAGGTAAGAGTCATGTCTAATCTCTGTCTGCTAAGAAACTGTTTACGCATACCTCGTACACTGTAACTCAAAACAACTTTCGCAGTCCGTGGTGCTTCTCTTCTGTCTCAATGGAATGGCTTCAGAATCATAGGCCTCATGCTTTCTCTGGTGCTTACTATTTCACTCGCAAATCCAATCACTATCCATTATGCAGACTCAATGCACATTCTAAGTGCACACTCATGCGTGCTGTCTCTACATGCATACATAATACATAACAACATATCTCTACACGTGTCTACATATCTCTACAAATATAACATGTGCCTCTACATGGCAAATGCAAGGGACTTCAAAGATAACAGGCCTCATTCTATATCAAAGGCAAATGCATACATAATGTGTGGATAATGTATAACTAATCATACTACTAATCAGAATGAATGATGGATAACTGGATCTCTAAATGGTTCTCTAACACTGGGTAATGATTCTCTAATGATAACAAACCAGGCTTCTCCATACAATATAGTTTCACAAATCTTTCCTCTTATCATTATATAATCATTACTAACAATTTGTCACAACATGTCTCATTGTGGCATGCTAAAGCATGCAAAATTGTAAAGGGAAAAAACATTCTATTTCAATAATGCAAAAAAACCCAAACAATGCAAGCATTTCTAATGCAAATCTCTAATGTCAAATCATAGCAAAAAGGTCAAGTCAGAAGTGTAAAGTCAATAGTGTCTACAAGCAGATTATTCAGAACGAAAATGCAATGCATAGAATCAATGCATGTGTACTGTGGACATCAGATGTATTTGATTCCAGTGTGTCAAGCACAAAATGACAATATCACTTTCACAGGTGTCAAGGTGTCAAAGCTCATTTCAGATTTATACATTTCCAGTGGATTGGTCATGCAGGCCAATCCAGTTACATTTCCAGTCTAAGTCATTTCCAGGTTCAAGTTCAGCCAATCACTGCATGTCAGTCTGTGCTCACTCAGGTTGTAACCAAACAGAACAGTATGTGTGTCCTCACATCTGTGCAAAAGTCCAAATCAGTACAGCTCAGTTCTAATGCAAATGTTTTAGCCAAGGATGTCAACAAAGCATGTCAACAAAGCGACGTGTTCACAAATGGTTCACAAATGCCAACAATGAGCGTGTGTGTTCAGCAAACATGTGTATGGGTATTAAAGCATAGCCCAAAGCAAAAAGTGGTGTTCCAGCTGCAAACGGAACTCAAGTGTGTGTGTCCTGCAAACTGACAATTTCAGTGACAGATTTCAGAGCCTCACTGCTGCAAGCTCTCCTCACGACAGGTGACAGATCTTTTCTTCAGAGCAATCCATGCTCACTGCTGCAAGCTTCCTTCGTTGATGCCAATCAAAACAGATTCGCAAGCATTTCTCCTCTTGATACCAATGTATCATTCACGTGGCACTCATTCAGAGTGTAACAATGCAAAACAATGCAGATGGCAACTCTCCAGTGGCAATTCAATGCAATTTCCTTGGCCCTGCACATAGGCCAAAACTCCAGATTCAAATTCCTTGCCAGTTCATGCTGTTGCCAGTTGTTGCTATGCCATGCCATGCCATGCTATGTCCTGCTCTTCTCATGAGGGACCAGCCAACGTTGGATGGAAGTGCAGATTTCAAAGCACAATAGTGTCAGATCAATGCTCTCTCTAACTCCCACAAGAGACAAATAAATTCACTGCTTTTCAAAAGTAGTTACCACCGGGAATTCAAATGCTTTCAGAGCGCGTCTTCCTGCTCATTCGCATTTCTCTCCTCTTCCCTACCCCCAAACTTGTCATGTTCACAAGGTAATACCTTCCAAATGGATTCTCTTCTCGCTGCAGATTACAAAACAGCCCACAAACGGTTTCTCTCTTTTGCTGAACATCTTTCACTCTCTTTCTGCACAGAATGCTGCAAGATGTTGATTCCAAGTCACTATCTTCACTTCCCATGGCTTCAGTTGTCATGCCAGGAAATCAGGCAGCAAAAAGGTCTTCTGAGTACCTTCTCAGAGCACAGCCATTGACAAAGCTACACCCTAAGGCCTCAAACTGGAGACATTCCTCAGAAGTGCTGCTGCAAAACGTAGGTGTCAAGTACCAATGTCTTTAATTGTTGCTTCAAACAGCCATGATGCAAAGTCATATGGTGTCATCAAGGTCTGGTCAATCTTTCAGTCGTCATGCTGCTGCTTCGTTCATGGTCTGGTCAATTCATGTGATGCAATCTGGTCAGTCATCAAGGCGATCTGCAAGGTCTTATGGTCTGCAAATCTTGGTCTGGTTGTCACGATCCATGCCCCTGACTCCCTCAGGTATACCAGCCCCCTGGCAGCAGTGGGGCTAAAGCCCTTCACACTGGCCCCAAGGGCCTTAAAACCCCTTCAGAAACATATATGGAGTCAGTCCTGGCGCCTTTGGCGCCAGGCTCATTATCAGGAATAAAGCAATACAAGTTTTGGACCTTAATCCAACATGGAGGCCTATTACACAGATCAGTTCTTTAGAACCAAGCCATGCGGTCTAGTATTTTGGGTGTGGCTAGGACCAGAACTACTGGGTCTGGAACTACTTTACCTGGGCTATTTAAACCACACCCAAACAGCAGAACAAGCTTCGAGTTATTCTGCACTCCTGCAGCGTAATGCTCACTGTGTCCAGCTCCTGCTCATCTGCTTCTCCGGCAGCCCGATCCTGAAGCCCTAGATTCGGATTTCATTAATAACCTGGAAGAACAAGAACAGCATTAGCAAGCAAGAACACTTACCTGTGAAGTAACCGGCCTTGAATCCATCCTGTGCTTCTCTTACCTCACCCATCTCCGGGTTTCACTGCAACCTGCAAGGGAGAAGGAACAAGGTCAGCATTAACAAAGCACTTACCTGGGCAGGCAGCGCTTCGATCGCTCAACACTCCGGAACATCACCGCAACCTGTACAAAGAAGAGAAGAGAACACATATAAGCAATTAACACCAATAAACAGCGCAGCACTCCGCGCATCAATAACTCACTGTGGTCTTCGCTCTCGGCGCGGCAACTCCGAGATCTCAACCATCCCTGTGAAAACAAAAAGAGACATTGTTAGGGAACAGCGTAGTGGAGCAAGACGCTGAGAAGATAGGGAAAATGGAGGGAAAGAAAGACAGAATAAAGACGGAAAAGACATTATAACTCACCTAGAAGACAGCAAGCAGCGTTGGAGTCACAGCCGGTCCGGACCCGACATAAGGGCACACGGACCAGTGAAGCAACTAGGTCCACGAAACGCCTGCACCAACCACTCGCCCCTGCACAGAGGCGCAGGACGGAGACTTCAACACACAAAAACCTAAGGTGAGCAATAACCCCAAGGGAGGAGATTTGGACCAGAGGGAGGTGGGAGTCCACCCATCACAGAACCATTATTTTACCCCTCCATTCTCTTGTTATAGGTGGTACCCAAAGTCTGGCACATAACCAAGCAGAGAGGGGTCTGGGATAGCGCTTACACCTCCATCCAGTATCGTGTGGCGCCCCCGTGGATACAAGGTGAGCGTAACACTGGTAAAGGTGTCTCTCCGGATGTCATGCAAGGAAAACAAAAGTGGAAGTATCAGTTTTCCATCAGATTCAGATGTATTCAAAGCCAAAAACAAAACAGCTTTCTCTCTGTGCTTCAGTGCACATAGCTAGTTCTAAACTCCCCATGTCTCTCTAAAGACATCAATGCTAGTTTCTCTCAGTGTCTACCCAATTCAGTGTGCCCGTGCATCTGTCTAACCATGCCTGTCTCCATGCTGCATGATGCATTAACCCCTCCATTTCTATCTTTCTCAAAACAAAACAGGACAGCCCATTTCACATAATTCAGTAAATGCAATTTCAAAAATTGCACAACTGCATTCCTCTGTCAAAACCTTCTCTAGTCATAGAATCTCAATGTTCTGCAAAAGCATTGCTCTCTGTGTCATTTTAATGCGTTCTAGCCACAGACTCCCCTTTCAACATGATGTCTTCACAACGATGAATCACTAAATGTTGACAAAACAAATTGATTTCATTCAAATGGATACTGCTTCCTGCATGTGCAATGCAATTCAGATTCAATAACCATTCCTTCCCTTCTCTGCCTACTCCTTCAAAACAGTCTGCTAATCACGCTCAATGTTTCTGCTGCATTGCTATCAAAACGTAAACACCCATTCTCTCCATGCAGTCAGTCCAAAAACTCAAAAAATTAAAAGAATGCAATATCTCAGAACATCCTAACCTCTCGCGATTCACTCAATTCACATTCTCCTTCAATGCTATCCAAGTTTCAATGTCAATAGACAAAACAATATTTTCACTCCCTAATGTAGGTAAAGTGATGTTACTAATTCTGCCAAAAATGCCACCACAAATGTCATTAACATTCAAATCAAATATTTTAACCATCTCATTTCTGCTCACAAACCCAGTTTGCAAATGCTTCACATAACTGTCTCCATGCAAAGGTGTCTCCAATGATACAGTTTCATAATGCAAATCCTCATAGGCAAACTCTCTATGCAAATTGCACATGTCTGTCAAAAATGCATTCTCCATTTCCTCTATTTCCTGGCAAACATCTTTCTCAATTTGTTCAATGCGTTGCTCTGCTATTGCTGCAATCTCTTCAGTAATTGCTGCACTATCAGTGGAACAAACTGCTTGGGTCACACTATTTCTGTCATTATTCTGAGGTAGCTCTTTCTCCCCATCAAATTATCTCCATACACTACTTTGTGCTTCACCCTTACCAGGTTTTCTCTAGGAACTCTGTTCCCACCCATCACTGCTGTTGTCAAAGGTTTTAATGGGTAATTCAATGCTGCTGGGACATCTTCCCATTTATCAATTACATGTCTGAGACGGTATATTATTGCTCGCAAGTCACTAATATATGGTGTCATTTCTGTTCCTGCTTCTTCTTTACTCTCCCTCAACCCTCTGGGTTTCTCAATTGTCAACAAAATCTCACATCTCGTGGTGTAAGTTTTCAAACAAGCCTCCGGCATCTCTGAACAATGCAAATCTAGTCAAAGCTTGGCAAAATCGTGCACAAGTTCCCAAACAACAAATGAATCCAAAACAAAGGTTGAATTCCAATTCAAATTTCCGCGGTGGATTTCAACAAAATACCTCAAGCCTCTACAAGAAAAAAAACTATTCTCTATCTCAGCAAATATATGTACGTGTATTTTCAAAAACAATCGCAGTCATGAAAAACTGCTCTGGATCAATTCCAATTCAAAGTCCGGATTCAAAGTCACAGTCAGACAATTGCGTTCCCCTTCCTACGGTGAACAGAATTGTGGACAAAGCATGCAGTAATTCATAACATCCCCTTTAAAGACAAAACACATCACATAAAATATCTATTCCCACAAACTCAATAACCATGGACAGAAAATATAGCTACAAGAAAAACAGATAACACAGCCAGCTGCACACGCGAACATTGGGTTTGAACGCTTCCTTCAGCCAAGTCGATTAGTGGATCAGAAGTCAGCTGCCAAAAATCTGCAGACTACACATCTGTTCCAGCCCTCATCGATAGCTGTCGAAGGAAGGGCCACGTGGCCGGGCGCCGTTTGTGGAACTGCAACAAATCTACCTTTGGCCTAGCCCCGCGTGGGTGACCATTTGTTAGTTCCTACCAAATCTACCTCAGGGGGGTGTGGATCACTATGCCCCCACTACTCTTGTATCTCAGGGCAAGTGTGCACTGTGTTACTCTATAGACACACAAACATAACCTAATACCATAACCTAAGAATAGACACATATACAAATAAAAACACACAAGTCAGTTTCAATTATAATACAATGGAATGCATTTATTCATGCACAGCAATGCATGATGCAAACACTACTATAACGCAAATCTCGAATTTGCACCTTTTATGCTCTGGGTGCAAATCTACAATGCAATAACTGTAAGCCTCACAGGCTTCTAATGCAAGCAATCTAATTGGCTGGATCTATAATGCTAATGCAGCCTAATGCAAGCGTCAGTATTCAGCATTCCTCTCCAATCCACACCATTTCACACCACACTTCACTCTCTCTCTCTCTAAGACAATCCCTGTTTGATTTCCCCATCTATCAAACTCAAAGCTCTGTGTGAGTGTCTGTTCTAATTCCCCATGCAATCAATTAGGCAACACTCCCCTTCTTGCTATGTCTCTCGTATCCGGCGAACTCTGCCAGTCGGGTCACTCGAACTCTGCTCACGTCAGAATGCTTCCCCAAGCTTCCGAACTCCATCGGATTCTGCAGCACCAAACACCTCGAACGCCTCTCTCCAAGTCATCTAAAAGCTCCCATCTCAGAGAGCAGCTCCATCTAAAACTCCATCTAGAACCAGCAACTGCCAAAGCCTCACCTCTGGTTATACTGTTCAATGACGTATATACATATACATGGTTACATGTCTCTCTAAGCTAAAATGCCTCTCTATCTATCTATCTGTCAGCATTTCTAAACCTGAGCAGTGCCTAAAGGTCTGTGATGCATGTACTTGTACTTGTTCAATTACTGCGTGTTCTTGTCATCGTGACATTTCAGCCTATCTTGTACCTACTATCAGTGCTTGTTACCATCCTTCCATATTCCATATTCCTCCATTGAAATCCCTTGCTTCTGTCTGTCTCTCCGTGAGGCAAAGCACTCCCTGCATGGCCCCCACCATCTCTGTCTGCGCAGCACCAGCCAGGCAGATAATACCATGCCCTTCTCCGTGTCTTGCTAAGGCAAGAGCGTTACGCTCACCTGGTATCCACGGGGACGCCACTCAGCCGGGTTGGTTGCTGGTATCCTCTTCCCAGTTTTTTCCCAAGTATGGCCTGCGGGGAAGATTCCACCTGAAAATACAGGAGGACTGTGTTCAAGACTGGCCGACTGAGGTAAATATCCTCCCACCACCCCGTGTGACTTCAACCCCTCAGGGCCCTCTCCTCACCTTGTTGTGGAATTAGGCGTGCTCTCCATCCTGCCTTCTTGGCAGGGGCACGTTGTCTGTGTGGGCGTGTACAGAAAATATACTTCACTGGCGCGGCTCATTTGGTGTCTCTCAGGTAGGTCTTACTGCAGCTTTTGTATAACATTGTTATTCTTGCATGACCTTCTTTGTTTGAATAATGTCTTTTTTTTCTCCCTTAGGTGTGCGGAGCTTCAGTGTGGCGAACTGGCTGAGTTGGGCCTCGCCGGTAAATGATGGCGCGTGATGTGCGCTACGATGCGGTAAGTAATTGCTATACGTAGCGCTGCATTATCTTGCCTTTGCTAACCTGTTTTCTTCCTTTCTTGCAGGTCGCGGTGTTTTCCCAGCGTGTGTGGAATTCCGGAACGATGCCGGCCGAGAGGCGACCAGCCAGGTAAGCTTCTTGTGCAGTTCATGGTTTTGCAATGTCTAATATGCCTTCTTTAATATTGCCCTTTCCCTTCCTCTTTCAGGTCTTTCGGTCCGGGTGGCATGCGGATCCAGAGGAAGCTGTTGACTGGAGCTGCCAGCGTATAAATAGATGGAGATTGCAGGTAAGATGCTGCTAACAATGTTCCTTTTGTCTCCTTGCAGGTTTGCGTATCACAGGGCACAGTGAGCGTCACGTTGCAGACTGCAAAGTAATGCAAAGCGTGATTTCCTGTTCGGGTGTGGTTTAAATAGCCTCAACAAAGTAGTCCAGGTAAAGTAGTCCCTTGGCCACCACACCCAAAACACTATACCGCATAGCTAGGTTCCTAGGAGCCAAACTATGTGGATGCCTCCATGTTGGCTGAAGGCCCCAAATGAAAAAAGTAGTTCCCTGCACACATGTTCTTCAAGGTGCATGAGCCTGGAGACCCGAGCCCTGATTCCACCTGGCAAGTGGGCTTGCCAGTGGGGGTCTGGGGTGAGGGTCGTGACAAAGAGTCACGTCTAATCTCTGTCTGCTAAGAAACTGTTTACACATACCTCATACACTGTAACTCAAAACAACTTTCGCAGTCTGTGGCACTTCTCTTCTGTCTCAATGGAATGGCTTCAGAATCATAGGCCTCATGCTTTCTCTAGTGCTTACTCTTTCACTCGCAAACCCAAGCACTATACATAATGCAAACTCAATGCACATTCTAAGTGCACACTCATGCGTGCTGTCTCTACATGCATACATAATACAAAACAACATATCTCTACATGTGTCTACATGTCTCTACAAATATAACATGTGTCTCTACATGGCAAATGCAAGGCACTTCAAATATAACAGGCCTCATTCTATATCAACTGCAAATGCAAACATAATGTGTGGATAATGGATAGCTAATCATACTAGTAATCAGAATGAATGATGGATAACTGGATCCCTAAATGGGTAATGATTCTCTGATAATGGGTAATGATTCTCTAATGATAACAAACCAGGCTTCTCCATACAATATGGTTTCACACTCCCACTCCCTTTAACAGGCCTACATCATAGGGGCCGTAGTACATAAAGAAATGGTCACTTTCTCCATATTTTAATCAAAAAATGCGAGACACTGCCGTACTGCCATAATTTTCTGTGGGACCTCTCGTCTTTCTGTCCTGATCCAATATGTAATGCTCATTTCAAAAACTGCTTTGTCATCAGACAGGTTGTCTCTAAACAGCTCCTTGTCAGTGACATCAGTCAATCTACATCCTTCCCCAATAGCAATCACTGTTCTCCATGACCTGTCCTTATCCCAAACTTCGAGCATGGCTAAAATTCCTCATACTACAGCTGCAACTAGTTCTAGAAAAATGATTCATCCCCCCTCTTCATTCATAGGTATCTGTGGCCTGAACAGAAATTCATCAGGTATTCTCATAATCTTGCCCACTAAACTGGCTAGCCATGTTAACAGAATGCGTACCCGATAGTGAAAAACCTCTGGTGCTAACGGCACTACTTGCATGGCTATTTGTCCTGTAAATGCCATAATAAAGTCGCCCACGTTTAAATAATGTATTCCTGGCTTTGAACACACTATGTCTTCATCAGTGAAGGAAATCATCATATTTAAATACGTCATTAAATCTTGGCCCAGTATATTAACTTGTGTCTGCCTTGAATACAACAATGGGACAGACATATCACATTCTCCTATGGAGACTGGCAATTTCACAGTAAAAGGAACTCTACTTGTAGCTCCAGAGAACCCTTGAGCATACATGGCATTTCCCGATAACGAAAATTTTCCCTCTCGCATACATGAGCGAGTTGCCCCTGTGTCTACTAAAAAAGAAAAGAATTTGCCTCCTATGGTAACGTCAACCCTCGGTTCCTCTTGAGGATTTGGCATCGCTGATAGTACTCAACACATCAAGTCACCCTGTGAGCTGTCCTATTGTGGGTACATACTTATTCCCGTACCTGTAAAAGGATTCCCACCCTCGATGGTGACACCCCAACTCTAGGAGTCAACAACTGTCCTGTGTTTGCACTCTGCTGTATATGCATGTTGCAACTGCCCTTGTGGTGGATTCAAAAGTGCCTGCTGTGGTTGCAAAGCCTGTTGTGTTCGTGGTGCTTGTGGTTGATACACTGTCTGATCTTGGGCGAACCCATCCCTACTTTGTGGGCTATATGATGGAGGATAGGCTGTCCCCCCTCTTGAGAATTGCCCATTCTGTACATACCCTTGGCTCCCACATGTTTGCGCAATATGTCCTGACATTCAACATGTCCACCACACAGGAGGGAATCTCCTAACCTGCCCTTCCTGCATGCCTGGATTACCACCTTGGTTATTCTGAAACCAGCCTCGGTTATTCTGGAAGCCTCCTCTTCCACGGAAGCCTCCCCTGCCTCTCGGCATAAATCTGTTTCCTCCTTGATCCAACTGCCGTTGGTTATTCACCTGCAGCATACCTGCTGCCTGCTGTGATCATAGCCCTTCTCCACTGGTCAACATCGCCCATTCTACAGCGTATTTCTACAGCTTCTTCTGTCCTAGTTTAGCTTCCTTGAGCTTCCTAGCATCTTCTCTCTTTTGATTTTTCTCTTGCAACCATCAGCAATGGTGCACAATAGTCAGCTGTATTTATGGCCATGGCTTTGTCTTCATACCCAACAGCTTATTGAGCTGTCTCTGTACCTGTTCTGGCAACCCCTGGCATAAAATATGATAGAACACAGGTATCGATTTCCCCCAAAGCTCTTGAGTTTCCAAATACCACTGTTCCTGAAAATTCTGAATGTAAGCAAGCGGATCTTCACCTTCTTGCACCTTTCATGCCATTATTGCGTCCATATCTCACATATCAGGATATTGTACTCAAAGCGCTTTCCAGACTGCCGCTCCACAATTATTAAACGGTACTCCATCATGTGCTGTGTTCTGTGCAGTGCCACTTGCGTATCCTGCTCTTGTCCAAATGTCAACAGCCCATTCCCCAAGGATAGCTGCTAGAAGACCCTTAATATCCCCCATAGCTAAAGTGTTTCCTCCTGTCATTTTTTCCAATTCATAGATCCATTTTCCAGCATCCGAAGTTATACTTGGGAACTTACACCTTAAATTATCCTTATTCATCTGGGGTCACAGGATAAACTGTGGTCTGGCCCCTCCTTTTTCTAACAAGAGAAACTGCGAAATCCCAAAATCCCAAAATCGCAATCAGCTTCCATCATCTACCTTTCCATAGTGGGGACAATGACCTCAGTCTGTTCACATATGGTGGCGATCCCCCCCTCTCAATAAGAGGTCACCTTTTGGGTCACTCTAGATGCACCATGGACTCTGGTGTCCTTTCTTTAGGCAGGTCCAAATCTGGGATGATTTCAGACTTCTTTGTCTGAAATCATCCCTCAGGACCGCATACAGTAGCTCTCACCTCCCCACGGAAGGTTTCCCTATCTTCGTCTGACATATCCTGTCCCCAACTTGTATGGCTGTCCTCTTACTCATCCCTGTTTAAAGTAAGCCTGTCCAAAGGCAAAGCTCTGTGCTCGGGATTAAGCAGGCTTCCCTCCTTGCCTCGTAACTGGGCAATTTCAAATCGATCATCTTTCCCTTTATTTCTCATTTCACTTTTTGTCCTCACCTCTTGATAGGCTTTTTCGATTCTGTCTCCAATGTTTCCTATCTCAAAATTCTCCTCTAGATTTACTCTAGATGGTCCTGGTCTAGGTTCTTGTGATAGGAGGAACTCCTATGTCCTCCCATGCCACTACTGGATTTGGTTCCATTATCTCTTTCTCGATGCAATCAATGTCGCATGCCCTCTGCCTTCTCTTCTGTTCCATTTCCTCATCAAATTCTCTTTGTTTCTTCGCTTCCTGCCTAATCTTTTCCTCTTCCTGTCTTTTCACTTCTCTTCTCTCATTTGCCCTATGCACCTAGTCACCTCTGCATCTTTGTATTCTTTTATCTCTTTATTGCTGTTCTTCTTCTTCTCTTTTCTAGCCGGTCTTGTTCTTCAATTGCTCTGTGCCTATTGTTGTACTTTCTTTGCTCTTCTGCCTTTTCTTCCTTTATTACCTGTTCTTCCTGATACATTTGCTCTCATCTTTGTCTACTCTTTCTTTCATACTTGCCTTCTTTCAATCGTTTCTCTCGTTGCTTGTCTTTTTTATCTTGCTCGTCTTGATCTTCCCCTTGCCGTACTTCCTCGATGCTCTTCCCATCAAGTTTGAGCCATATCTGACCACCCATCCATTCATTCAGTATGAGCGCTATCTTGTCAGCTTTATCCTTTTCTCCCTTCCATCTCTTAATTTCTCATTCTATATCTAGAGTCATACTCGGCCGTTCACTTTTCTCTTTGTCCCATAAGACTTTAGAGATCACATCCCTTTCAGGAGTTTTTTCCGGACTCTTGTCACTGCTATACGCAGGCAGCACATGCGTCGGATTACTGTTTCCCACCGCTGCTTTAGGCTCTCTTAATGGATACACCCCTTCTTCTTTTGTGCTATTACCATTAATTTCAGTCACTGTGGAAGGAGCAGAAGGCTCAGCAACCCCCTCCCTACACTGGTTAAGCATCCAGTCTTCAGGAGGTGGGTCTTCCCATTCCTCCTGGTACATCTTCCAAAGCTCTAAGTTAGCTAACCCCTTTTCCAATTTCCTTCCCGTGTACACAGAGTGCAAGTACGTAGTCATATGTTGCAAAACTGATTTTGACAGCGATCCCCCTTGTGGCCATGGCATGAACATCTTATCTGCTGTACCCTTAACCCAATCTGCACTATATTGCTTAAGCTTGCGTGCATGTTTTGGCAACTGGTTGCACAGGTGCATGAGCAGAGTAACATCTTCCATCTTGACAAGTCGCAATCGACTGTCAATACATACTGTTATTTTACACAAAAAATGTTTTTCAGAAAAACAATACAATGTGAGCGTGCACCAATCGTTGCCTCTCAATGACTAAATAAATAAATAATTTACTCGCAGCCTTTTTACCATAATCTATTATTTGTTGCTCTTCGACATCTCATCATTTCCTCAATACATATAACACATACAATATACAAACAGACAGACTGGCCGGCACCACATATATCTCTGCCAACGCTCCTTGTGGCTACTCTCGCCCCTAAAATGACTCCTGATAGGGAGTGTGAATTGTTTTCTTTAACAAATCTATCTGTTTGTAGCCTATATATCCACTTGGATTTTAAAACAACTCCTTTTAGACATCTTTGACGTAGGATTCTGGGCTTATTTTATGGATCGCTTCTCGTCTATATATCTTTATTTGATGCTCATCTTCATTAACTCAAATACCCAACCAACCCTCCGTTAATCGCTTCCTATTATTACTTTCCCCATTTAATACCCAATTATTTTTGCCACCTTTCTCAATCTATTCACCTTTCGAATTTCAGCTCCTGATCCTTGGGATCATCTCCTCCTCAACCGGCCACCCTAGCCTTGGGTCCGCTCAGCTGCCTGTAGAAACCGGGTGGGGAATTCCGTGAAAGAGGGACCATCCCACCTGTCTCATTGTGTCTTGCAAGATCTTGTTTCGGCCGCTATCCACAGGAAGCCTAACAGTCTTCCAGCTAAATGGCAGAGGACATACGATATTTCTGAGACCCTTAAAAGCTTACTGGGTTGACAGATCTTGAATCATCCTATCTCTGCTACCACCTGAGCCCATAGACTTGGGCCCTTTAAGATAAGGTAGCAATACTTAAAAGTAGATGGGGATGCAGAATGTACTCAAACATCAGTAATCAAAACTGACTCAGGAAGTTGGCAAAACTTTGTTCTGTTTTATTTGCAATTGTCTAAAACAGGGAGGTTACAATGGACATCATCTGACGTTTGCTCGAGCTCTCAATGCATTTTATAAAAAACATAACTTTTATAGTCAAAATTCGTAATCATTGATGTCACACTACGTGGCAAACTACAAAAACCTACTTGGGGATGTGATAGGCTTTCATGGAACATCTAATTATACATTCCATACTAACGTGGTATGGATTGGGTCTCTAACATCAGGTGGTCAATTAAGCCTTCCACTAGTACAAGTCATCTTCATTGTCATAAAATACACGACGATTCATTGGTTACACAAACTATAGGGCTCTCTCGATACATGGACATCTACAGTTGGTTGGCACGCTTGTGCCCTTCTGGAATATTCCACATCCAAGAAGCACGCAGGCTACCACTCCAGTTGCAGGGAGGGTCGGTGTGGTCATGCCTCCCCACCCAATTAGCCCAACACCTATCATCCCTCTTGCCATTCAATTATGTCTTTGAACTAGGCCTTGCAGAAGCTCTCTGTGCCTGAGAATTAAAGGGAGTATGGCACGGTCTTATCTTCTGGTTTCGGTGTACCTCGACCCAATGTCTATTTTCATCAGACCATGTGACTAGAGACCACATTTTTTAGCTCTTCGCTGCATATAATACATTTAAATAATAAACTTTTGGCATCTTCACTATTTTTTCATTTCACCACAAACAGAAGTTTGTTTCTTTCTCACGTTCTTTGTAACTACTTGATGGACAACCAGGCTCACGGTAGCCTCGACTCTTGGTGCTGGGCCAGCCAAGTCTTTCTTGAATTTCTCCTTCGCCATTAGCTGTTTTCCAACTGCGCCACACTAAAAACCCTTTCCAATCATGGGGTTTCAAGCCATGCTAAAGTGCATTGTGGAACATCCAGGTACTATACATTCCTATGTATCTACTTCGGCATCACCGCAAACAATTCACTTTGTAGCCAGCCTTAAGATCACTTTGTCTACTTGCGTTACTGCATCTGTACAAGTGTAAAATTACTTAGCATTTCTTCAGCGTTTCTTTGCATGAGCATCTTCATCTCGAGCCTGAAATGTTGCCCATCTTAGACACCTCGTCTTCAGATCTTATCAAATGTTTGTGTTCTTTAGTCTTACGTATCTTCTCAGGATGCGTCAGCTCTGGTTCGCATGACGTCATGAGTCTTCTTTCTCACTCGTTTTCATACTTCTTCCAGAACTTCTTCCTTGAGAACGTTATTTCTTTGTGCATGCATACAGGGCTTTCTCAATGGATACCTTGTTTCAAGAATTCTTTGCGGTACAGGCATTCTTACTGAAACTGCATGTGTTGCAACTTCTGGTTTCCAACATATAGACAACATGGGGGCAGAGCTTCTGGTAGGGTACTTAGCTCCTCTACACTTTCAAAATCCATGTTACTTGGTGGTATCGTAGTTCATCTAAATCCGTGTCCTCTTCTAGAATCAAGGTTCCAAATGTAAATTCCTTCTCGTATTTCAAGACTTTATTCATCACCTCTGTAATTCCATTCCAATATGCTCTTACTTTGTAGCATTCCCAAAACATATGCTCAAGAGTGGCATGTGCAAGACCACATCCCCAACATGCACCGTTAAATTGAGCCTTGTCTTTGCATGCGGTCCAAAATATTCTATTTAATAGTTTCACTTGTCACGCTCTTTCCCCAATATTCAATGACATTCTCTAAATGTTTCTACACAGCGCCTCCCATGGTTGGTGTGTCATATCTTCTTGTAGGTAATGCAACCAGGACGCCAAGATCCTATCATTCCATCCTGAACTTTTGCTTAGCAGATTATACATTTCGGAAGCCATATGCTCTTGGCCACCTATAATCTTAATAGTAACCATAAAATCTGAAGATTCAAGTTCTGGCAAGTTTACTGCATTTCTTAGTTTCCGGTACTCTACATAGGTGCATTCATTTAGTTAAAACTTTTTTTTTCAGATCTTGAAACGATCACCACTTTTCTCCTTCAAATAAATCATCAATCCTTCTTACTCCTGCCAGAAACCAATTCGGCCAAAATATTGTTTTATTCTTAATTTTGATTGCAGGGTTCAGCCATATTGATGAAGAGACCATTAGGTCCGCTTTCATCTCTAGTGACTTGGCCATGTTTTTCCAGGTCGATGTCAGAAATTCTGTCAATACAGACCTCTCCCCCCAGTCTTTGTTAGTGGTTGACAAGACTGCTGAAGTGTTTAGAGGGCCCACCCTGCTTGCTTCAGCTACGGCCCACTCATCCAAACTCTCCGATATGAACGGTAGACCGTGTCTGATCGTGAAAGCTTGATGATACCTTCCAAAATTGGGAATGTTTAGACCTCCTCTTTCATTTTAGAGTTGTGATTGCCATATCTTCAATCTAGGTTTTTTCTTTTCTCATAAAAACGATTGGATCAGACTATCTGGTTGTTTCAGTAAAGATTTCTTGGCAGGAAGCAGAATCATACTCATAACATAAGTCATTTTTGGAGTTATCGTCATCTTGATGGCATTCACTTTGCCTCACAAGGAAAGCTTAAGAGATTCCCATCTCTCAAATTCTGCTGATATCTTGTCTATTGTTAATTTCAAGTTTAAGTCCATAATTTCACTGATCTCTCTTGTAAGCCATGTGGCCAGGTACTTCATCTTCTCAGGGCACCATTTGAAACCTTGATTTTTTAATAGCAAACTGCTACTGGCACTCGAGCAAGGCAAAGCCTCAGACATGTTGCTTTTATCATTTGAAATTGAGCCAAATGTTTCAATCAGATCCATTAATGCATGGATAGATGATGTTAAATCCTGTACAACTAGAAGAAGATCATCTGCATATTTCCATAGTTTTTTTTTAATTCCATTAAACTAATTCCAGAGATCTTGTTACCTGATCTGATTGACACTGCCAAAGGCGCAATTGAGAGTACAAAGAGCATGGGCGACAACGGACAACCCTGGCGAGTCCCACGATGCAACTCAAATTTAGATGAAATAATACCATTAGTCGACACCTCCGCCGTGGGGTTTTTATAAAGTAATTTAACATAGTTGAAGTACGCAGGGCCAAAATTAATTTTCTCCATTGTCCTAAATAAACACTCCCACCAAACCCTATCAAAGGCCTTTTGATATGATATGATATGATAAGGCATTTGTAACGCGCCTATACACAAGTGTTTCAAGGCGCGACGAGGCAGGGAGGGGGGAACAAGGGGAAGACAGACAACGATCCTACTAGGCCAGGTGTCATTCAGACCGCGCAAGTGCAGGGGTAGGGGGAAGGGAAAAAGTGCAAGGGGAAGGGGGAGTGGGGGGGGGAGTGCAGTACAAATAAGTAGAATAGAAATAAAATAATAAATAAATAGGGCCAGCTGGTGGCAAGTGCAAGGTAAGTGCAGACAAGTGCTGGGGGGGGGGCTGTAGTGATAAAGAGACAGTCCCGCAGTGCAGGGGTTGCCAGGGAGGCAGTGCAAGTGAAGAGTGACTGGGCCCAGGACCGAGGTCGGTGAGAGTGGCCCAGTTGCAGAATCAGTGCAGTATTGGTGAAGAATTTAGCAGGGGAGAGGGAGAGAGAAAGCAGAAGTGAAGAGGAAGGTTTTGAGGTGCTTCCGGAACTGGAGATGGTTCTCCTCAAGTTTCAGGGAGGCAGGAAGGCTGTTCCAGAGGGAGGCCCCTGCCGCGGAGAGAGATCTACACCCAGCTCGTTGCTTCGAGAAGCGGCTGACCCTGAGGGAGTTGGAGACGGATGAGCGTAGGGCTCGGGAAGGAAGATATTTAGGAAGAGAGAGTTGAAGGTATTTAGGCCCCAGGCCCCAGAAGGCCTTGTGGACAATTCAGAGGGTTTTGAACTTAATCCTCGCAGCCACTGGGAGCCAGTGTAGAGATTTCAGTCCTGGAGAGATACGGTCCCTGGGCTTGAGGCCAAGGACAAGTCTCGCAGTTCTGTTCTGGATGAGTTGCAGGGGCGGAGAGTGGAGGCAGGCAGATTAAGATAGAGGCTGTTACACTAGTCCAGCTTCGAGAGAACCAGGGCTCAGGAGACAGTGAGCTTCTGGGGGAAGGAGAGGAAGGGAAGAATACCTCTGAGGAGGTGCAGCTGGTAATGTGACTTCTTAGAGACGTCAGATATATGAGGAGAGAAGGAGAGTGTGGAGTCGAAGATGACCCCAAGGTTTTTTGCCTTGCAGGTAGGAGCAGGAAGAGGGCCAAGAGAGGCCGGCCAGAGAGCTGCAGGGAAGGAGGGAGTGGGTGTGCCGATGAGTAGGATCTCAGTCTTACTAGCATTAAGGCAGAGGTCATTGGCAGCACACCATTCCTGGATAGCAGACAGACAGTCAGAGATTAGGGAGGTAGAGGAGGAGGCCGAGGGTAGCCTGAAAATGAGCTGGGTATCATCCGCATAGCACTGAAAGTTGGGGCAGAGGGCGGCGATGCGGTGGGCAAGGAGTGCCAGATACTGGTTGAACAGCCAGGGACAGAGATTAGATCCCTGGGGAACGCCACAGGTGGAGAAAAAGATGTCAGAGAGGAAGGACCCAAGTTGGACCTGGGAGGGTCGATTGGAAAGGAAAGAGGTCAGCCACGCCAGAGCCTGACAAGTGATACCCAGGTTATCACGGAGACGGTTGAGCAGGATGGCATGGTTGACAGTGTCAAAGGCAGAAGAGAGATCGAGCAGAATGAGAACACACGGAGTGTTGGAGTCGAGGTTCAAGAGCAGGTCCTCACGGATGTTCAGGAGAGCAGTTTCCGTGCTTCTGGCCGCTCTGAAGCCAGATTGATGGTCATGGAGACTATCAACAGCTTCAGCATGGAGGTTAAGCTGGGAGATGGCCAGTTTCTCCAGGAGCTTGCCCAGGAAGGGAGTGATGGAGATTGGGCGATAGTTAGCCGGACAGGAGGGGTCGGCAGAGGGTTTCTTAAGGAGAGGGTGCACAAGGGAGTGCTTGAGGGGGTTGGGAAGACTCCAGAGGCGAAGGAGTGGTTGCAAAAGTCAGCCAGGGAGTCGATGTGGTCCTTGATAGTTTTGGAGGAACAGGGGTGAATCTGTTTAGACGAGACTTTCATAGATCGGACTTGTCTGGAAACCTCGTCAGCAGAAAAAAGGGGAAAGGCAGAGAAGGAGGGAGGAGGGGTGGCTGCAGAAGGGCCAGAGGAAGAGCAGGGAAGAGAGGGGGGGAGGTGATAGGAGGAGAGTGAGGACAGGATGTCCTGAGGTTTAGAGATGAAGTGGGAGGCCAGCGCAGTGCAGAGGGCCTGGGAGGGGACAGGAGAGGTAGAGACTGCAGCAGGGTTGGCAAGCTCCTTGCAGATTTTAAAGAGTTCAGCCGAGTTGTTAGATGCCGCAGAGATGCGGGCTTGGATAAGGGCTCTCTTCTTTTCTGTGTCTAAAGATAACGCAGAAGATTCCACTTTCAATTTTCTTGTTTCTGCTAGGGTTAGCAGAAGTTTCCACAGAAGTTTCCTCATATTTGATGCCGAATTTCTCCATTTTATGAATGCTGCCTGATTTGGGTGAATCTGCTTCGGCAGTACATTCCCCATTCTGCTCACCAGTATCTATCTTACAATCAGATACTCACCAGATACTATCTTACAATCAGAGTTGATTATACTGATTGGTCTGTAATTGCCGGGATCCAGAGGAGGCTTCCCTGGTTTCAGGAGCTATGATATTGTGGCGTGCCTAACTGTGTGATTTTCTTTGACTTTACAATGTGAGAAAGTATCCCTGAGTAATCTAAGAACCTCTTCCGGCATAGCTCTAATATTCTGCAGGTAAACCATCTGGTCCTGGACACTTTCCTATATTTAAATCCCATATTGCTTTCCTAATCTCATCGATTGATATTTCATTTTCCGAACTACTTTTCCTTATTTGTAAGACACTCTAGGGGTTGATTCGCTAAGAAATTGTCTATCTGATCTGGGTCAACTGCCTGGGACTCACTGTGTAGATTCTCATAAAAGTCTCTAAATACTTCATTAATTTCTCATGGGTCATAAATCACTCCACCCTTTTCCCTTTTAATCTCACAAATCACTCTGCTCGCAGCACTCACTCTCAGACGATGTGCCAACATTCAACTACATTTCTCTCCTCCCTCATAATAGGTACATCTTGACTTTTTTTTATTTAAGTCATATTTCATTTTTAATAGTTTGAATCTTTTTCTCTCATCAGATGAACCCATCACCTCTTTCTCCAATTCTTTTACAGAGGCACTCAGAGCCATTAATTCAGTGTCACTTTTTCCCTCTTAAGTCTCATGAGTAGCCCTCTTATGACGCATTTGAAACTCTCCCACACTGTGTCAATATCCACCTCTCCATTCAGGTTATATTTATTTATTTATTTATTTATTACATTTGTTATACGCCCAGACCCAGAGGTATCACGACGTAGTTACAGACAGTGAGTAAATACAATCTTTATAATATAACAAGATATTTAAATAATACAAAAGTACAAAAGCCAGAGGTAATGTTACATGCAGTGTATATACGAGTGATGGTTGAGGTTAGAGGCGTCTACAGTCTTCACTCTGTTTAATATTCGTTAAATAGCCAGGTTTTCAGGAGTTTTTTAAATTGTGGAAAGGAGGTTTCATCTTTGATGTTAGTGGGTAGGGAGTTCCAGTGTCTGGGAGCGAGGACTTTGAAGCTACTACCCCCCGCTTTCTCTCTTTTGTAACTTGGTACTTCAAGGTTGGAGTTATTGTTAGATCTGAGGGGTCTGGTTTGGGGTTTCTTCAAGACTGTATTGATGAGGTATTTGGGAGCTTTGTAGGCAATACATTTATGCGTAATACTTAGGGTTTTGAATAATATCCTGGCTTGGATGGGGAGCCAGTGGTTATCTCTCCTGATGTTTGAGAAGTGTTCTGATTTTTTTATGCCTAGGGCCGCTCGGAGAGCTTTGTTCTGCATGAGTTGAAGTTTGGCTATGTTAGTTTGGGAGGTGCCAAGGAAGAGAATGTTACAATAGTCTAGCTTATACTTCTCTAGACTCTTCTGCCTCCCTTATCAAAATCTCCTTCAATTCCTCATCTTTCAATACTGTTATGTTCATCCTCCAGATATGTGTTTTACTCGAAGAATAATCAAGGGCAAGATGCATCTTAATGGGAGCATGACTTGAAATACCAGTACTTTCTACAATTTGGAGTCACTAATCCTGATGTCAAGATGTTATATATTCTTGAGTATATGTTATGTGCCCCCGAGTGGAATGTACATTCCCTCCCAGTTGGGTGTTCCAATCTCTATACATCTAATAGGCCAAAGTCCTGCATCAGCAGGCTCAAAGCTTCCTTGTCCTTTTTCCTGCCACCTCCACGATTTCGGCCAAATTGAAATCGCCCCCTATTAGGAGATGTTTACCACCTGAATCTAATAGGTAACATCCCACTTTGCTTAAAAAAGGACCACTATTTATATTCGGTGCATAAATGTTACATAATGTCATCTCCATGTCTTGGACACAAATTGAAATTATTACCATCCGTCCCACTTTATCTATTTTGGAGCTCAATATTGTTCCTGGAACGTGTTTCTTAAACAGGATTATGACACCTCTTGAGTTGGGTGAATAGCAGGAGTGGAACACCCGACCTACCCAATCCCCACCCATCTTATCTGCCTCTTTACACGTTAAATGAGCCTCTTGTAACATAGCAATATCAGCCTTTAGGTATTTTAAAAGTGAAAGTATCTTTTTCTTCTTTATTGGATTATTCATATCATTTACATTCCATGATACAACATTTAAAAAATATGTACAATTTGTTGTTGGAACCACCATTTCCTTCGAGGTTTCCCCAATATTTCCTAAGCAGAGTGGTATTAAAGTAAAATACTGCATATATAATTCAAAACAAGTACTAGCTAAAAAAATAATAACTCAACTTTCAAAAAATGCTCCAACTCGAAGCTGAGACTGAGTGTGAATACAGCATTAATTGTATTCTACTGTTAACCCCAAAGAACCATCCCCTCCCTGTATCCTTGGACAATGCTAATAAACCAGATCATAGCCACCATTGCTTTATCATGGTCAAACCATGAAATAAAACATGTTCCCCCTTTCTTACTCTTAATAATACTTCCCCCTTTTCATTATATTGAAATCACTGGCTCCCCTTTTCAATGTTCCCTATCTTTCTCACTTTTGTTATTTGGTGCACAAAAGTCCCTCTAGCCACTCCAGAATCAAACTTCTGCACAGTTTCTACACTTTCCCATTTAGAGTCCTCTTCATATCACTGAACGGGTCTAGTCTGCTATGTTGCTCTACTCTACACGGGCGCCCTCGCACTCTATCAGAATTGTCCCTGGACCTAATATGATAGCAACCTCGTCTGTTTCCTCCATCCTCCCATTACTGTTTTTTTCCTCCCCACCATCCCTTCAGCACTATCTGAAATGTCGTCACGCCTAGTTTGATAGTCGCTTGTTTTGTTCCTCCCCTCCCTTTCGGCACCCCTCTCCCTCACCTTTTGTTTTTCTCCGGCTCTACCAGAAATGTCGTCAGGCCTAGTACGGTAGTCGCCTGTCTGTTTCCATCTCCTTCCCACTCTCTCCCTCCCTTCCTTATCTATGTCTTAGCTCTTGCACTATCTAAAATGTCGTCAGGCCGAGTATGATAGTTAATTTCACATCCTTACTGTTCATGGCCTGTAAGAATGTGGTTGTATTTTCCTTTGTTCCCTCCCTTGCCTTGAAGCGCTTTGAAACACATTGTGTAAAGGCGCTATATAAATAAACGATCATATCATATCACTCATTGTTGGACATTGCAGCCCACTATATAACTTCACTCCTCAGCGTTCGAAACATCAGAATATATCTTGTGGATTCGTTCTGCCTGTTATCCCAACCAGAAATTCCCATAATGTTGATTACACTTTCTGCCCAGGAGCAAGTAGACCTGAGGCTCCTCCGCCCCAAGCAAACCCCCATGGCCCAGGACCCTGTTCAGCACATCTGTCACCCATACCCTGGGAACCGAAGTCGACGCCAAGCCCCACCTGCACCCATACCGACCACATTCACCCCCCATCCAATCCCCTGTGTGCCTGAACAACAGGGAGGAAGTCGGACAAGGAGTCCTCGCAGCCAGCCCAGACACTTGCAACAATACACTGTGCACCGTCCCTCAGTCATCCTTACATGTTCAAACTGGCCCCACATCTCAAGACCTATTAAAAAAAAACAGGAACCCGCAGTACATACTCACGCCAACCTTTGAATTTATTCGCAAAGGTTTTTTTTGCCTCAGATACCTCGTAAATCCTTAAATTACCCTCTCCAGTCTGCAATCGCTTGCACATTACATGCTCACCAATTGAAACTAGACACTGTTAGGCAGAGCCAATATTGCCCGCATTGCCTCTCCCAACATGGCAACACCAGAATTCCTCCCAGCAACGCATGTCGTCACGTGCATGCGCATGATGTCATCCCTGCCATCCTTTATATTAAACACAAACTGTAACGATGGCTGCGCGGTTCGGATCTCGCGTTAACACAGGGATCTAAAGCATTTCAGGTAAGCCTGCAGAGCGTAACTCTATGCATTTGTGCATGATTTACAATCTTCCAGGAATTTCAGTTTTGCTGTATGGGCGAGTACCAATGCCCATTACTGTCTATTCTTGTGAACATTTTAATAGCGCTGCATGGGACTATAATCTACCAGCGGAGCACGAATTATATGAGCGCAACTAGAGTAGACCACATCGGATGGCATATCGGTATACCTTCATTACACTGCACGGGCAAGGAAAAATACCCTTTAGTGGTCAATTCGGCGCATATTACCAAGCAACAGCCCAAGTCAAGTCATACGGAGCTCACCAGCGAAACGCGCTTTATACACGGAATGCATATAGAGTAGAAGGCCCTTGCTGATATACCGGGATGCTTTAATGATGCCCACTTTGATTAAAGGAGTTTGCACAGATTACGGGAGAGCATGCATAGAATTCTGTGTGCTCCAAGAGACTCTGCACTGCTATACTTAAGTGACTTACCATGCTACTTCGACTGACACAAATATGCACGGATGTCTAATGCTCAAATTAAGCTTATTCCACATTAGAGAAAAGGACCTTATCAACATGATGCGTGCCATCCTACTCTAGTAATCTTTGTCACAGATGGTGAGCATCACAGAAAACTTTAAGGCTAGTTTAAAATGAAGATTAATTCTAAGCGGAACAATTGTTCGATACCATCAAATAACCTAAGCTGTATAAATTATGATATTATACTTGCCTTCCTTTCCACATATCTCAACTCAATTATTCCACAACTTTCAAACTAATTAACATTCACACTGCTTCGTTTACCTCAGGCTAACTGTCTAAAACCTTCGGGTCTTATTTATTGAGCCCCATAATTACTAATCCATCTTTTTGCCTCCTCTGGATCCCCTGTGGATTTAATTCCAGTTGGAAAATAAATCTTTAAAATTGGCTGTTTAACTAGTGAAGTATTTAAGTCTTTTTTCTTTGCTACTTTCTTTGCATCTGTGAATAGCTTCCTTTTTTCCTCTAACTCCTTTGGGAAAATCGGGGAACACAGCAATTTGTGTATTATTGTAAAAGAACCAACCCTTTTCCCAGGAAGCTCTCAACACCCTTTCCTTTGCATTTACTTTTGAAAAAAACATTAATATTTGTCTTGGTTTAGTGCTGTCTGGTTTTCCAACTCTAAAAGCCTAATCCAGATCTCCTGTGAATATAACATTTTGCCCAAAAATCCAAGACAGCACTTGTGGTAAAACATCCTCCAGCTGACCATTCCTAGTTGTTTTTTCAGGTAGACCCATGAGTCTGAGATTATGCAACCTTGATATCTAATCCAAAAACAGATTTTTAAGTTTCATAGCTTCCAGATCTCTCCTCAAATCGTTATAAGCTCTGTAGCTCCCAGCAATCTCTGTTGAGAGGTCCACTGATTCCTTTTCTTCCTGTCCAATTCTTCTCTCCAGATCAGATACTTTTTACATTCAGGTCAGCATAAGAGGATTTCATCTCACCTACATCTTGGGCCACCTTCAGAAGTAGAGAATAAATATCTTGAGCACTGGGTGTTTCTTCCATGTCAGCTTTGGTTTTCTTGGGAGAAGGATTCTCCAGGGTATCATTCTTTTTTTTTTTTAGCATTCATTGTATCCTTTATGTATCAGAGTCAGGGAGACAGGAGTTCTGAGTTAAAGCTGCTGGCTGCTCAGCCAGCATTTTGGGGGCTGGTATAAGAAACCTACTGGATGTCCTGCTATCCCCTTGGCTCATGACCAAATTGCCAATGTTAAATGTTAAATGTTAAAGGAATTTGTACCGCGCACCGTCACCAACGAAATTGGTCCCCAGGCGCTCAGGCGGATCTGTAAACGATAAAGATGGGATGGGTTAGTAGGTTGAAGAAGGGAGTAGGATAGTGAGAGGAGTGGTGTTCTGTTGGCAGCTTCAACTCAGTATACACCGGGTGCTGAGCGTTGGTGCGGGTATCGGATCGGAGTCAGGCCGCGTGTGCTGTTGTTCCGGCTTATGTGTTGTTGCAGTGTTGTGAAGTGCGTGCGGCTTGTTGTGCGAGAGATGGTTGTGTGAGTTTTTTGAGTGAGATAGGTATGCAGAGTTTGAGCGTATATTGGTTAGTGGGTTACCCAACCTCGACCAATGCTAGCACTCGCAGTTCTCAGTAGTGTGGCACTTGTTGGCCCTCACATTCCCATCTAGACGCGGCGTAGGCCAATGTTTACGGCTCCATACAGGTGTGGTCATGCCAACATTCACACTTTTATCTAGATGCGGCGCGGGCTAGTGTTTAGAGATTAGTCCAGGTGTGGGCATGTTAACATTCACAATTCCATCCGAACGCCACGCAGGCTGGTGTTCATGGCTCTGAGTGTACCGCTGACACGCAGCATCCGCTTCAAAGAAAAGCTAAACATCCTGTGATAGTCCATTCATAAATTGTATGCACTTATTACATTTACTCCATCTAGTGCCGGAACTACAAATCATCACTTCACGTGATATAATAAGTGTGGAGTTGCCTGAATGGGACAGCAGCAGCAACTGGGTTATTGCTACTTTTGTCTCACTAATTGTTGTGGAAAGTATTTGTGCTTACGCAAATCTTACTGACAATTTAGGCTTTGAAATACAACACAAGCAGTTGATTCATCTACCGGGACCACCTGCCGACACCTCACATACTGTAATGGGATACAACAGCAATCATGCATGGTATGCACAAAATTTGTATGTATCAGGGCAGTCGATCACTCAAATGCCACACAAAATAAAAATAAAACAAAACGATTTTCGAATTGATGGAACACATTAGGTGACAAACACAAAACAGGGCTGGCAACAGTGACCCTCGGGTTTGCCACACTCAATAAAATTATTGTCATCAAACACAAGAGGTTTTCACTCCTTTATCATGCATCAAGAGGCACAACTTCTAGTTGGAGCAGCTAATGTACTATTCTTGCAGGAGACTTGGAAAACTGGGGCATTAGCCATCAACGGATTTACGATCTATACCCGCGTAGCAACGAGAGGTAAAGAAGGACGACCTAGGGGTGGCCTTTGCCTTGGAGCAAAAACTCAGCTACATATGATTGAGTAAAAACAAGAACTCCCTGATAAGAATGATTTGAGCTCAATCATTTTCACCTTTCTACGACCAAATTGTAAGACTTTGGCTATTGTCCTGTATGACCCTCCAGATGGGCCATGTACACAATTATTGGTGAAAGGTCTAAAAAGTACACTGGAAGCATGTCAGGAAGTGGCGCCGGCTGGCACACTCATTATATTGCCTGAGATTTTAATGCCTGCTGCGTCTAAGAAGCAGACCTCCTAGCTGAAGAACACTTATGATTGTAACAACGGAAAAGATGAAAACCACAGCAAGAACAGCCCAAGATCGATGGATAAGGGAAAACATGGACACATCTGTTGTTGGAGTATGATCTTCTACTCTTGGTGCCTACAGATTACTGACACCTCTTCTTTACTGAATCTCAAGACCTGGTGCTGTGGGCGTAGTACAACTTGCCTGATACTATATTTGCAACCAAACAAGTTTGTTCACAAATATTAACACATACAGTGAAATGTAATCCAATGACCAATCATGCTGCCCTAATAGCAACGTTCCCAACACAAAAAAAGTTGATTACATGGAAAACAACATTAGTCACCAGCAATATACAGGCCAACTGTATCAGCTGGTCCACTGCAGATTTAATCAGATTGAATGCCCTACTGAGTTATATTGCCCATAAAGGAGTTCAGTCATCAAAAGGCTCTGTGCCAACTATGAATACAATGATAAAAACTATTACAGGTCTGGCAGCCCAAGGTAGATTAACTATTACGGACGGATTTTATCCTGCAGTATTCGATATTGAAATACATAAGGCAAATAAACTGTCCCGTAAACTGATTAGGGCCATTAAGGTATCAAAGTTCCTAAGTTTTGCAGAGAAGAAGAGGGAATTAAATAAACAGAGAGCCTATTATAACTAATGGCTAAGAGCACAAAAGATGAACCAGAACTCAGAAAATAGGCTCAAAGAAGCACATCACGCGAAGAAGTTCTTGTACATTTATTGGACTTTCATAAAGGACAGTTCCCTTAAAGAAATTAACCGTATATCTGAAGAGTGTTGGCGTGGCCATATTTGAATACTGTACTGGAATAAAAAGTGCGAACTCAATAACGGTGTAAAAGAGATGGAATGGCAGGCTAGTACCATCTCATGGGATGAAGATGACATCACACAGATCATCATCAGGCTCAAACCGTCAAGAGCACCTGGCCCAGATAGTGTGCCTAACATTGTAATCAAGCAAACCCCGCAATTATGGACAAATAGTTGGCGCCAATCTATTCTTATGCTGGTTCACAAAAGAGGTGTATTAACTGAGGCTAGGAACTTCAGACTCCTTGCAATTCTGGATTCCAGCAGCAAAATCTTTGCCACAATACTGTTACAATATCTCAACAAATGGGTGGAAGAAAAGAAGTTGCTTATACAGGGTTCAAAGCAGGATGTAGCACGGTGCATAGTACATGGGCACTACAGATGCTTGTTCCAAAGGCAATCCATAGAAACAACGGTTGCCTGTATATATGCTATTTAGACTATTCCTGCGCCTTTATCTGTGCTATCCAGGACCGCTTGTGTGGGAAGCCTGAGAAATGGGTAGCAGGTAAAAATGTCCTCATACATAACATCCCCATACATAATGTTGTTGGGAAAAGCCATTGGCGACATTATATATGGTGATGTTATGTATGGGAACGGGTTGCAGGGGTGTCCCCTGCATGTTCAATGTAATAATGTCTCAGCAAAAAACAGTGACTTTTTGTTGCGGGGACATCATTACATGGAACCGAGAAATGGGAAATTGATCCATCCTTGCTTTAATATATCCCGTCTCTATACTCGAATACCAGTTACAATCTCACAGGAGGGGCCTATTCACTGAATATATCAACACCAACATAGGCCTAAAACAGGGCACGGTCCTTTCCCCCGCCCTTTACAATCTGTATGTGTCGGACCTGAGTACTGCTATGGATAAGTGTGACAATTTCCCTCCCAAATTAGCTGGTAGTCCAGTGGGGTGGCTCTGTTATACAGCTGACATGGTTTTAATAGACCAAACTCCTTTGGGACTCCAGAGATCAATGACATGCCTCAATGAATATGCAAAAGAAAATGGGCTGAGTCAATCATAACAAGACCAGGATTATGGCCTTAGGAGCCGGTAAGCTACAGAGCCTCCCTTTCAGATGGGACATTGGGGAGGGTTTAGAGACTGTTAACACCTATGTTCACCTAGGTCAACCTATCTGCACTTACCGTGTTACATCAAATTGCAAAAAAACGACATGTGCAAAAGTATTGAGGTGCTGACAGATGACAAAGAACTTTATTAATCAGAAATGCGGGGGCAACATCGAAGCAATGCCGGAGGTTTATACCAAGAGCATAGTTCCCTGCATCCTATAGTCCCTTCAAACTTTACCTGAGAAGCATGCTGGGTGGTTAAGTTTGTTAGAGGGAAAACTGCTCTGCTTGATTTTGGGTCTCCCGAGCACTGTTCCGGTGGAAGCGTTGCGCCTGGATGCGACTGAACTCTAAGGAAAGTAGTGTAAGAATATATGAGATGGGTAATGTCTAGAAATATAGTACCTTTTTGAATTTTCCGTTCGTGACTCAGTGAAGAAGCACCTGGCTTAGATATGTCAGCAAACAAAAAAGAAGGAGCCAGACATGTGATGTCATCAGTGATGTCATCAATGATATTTGTGATGTCATCTTTGATGTCCTGGGTGTTAGTCTTAGCAGTGCACGGTAGTGGCGCGAGTTATGGTTGCTTAGCTTACCATAACTGGCAAATTTCAGGGGGTTTTCGATTTTACTTGTAACCATAACGTCCCTTTAACAAAGTTTTTTTTACTGAATTGCATAGGATTTTAGTAGTGCAACTTAACCATAACGTCCCTTTAACAAAGTTTTTTTTTACTGAATTGCATAGATTTTTATTAGTGCAATGTAACCATAATGTCCTTTTAAATGGATGAAGACCATTACCACCCTAGGTTCCCAAAAGCAGGAACCCGGGGGTGGTAAAAAAAAGATTTTTATTCCCAAACCGGTATGACTGCGGCGTCCCGGTGTAGGAAGGAAAATCCTTTAACAAGATGGCCACCATGGAAAGGGAAGGCAGGGTTCCATACAGGACCCCTCTTCACTTCACAACACGTATGCGCGGTCTTCGCAGCTATGTGTTTTCTACAGCACGTGTGCATGCTCAGATGAGGCGTGTGTGAGCTTGGATTCATGTCATTTCTGCATGTTTTTCTTCAACGCGTGAGCGTGGTCTTCTCAGCTGTGTGTTGTGTACAGCGTGTGTGCGTGGTCTTCGCAGCTACGTGTTATCTACAGTGCTAGCGCGTGTGCGTGGTCTTTGCAGTTATGTTTTTTCTACAGCGTGTGTGCGCAGTCTTCACTAGTATGTGTTTTCCGTTAACTCCTGTGCGCGGTTTTGTTCAACGCGTGTGCATGTTCGGATACGGCGCATGTGAGCTCGAAAACGCGTGTGCGTGGTCTTTTGTAGCTATGTGTTTTCAACAGCGCGTGTGCACGGTCTTCACTGGTACGTGTTTTCTGTTAACTCCTGTGCATCGTTTTGTTCAACACGTGTGAGTGGTCTTCGCAGCTACGTGTTATCTACAGCGCCAGTGCTTGTGCTTGGTCTTTGCAGCTATGTGTTTTCTACAGCGCGTGTGTGCGGTCTTCACTAGTACGTGTTTTCCGTTAACTCCTGTGCGTGGTTTTGTTCAACGTGTGTGCATGGTCTTCTCAGCTACGTGCTATCTACAGCGCGTGTGCGTGGTCTTCGCAGCTACGTGTTATGTACAGTGCCAGCGCGCTAGCGTGGTCTTTGCAGCTACGTGTTTTCTACAGCGCGTGTGCATGGTCTTCACTAGTACGTGTTTTCCGTTAACTCCTGTGCGTGGTTTTGTTCAACACGTGTACGTGTTCGGATAAGGCATGTGTGAGCTCGGAAATGCGTGTGCGTGGTCTTTGTAGCTATGCGTTTTCCACAACACGTGTGTGTGCTCTTCACAGCTATGTGTTATCTACAGCACCAGCGTGTGTGCGTGGTCTTTGCAGCTACGTCTTTTCTATAGCGCGTTTGTGCGGTCTTCACTGGTATGTGTTTTCCGTTAACTTCTGTGCGCGGTTTTGTTCAATGTGTGTGCGTGGTCTTCTCAGCTAGGTGTTATCTACAGTGCGTGTGCTTATTCGGATAAGGCGCGTGTGAGCTCAGTAATGCGTATGTGTGGTCTTTGTAGCTACTTGTTTTCTACAACGCGTGTGCGTGCTCTTCGCAGCTACGTGTTATGTACAGCACCAGCGCGTGTGCGTGGTCTTCTCAGCTACGTGTTATCTACAGCGCATGTGCATGGTCTTCGCAGCTACGTGTTATGCACATCGCGTGTGTGCAGTCTTTGCAGGTTCGTGTTTTCTACAGCGCATGTGCGTGGTTTTTACTGCTACATGTTTTCCGTTAACTCCTGGCGTGGTCCTCATTTCTGCACGTTTTCTTCAATGCGTGTCCGTGTTCAGATGAGGCGCACGTGCGAGTTTGACAAAGAAAGTGTGTGCGCATTTTGACTGGCGCGTTATATGTCAAGAGCGGGTGAAGTAGTTCTGCGCATGCGCTTTACTGCGTGAGCATGGTCTACACCGCTACGTGCTTTCTTCGCATTCGGATGTTGTTTAGCTAACACGTTTTTGTGCTTCTTGCAGCCATATTCCATCCGATCCTCATCACCCCTCACCTTCCCATTCATTATTTGATCAGTTTGACGAGTGCTGTGTTGTTTTTTTTAATATGTTTTGCCGCGATGTCTGTGGACACAGGACGAGAATCCAAGATGTTGGGCCTCTCCAAAAATCTGACGCACTTCACGCTTCTCCCCAGCCAATCGGAGAGCATGTGATATGTCCGCGGACATCACGCAAGTGGCTTGGCCAATCCGTGTCCTGTTCGTGGAGCGAACAGGGAAGTGTGTCCACGGAGCGGACATAGATATCACTAATTTGTGTGCTTTACGTTTTGGTCATTTTAAAGAAAACTACTGGATGGATTTACACCAAATTAACAAAAGCACGCTTTCGGGACCAAGCCGCTGCTCCTGCCGCAAATTTGGTGTACATCCGTCCAGCGGTTTGGGCTGTAGGCGTGAGCAAAGTTTTTTCACATTATGTCTATGGGAGAAAAAGACGTTTTGGGAACCCCCCCTATAACTTTCCCCCCTGAACCAAACCTCACCAAACTGCAAAAAAATTCAGAGTGGACCATATACCTTGCAAAGTTTGGTGAGGATTCGTCCAGGGGGAGCGAAGTTATAAGCCGCCCAAAAAGTGCTCTTCAGCAACTTAACCATAACTACACGCCCACTACCGTGGCCGTGTAATTACATGGCCACAGTAGTGGCCATGTAGTTATGGTTAAGTTGGTGTTTCCATAGGAAGAGCACTTTTTGGGCGGCTTATAACTTCGCTCCCCCTGGACGAATCCTCACCAAACTTTGCAAAAAAAGTATATGGCCCACTCTGCATTTTTTTGCAAAGATTGGTGAGGATTCGTCTGTGGAGGGCAAAGTTATAGGGGGGGGGTCCCAAAACTTTTTTTTCCCCATAGACTGAATGGGAAAAATGTTTTGCTCGTGCCTACAGCCCAAACCGCTGGACGGATTTTCACCAAATTTGGACCAGGAGCAGCGGCTTGGTCCCAAATTTGGTGAAAATCCATCCAGTAGTTTTTTTTTAAATGACCAAAAAGTAGTTCAGAAAAAATTAGTGATATCTGTGTTCGCTTTGCGGACACACTTCCCTGCCCGTTCATCTGACGTGCTTTTCTATTGGCTGCCGTGAAGCGTGCAGTGTGTCTATTTTCAGAGACGCCCGCCATCTTTGTTTATCAGAGCGGGATCTGCTGCCTGCACAGTGTAGATGTGGGCTGTGTCGGCCACGAAAAGGCGGTGAGGCACAGGCCCTCGTGTCTCTCTCTTGTTCCCGCCACCCCCCGCTCATGGCCGTGTCTCCCATGTCCCCCCCTCGTTGATTCTCCGTGTGTTCCTCCCACCCCCCGCTCATGCTCCGTTTCTCTTTCCCGTTCCCCCCACTCATGTCCCGTGTCTCCCTCCTCCCCCCCACCCCCCACTCATGCCCCGTGTCTCCCTAATGTTCCCCCACCCCCGTTCATGCCCTGTGTGTCTCTCCCCTTCCCCCCACCCCCCGCTCATGCCCCGTGTCTCTCTCCCCTCCCCCCACCATGTGTCTCTCCCCTTCCCCCCACCCCCACTCATACCTCGTGTCTCCCTACTGTTCCCCCCACCCCCGCTCATGCCCCGTGTCTCTCTCCCCTTCCCCCAACCCCCGCTCATGCCCTGTGTGTCTCTCCCCTTCCCCCTCACCCCCGCTCATGCCCCGTGTGTCTCTCCCCTCCCCCCACCCCCGCTCATGCCCCGTGTGTCTCACCCCTTCCCCCACCCCCTGCTCATGCCCGTGTGTCTCTCCCCTTCCCCCACACCCCCCGCTCATACCCCGTGTCTCCCTACTGTTCCCCCCACCCCGCTCATGCCCCGTGTGTCTCTCCCCTTCCCCCCACCCCCCACTCATGCCCCGTGTCTCTCTCCCCTTACCCCCCACTCCCCGCTCATGTCCGTGTGTCTCTCCCCTTCCCCCCAACCCCTGCTCATGCCCCCTGTCTCCCTCATTTCCCCCCACACCCCTGCTCATGCCCAGTGTGTCTCTCCCCTCCCCCCACCCCCCGCTCATGCCCGTGTGTCTCTCCCCTTCCCCCCATCCCCCACTCATGCCCCGTGTGTCTCTCCCCTTCCCCCCCACCCCCCGCTCATGCCCCTCCCCTTCCCCCCCACCCCCCGCTCATGCCCCGTGTCTCTCCCCTTCCCCCCACACCCCGCTCATGCCCTGTGTGTCTCTCCCCTTCCCCACACCCCCCACTCATGTCCCGTGTCTCCCTACTGTTCCCACCACCCCCTGCCATTGCCCCATGTCTCTCTCCCCTTCCCCTCACCCCCGCTCATGCCCCGTGAGTCTCTCCCCTTCCCCCCATCCCCCACTCATGCCCCATGTCTCTCCCCTTCCCCCCACCCCCCGCTCATGCACCGTGTGTCTCTCCCCTTCCCCCACTCCCTGCTCATGCCCTGTGTGTCTCTCCCCTTCCCCCCACCCCCCGCTCATGCCCCGTGTCTCTCTCCCCTTCCCCCAACCCCCGCTCATGCCCCGTGAGTCTCTCCCCTTCCCCCCACCCCCACTCATGCCCAGTGTGTCTATCCCCTTCCCCCACCCCGCTCATGCCCCGTGTCTCTCTCCCCTTCCCCCCACCCCCCGCTCATGCCCCGTGTGTCTCTCACCTCCCCCCCACCCCCGCTCATGCCCCGTGTCTCCCTCCTTTCCCCCCACCCCGCACTCATGCCCCGTGTGTCTCTCCCCCCTCCCCCCAGCCCCCGCTCATGCCCCATGTATCTCTCCCCTTCCCCCACCCCCCGCTCATGCCCCGTGTGTCTCTCCCCTTCCCCCCCACCCCCGCTCATGCCCCATGTCTCCCTACTGTTCCCCCCAACCCCCGCTCATGCCCTGTGTGTCTCTCCCCTTCCCCCCACCCCCGCTCATGTCCCGTGTCTCCCTACTGTTCCCCCCACCCCCGCTCATGCCCCGTGTCTCTCTCCACTTCCCCTCCACCCCCCCATGCCCTGTGTCTCCTCTGTTCCCCCACCCCCCGCTCATGACATGTCTCCCCTGTTACCCCCACCCCCCACTCATGCCCCGTGTCTCCCTTGTGTCACCCCCCACCCCCAGCTCATGCCCTGTGTCTCCCTTGTGTTACCCCCCACCCCCCGCTCATGCCCCGTGTCTCCCTTGTGTTACCCCCCACCCCCCACTCATGCCCCATGTCTCCCTCGTGTTACCCCCCACCCCCCGCTCATGCCCCATGTCTCCCTTGTGATACCCCCCGCCCATGCCCTGTCTCCCCTGTTACCCCCCACCCCTGCTCATGCCCCGTGTCTCCCTTGTGTTACCCCCCAACCCCGCTCATGCCCAGTGTCTCTCCCCTTCCCCCCACCCCCACTCATGCCCTGTCTCCCTCCTGTCCCCCCGCTCATGCCCCGTGTGTCTCTCCCCTCCCCCCACCCCCTTCTCAAGCCCCAAGTGTCTCTCCCCTCCCCCCCACCCCCTCTGATGCCCCGTGTGTCTCTCCCCTTCTCCCCCACCCCCTGCTCATGCCCCGTGTGTCTCTCCCCTTCCCCCACCCCCGCTCATGCCCAGTGTCTCTCCCCTTCCCCCCCACCCCCTGCTCATGCCCCGTGTCTCTCTCCCCTTCCCCCACCCCCCGCTCATGCCCTGTGTCGCTCTCCCCTTCCCCCCAGCACCCGCTCATGCCCCGGGTCTCTCTCCCCTTCCCCCCACGCCCCACTCATGCCCAGTGTCTCTCTCCCCCCACCCCTACTCATGCTCCGTGTCTCTCTCCCCTTCCTCCCACCCCCGCTCATGCCCCGTGTCTCTCTCCACTTCCCCCCAACCCCGCTCATGCCCCGTGTGTCTCTCCCCTTCCCCCACCCCCTGCTCATGCTCCGTGTGTATCTCCCCTTCCCCCCACCCCCGCTCATGCCCCGTGTCTCCCTACTGTTCCCTCCACCCCCCAGCTCATGCCCGTGTCTCTCTTCCCTTTCCCCCCACCCCCGCTCATGCCCCGTGTGTCTCTCCCCTTCCCCTCCACCCCCCGCTCATGCCCTGTGTCTCTCTCCCCTTCCCCCAACCCCCGCTCATGCCGTGTGTCTCTCCCCTTCCCCCTCACCCCCGCTCATGCCCCGTGTGTCTCTCCCCTCCCCCCCACCCCCGCTCATGCCCCGTGTGTCTCACCCCTTCCCCCACCCCCTGCTCATGCCCGTGTGTCTCTCCCCTTCCCCCCCACCCCCCGCTCATACCCCGTGTCTCCCTACTGTTCCCCCCACCCCCGCTCATGCCCCGTGTGTCTCTCCCCTTCCCCCCACCTCCCACTCATGCCCCGTGTCTCTCTCCCCTTACCCCCCACTCCCCGCTCATGTCCCGTGTGTCTCTCCCCTTCCCCCCACCCCCTGCTCATGCCCCCTGTCTCCCTCATTTCCCCCCACACCCCTGCTCATGCCCTGTGTCTCTCTCCCCTTCCCCCACCCCCCGCTCATGCCCTGTGTCGCTCTCCCCTTCCCCCCAGCACCCGCTCATGCCCCGGGTCTCTCTCCCCTTCCCCCCACGCCCCACTCATGCCCAGTGTCTCTCTCCCCCCACCCCTACTCATGCTCCGTGTCTCTCTCCCCTTCCTCCCACCCCCGCTCATGCCCCGTGTCTCTCTCCACTTCCCCCCACCCCCGCTCATGCCCCGTGTGTCTCTCCCCTTCTCCCACCCCCTGCTCATGCTCCGTGTGTATCTCCCCTTCCCCCCACCCCCGCTCATGCCCCGTGTCTCCCTACTGTTCCCTCCACCCCCCAGCTCATGCCCGTGTCTCTCTTCCCTTTCCCCCCACCCCCGCTCATGCCCCGTGTGTCTCTCCCCTTCCCCTCCACCCCCCGCTCATGCCCTGTGTCTCTCTCCCCTTCCCCAACCCCCGCTCATGCCGTGTGTCTCTCCCCTTCCCCCTCACCCCCGCTCATGCCCCGTGTGTCTCTCCCCTCCCCCCCACCCCCGCTCATGCCCCGTGTGTCTCACCCCTTCCCCCACCCCCTGCTCATGCCCGTGTGTCTCCCCTTCCCCCCCACCCCCCGCTCATACCCCGTGTCTCCCTACTGTTCCCCCCACCCCCGCTCATGCCCAGTGTGTCACTCCCCTTCCCCCCACCTCCCACTCATGCCCCGTGTCTCTCTCCCCTTACCCCCCACTCCCCGCTCATGTCCCGTGTGTCTCTCCCCTTCCCCCCACCCCCTGCTCATGCCCCCTGTCTCCCTCATTTCCCCCCACACCCCTGCTCATGCCCTGTGTCTCTCTCCCCTTCCCCCAACCCCCGCTCATGCCCTGTGTGTCTCTCCCCTTCCCCCCAACCCCCGCTGATGCCCTGTGTCTCCCTCCTTTCCCTCAACCCCCGCTCATTCCCCGTGTATCTCTCTCCTCCCCCCTACCCCCTGCTAATGCCCCGTGTCTCTCCCCTTCCCCCCACCCTCCGCTCATGCCCCGTGTCTCTCTCCCCTTCCCCCACTCCCCGCTCATGCCCTGTGTCTCCCTTGTGTTACCCCCACCCCCGCTCATGCCCCGTGTCTCCCTCGTGTTACCCCCCACCCCCTGCTCATGCCCCGTGTCTCACTTGTGTGACCCCCCACCCCCACTCATGCCCTGTCTCCCCTGTTACCCCCCACCCCCGCTCATACCCCGTGTCTCCTTTGTGTTACCCCCCATCCCCACTCATGCCCCGTGTCTCCCCTGTTCCCCCCACCCCCGCTCATGCCCCGTGTCTCCCTCCTTTCACCCCCACCCCCTGCTCGTGCCCCATGTCTCCCTTGTGTTACCCCCCACACCCCACACATGCCCTGTGTCTCCCCTGTTCCCCCACCCCTGCTCATGCCCCATGTCTCTCTCCTATTCCCCCCACCCCTGCTCATGCCCCGTGTCTCCCCTGTCGCCCCCGCCCCCCATGTCTCCCCTGTTCCCCCCAACCCCCGCTCATGCCCCGTGTTTCCCTCGTGTACCCCCCACCTCCCGCTCATGCCCCATGTCTCCTGTTGCCCCCCACCCTCCGGTCATGTCCCGTGTCTCCCTCCTGTACCCCCACCCCTCTGCTCATGCCCCGTGTTTCCCTCCTGTACCCCCACCCCCCGCTCATGCCCTGTGTTTCCCTCGTGTTCCCCGCACCCCCCGCTCATGCCCCATGTTACCCCCACTCCCCGCTCATGCCCCGTGTCTCCCTCATGTTACCCCCCACCCCCGCTCATGCCCCGTGTCTCCCTCGTGTTCCCCCCACACCCCGCTCATGCCCCGTGTCTCCTGTTGCCCCCACCCCCGCTCATGCCCCGTGTCTCCCTCGTGTTACCCCCCACCCCCCGCTCATGCCCCATGTCTCCTGTTGGCCCCCACCCTCCGGTCATGTCCTGTGTCTCCCTCCTGTACCCCCACCCCCCACCCCTCTGCTCATGCCCCGTGTTTCCCTCCTGTACCCCCACCCCCTCGCTCATGCCCTGTGTTTCCCTCGTGTTCCCCGCACCCCCCGCTCATGCCCCATGTTACCCCCACCCCCCGCTCATGCCCCGTGTCTCCCTCATGTTCCCCCCACCCCCCACTCATGCCCCATGTCTCCCTCGTGTACCCCCTCACCCCCGCTCATGCCCTGTGTTTCCCTCGTGTTACCCCCCACACCCCTGCTCATGCCCCGTGTCTCCCTTGTGTTCCCCCCACCCGCTGCTCATGCCCCTTTTCTATCTCCTTTCCCCCCCACCCCTGTTCATGCCCCGTGTGTGCCCTATTCCCCCACCCCCTGCTCATGCCCCGTGTGTGCCCTGTTCTCCCCACCCCCCGCTCATGCCCTGTGTGTGCCCTGGTCCCCCCACCCCCTGCTCATGCGCCGTGTGTGCCCTGTTTCCCCCAGCCCCCGCTCATGCCCCGTGTCTCCCCTGTTCCCCCCACCCCCTGCTCATGCCCCGTGTCTCCTTCGTGTTCCTCCCCACCCCCCGCTCATGCCTCGTGTCTCCCTCGTGTTCCTCCCCACCCCCTGCTCATACCCTGTGTCTCCCTCGTGTTCCTCCCCATCCCCCGCTCATGCCCAGTGTCTCCCCTGTTCCCCCCACCCGCTGCTCATGCCCCGTGTCTCTCTCGTGTTCCCCCACCCCTGCTCATGCCCCGTGTTTACTTCCTTTCCCCCCCACCCCCTGCTCATGCCCCGTTTGTGCCCTGTTCCCTCTCCTCCCCCGCTCATGCCCATGTGCCTCCCCTGTTCCGCCCCACCCCCCGCTCATGCCCTGTTGTGTTCTCTTTAAACACCCCGCCTTCCCTTTCCATGGTGGCCATCTTTTTTTTTTACCAACCTGGGTTCCCACTTTGAGGACCCAAGATGCTAGTGGTCTTCATCTATTGAAAAGGATGTTATGGTGACGTTGCACTAATAAAAACCTATAAAATTCAGTTAAAAAAAATGGTTACAGGGACGTTATGGTTATGTTGCACTAATAAAAACCTATGAAATTCAATGAAAAAACGTTGTTAAAGGGACGTTATGGTTAAGTTGCGCTACTAAAATCCTATGAAATTCAGTGAAAAAACTTTGTTAAAGGGACGTTATGGTTAAGTTGCGCTACTAAAAACCTATGAAATTCAGTGAAAAAACGTTGTCAAAGGGACGTTATGGTTCCAAGTAAAACCGAAAAACCCTTGAAATTCGCCAGTTATGATAAGCTAAGCAACCATAACTCGTGCCACCACCGTGCACTGCTAAGACTAACACCCAGGACATCAAAGATGACATCACAAATGTCATTGATGACATCACTGATGACATCACATGTCTGGCTCACTCTTTTTTCTTTTGTTGACATATCTAGGCCACATGGTTTTCTTCAGTAACAGTCAGAAACTAAAAATGTAATTTTATTTGTAGACGTATCCTTCAAGTAGGCTCTTACAGTAATTCCCTTAGCGTCTAGTCACATCATATGAAACATATACATATGGGAAGACACAAGCTTGAAAGACAGCAATCCTTTTTGTGCATACAGATAATCAATAGACTTATGAGCACGTTCTGATAGTTCTGTTTTTTTTTATGGCTGTACTTTCCCTGTATATGGTCATATTTGTATACATTGTACTCACACTACTTTCCTTAGGGTCCAATCACATCAAGTGATACTTATACATAGGGTAAATAGCAACTTTGAAACAGAGCAATCATTTATTTGCATGAAAATAATCAGTTAAGTTTTGAATTGTTTCTGCTACTACTTGTGCTTTTTTGCTAACTTCACTTTCCCTGTATATACCCATATTGGTATGTGTTCTTGTGTCTTTGTGTTTTGTCTATAGTAATGCAATTATTTAATACATGTGTTTTATTAGCTACTTATTACATATTTCACAGTACACAAAAATCTATTAAGAAAACAATTATCATTTCATTATTCAACATATTAACATTACGAATATTATACCTTCATCTTGTACGCTGCACAAAATGTTATGCTTCTGTATGAGTAGCTTAGTATATTAGATAGAACCCCATAATAGAATGCTATTTATATCAATGCATCGTTCAATGCACTAATTAGGGTATGATATTTATTGGAATGATCCTTGACACTTTTTTCGCAACATTATAATAAGAATCCCGTGTACACATATTTCATGAAAAGTTCAAACACATGTGATGTCATCAGTGATGTCATCAATGACATTTGTGATGTCATCTTTGATGTCCTGGGTGTTAGTCTTTGCAGTGCACGGTGGTGGCGCGAGTTATGGTTGCTTAGCTTACCATAACTGGCGAATTTCAAGGGTTTTTCGGTTTTACTTGGAACCATTACGTCCCTTTGACAAAGTTTTTTCACTGAATTTCATAGGTTTTTAGTAGCGCAACTTAACCATAACGTCCCTTTAACAAAGTTTTTTCACTGAATATATATATATATATACATGTTTAGGCCAGATACCAAAAATAATTGTTTTTGCAATTAATTTTTGACGATTATAATTTTGGGGCATTTGTTTGTTACTTGAACTGTGATTTCCATGTCTATTTTTATATTGCAATCATATTGGATTTTTAACCATATTATATGTATTTTTATCTTTGCAATTTTGCACAAGACATAGGCTCCATTCCATCTCAGTAATTAGATGCCATTTCTGCACATTGATGCTGCTAATCTGCGTATTTGCACAAGGCCAAACCGGAGGCTACTTTTATAAACTTCTTATAGTGACACAGCCTGACCTGGCCAAACAACCTTTCCCCCCCACCCCCCTTTCTTCCCCTCCCCCCCTCCCCCTTTTTGATGACACTACATTTTTTCTCTTTTAAAATTGGTACCATGATGAATTTATTGTCCTAAATAAATGGTTGTCTGTATTTGTATCAGACACTATTTGACGTAAGTTAATGCACTGGATGGTAATTAAATGCCAATCTAGCCTGGCTAGCCAATTATGGAAATGTATGGTGGAAATTACGATATCTGACACTTGGCATTGCTAACAATTTTGTGGCATTTGTTCATAAAAATGATCGAGATGTTCGACAATTCTGTTCTTACATGGACTCAAACCATTTACACAAATCAAATGTTGTTATTAATCATGACCGATTGTATGTCAGGCATTTGCTTGTCTTTCCGTTCCAAAATGGCCACTGTTGAATCATCATGTAAATGCACCACCTATCTTCCATAGTTGACATAGAAGATGGACTGTACACTTTTAAAACCATGTCCTTTGTCCTTTGTTTGTGTTACGTGATCAAGCGCTCAGTTGAGCGCGAAACGCGTTGTAAGCGGGCCGTGCCTATAGGCGTCCTGCCTCTGTTTGTATATGCTGTTTCCCCAGCCTTTTGTCCTGTGCATTATGCACAGCTTGTAACTTATTAAACAAATTTTTCTTTTGTTTCTAATTTATGTGAGCTGCGCTTTTTTTTGGATATGGATTCACGGAGAGTGCGGTCCGTCCCCTCTCCTCTTTTTCTTTACATATATATATATATATATATATATATATATATATATATATATATATATATATATATATTCCTAAAATCCATTAATGAACATACATTCCTTCACTAATATGCAACGACAATCCCAATATTCTGCCCAAAGTGCTTCCAGGTAGTAATACTATCCCAGAGTTAAACACCCGCCTAGTCAGTTAATCTATCTTTCCAAAATTCCTTCTCAACATCTAGTTCGTAGATCAGTAAATCTTAATTCTTTAAGATTGGATACACCTGCAGGTCTGCAGATAAGGGCTTACCACCAGAGTCCAAAGTCAAGACAGGATGGCAAATGTCTTATTTTGGACTAAGAGCCTCATCACGAGTTGAGCAGTAACGCCGGCGGTATTAGCGCCAGCGGTATTAGCCCTACCGCCAAACCCCCCGGCACTATTAGCACCGGATCACGGGTTTGGCGGTAATGGAATTCCCCATTCCCCACTGAGCCCATTCGGGAATGCCCCATTCCCCATTGGGCTCAATGGGGAATTTTCGCGCTCTTAATAGTGCGAATTTTCAGCAGATTTCCCCCCAGCTCAGAGCTGGGGAGAAATCCGCCGAAGCCCTGATTTGGCAGACCCTTAAATCGGGCGGTAATAGCACGACCGCTGGATTTAAGGGTTATCGCCAAATTCGTGATGGGGCCCTAAGTCCTCAAAGGATCACTACTCAAGTGCTCCATTGCTTTTCAGAAATAGGTGACACTCTAAATAGGGACATATTTAAACTTGCATTTTGCGTATTAATGCAATGGTGCCAAAAGGTAAATTCTTTAATTGACTCCAAATGGTGAATGAATCTGCTATAGTATTTCCAGTAAATCTTTCTCATATTTACGCACTCAGTGAGTACATGTTTGGCAGATTCGTTAACCCCATTGTTCTCACATATTCTATATGAGCGTTCGTTCATCTTTAGGTATCTGACTTGCCACCCCCACAACCGCCAATACTGGCAGGTGGTCAAACCTAAACAGTAATATAATCTCCTAAAATTGGGAGACGCACATACATTCAAATATTCTTGTGGCTTCTTAAAGGTATACAGTACATTCTGAATAAATGCATAACTTTTCAAGCTATTAAGGTGATCAAAATTCTCATGCCAGTCACAGTAGTCAAGACTCTTCCCCAAGGTGTATTTCATGTCAGCAAAGTCTCCCCCCCCCCGTTTCGGGAGCCAACCGATACCCCCAAACAGTGTGTCCATGTTTTTCTTAAGCATAGATAACTCCTTTTCTTTTCTGAGGTCCTCTCCCAAACTGTCTAGGAGCAAATTTGCTGGGGCGTATAGCATTTTAATATACGTTTCCGCTCTTTTTTTCAGAACCATTAATTTTAATGAGAGTAATCCCAACTCTAATCTAATAATGGCCACAGAAATGCAAGCGGGAAGCCCAGTAGTTTCCTCCAGAACTTTCCTTCGATGAATTGAAGTCACTTCCGGTCAGTTCTTAAAAGGGCTTCCAAACCATAGATTACCATTGCCACTACACATTGTATATAGAGTTCTCGTGCATCCCATACAGAATACCCACTCTTTTTGCTTGTAAATGATATATCAGTGTGGTTAATTGTGCTGCTTTTCCAATAAGTGCATGATTGCAAGAGCAAAAATCTGCTTTGACATCAAACTCAACTCCTAGGTATTTATATGATGGTGTATAGTGTATCTCAAGAGTCCTGACATACAGGCAGGAACGAGTGATTTTTCCACTTGTGTATACCATCACAAGTGTTTTATCTCAGATTATAACCAACCCATTGGCACCTGCATATAGCCAGAGCGCTTCGGCAGATCTGTGGAGCCCACCTAAAGGGTGATCTAAGATGTCTAAATCATCCGCATAAGCTAGTGGTGGACAGTAGGTGGTACCGATTTTAGGGGGACAATTTTGGATAACCTTAATTGAAGCAGGGATATCAGATACAAACAAGTTGTATATTAGTGGGGCCGGAAAACATCCGTGCTTTAGCCCCCTATTTTGCTTAATAGGCCTGCTTATCGTGGCCTGAGTGTCGAGTTTAAGGCGAACCGTGGTATTACTGTGCAGGAGCTTCAGATAATAGACTAATCCCGCTGGGCAGCCCAATTTCTAGAGTTTAAGCCAGAGCAGCTCTCTACATACCGTGTCAAATGCCGATTTAAAATCTGTATAAAGGGCATGCAGCGGAGGACTGTCGGGACGTCTATCTCTCCCGCTAAGGGTATTCATTATTAGCAGGTTATGAGAGGTGGAATAGCCCACTCTGAAACCGGTGTGGAATCTGTCGAGGATACCTACTTTATCAGCCCAGACTTGCAACTCCTGCAGGAGTAGCATGGCAAATAATTTCCCAGAGCAGTCCAGCATGGAAAGTAGTCTATAATTATTCGGGTCGGTTTTAATACCTCTTTTGAATACAGGTATTAAGATGGCTGTCTGCCAGGAACTCGGGATTTGACCCTCTGATACCACCTTATCGTATAATATTTTCAGCAGGCAGGCCCAGGAATAAGAGTTCTTCTTGAGCACCACGTTGGCTAGTCCATTAGGACCCGGGGCCCTGGAGGATTTCAAGCTTGTGATTTAATTCTGTAGTTCAACCACCTTGACCTTGAAAGGGGGGGGCGCCCGGGTTTAGGATTAATTTCTCTTGTCTCCACTGCACTCTCTATTGCATTACGTCTCTCCAAAAATATAATCCAATCATGTGCACTGATGGCATTGATCAAGGGATTTTTTCTGTTGCCCCTGGCTTCACCTAGGAGTGCCCATATGCTGCGTGAGTTCCAAGTACATAATGTTTTAACTGTATGGTGCCATAGTTCATCTCTCCTGTTAAGTTTTCATTATTTAAGCCAAACCTGATACTTATTTTGTAATTTTCTAGAGGCCTCATTAAAAGTCATCAGAGAATTACAAATCCTCCTAGCTTTACGAATTTCACATCTTAGTTTTCGTTTGGCATCTCTAATGGCTCTATCAAAGGGCCTCCCTTTCTCAGATTCTCGTAATATAGTACTGAAAAGGAGATCCATCTCTCGATTTCCTCAATATGCATTTCCTCAAATAAGTGTAGGCTAGCCATATTCGAGTATGATGTCGCCCTCTCAGCATTCAAGATATTATTTTCCGACCAGATAATTCGGGTTGCTGCATGATTAACTGCAAGAGTGCGCATTGCCATGACCATGGGAGCATCTACACAGGCACCCCGATTCATACTCAGTGCCTCATGATCACCCCACACATTCTGGCGTATGCTCATATCCTTGATCAAAGCAGCTACTTCACAGCTAGGGAAGATGTGATCCAGCGTACTATGAGCATGACCACTTTACCAAGTACTTTTTCCCGGGCAATCACTAAAAGTACGCCCATTCACCATTTCTAGTTCCCAATTATCAAAAAAGCTCAACCAGCATACTCCCTCGGGATCCTCAACCGAATGTTCTATCTCACTGATAGGTAGCAAAGAAGGATAGTGGCGATACCTGTTCCTCTCTTAATATAGCAGTTGAAATCGCTTGCAACAATAATAAAGTTGCTTTTAGTAGCATACGCCCATTCTCTCAACAGAGAATGTAAAGCCTCTTGCAAGGGCTCTCTATGGTTGGCCCCGAAGAATTGTAGAGGTTAACCAGCAATCATTTTTCACAACCTTCTTTCAAAAATATCTCAACTTCGACCGCAAGAATATTGTCTTCCAGGGATTTAGGTATCTTTCAAGATTTCAATTTATGGGTCACCCCAATTATCAAACCTCCACATGGTCTTCCCCCTATACCCTTCTTAGCTAGTATTTGATGTACAGTATAGCCATTCATTATAATTGAAGACATTAGCCACGTTTCCTGCAGAAAAAAAGCGTATGACTAGTTATCAGAGGAAGGGAACCATTAGTACATAGTAAGAGGTTAAAAACTCTGGAGTCGTATTCCCTGACAATAGGGAGCAATATCAATGTTTTTGGACCACTATAGGTAAAGAGTCTGCTAACCATTTTAGCATATTTTGAATATCAGTCATCTGTACATCTTTTCCTACTGGAAAGTCCGGCTTGCTGGCCTTTTTCTTTCCCCCCTGTTTCTCAATTGTTTGTAGCTTCGGATCTTCCTCATCTGGATTTGCATCAATTTCCACATCCACTTGCGATAGACTTTTCCTATATTTGCAGATCAATTGCGCAATGGCAAGGAACTTACAGTATACTGCCGAAACAATACGAATAGTAACTTTTAAAGGTTCTACAAAGATAAAGGGCCTCATTACACGGATGGCGGTGAACCATGGCGCTATTAGTGCCATGGTTCTTGCCGGTAAAATACCGGCACCTCCTTGGTGGAAAGGGGAATTACCGCCCTATTCCAAGGTTGGCGGGGCGGTAATTCCCCCTTCCACCATTGCCCTTTCTCCATTCCCATTTTTGCCCCATAGGGGCATAACTTTCTGATTGAGGTTCTTAATAACACATATTTTACTTTCCTCAGGCCTGCTGTTTGAGTTCATACTGTCAGATTCCTCAACCAGGGGGCTTCTTTCTCGTGTCCTAGACTTCACCTTCCTACAGGGCGTAGAGACATTATTCTCCAGATGGCCTGTATTCTGAGAAAGTACTGAGTCTTCATGACCATTACTAGCAGTCGAAATCTCGTCAGCTTGATCTGGAATAATGAAACTGGTCAGACTGCCCACACCTTAGAAGTTACGGTTCTTGGCACAAACTGCCCTCTTGCATGCTTTCTTAGTTCTTTTTCCAGCTATAGCTGTATTCGGAAGAGGAGAGGCCACCTCACAGGGCACTTTCCTTGCGGCTGCCTTTCTCGCCAGTCGCCTTTGCTTTCTGAAAAAGAAAGTTGATGAACTATCAATGTTATCTTGATTGATTTCTGGATTAGGCAACGGGGCGGGTGGATCTAATATTATAGCCGGTGGCATATCACTCATCTCTTTGTTCATTTGCAACAGGTGTCTTCGGGAGCGTCGTTTGTGGCGTAGTGTTCAAGTGTATATAGCTGCATAGTTTCAAGAGTATCTTCATTGCAAATTGCAGTGATGCCATAGAGGACTGAAGTTCTGCAATTGCTGTTGCATTCTTAATGGTGGTTTCGGTTGGGCTGGAGTCTTCCAACGGTACTGCAACCTCAGTGTCAATGAATAGATTAGGCGATGCAGCTAATCGGGCTGAGCATGCCAATGATGGTAGGCTCTGTTCTGCATGTATCACTTGGGCATCAGTAATAACTATGCCCCCGCCCCTAATCGGTGCCCTAGCTCCAGCTGGTGTCATAGATCTTTGTATTGATAGACACAGGTTCAGAAGTGAATTGTTATCAATATCCTCGTAGTTAGTGATGTCCAGCAGATGACTACCATTTTGGCTAGCAGCAACGTCTTCTTCTATTAGTGCAATACTTTTTTCGCTCTGGGTGCCGGGTTGGAAAACGGCTGGAATAGTAGCCCTCTCGTTAGGGACCTTCGACTTCTTGCTGTCTTTCGTTTTTTTAGTTTCTGCAGTGCCAAACTCCAGGGCATTTGTCCAGGCCTCGTCCCCACCCCTCCTCAAATTATAGTTGGGCTTTCAGCCTTTGCCTCGAGCCGCCATGTTGAAAGGAATCTCAAATAGCGTATCAAATTACCAAAGCTGCTAGTATCAGCAGCAGTCGGTAGTTTTGCTTGAAGACAAGAAGCACAGTTGTAGCGAACGTTTATTGAAAAAGTGCGGTTAGCGCATCCTGCCGCACCCAGCTGCACTGCTTCGTTTTGGCTTTCTATCACAGTTTCAAATTGGAAGGGAAGGTAGGTGAGAAAAGGAGGAACGCAGGGTGTTCGACACTGGACTCACTTGGACTCACTTGGTAAATCCGTGAGTTCTCATTCATTACTGTAAAATAAGAATGAGGATCCTCAGCAACCGCGCAGACAGGATCAAAGGGGCGTTCCCTAAGCAGTCTCACATCTGAGCAAACAGTATAAGAGGATATTTATAGGCTTGACAGTTTCTGCCATCGTCTTCGTCTCACAAGTTCCACCGGCGTCCCAGTGCCCTAACGGGCCGGAACCAGAGTCTTTGGGATATCAGGATCCAAATTGAGTTAGAGACCTTCACTCTGGCCGAACACTCGGCTAAACACTACGCCGACACTCGGCTAAACACTACGCCGACGCTCCGCTTCAGGCGGGTGTTTTAGGCACAGTAGCTCCACCTCTAAGGTCAGTTTGCAGTATAGACAGACTGCAAGTAAGGCACAATGATGCACACACGTATAGAATCCGGCACAAACACTCGGCCAGAATGTCTATGATGGCGGCACATGTTAAAATACTGCAACAAAATGCAAATGAAAAGTACAAAAACTCAGCATACAGCAATCTCGCATCAACAGCCTCCAATCATCTCATTAAATTGAGCCTCAAATTACCAAATGAAAATGAACTTGCCATAGTTGGGAAAATGCTTACAGAGCGGAAGAGAGCACATGACATAGACATTCTTACTAAGAAAAAGGCATATACAGTGTACATGAGGCAGGCACAGTTACCAGGCACCTCCAGAGACTATTTGACTAAACTCTCTTGCCCCGGACTTTTCATATTGCCAGTACTCTAATACAGAGGGACGTGTGGAGCCATATCGAACGTGTGAAAAACGCTTGTGTAGATTGTGCAGTTTAGACCTTGAGTCAACCAGACACATCCTCACGAGATGCATTGAACTGAGACTGCAGTATTGTAATGGTTTCGGAGACTTCTGTAGCTCAGAACGTACTATACAAACTGACCAGTTTTGGCCCATATGCGGCTGACTCGCTTGTTATCACAGCCGCAGCAAATCATGTCTGGTTAATAGCACAAATAGTTGAGCACACTGTTCTGATTTTGAGGCTTTATTTGAGTTTACTGGGTCTATTTCACAAAAGCAACAACGTGTATCAAAACGAATGGGAATTTTAATAATGGTTAATGTAGATGGCGCGCAATCTCGTAATTTTAAAATTGCCCTAATTGGGATTTTACTTCGTGTGTTTGACGTTTTATGCTCGTGGTTTTTGTATTTCTTTTTTGCATAGTGCAACAAGCTTATAGCTATATAAGCTTTTAAAATTATATCTCAAATAAAAATACGCCCCAAAATGGATCTGAGTATGGAGGAAATCGCACTAAAGGTGAGCTCAATCTATTATTCACAATCTACACAGCCACACAGAGCAGCAGTTGGTAACTGTATGTCAATTCACCCACCGAGGACACTCACACATGCTTGTGAATCTTTTAAGTGCAACAGATACCTAAATAAAGGTCTTGCTGCAGGGTAATTTACACTGCTAGATATGGGTAAATATTACCCTGTAGACAGAGGTCAGGGAAAGTACTGAATTAGCAACATCTACTGTTCAACACTGTCTTCCCTTACAGTGCCACGTGGAGCTTGAACTACCCGGATTGGTTCAACAATCCTGCCGGGCATGCCATTTTGATTAAAATCCTGTAATTGTTTAGTGTGATATCAAAGTGGAAAGGCTCTGAATTGGATTGTACCTGTCTATGCAACAGTAGAACAAGGGAAACTCGGCTAATTTTCTTCTGTACTATGTACACATCCATAAGAAAGAAATCAATCCTTCCGTGTTTAAGAAACACAAGACTCAGCGAGGCTCGACTAGCGTCGATGTATCGCTTTCCTCTTTTTGAGAGACAGGTTGCCATGGCTGTCCTCCATTTTGGTAAAACAGGCCCTGTAGGCTGAGCCAGTGCCTGTCACAGGCTAGTGTGGATTCACACGTTTTTAGCGGACTGTGTATTCCTTTCATATTATTTTCTGGGCACTGTAGTAATTAATTGGGTTGTTTACAAAGTAATTGTATTTTTATGGACTGTGACATTCATATTTCATTTCATGTAATATATCTCTTTTATCAAATGTGTCATATGAAGCAAAGATTGTTTAATTTTCAAATCTGTATAAACTCAGTGCATTGTAGTCATATCAATGCTATTCGGCTACTGTTCTATATCACTCTGTTGATAGCTTGTGTTCTACCCACACAAGTTGTTAGCAATGGCCATAAACACCAGACCTACTTTCATTAATTCCCTCTACAAAAGTCAGCCTAAATACTAACTCCTCAATGTGGTAGTAGTTCAGAATGCTGCGGCCAGCCTGGTATTTGGAGGGCAACCAGTCACCCCATCCTAAGGAAATTGCAAGGGCACAGGATGAATGTCCTCTATAATGTTCAAGACCAATTTCCACAACCCCAACTGCACAACTGCACCCAGGGAAAATCCCAACTATTTTTTAATTTTTTTATTGAACCATCAGCCTGATAAGCCTCAATGCAAGCACTGGGCATCAGACTTTTATTACAACGTGAAGACATATTCCTTAATTTACTAAAAACAAAACATGATATGCTGCCTCAACTTAATTGTCTAAGGAAGAGATAGTCTTAAAACGGTCAAAAGTTTGTCTCTAGTCGTAATGAATCCAAAAAAAAAGGCTACAGCACAGCTCAATCTAACACAATGACCAGCCGCAGCATATGACCACCAGTCTCGGCCGCTTGAAATCGTGGGAATATAATTTTCTAGGTGCTGCATCCGTTTTGGTATGATCTGCATGCAATTGATGAGGAGATGCTCAGAGGTTTCGATTTCGTTGAGGCAGAAGCGACACAACTTATCGTTTGCTTCATTAGAATGACGGAGCCACAACATCTCTTTAGTTTTCGCGGCATTTAAGCAGAATCTCAAGAACTGGTCGCGATGGTGTCGAGAGGGACAGTTAGTTAAATATCAACTTGGAACATTTAACTTATGCGCTCATATTCCAGAATCTAAGGTAGTTGACATCTTTATGCTTTGATCATTGTTCTGGATCCAACACCAATATTCAAACTTTTTTTTGCAAGTTGTGGTCTCATTATGAGGTCATTCAGGGTCAGGTCAGCGCTAAGTAGGATTGATTCCATTATTTGTTTCCACTCTTCTAAGAAATTTGATTTTCCTGGACCTGATCTCACAGAAAAAATTTGAAATGCTGGCGGTATCGGGTTCAAATTCATCTTGCGCAATGCCGTTAGAGATTTCCATATAACACAAGCGTGAAGAGAATTTAATGAAAGTTCTTACCTTATCTGGATCATTGAGATGTAACGAGGAAGCTTCGGAACACGCCTCCAAAAAATGCCTTCCAGCTTCTGCCAAAACAAGACATCGATATTCCACCCGGCTTCTGACCCAAAAGTGATAGCCGGGACTACTTTTTGGACATAGAAGGTCAAAACGGGAGCTAATGTGAATTTCCCATAGGTTTTGTTCAGCAACTGGCCTTGTATGCTAAATTGGATCATGCGATTTATCATATTATGCTTCCAAAGATGTTTGCAAAGAGAGTTGTTGAATGTAGTTCCTAAGTATCTGATTGAGTTCACTACATCCAGATGTTTGTTGTCAATTTTCCACGTGAATGAATTCTATTTTTTGATATTTGTTCGACCAATAATAACAATCTTAGTTTTTTCAGTGTTTAATGTTAAATCGTTGACATTCAAATATTCATGTAGATTTGTTAATTGTCATTGTAAACCGATCTGGGTCCGATCTAAAAGGACCACATCGTCGGCATATATAATGCAACCAATTTCAGTATTATTTAGTTTGGGTGGGAAGCATTGCACATTTTTGCGATGAACAGGAATGTCAGAAATAAACAATTTAAATAGCTCAGCAGCCGATGGACAACCCTGTTTCACTCCCATATTTGTTGGTATCTGCTTTGATAAAGTGCCATGATTGTTTAATCGTGTGCTGATGACAGTTTGGAATGGGTTCAATCAAGTTACTGGCACAATTCCAGTTTGCCAGTTTTTGCCACAGTTTGGAGTGGTTGACACTATTGAAAGCTCCCCGTAAATCAATGAAAGCTAAGTATAGTCGCGTTTTTGCCTTGAGACTTTCAAGCTTAAGTATGGTTAGTAGCAACAGGTTTACTTCCACGCCAACACCTTTAGTAAAACCAGTTTGTCGAATATCAGGGATTTGCTCAAACACAGACCATTCTGCTAGTTTTTGGCGTAGAAAGGAGGCGAAGATTTTGCCTATCGTGTCCAACAGGGCAATCGGGCGATAGTTGGTAGGGTCTGCCCGATTGCCCTTTTTATGGAACAATGATTGCTCCGCGCCAAGAGTCCGGAATCGTCATTGATGACGACAATCGTGAGAACAGAGATTCGAAGAAAGTTGCCCATTGCTCCTCATTCTTTTTCAACATCATGTTAGTGATTAGATCTGGACCTGCCGCGTGAGATTTTTTCTTGGTCCGTATTGCAGCTCTGATGTCTTCCACTGTTATCTGCATGTCCCATGATGTCAGCTTATGTTCTGCCACTCTTAATTCTTCGTGAAATGGATTGCTAAAGATATTTGCAAAATGGAGTTCCCATTGGGCGGCGTCAATCGCGTTAGACAAGGTAGAGAGATGTTTCGAGTTTCCTGTATTCAAAATAGCCCAGATTTCACGAGAGTTCTTCTGGACTAAGTGCTTCATTAATGTCTCTGCTTTGTCTTGCTCAATTATTGATATTTGGGATTTTAGCCAGTTGCGATAAGCTTGATGACGCGTATGGATTGCAGTTTTTATGACAATGGCATCGGTGGCAGCGTTTTGGGACTTCTTCAAGGATATCACATTGCGTCGCATCGCCTGTTTGGCTTGTGTCAATATCATGGACGACAGATGTTTATGTTTTAGACCCATAGTACGATTCAGAGCTTTCACTGTAATGAAGTCAGAAAGTAGGGGAGTGTAATCAACCGACTTTGCTACGTCGTGAAGAAATTTCTGACTAAGTTTCTGGATCTTAGAACTATCGATCCTAAGACAATTACCACCAGTGTTTACAGAAATTGGAATGTCGTATTTTCTACTTTCACTTGGCCATTCCACCATACAGGCCAACCGGAGAAGGTTGTGGTCACTGCTTGACATAGTACTTATTGTGAGCGTCATGTCCTTTTCGAATACATTTTGGGATACCCAAAAGTAATCAATAATTGACTGGGCGTTATGAGTGGACCACGTTTTCTGGTGTGGTTGGTCACCTGGTACATGTCCATTCACCATATTGCAATTGCGATTACGTAGTGCCTGGATCCACTGATGTCCGCGACTGGTTACTTCATCGTGCGATAACAATTTAAACAGCTGGGTGACATGATCGAATTTGAACCATGAACAATTAGGTTGCCGGCACAGATTATTGAAAGGTTCTTGTAATGCAATAAGACCTTGTTGATGTGAAAAGTCATTGATTCGAGAAAGGACTTTGTGCTTATTTTTTTCGGGTACCAATACTCGTTTAGAATAAGCAAGTGCTTCCTTGTGCCATGATTTTCATCAATAGATTGAAGCAACGCACCTTGCACAAAGGGATTTGGGCTGAATGATATGGCATTTGTAACGCGCCTATACACAAGTGTTTCAAGGCGCGACGAATGAATCGACAAGCCACCACCAGGTGTTTATCCTGATCATCATCAGTAAACCGGTAGATGGACGCCCGTTTGCGTTTTTAATTGCAGGGTTTAATAGGGTCACAAACCCATCTCTGGATGGTGGCTCACTCAACCATGTCTCCTGAAGGCAAATGACAAAGAACTTTTCCAATTCTGCATCAAATTTATTAAATAGGTGGATGAAATCCTCTGGTGTTCCAGGATAGAAATTCGCGCATACACTCATTTACAGACGTTGGTGGCTAATGCCGATCTGCTCCGTCATTATGGATGATGTTTTTAGAAGCAAGGTTGGTATGCAGTCTTTTAGTGTCTGAAATTGACATTGCTTGACGTAGATCAGCACAACTATGCCCTTGATTGGCATGATAGGCACCCCTCTTACTGATGGCAGCTGTGTCGGGTCTGTTACACATCGGTTCAACGGATATATCAAATCCGAAGACTAACAGTTTGTCTGAAGCATTCAGAATGGTATTACGAACTGAGGCTGAGGTGATATGTAACAGAACTTGATCACAGCACCTTTCTGTAGCATACTCAACAATTCGAATATCGTCTGACGTTATCGTGCGAAGCGATGGAATAGAAGTGAACGGTTTTAGCACGTTGTTACGATTCAGGTTCAGATCACGATCTTCCTGATGGAGATTTTGTAATCTCAGTTTACAGTTCAAGGAGCTTGTGCCAGAATTTAGGGATCCAGAGGCACGTGAGGAATAGCGAGCTTGCTTATTTTCTTGGGATCTGGTGTGTTTAGGATTCAGTAATACCAGCGTTTTTGAGCGTTGCTCAGAGACCACTGGCCGGGTGTCAGACTTCTTGTCCCAGCGCACCTCAGGTTTTGAGGTTCGCGGGGGTCCAGCTTGCGAGGTTGCATGGGCCGCACAAGGATTGACTTTGAAGTGATCAGATGAAATTTCATCAGAATATGTAGAGAGATCACAAATGTCAATCGTAGATCTAGATGATTTACTCATAATGCTTTCCAAAGCTGAGTTGACTCTTTGTCGTTTGTTGGGAGATACATCAGTACGGCCAGGCCCCCTAGTTGATATATCAACAGCAGAAACTATTTTTTGGACATACAATTTTGGCAGGACTGTACGGTTGAATAGACCTGACTTAACATTGGAAGTTACGTTTCTGATGAATTTCCGTGTCTTCGGTGTCTGTGTACTTTTCTTGGCGACAGGCACTCTTTTTCCAGGCACTGCTTGCTGGGTTTGGATAGTCGGGGTACTGTCTGCCGACTTCGTGGAGGGCTCAATCGATTTTGCTGAGCCTTCAAAGATTCCAAAAGAGACCAGAGGCATCACGGTAATTAAGCTTCAAGTTTGGCCTTTGGCTTGTTCATAAGTCGTTCGGACAGGTGTGGGCTCATGGCGAGAAGCATCTAGGTTTGTACTTCCAGCTGAAGCAGCCACATCCGGAAGGACTTTTGTTTGAACGATGGGCTTCAATGTCAGTGCAACATCTGGTCTATTTATTGGTCGATCTTGTGAGTCACTCGGGTCAAAGGTTAATTCTGGGCACATGCTAACAGGAGTTGCATCAGGTTTTGCAGCTAACGTTGATTGATTTTTTTGAAGCGCAATCTTTGGACCCTTCATAGCAGAAGCATGGCGCATCCATTTTACAGCATCTAGCAAACCATCGGATAAGGTATCATTCTGACAGTGATGACGTGCGGCAAGATCGCTTAGTCGCTCTTGCCATCGCATTCTGTGTTCTGCTTCTTGTGTCAACTGGGTTTGCAGAAAGTTCGTTACAGAGTCGAATTTGTCCATCTTTTCCTTCAGAGTTATAATTAGTGATGTCTGATCTTTGTAGGCCTCATGCAGAGACTCATACATCTTGAAAAATGGAAGTAAAGTTGAAGATGAGGCTGCCAAGACATTGTTGTAGATCTGCATTGCTGCAGCTGAAGAAAGACTGGGTTTCGACTCAGAACCAGTCTTGTCAGCCGAGCATGAGTGTGAATTGTTTGCAGACTCAGATGGAGGATCACTAATTGTCGATGAGTTAATGGCTGCATTAGTCAAGGTGTCTTGCCGTAAATGCCGTGACTTTGACCGTGAACCCCCATTTCTCTGTGGAATCGATGAAATCTTTTTATGAGATTGCATTCGAGGCTTTGTGTGTATTGTACTCAGGGTTCGATCCGCTGCACTGCTCGAAGATCGGTTATCGCTTGGTATTTGGCCAGTGTTATGGCGTTTTCCCATCAAGACACAGCCGTTATCTCCTCGAGATGTATTAAAATGTTCAGCCTTGGCGTCGTAATTACGACTAACTGGGTTAACTGGAAGTCTTAGGTTTGTAGTGAGATGTACGCTGCCTGGTAAAACTTGGGCTGTGCGTGGCATCTCATCTTCTTTAGTAAACCGGAACTGTGTATAATTAAGAATACCTTGTGGCGTCATTTTTAATCTTATTTTTTCACAGTCCACTGGTTTGAAACCTTCAAGTTGTTCATTCGTGTTTTCTTGATGGATATTCTGTCTGACAATATCGGCCACTACCGAGCTGCCGGCCATAATTACATCATCGTTTTCGGCAAGCATAACTGGCGTGACTGTAGGCGTTTTTTCTGTAGAGTCATGCTGACTATCGTTTCCGTCGTCGTCTTGGGACGCTTCCATAAGCTCTGCATCCGTTAACTCAAAAGTTGAAAAGAATTTGTGGGCTGTTTCAGAGGTGAGTTGCTTCGACAACGTCAGTTTTGTGTCAGTAAGAGAGAGTGTTCTTGATAAACTCGAATCGATGGGAGGTAAGTCTAGTAATGTTAATAGAGGTCTTTGTGGTAGGTTATCAGTGTACAAGACGACCTTGTCTGACAAAGCAGACACAACGGCTTCCTTATATTCACGTTCGGACACGCTGGGCTCCCCATCGTCAGTGATTAGAATGTGAGCGGCTTCAAGAGCCGCTGAAGACTGCACCCCGGCATTAGAACCAACAGGAGCTTGAATCGGCTGACAATCAAGCTTATAAGGAATACCAGGTGATAGGGAAAGTCCATTCTTTGCTCTTTCTTCCTCGACCCCTTTTTCATTTACTTTTTCATTTACTGATAAACTTATCTTTGAACACAAACTGGCTGCAGGTGAATGTTCAAGAGTTTTACCCGTTACTGGAGGGATCACAGAAACATGTAATGATTCTATGAAGTCAGTGGATTCTGAATGTTCACAAAGTTCCAATGAATTCTTTGACACTCGTTTACGTAAGATGGTGTTTACCTTGGAAATGTCAGGACCAGAATCTGCCTTTAAGGCAGTCCACGGATTCTGCATCCGGCGTTGTTGGATTGTCTTGCGTCTGGTTTGAGGCCCCCCCTGGCTCCCCTGGCTAGATTGTGCAGTCATAACAGGCAGCACAACACTGCTCACGGCCACAGCCAGACGTGGACTGACATAGACTGACTACGCTCGACTCTGCGCGCGCTCCGCGCTTGATTAGGAGTTTTATAGAAGCTGCCCACAACACACGTCACACGGCTTCTTAAGGTGGCAGTGCTGGAATTCAGGGGTTGAGCTTGATCGCGTAGCTGCAGCTCCTCTCTCGACAAAAAACCAAGCAGACTGACGTAGACTGACTCTACGCTCGACCCTGTGCGCGCTCCACGCTTGATTAGGAGTTTTATAGAAGCCGCCCACAACACACGGCACACGGCTTCTTAAGGTGGCAGTGCTGTAATTCAGGAGTTGAGCAGGATCACTCAACTATTTTAACAACAGCAATGGCTCTGTGATTCGGGAGCCACCGCTGCTCCTCCCCACAACATATTACACATCAATACAGGAAGGTTTTTCTCAACATGCAGATGCTGCTTTGCAGTTCAGGGAAACACACACCATAACAATATTTGCTCATAGTCTATTCAACGGGCCTTTAGGAAAACACTAAAAGGGCGTTTCTTATGTTATGGACTTTGTACCATGACCTCTTCAACAGTGAAGGCCCTAGATCAAATTTAGTTTGTTGTAATGATTCTCACCTAGTGACACATCCACTCATCCACCTAATTCGCTTTGTGCAGTTCATTTGTGTGTCAGTCTGTTTGCTAGTTCTATTTTCAGCCAGTGCTTCTCTCCATTGCAAGTCATGTGTCTTATTGAGTGCATGCTTGTGTATTGTTGTTGCAGGGATGGTTACGGATGGCAGGATGCACATGTGCCTGACATGTGATGGTGTGTCCATCAGACGAATGGGTGTGCACTGTATATTTGGATTTGCATTTACCTGTGCTGCATGTGTTTGGCATCAGTGTGGTTGGGGTAGAGGGAGGTGGGTTCACTGTGGGAGTGTTCCATGGTCACGTTCATAGCACATTACTTTGTTCTTGCTGTGTAAAACACATGTTGTACATACACCTTCACCAGCATGTGCAGTAAAACAATACCTTATCTCATGTGTTGCTCAACGTCTTCCACTGGAATGCAGTAGTGGCACATATTTGATCTTCCTGAGTGGCTGCACAATTCACCGGTCTCTGTGAGTCATGTTCTCTCTGACTGCCCTACCATCACCCATGCATGGACCTGCCATGTGATAGTTCCCTGACAGGTAATTTGCCACCCAGCTCATTCATGCTCAGGCTGTGACATGCCTGGCCATTGTTTGTGGATCTTGCAACAACCTTTGTTATGTTTGCTTCTGTCGTGGGCACACATTCTGGCACTGTGCTTTGATGCCTTGATAATGTGCCATGGGCAGCATGCACATGTTTTTGCAGCGCTCACTTGTCACCTGTGTCACCTGTGTCTGTTGGGGGATGATTAAGGCATGGACGGGTGTGTGAGCAGATGCCCCACTCATGGATGGACCTCCAGTGATTCCAGCTGGTCAGAATTGCGAAATACATGTTGATGTTTCAATGCATGGTGCTGTCACACCACAGAAGTTCAGGTGAGCAAAAAACATGCATTGCAGTGGTAATGAAACATGCTCCATTGTTTCTACAGCTTGACAGAGAATAATTACAATAAGGTTTCTAAATTGAACACAGTTCAGTATTTAGCATCAGCACTATAGCCCAATGCACTATATGTATCTATATGCCCTGATGACGACCTCATAGGTTGAAACACGTGTTGGCATTTTTTCGCATTTCCTGATGGCATTTTCTGCATTTCTTGACATCTGAGGCATTTTCTGCATTTTTTTTGGCATTTCTTTTGGCATTTGTTTGGCATTTTTTGTACTTCTGGCATTATATGAATGTACTTTGTTTTGGACACTAACCGGCAGGACACTGCCTGGCACTTATCTGTTTGTAGTATTAAGCTTCTTACATGAAATATGTACCCATGTGTACCAAGAATGTATCATTTGTTTTTGGGGCACTTTAAATTAAAATGTCCCAAGTATTGACTTGAGGAATTAAAGCTGGGCTCTTTGATTTACTAATCAATTACAACATAAATCAGTTGTGTCTTTTTGTGAACACTCCTCATCCACTCTGTTCAAACTTATCACACCCAGTGAGCATACAATAGGTAACAAGCGCAGCCTGTGTAGATGGTTACCCCTTACAATTCGTTGCAGTGGTAATGTGTCAGACTGTCAGGGTGCTGCCTGTGGGTGGTGTCAAAGGTGAGGGGGATGGGGGTGGTATTCAGTCTGGAGTGGGCTGCCTGTTTGGGGTGTCTAGACTGGAAGGGACTGCCTGTGGGGGGTGTCCAGTCTGGAGGGGGCTGCCTGTGGGGTGTGCCCCAGGTGAGGGGGCTTGTGTCCAGTCTGGAGGGGGCTGCCTGTGGGGGGTGTCACAGGTAAGGGATCTGGGGGGTGGTGTCCAGTCTGGAGGGGGCTGCCTGTTTGGGGTGTCAAGACTGGAAGGGACTGCCTGTGGGGTGTGTCCCAGGTGAGGGGGCTAGGGGGTGGTTCCCAGTCTGTAGGGGACTGCCTGTGGGGAGGTGTCACAGGTGAGGGGGATGGGGGTGTTGTCCAGTTTGGAGGAGGCTGCGTGTTTGGGGTGTCTTAACTGGAAGGGACTGCATGTGGGGGTTGTCCAGTCTGGAGGGGGCTGCCTGTGGGGGGTGTCCCAGTTGAGGGGGCTAGGGGTGGTGTCCAGTCTGGAGGGGGCTGCCTGTGGGGGGTGTCCAGTCTGGAGGAGGGGTCCAGTCTAGAAGGGGCTGCTTGTGGGGTGTCCAGTCTGGAGGGGGCTGTGTGTGGGGGGTGTCCAGTTTGGAGGGGGCTGCCTGTGAGGGTTGCCCAGTCTGGAGGGTGCTGCCTGTGGGGAGTGTCACAGGTGAGGGGGCTGGGGTGGTGTCGTCTGGAGGGGGCTGCATTTGGGGGTGTCCAGTCTGGGGGGCAGTCTGGAGGGGGCTGCCTGTGGGGGTGTCTAGCCTGGAGGGGGCTGCATGTGGGGGGTATCCAGTCTGGAGGGGGCTGCATGTGAGGGTGTCCAGCCTGGAGGGGGCTGCATGTGGGGGGGTATCCAGTCTGGAGGGGGCTGCCTGTGGGGGATTCCAGTCTGGTGGGGGCTGTTTGTGGGAGGTGTCCAGTCTGGAGGGGGCTGCCTGTGGGGGGTGTCGCAGGTGAGAGGGTAAGGGGGTGGTCTCCAGTATGGAGGGGCCTGCCTGTGGGGTGTCATAGGTGAGGTGGCTCGAGGGTGGTGTTCAGTCTGGAGGGGGCTGCCTGTGGGGGCTTGTGCAGTCAACATAATAACACATTTTTGTTCCTGGGATTGCTGCTGATCTCAAATATGCGTTACCAGAAATTTCAAAAGGTAAATAACCTAAATACTATTTTTCATACAATTGTTACACTCTCCATGCTGCCAATGTGCAAGGTGATTGACTGCAATTCATGATTGATGGCATAGGGAAACAAGCAGAAAGATCTGGTTTTCTGTTTTATTGTCTGTGGTTATGTGTAGAAATCAATAAAAATCAATAAAAACTGAAAACAGGGAGCATCAATTATATTATGTACATAATCAAAAATAGTGTGAAATGTGATTCAAATTGTATATGAAATAATCCGTGTCATAGTGTCTGTGTATATGTTCGTAAGGCACTAATGTATGAGTTTATACACAGTGCTGTATATACATATATGCATGTTGTACAGTTCTAAAGTAGAGCATATGTACATATGTATGTAAAATACACTGAGATGAGCCGGTATGTGGTACAATTAGTTAGCAGTGTTTTTAAAATCCTGTATTTACAGGATTAGCTTATAGGAGGATACTCTAATATATGCATGAGTACACATTAATGCATGTACATATACATGAATACATTGTTGTGTGCATGTGTAAAATGTATGTACATATTTTATTACGTATGTTCACAGCGTACAGTGAAAGAACATGTGAAAAACATGTACGTTTACAAAAATAGCAATTCATTAGTGTGCTTGTCAAATTATACATGTACATATTGTTGTAAATTATAAGTCCACACAAACATGTGTGCCTACAGCTTTGCAGTGAGTAAACATTTTAGTAATACAGTGCCGTGCAAGTAAGTTTGTCTCACTTTATGGTCCTGATTCACAGAGGGTTTTCCTATGGCACTGCGCCATCATAAAACGCTTCTATAAATCAGGCCCTATGTGTATGTAGACTTTTACTACATGAATGATTTTAACCATTTTATCATACTTTTTTTTAGTTTGTCTAACTATGTTTGTGTTGATTTTGGTATTATAGTACCCTGCATGTACATGTGAATATATTGTAATCACTCATGCTCTGACACATTGTATATGTATGTAAAGTTTAAATATGTGAGTCAAACATTTTTACACATCTTTTTTTATTACAGTTACGTGAACATGTGTCTGCATGAAATGCAGTCATACAAACATATTTGTTCATTATTTTTAGAATGCATTATTCAATGTGTTTGTGTTGATTTTGGTATTATAGTACCCTGCATGTACATGTGAATATATTGTAATCACTCATGCTCTGACACATTGTATATGTATGTAAAGTTTAAATATGTGAGTCAAACATTTTTACACATCTTTTTTTATTACAGTTACGTGAACATGTGTCTGCATGAAATGCAGTCATACAAACATATTTGTTCATTATTTTTAGAATGCATTATTCAATGTGTAAGGTAAATGTATTATGTGTATGTTTGTACTACAAAGAAGTTTAATCAATTACTTAATGATATATGTACGTGGACACACAAATGTTTATGCACATCCTTATTTTGCGTATATGTTCACATGCCATGTTGTATGGGCATGTACGTAAATGCCTTGTAAATTAAAACATCAGGTAGACATACCATTTTTAAAATGTACATAAGTGTGAGCGATAGTGAATTGTGTGGTTCTGGGTAAAATTTTTGTGGCTGCAATTTGTTGACCTCTTTTTGCAATGAAAAAGAAAAAAGGGTGACAGAACTGCATTTAATTTAAGTTAACACTGCACAAGATGATAAAATATTAATAGATGTTTGTGTATGTCTAGTAAGATTTTCACTAGAGTATTTTTTTATCACTACTGATACACCTTCCCAAAAGATGTGGATAACAAGTTTGCAGTTTAAATACCAATTTTAACCATCTAAACATAATTTGGGATTCTCCAAACGATTCTCCTAAATAAATGTTCAAGCAACATACACACCATCACCACACCAGGGGATTCAGAAATCAGCACAGCTCCTATAATATATAATACATATGTTATAGTTTAAGAACATAACAAGAAGTCATAAGAAAACTCTGCACACAGATGGCTGTATCTTGCAGAAGCTACATACCTGGATATTACCATCAAACTTTATTTAGAGCAGACAAGTCTGAAGATTCTGTAATTATGTATGGATAGAGCCATACATGGCCAAGTGCAAGTGGTAACCTACATCTGAGTCTGAATTTAGGTATGATGCTAGTTGTGTAGATGACTAAATTAGATATTTCCAATACCGTAAACATGCATTGGATGGTAATAGAAAGAAGTATAAAGTAATTGAAAGCAATCCATTTTCCTAAGGAGAAATTAATTTACGGAAGCTAACTAAAGATACAATATTTTCCATCATATTATACTTTCTTGTGATATGTGTACTTGTTTAATACCATTTTAGTGTTCTATTTTTGACATATCCAGGACAAGGTCAATAGCTCATAGTTTCACAAGTCACGGTTGTTTTGTTTCCATATGCAATGTTCGTTATTTTCCTGAAGCAAGAGGAAATAGAAGATGGTAAATTTGTTCACCCAGAGCCAATCTGCAAAGAACACTGTGCAAGTTGAATCTTGCTAAAAGAAAAGAACATCTAAGCAAAGAAGCTAAAAGAAGAAAGCTGCATGACATTCCAATATAAGCCGGTTACCAGTACAGAAAACCAATGTGGAAACAAAATAAGAGACATGGAGACTATCTCAAGTTCAAGTGAAAAGGTACTGTAATAAGGCATTGCTTCATTTATTAATGTTTCTCCCTAGTTACCATGAAAATGATGCACCAGTGTGATGGAGGTAGTTACTTGCTTCCATGAGAGGCAGCACAATGAAAATAGTGCAGCATTTGCTACACATCAGGAACATTACTGAATTGTAAGGTCAGAATACACCCTGTGCCCAGGAACGTGGTTCTGCAGAATTGTAAATATCACAACAAAGTATGCAGGAAGCTTGTTAAATCAAAATTCCAACATTTATCAAGAGCAAGGCAATCGGCCTCATTATGAGGCTGGTGGCTGCGGAATGAACAGTGCCGGTAAGGGCCTGGCACCGTTCATTCCGGGCCACCACATTTCAAGTTTGCTCGCGGGTGGCGGTATGCATGTCTGGGCCAGACCGTCATTAGCGGGTCCGTTGTTAGCATCCTCCCCATTCCCATTGAGCCCTATGGGGGCTCTAATGGGAATGGGGATGTATTGGGTCTGGGTCCCGAGAAAAGGGAATTACCGGGCCTGCAAAAGTCAGAATGGCCCAGTAATTCCCTTTTTTTGGCCGGCGGATGAGGTGATGGCATTCACATGGCATGCGAGGGAGAGGGTGGCATTGAGGTACTCCCTTGAACCCCCTCACTCGGACTTCAGCCAAGTCAAGGTCTGCTCACTGGGTGGGAACTGCAAGTGTTCTGCCTTTGACCCACTCAGTAAAACTTGGTAAGGCGAGCCTGAAGTAAACAAGCAGAGCCTGAAGTAAACAAGCAGTGAAATCCGCACTCAATGACATTGTACGTAGTTCAGAACTCTGCCAGGGACTGCTGGCAGTGTGCCTTTGACCAGAACAGAACTCTGCTTCGTGTTGTTTCTTTTCTGTTACTAGCGAAGAGAAAAAAGGGTGGAAGGAATTTTTGCTGTGTCTGGTTCGTGTTTGGTCTCGAGGTGTCTAGCAAAAACACAAGATCAGCATTGCCAAATAATCCAATCTTTGGAGTGCCTCTTCTGGAGTAGAAACTCATGCTCCAGAACTTGATGAACCGAGCGGATGGGATAAAAATCTGTATGAGTTGAAAGATCAATATTTAGATCGTATCCAGCGGGGGGTTATTTTATTCTAAACAAAGTATCTTCCCCAAAGATGGCCAACAGGCCTCGGGTTTGGATTTGATGTTGAATTCAAATCATAAGGACATGGTAGAATCAACACCCAATCGACCACCTCTAAGAGTCCGTTTGACATCTAGTCGGGATTATATTCTTACGACCACTTCTATGAAAAACACAATTCTGAATTACTTCCCTCTGGGAGCTAAGTCCAAAGTTAATGAATTAACAGAAGATATGACAAGGGCAGACCCTGATTTAACTAATAGGCAGGCTTATATTAGAGATACGGAAGGAATGGACATTGATTTAACTGAGGAGGAAAGTGTGGATGTTGACATCCTTACTAATCTGTACTTTTCTTTCAAACTTAATGCGTTCTCAGGATTATTGGAAGTCTCTAGAGGGGCAAAGGACTTCAGAGAAAAAACTATGCTTAGCAATACCAGAGTATTAACAGAGGAGGTCAGGCCTTAATGGACCCACGATCTGGGTCAAAATCCCCCAAAAATAGCTGCACTCAACTTTGTTTTGAGCTCTCTGGTTAAGGTCTTTGAGAACTTAAAAACCAAAGTACACCAGCACTCGGGTTCTCTCTTGGAGATCGTTAAGGACCCGGAAATAAATGAAACATCGTTGGTGGCACTGAAGTCAGCTGTGAACGACTCAGTACGTGAAACATTAGTGGAATGCTGCTTGTTATCTAAGACTCAAGCTCTCAAAGTAGACCTGCTGACTGCCCAATGGGAGGGAATGAAAGAGGAACTTGTCACTCTAAACTCAAACTTAGTGGAAGTATCAAGTGGAATAGTCCAAGGTCAGTGCCTAAGATGTTCGCAGGCTCCACCCTTAACTCCTGAGAACATTAGCATGGATGATACTCCACTATCTACCTCAACATTGGAAGAATTTATTCGGTTGGCACAAATGGAGGTGCCAGAAGATTTTGCTCTGCCCCCTAGAGAGGTGGCACGGGAGTTGCCTGGACAGGCTTCCAAGGCCTTGAAGGATCAACAACAACCAAAAAAAATATCAAATGGGAAGACCAAAAAAAAGCAGAGAAAACAGCTCACCATACTCCATGAAGAGTCAGTATCCACTGAAGCGACTGAAGACAGTGCTAACAGTGCTCCAAAACTAAAAAAGAAAAATCGCAATGGTGCCACAAATTGCTTCATTCGAAATCTGAAAGGGTCCCAGGTTGAGGATCGCCCTAAAAATAAAAAGAAAGGAACCATCTTGGAGGGGAGGAAAGGAAATAAACAAAAGGTACAAGAAAATTAACCCCCGAATGAGCCATCAACCAATGAGCAGGAAATTGTTAAGATCACTGTGGGGATTCAAACACAGTCAATCAAACCACTTCTAAAGAATGCTCTGATTTTCCTAAAATCTAAGCCAAAAGGAGGAGGGAATAGTGCAACTGGGACGTGCTCTATTGGGTGTCAAAAAGGACTAAGCTCTGAAAATTAACGGATTACCCAATCAGGAGTGGCCCAAATCTCTAGCCCAGTAAAAGCTAGCTTATCCATTAAAAAGAAGAGGCTAAATCGGGATGATGCAAGGTTCCTGAAAAAAACAAGGGGATCGTGTGCCTTGGTCCAGACCCAATGATTACACACGGCACAACAAAGAAGCAAAGCCCAGGAGGATTCACAAGGTTTGAAATGATTTCTCTCAAGAGCGACTTTAGACAAGAAACTTAAACCACCACTTAATCATTCTATAATTCTCTAAGAGATAAAATCCATTCCCAGCCTAAAATATCTTTCAACATCTGACATTGAATGTGCCTGCTTTCATCATTTCCTAATACAGATACCGCAGAACTAGCTATGAGATCAAAATTGGGGCTGGAGTCCATACTAGGTGCTAAAGCAGATTGGATTCTGAGTTTTTTTCATAACAAGAGATTTGACAGATCTAACAGACTCAACCCCTGCAAATTCATCAAATAAAGAACTAAGGACTAAATACCAGCCTACAGCTAAAACCCCAACTGCATTGAGCCTCTGGGAGATGGTTCCAGAGATTGTCTCCCAAATTCTCCTGAAGCTTGGTAGAAATTCTAGTTAGCAGTCTAATCAAAACTCTTTCCTCAAATTCGAGGGGTTATAACTCCTTCTGTAATGATGTTACGAAACGCAATATATTTGAAAGGTTTGATCTGATTCTCTTCCAGGAAAATTGGTTGAAAGTGTCATTGGACATTATTGGTTTCTCTTCATACCATCAGTTGGCCAATGGGGCAGGTTTGGGGTGCTCTGCAGGTGACTTATGAATTATGTGTGGAAATGAGGCGTTTTGCAGTTCTATATTGCTTTCTGGGGTTATTCCAGGTATCATGATTGGTAGAGTTGAAAGGAAGTGTACAGCTAGTAACCATGGTTGGATAATAGTAAATATATAATGTCACTAATTGTCACTAATTGTCTTCATATAGAATCTATCGGATTTGCTCATCTCATATACAACCTAATAGCACCATGGTCCATGCCGGTAACTTACCGACTCCGCCATGGCTGAATGGGGAATTTCCGTCCCATTCCGAGGTTGGTGGGGCGGTAATTCCCCATGCCGCCATGGCCCTTCCCCATTCCCATTTTTGCCCCATATGGCTCAATGGGAATGGGGAAGGCGCTAAGTACGGTGCCGCAAATTGCGGCACCGTACTTAGCACCAAGGTCCCTTTGCGGGTTGGTTTTTTAACGCCTGCTAAAAGCAGGCGTTAAAGTGCCACCCGCAAAGGGACCTCGTAATCAGGCGTTAAGGGTTTAACGGCGCCGCCACCTTTTACGGCGCCGTTTACCCCTTAACGCCTGGGTTGTAATGAGGGCCAATATCCGTTAGATAATATAGGGATAATAGGATATTTCAACTCAATGTATTGGAGGTCATTTTTCAAAAGCAGAGCAAGGCAAACGAAAGATCACTAATGGCAATATTTGGAGTGACTTCATGAGGGAATGGGATCTGTGGATGCTCAATGGGAACATGAGTGGAGGTATCCCCTCTACCCCAACATGGAGGAGGGGGTCGCTCCACTCAACGATTGATTATATATTCATCTCCAAGGGCATGCTCAACAGCTGTACAGAGTTAAAAGTCACTAGTAGGAACATAAGTGATCATGCCATGTTGGAGGCGACATGTACGCTTCATCAGGAGCACACAGGTCCATACTTCATCTAGGAGCTCTCTACAAACTCTGCAGGAAATAGATTAGTAAGATTTGATAGAGGGGGGCAACCTCTCAATGATAATGTGGAGAGGTTCACAAAAAATCTGACAGACCAAGAATTGTCCATACAGTGTCTTGAATTCCTATGGAACCTAAATCCACCCGAGTCTTGTCCCCCCAAAACAAAAATAACATTCCCCACAGACATCAATTTGACTTCCAAATCTTAGAAAAAAAAAGAGAGAGAAGAAAACTCTTGAGATCCCTAAAAGAATCAACGACAAATGCTCAAAAGCAAAATGATGAAGCCAGGTTAATCGATAATTCTTACAGAAATTGGATGAGGTCTCATAGATTTTTGAGGCTCCATAAAGATGGTGAAGAATTGTTAAAGGCGATCTGTCTTAAAAACTCTTGCAAGTTCTGGACTATGATAAGCATGAGAGATACGAAAGCATACCCAGCTCAAGATGTGATCATTCAGGAACAGGCCTGGGTTGACCACTTTTCTAGGGTTTATGGACCATCTGAGACCATAGAACCTAGGATTAAGATAAAAACAATCTAGGCCTTCAGCTGCTCTATAGAGGAGATTGCAGGTATAATTACAAAATCATCAGCGTCTCGAGCTTCAGGTCAAAATGGCCTCACTAACGCAATTTTGAAATTAAACCCAGGCATATGGATGAGGGTGTTAAAATCCTTATTCGATAAAATAATAGAGACCAGAAAAATTCCAGACTCCTTGAGAAGCTCCATATTTATCCCCATTTATAAGAGACGAGATTGCCTAGCCATGTCTAGTTACCCCCCAATTTCTCTTTTGGATGCGGATGGTAAAATATTTGCAGGTCTAGTCTTGAGGGATCTGGAAAGTTGGGCAAAAACCAAGGGGTTTATCTCTAAATATCAGATGGGTTTCAGGAGAGGATTATCGACCTCGCTGAATGGGCTGGTCCTCAGTTGTGTTAGTTCAGTTTGTTACGTGAAGGGCGGTAGACCTCTCTTCGGAGCCTGGGTGGACTTATCCCAGGCCTTCGATACAATCAATAGAGATCATCTGTGGGGCAAACTAAAGAGTTGCCCAATGCTCTGTTAGCAATCTTGATAGAATTGCACCACAACTCATCCTTACGTGTTAGATTGACGAGATCTGGGGATCTATCACAAGCAATCGATATAGAAGGGGTCCGTCAAGGCTGTTTGGTTGCACCATTTATTTTCAATTTGTATCTCTCTGACCTGTTTCAGTGGCTTTAAAAATTAATAATGGCAGTCCAAGAATTGGTGCAATGAGGCTATCCTGGTTAGCTTACGTCAATGATATCGGCAATCTAGACCTCACACAAATTGGCTTACAACAGCTTCTTAATGCCTTACCCGAATATGCAAAATCTAACTTTCTGACAATAAATCTGGATAAATCTAGAATAGTGATCTTCGAATGGCCACAGAGGAGGACAAAACCTTTTATTTGGCAGATTGACAATCAAGCTGTCCACATTGTAAATGAGGTCACATATCTGGGCTCACAGATCAGAGCCTTTTCGACTAAAACAGACCTACTCTTTACTTTAGATCTTAAGATTCTAAACCTGGGCTCTCAATTATCAAAATTCCTAATAGATGTTGTAAATTCTCGATTCTTCCATTAATAAAATTCTATATAGGCAAAATAGTTCCTACCCTGTTGTTTGGCCTTGAGTGTAATGTTCAAAGTTTTGAAATTGATTGGGACAAAAGAGAGGCGAGAACTTTGGAAAAGAACTTTGGGCCTCCCGAATTCTGTCCCTATGGTTTCTATATGGTACGAACTAGGTCTTACATTACTCTTGGCCTGGCTTGAATGGAAGTTGATCTTGTTATACAGATTGATCGTTGAGCCCCCTCTCTTTTCGTTTTATGAAGATGTGGCTACAGAACTGCAGAAGGGAGACAATAGATTTTTGAAAAAACGAAGGGACAGAGGTACGATATACTAACTCAGGCGGACTCTGGGTTCGAAACTCTGATTCAAAATACGTTAAAAACAAAAGAATGTATGAAGAGATGGGATTGGATGAGAACGATTGAGAGAATGAGAGCAACACAGTTATCACCTTCACTTAAAATATATGATAAACCAAGATCTTTTTTGCCCTCCTATCTACGGAAGTCTCCGGATCCAAGAACTTGGGTTGACTTCCTTAGATTTAGATTAAACATCCTACCTGCATGATAAATCTTACATATTAGAGATAAGGGAGCTTTACCGAGTGATATCTGTCAGGAGTGTGACCTGAAGCTAAAGCATACCACCCAACAGTTACTAATGAACTGCCCATGGACCTGGGACATAGGCTTCTTAGACTCCAAAGATGTGTTCATAAAGTTGAGTCTTTAGATACTTTCATGTTTTGGGAAAGAATGTCTTCAGGAAATTAATAGTTTTTGACAGCTGAAGTGGTAAAGGTCCTGAATGTCTTAAATCTCACTAGCCGAAACATAGTTGACTAGAGGAAATGAAGAAAGAAAAAAAATCGCCACTTTTATTTCTTATTTGGTATATTGTTTGTTGTACATTTACATGAGTAATTCTTTTATTGATACACTGTTTTCTCTGAGTTGATTGTTTATACTTTCAACCTCAAAGCTTGTTTGCTTACTTCTCATGTATGGTTCATTTCATGAATGTATATGTTTTGTGCCATGTTTGGTAATATGTATTTGTTTTCTTCTTTCTCTTCTTGTTTCCTCTGTTTTATAGATGAACTGTTTTAATTGTGTCAAGAATTCTGAATTTGTTTTTTTCCTTGATGCTTTTTAAAAAAGAATTATGTGCAAAAAAGTCAATATTTCTTTTTTGGCTGCAACACAATAAAAATAATAATAATAATAATAATGTGTATGGAATTGGTGGATTTGGACCAAAAGTGCACAAACAAAGTACGCACTTTTACAAATATGACTATGAAAACATGCATTACAGATTAAATTAGGGATTGACGCTAAGAGAAAATATCAACATATTGTTCGGAAATTGGAAAAGTTTAAACTGCACTCCATACCACTGGCTAGGGGTAGACATGCCCTCATCGTAATTTCTGTCACTTTCCAAATTGCTGCAAATATTGCAATATTTATGTAAACCGGATAAGTGTTACTTTGTGTTATTTGGTGTAGAGACGATACATTTGTAGATTTGCATTCACCCAGAAACATAACGAGGAAACTTTGTCACACAGAGGGTCCCTCCCCATTCAGGTGAAGCAGGCGATCAACATGTGCACGTGGAGTTTAGCTGTATGAATGGCGGTCATGAGAAATCATGATAGGTATAACATACACTCATAATATTATACATGCATGGGAAGTATTTTTCGAATTTAGTACAAGATATTAAATATATGAGGTCTGCTTGCTCTGTTTATCATGGGTCTCTGTATTGTGGATTCATTACAAGGGTGTTTTCGCAATCATGGCAAAGGCCCATCAGCAGTTAGGGAACAGCTTTCATAAGTTGGTCAATGTGGTGGTTGCGGTCAGTTTGCAGATGGCTCAAGTGCTGGAGGACGAAGGGAAGATATGATCTCTGATAAACAGGAGAGCTCATTGTTGTAAGATATAGGCATCTTATGAATTTGTGGGGGTATTTGGATCAGGTTTCTTCTCTCAGGGCACTTACGGAGATCAGTAGTAATACATTTCAGGAGAGCGATTGTGTTGTCAGAGAGAGGGCGCAACTCATGTGAATAGGCAAGATCAGTAATCATATAAATCGTCCCCCGGACAGGTTTGGGCAATGCGGTTAGCAAACATGAATAGGTCAAAAGGGAATCTATGTGTATTTCTCTCATATTCATGTGCTTAGGTATTTTTACAGCAGGTCCATGTGCGTTATTAATAGGAATTCTGTTATTGTGTAACTAAGAGACAAGGCTGCCACCAAATATGAAGAGGATTTTGGGAAATGGTGTGTTGAAAATGTAAACCTTGTAATTATGTTTTTAGGGGATTGTATTATAATGTCTGTGTCCAATTAACTGTGCGGGTTTTAGATTTCTCTGTACAGGGCAATCACTCATGTTTGGGGTAATGCCTTTGTAACAGTATCTGGGGAAGTGTATTAACTGTTGCAAACTGTACATAATATGTATTCTTTCTGTGGTTCAGAGAGACAGGGGTTAGTGTGACTGTTAGATGTCATCTAAGCCCCCTGCCGGCCATTTGTTCACTACAACTTTCTTTATGGACAAAAGGCACACTTACTAAATCTAGAGGTGGGCCTAATTTTGTTAAAGGTGCACAGCTTAAGTTCCACGTCTACAATTTGGCAAGCTAGGTAGGAGCCTTAGGCTCTCCAAAAATATTGGGGGTCTCCTGTTCGTCCAGCTCGACTGTGGTCCTTCTCTGCAGGGACCAGCTCGTGCACAAAAAAGAAGTAGTTTGCAGGCACCAAGAGGCCTTGTCTGGTCCCTGAGGCAGAAGTTCCGCAGCCCAGCTGTGAAGCAAAACCGATTGGGGAAGCACCAGTTTGAAGCACTTTGAGGTTTCAATGTCCACGTAAGTGTATCTTTGTCAGGTAAACCTTTGTGGTGTAATAGGAGAAAAAAGGAAACTTTTTTTTAGGTAGTGCAAGAAATGTGTTTATGGGACTAGAAGGGACTAAGCAGGTTGAAGAGTGAATGTGTTTCGTAAGTGTATGAATCATTTATGTTAAATTTTGTATTATCTAGTTTTTATTTTAGAGGTGTAGTCTTTAAGCGCAGTGTGTTATACATGGGGATAGTCTCGATACCCTTCAGGTTGCTTGTTTGGTTGGCTAGAACCCTCACTTTTGAGTGAGGTGGCATTTTATGGTAAGACCACCCATAGATACCTTTCTGAGGCATATCCTGGTAAGGCCTTACTTGTACGCATTACGCGGGTGGACCCAGCACCTCGAGTTTCTTGACTAATCTAACATAGTGTGGGTCTCCTCTGGTAGTTTTGGGAAGATGGCTATGTAGTAGAAAGGGCCATACTAGTGAAAAGAGGAAAAGATACAGTGGTGTTGTAGTATAAAACATTGTGCTCCTTCTATGCTCATGTGAAGGTGAAATCTCAAAGGAATGGAAAGGATTTGGTCTAGCATGTTTTAAGAAGATGTTGTCTTTTGTGCACAGTTAAGAAATATATAGTTATTGAGGCGGTTATGATAAAAAAGTGAGTGTGGGGAAAATCTTTTAAGGGAGAGAAAAGGAATGTTTGATTAGTAATTTATGTGTTTACGGGTGGGGTTTTTGAGATTTGTGGGGATTTTTGTTGAAACATGGAAACTCCATTCAATCATTTATGTCAAGCGCTCTCCGGATATAAAATACAAATTTAGAAATATAATTGGGAATGGTTGGAAATGAAGGGCAAGATGTATAACCATGTTCTAGTGAGTGGTCCTATGATAAGGATATATTAGAAAATATTTCGTAGGGACCAAATATAAGGGGTCAAAATTGGACAATAGACTGAATATCTTGGAGCTATTGAGGTTATATGAGAAGGGCGGGAAGGCCCAGAAGATCATGGCTATGGAAGAAGGGACGAGGAAGGAAGGTGTGGAAATGATTACTTCACCACCCCCATATGGGTACTATCCTTTGTCGCCCGTAGTGAAAGGGGCCCCTAGGAGTCCCTTACATCTATGGAAACAAGGCGAGTCACCACACACGATAGATACGCCAGACACGAGGTTGTATTCCCAAAGCTAGGGTTTTTTGCAAAGCAAAAGTCTCAGTTGGCCAACTCGGTCTAACGCCCCGCGACATGTATCTCTAGACCTCGAGGGACGCAATAGAGTGAATTACGTACATCAGTTACATATATACAAAATGCATATCAAACAATCAGCTATGACATGTTTAACACCCCCCTTTATTGGGTTTCTTTGAACTTGGTGTGATGATGGACACTTTCGACAGCTATGACACCTTCAAATATCTATTCTAGTAACAATTTGCAATTTGTGAGTGCGGAGGCATCTTTCAGTTGTTGAACAGAACACAGCGCTTCTGTTCTTGGAAGCGAGCAACATACGGGGTGAGAGTTGCATTCCAGACCTTGCTATCTATGAGGTGCTATTCGTGTCCTAGGAGCCGACACGCTCTAACGGGGCTCAGCAATGGGGGGCTGTAAGAAGAGCATAATTCAAGCCTTTAGCTGCTTTATTCTAACATATTCTACCATATAACGAGACTGGCTGGCAGCTGCGAAATGATTTAATGCCCTGCAGCTCTGCTTCAAGGCTACTTCGGGAGGGAGCCGGGCATTCTTCCTGGCGCTGCCTATGTTGTGTTTCAACAAACTCTTGTCATCCTCGTGGCCCTGTGGCCTTGTCCTTTCACGTGCAGACAACAATGTTTTACAGTTGAGCAGTGTAAGAAGAAAATGTACTGTGAAGCAATAAGAACCGAAAGCAATGAGCAATGGTTAGAAAACAAAAATGGTGATTCTTGTTACATCAAAATGGCGTTCATGGGCAAACTCGGAAACCTATATTCTGTCATATCGTGCATGAGACGGTTGGCCCACGGCCATCAGAATACGTTTGCGGTCACATATGAGAGGTATCCATTTTTCTAGACTGACAAACCCTCCTTTGGCCGTATGCCAAACGTCTCATCTATTTATTGTAAGTCTGAAGTACTTATGTCTGAATTTTGCATGCTATTGTAAACATCATCATCTTCATCAATATCTATAGCCATCAACTCTTCTACTGTTTTCATCTCATTTGTGTCTTGCTCAGCTCGACCATGAGTTTGTTTTTTTCTTGTCATCATATGCATACATCCCTTCGTACATCCCTATGTTACCTCAGCGCAAACTATTGGTAGGCAGTGTATGCAACAACAGCACGTTATGAATATTGAAAACACCACTACCAATATTGAAATCAACTTCCATCCCCAAGAACGCAGTATTCCCCAAAACCAAGACCCTATTCCCCAGCTTCCTTCTCCAGTAGGGAGTTCGGAACTTAGGACATGCATTTTCTTTATTGCTTCAAAGATCGTAGGGGAATAGTCATCTACATATACACAACACGCTGATCCCACTATTTTGCAAATTCCCCCATGATCAACCAGGATCACATCGAGAGCCATTCTATTTTGCAGCGTCATTAACCTGATTCCTCTTTCTTCCAACGTCATGTTAAATAGTATATCTGTCGTTGTGTTTGTGGTATTTTTTAGTATTCTGGACAGCTGCCTTATATTATAGGAGTTCACTATCTGCCCTAAGAATGGAATGAATGATTTTGCTACGTCAGTCGCTATCAAAACACCCTTGCTAGTCCTTTTGACTCTAGCTCTGGATAGTCTGGCCATGTCTGCTGTTTCTAAGAGGAATACTCCTGGGAACAGTAGACCTAGGTAACATGTACCTCCCCAGTTTCTGGAAGACCAAGGATATGCTTTCTCTCCACATATAAAATAAACTGGATCTCCCACATATACTGGTTCTATTTCCCATTTCAATACCACTCTATTCATGCATCCAGTATAAGTTCCGACAGAAAAGGAGCCTTTCTTTTTTAGACAAAAAGGGACAGTTCTTGGGCTATAATTAACTGTGTAAGATGGGGGGATTGCATCTTTGTCCCCATCTGTTCTTACACGAAACGTCATTACAGATGTTTTTTCTGGTGGGGACATTCTATCTCGTCTATTTTGTCATGTTATCTTTCGTGTACTTTTCCTCGTGGGCTCTGGGGCCATTTCTTGTGCTTTATGGAATATGGGACAACCCACAGGCTTCATTATTATTTCCTCAAACTCATTCATGTTGGTTCTGTCTAATTGACCCGTACTACTCTCATTCCATTTCCCATAGAACATTGCACTTAAAGATGCACGACATGCAGAACTTAATGGTAATGGCTGTACATACCAACCTATTCCTTTCCCAGCATGCTGTGGTAAATGGGCACATACCTAGCAATTTGTTTTCTTCAGAATTGCATGTGTCATAATCATAATTAATAACAAGGTGTTATTCCCAAAACCTTCCCTGTGTCTTTCTTCCATTGGGGGCAGGGTATAAGTAATCACCTGAACCAGGCTTTCAGTAGTGGATATATTAACTATTGGTAAAAACATTTCTAATGGGTGTATCGATTCCACATACCATAATATTATGGCTATCGTTGTCGGTGCTACCACACTCATAAAGCACATAATTATTGTCAGTGCAAGCATACAATTCTTTTTACCATGCGTTTTTCTTAAGCTTACAGTCTTCATAATTGACTCATTCTCAGCAGTGGTGCAGGAGGAGGCTGGAACTGGTCCCGACATGTTTCTCATAGTCCTTCTTCTTCCTTATTACAGTTCGTCGTGGATATCTCTCTTCGTTGCGCTTGCTCTGATGTCAATAAGTTCAACTGAATTGTCACAGTTCAGTTCTGCCAGTCCTTTATAGCCTGAATTTGCTTATTTATTTTTTTGGCAAGATCACTTGTCCTTTCTCATACTGCTCAGAGGACTTTTGATCAGTTATTTTATTGCCTTAGTACCATCTGCGTCCAGCTTGTCCGCTCTGGTTCCAGACACATGTACTTTTATGATTGCACCGAGGAGCTGCGAGTATTGAATTGTCCGACTTTCACAATTCTCACGCTTCTCTCCTCTACACCTCTAGTTCCTTCTACGTCCATGAGCAGAACCAGAGGTTGATATAAACGCCAAAGAACTGTGGATCACTTTGTCTTTTGAGGCCGCAAATTGTATCGCCTTACTCCTGGTATCATGTGATCCGTGAACAGTGCCGGTGCACTTCCAGATTCAGGCTCAAAGTCAGCCTGTGGCGCTACTGCAGGTGCTGGTGTGCGCCACGCCAGTGATGCAGATTTGGTCTTTGGCGTGCTGGCAAGAGCTGGTGGGCGCCAAAGGGGTACACGTTTCCTTTCTGCTGGTATTTGCAAGGCAGATTTCGTGTCGGCCAACAGTGATGTCGATTCTGCTGGGCAATGTTGGGGTACTCTTTTCCCTTCCCCTTTTTTGGCAGTCGTCTCAGGTTTTGTTTCGAGTTTCACTTCTCGTTTGGGCAGATTTGGTGGCTGCTTACTGGCAACAGTTTCTTCTGTTTCTGGGACCGCTGCCTCTTTCCGGTCGTCTGGGTCAGGCAAGTCTTTCAGTGATGTTGGAACCTTTTTGGCATGGGTGGCATGGATCCACGACTTCCGTCCATCCACCCGTATTGCCATCTGCGTTGCCAAGAGTACTCGATAGGGGCCGCACCACCTGGGTGCTAACGATGACTTTCTTTCAAAATTTTTAAGCAGCACCCAGTCTCCTGGCTCCAGCGCGTGCCCCGGACCGGTGTATCTCAACGGTAATGCCTCCTGCACCTGCTGATGAAACGCAATTTCTGCATTAAATGGCCACAATAAGTACTAAGCACAGGATGTTCTACCTCTCTAAGTCATTTTGGCTGAGGTGAGCACCAAACATTTGCCGGCCTCCCCATTACGATTTCGTACGGGGAAAGCCCAGTTTTAGCCTGTACAGACATACGCATGCATAATAGCGCTATTGGTAATGCATCCACCCAACTCAACTTGCTTCCCGCACATATTTTACTGATCTTTGACTTGAGAATCCCGTTGTGCCTCTCCACAAGACCGGCCGAACTCGGATGCCTTGAACTATGGAATCTCTTATCGATCTGAAGACCCGCACATATCTGTAACACCACTGCACCCACAAAATGTGGGCCATTATCTGACCATAAGACACGGGGCAAGCCAAAACGGGAAAAATATTCTTTAAGCATTACCTTTCCCGTGCTCATTGCTGTGCAGCCCTTTAAGGGATATGCCTCCTCCCACTTACTGAATGCACAAATCACCACTAGGACATATTTCAAATTTTGGCATCCCTCCATCTCTATGAAATCAAAATGGATCACCTCAAAAGGCATAGAGGGCGGGCCAAAACTGCCTATTGGAGTCACTGTTCCCTTTCCTACATTGTGTTGTAAACACGTGATACAGTTCTGCACCAACCTCTCTGCATTCTTATGTTAACATTCTGCCATACTGTGGATAGGTGCTGTATTATCTTTTTTGCACAGATGTGGGTAGGGCTGTGGGCCATGGTGACCATTGCAGTCACATATGAATTTGGCAACATCCAGTTTCTAGTTCCCTTGTCCACCCAACAACCTTCCAGATCTAACTCAGCAGAGTCCTCTGCCCACCCTTGTATTTCATCGGCCGTAGCTTCGGCCTGCATTTCTTTGACAGTGGCAACTCCATTTTCTATCATACAGGGTACTTCCTCAGTCTGAACCGTCATCATTTTGGTATTTAAATCAGTGGCAGTTTGTTTTGCAATTCTGTCTGCAAATGCGTTTCCCTCTCCTACTTTGCATGTTACCTTTTTGTGTGCCTCGCATTTCACTATTGCTAGGCGTTTTGGAAGCGTGAGTGCAGACAGCAATCGTACAATCAAAGGGCCATGTTGAATTCTGGCACCATGTGATGTCAAAAACCCTCTCTCAGCCAAGAGTCGACCAAAGTAATAAACCACCCCAAAAGCATACTGACTATCAGTATATATGTTCACATTCAAATTTTCAGAAATCTCGTAGGGTCTGGTTAATCCTATTATCTCTGCGGCGTGTGCCGAATTGTAGGGGATTCTTTTGCTTTCTACAACGCTCTCTAGGGTAGTGATAGCGTACGCGGCAGTTGTCGTGCCGTCAGGTAATTTAAAACATGAGCCGTCACAAAATAACTCTCCACCTGGCTCTTTCTGTGGGGTATCACTTAAATCAACTCTCCCCTTGGTTTCTTCCTCAGTGACCATTAAGCAATCGTGGGGGGGTGATTCATTCTCCCCAATTTCTTTTATGGGTAGTGGCATTAATTCTGCAGGATTCAAAGCGCTACACCTCATAATTTGGATATGGGGCGCGAACAAGATAATCTCATATCTTGTCAATCTAGCAGAGGTGAGGTGTTGCCTCTGTGTCCTATTTAATAGAACATCTATGGCATGTGGCACCATCAGAATTAAAATATGCCCCAATACCATCACTTCCGTTTGTTTCACTGACGCACCAGCTGCCGCGACAGATCGCAAACATCGTGGTAGTGCGCACGCTACAGGGTCCAGCGCAGAAGAAAAATAGCTGCATGGCCTATTTCTTCCACCTTGTTCTTGTGTCAAAACCACCAATGCACATCCTTCACTTTCACACACAAATAGTCTAAAAACCTTCTCATAATTCGGCGTGCCCAAAACTGGAGCCGAACATGATGCAGTTTTCAATTGATCAAATGCTTTCTGACATTCCTCATCCCACTGTAAAGGCATAGCCACATCCTTTCTAGTCAAATTCACCATCGGTTTCACAATTAACACAAAATTACCAATCAATTGTCGGCAATATGAAGCCATGCCTATTATGGCTCTGACTCCTTTCTGTGTCTTTGGAATAGGCATACAAGAAATACTTTCTATGCATTCTGGCGTTAGCCTTCTCTCTTCTTTTGAAAGTAGGTAGCCCAAATAGGCCACCTCCTTTCGATTATATTGAAATTTCTTCAAACTAGCTTTATGGCCATGTGCCGCTAGGTGTGACAGTAGTAATACAGTCCTTTCTTTACAAATCTCCTCTATGTCAGCAGCTAATAATAGATTGTCTATGTATTGCAAGAGTACGCAACCCACTGGTAATTCTAGCATGTCTAGCTGCTCTTTCAATGCTCTACTGTAAATACTCTGACTTTCCGTGTAACCTTGCGGAATCCGCGTGAATGTAAATGATCGTCCTCCTAATGTGAACGCGAACAAATATCTGCTGTCCTTGTCCATCGGAATGCTGAAGAACGCATTTTTTAGATCAACTACACTAAAATATTCTGCTGAAACAGGTATCATTGTCAATATTGTAGTGACATCTGGCACTAAAGGAAATTGTGGATCTACTACTTTGTTTAATGCGCTCAAATCAATTATAAAACGGTATGGTACTTCATTGCCTCCTTTGTTATATACTGGAAGAATCGGGCTGTTGCATGTACTGCCTGTAATTTCTTCAATCACCCCTAATTTCACCAAATCTGTAACAATACTCTTCAATCCTTTTTCACCTTCAGCCGAAATTTTGTATTGGGGAATTTGCGGTAGGGTAACACCTTCTTTCAAAATTATCTTTACTGGCTCTATTTTCAAGCATCCTACATCGTTGTCATGCATTGCCCATATACAGGTTGGCACTTTACTTAGTTCTCCTGGTAAAGTTTCAGACATGAATTCTGACACAGGGGCATCTTGTGGCCAAATCGTTAGGAACACCCCATCTGCCGTGCAATGTATAACGGAACCTCATTTTTTCAACAAATTAAACCCAACAAGTTCTCCCCACAATTTTCTGTTAAAAGGAAAGGACAATATTCAGTGAATGGTCCTATAGTAACTGGGACTGGTTGGGCCACTGGGTTTATGACTGGTGTACCTGCAAACCCTACAGAAACATTTTTTTGCCCTGACAGCGGTATATCCGGAACCAAGTGGTGGTCTATCGAACACCTTTGCGTTCCTGCATCTACAAGAAAGCGGTGCTCCTCATTCCCGTCTCTCATTTCTACGTAGGGTCCTCTCTGATTCACGGGAATAGACACTGGTTCCGACCCCTGTCCTGGGCTGTCCTATTGGGGAAATAACACATTGTCCGATGTGTAATCATTGCTGTTACTGTAATACGTTTTTGGCTGTGTATCGAAAACGTTCCCACTCTTCCCTCTCTTTCCCCCACTCTGATTTCCATACTGTTGGTTTTGCTGTACCTGACTCAGGTTAGGGGCACTTTGGTTTTGGGCTTGGTTTTGATTACCTCCATTATTGTGGTGCTGCTGCATACTATTCCTATTTGGTCCATTCGCTCCTTGGTGTCCTCTATGCTGTCTCCTCTGACCTGACCCATTTCTGTTCTGCAGATGCGGACATTGTGCTCGCCAGTGACCTTCCTCCTTACAATACACACACTGATTTGGTCCCACCGTTCCCCCATGCATATTTGAATTACTCCTTCCTTGCGCGTTCCCTCTCCCTCTATTATGTCCTATTACTTGCTGCAGTAGTACCCGCGTTTTCAATAGGCATGCTTTCAAGTCTGCCCCCATCTGTCTTAACAATGATAATTCGTCCACCGTTTCCTTCTGCCCCGGTGATGGGGTGCTGCTGTTCATTATGTGACCCCTGCATTCCCGTTATCCCTACTCCTGTACCCAGATGTAGTAAACATTTCGGAATAATCATTATCTAATTCATCTTTAAGTTCAAAAAGTCCATATACATGTTCTCTCACTTCTTCATCCCTCTCCCTACAGCGTGCTAATGCATTCAATTCTAACAATCACTGCGGTGGTAATTTCCCAATTAACTGTTTCCATTTCTCCACCAAATATTCACCCATGCATTCCAGCACTACCTGTCTTTCGTTGCTTCTTCGGAAGTCAGACATCGAAGCCAATGCTGCCGTCCCATCATTCCCGTCTATATACATCTCTGCCTGTTGCTGCAATTCCACCTTCCTTTCTTTGCTTATCGCACTGCGAGTTACCCTCGTGCATCCGCGTTGTTCAGTCCCGCCTCTAGCCTCCGTAGTTTCAATTTCAACCCCGGGAGGAACGGACGGTGCCGAGTCTGTGTCTGAGGCGGGAGGTGCGGATGGGACAATGGGAACAGGGAGTGTCTGTTGTGGGCCTGGTTGGCTAATAGGAAGTGTTACGTGCGCGGCCTGTGGCTGTGGGAGGGCTTGAGCTACCGGAGGGAGAGCTTGATCTACGGGCGGGGTTTGGGCACTAGTTACTGACGTGGCTGGCCTCACTTCTGATCTTGTGCCTTGTTTTGTATGGGTCAATATGTTTTCTATCAATTCATCTGCTATGTGTAATTCTCGTTGTGGGTATATTTTTTCTATATTCAACTGGTCACGCCTACCTGCCCTTCTTAGACTCTCAGTCCACTCCTCCTCTTCTTTCTCTTCCGCTACTTCACCTTTCGATTTATGCCTGCACACATGCTTTGCTCTACTTCTAAATCGGAGCATTGCTTCCCTTCTGCAGTCCTTAACAATATCAAATGCTGCAGGACGCGCTTTCTTTCTTATCAACACCCTTTCCAAGTTATCTATTCTCGCTATCTCAAAACTACCATTAATCGGCCACTGATGGTCTTGTTGCTTTCTGGTTTGCCTATGCCAAGTCTCGCAGAATATTATCGCACCCAATCCATACTTCACATACATCTCATACGCCGGCATTCCCCCTGGTGGTACAATTTGGCCATCTTCCAAAGATTGTCTACCACAGCGGAAAAACCCTGCTAGGGTGGACAATACCCCAGGCATGTTTCAACCTTCCCCCTGGTTAATCGATCTTACCTAGGGCGTTTGATTTTGCAAAGTCAACTCTCAACCAATATCAGGATTACTTTGAATCGGGGAATGACTCACCTGATAAATCAAGTCGTCTGTATACTGATGCACCAAATGGCGTTGTGTCTGCGTTTCTTGGTTTCCGCCTTGTTTTGGGACCCTCGCCTCCTTCTTCTCTAGCCAGGCACGTCGATCAGGGATCAGATGTGTGCAGATCTGCAAAGGAGTCTCTCATCACGTCTACAGGGCACCCCGAACACCTCTTGATCCCGGCTTGATCGTCCCGTCCTCGCCGTTCTCCGCCTTACTCAATTACAATGTATGCGATGGAACAAGTGGGTGCCATCGTGAAAGGGGCCCCTAGGGGTCCCTTACGTCTATGGAAACAAGGCGAGTCACCACACACTAAAGATACGCCAGACACGAGGTTGTATTCCCAAAGCTAGGGTTTATTGCAAAGCAAAAGTCTCAGTTGGCCAACTCGGTCTCACGCCCCGCGACGTGTAGCTCTAGACCTCGAGGGACGCAAGAGAGTGAATTACGTACATCAGTTACATATATACAAAATGCATATCAAACAATCAGATATGATATGTTTAACACCCCCCTTTAATGGGTTTCTTTGAACTTGGTGTGATGATGGACACTTTTGACAGCTATGACACCTTGAAATATCTATTCTAGTAACAATTTGCAATTTGTGAGTGCGGAGGCATCTTTCAGTTGTTGAACAGAACACAGCGCTTCTTTTCTTGGAAGCGAGCAACATACGGGGGGAGAGTTGCATTCCAGACCTTGCTATCTATGAGGTGCTATTCGTGTCCTGGGAGCCGACATGCTCTAACGGGGCTCAGCAAAGGGGGGCCGTAAGAAGAGCATAATTCAATCCTTTAGCTGCTTTATTCTAACATATTCTACCATATAACGAGACTGGCTGGCAGCTGCGAAATGATTAAATGCCTGCAGCTCTGCTTCAAGGCTACATTCGGGAGAGAGCCGGGGATCCTTCCTGGCGCTGCCTACGTTGTGTTTCAACGAACTCTTGTTATCCTCGCAGCCCTGTGGCCTTGTCCTTTCACGTGCAGACAACTATGTTTTACAGTTGAGCAGTGTAAGAAGAAAATGTACTGCGAAGCAATAAGAACAGAAAGCAATGCGCAATGGTTATAAAACAAAAATGGCGATTCTTGTTACATCAAAATGGCCGTTCATGGGCAAACTCGGAAACCTATATTCTGTCATATCGTGCATGAGACGGTTGGCCCATGGCCATCAGAATACGTTTGCGGTCACATATGAGAGGTATCCATTTTTCTAGACTGACAGCAGAAGGGTATACAAATCCAGATTTTGAACATCTGTATTCTCCAGTGACTGCTCTAGTGGTTACGAGATGGTCAGGGGTAAGACCTCGGTCAGCACCAATTTTAATGAGACAGGAGTATGAGGGAAGCAGAAGGGTAACACCTTCTTTAGTAAAGGTTATTGACGGGCCCAAATGCAAGAGGAAAGAAGAAAATCCTATCCTAAGGATAAATCAGCGTTAACCTTGGGACTAGAAGAGTCAGAGCCAGAGAGGGTTGTAAGGAGTAGGCGTGAAGAAGAGTCAGCGGGGGGAGAATTGCCCCCCGGTTCCAGGATAGAGGATAGATTATGGAGAGTAGTCAAAGGCAAGAACAGCAGAATCGGGAAGAAGCGACACCGTTAGTAGAAGGCGAAGTGGCGTGGCCACAACAGGATAGGAGTAAAAAGCAAAAAGACGAGAACAGGGAAACACAGGAAGGAGAGGAAGGAAGATGGATACATGGTCAGATTCTCGTAGGCTAGATAAATCTGTCATAAAGAGAGTAAGTGTGGACATGGAAAAAGAAAGCAGCGCTATAGATGGGGAATTAGAACGAAGGGGAAGAGAGGCGGCTTGCTACAGCAGCCCCTAATCTGTGGTTATCCCCATAAAAGGATCAGGGGATGGGAAAGGAGGGACAGAGGAGGAAGAGGAGGATGACTGGAAGAAAGATAAAAAAGGGGGCAGGAAGCAGAGTCTACGCCTCCTGCTCTAGTAAGAACTCTGCAAAGTACGCCATGGGGTCCATAGGTGCACCGTGGAACATGCATGGTTGTAAGGAAAGGGGGAGGACAGATAGGGGTTGTCCTAGTAAAGGCAAAAGTGACTCAATACCCACTAGTCCAGAAGGGTGAGGGGAGGGCATATTATGTCCTGTGGACACACATGAACCAGAATAACTTAATGAAGACGCTTCCTTTGCTCAAAGCAGGGGCAGGGAAGTGCATTTATGGTCTAGAAAAACCAACTGCCAGTGTCATGTTGGCAATTGGGGACATGGAAAACCTTTCCATGGCCTTGATGGGGGAACAGGCAGACGAGTTGTGGAAGAAAGCATGGTATCCTGGAATTCAACTAGACACAAACACCCACAATGGCCGGCTTTCAATAATTATACAGCGCAAGTTTGGGGAGCACTGAGGATGATGTATCCTGATATACCAGACATTAATTCAATTTTGGCAATAACAATGAAATTAGACGAGGAACCCACTGCCCACATTCAGTTTATTCAGCAGATGTGGAAGGCAGAGACGGGAGAAGCATGGGACACAAATGTGGCTATTTTTGATCATATGTTCAAAAAGGGACTTCCTAGCATGACCTAGACAAGGTCATAGGGATAGAGGCAAAGAGTTGTCAGGAGATACGGGCGCACATTGTGCATTTTTGTAAGAGGCAACAGGAAAAGGAAAAGGAGAGTACTGACCAGGCACAAAAGGCTGAGGGCAAGCTGGTTAAAAAAAAACCTAGCGAAGATTTGTTTAGAGGGGGCAATGATAACCAACCACATAAAGGGACAGCAGGGACAGTTGGGACAACAAGGACAAATAGACTCTGGGATGGGACAAGCATGGACAGATGGGTATGTACCTGGACCAAGAACGATGAGAGTATTTCCATAGGGTAGGGGAGGATTTTCGTGAGGCGTCGGGTCATTCGGCAGATTTGAAGGAATAGGGCCCTGGTTCAATGGGCCTATGGGATGAGGGTATCAAGGAATGTATGGAGTGCAGTGTTGGGTGTGTGGATGAATGGGGCATGTGTCATGGGATTGTTGACCACAGTATTTTAATGCAGGTCCCCTCCAGATGAATACCCAAATATTGCCCTATGCCCCGGACTCTGTGCCATTGCAGCAAGTCCAGGTTGATCAGAACCTGAGAACTGGAATGACACAGCACGTGTACTCGGAGGAAACCCTTTTTTGCATCCTGGTGCTGAAATGTATCAGGAATAGGACAGCCCACCGGTATCTCTGATGTGTCCAATTCTGTCGGTTACTACATATCCGGAAGAGGAACCCCGGATAGGTGTATGAGTAGGTAAACAGACATTCTCTTTCATGGTACACAAAATGCTGTATTAAAGAAGGTGGACTTCCCCTATCAGGCAAAGGAATGGACATGCAGGGATTTCCTGGGGCTGTCCTATAGGTTCCATACACTGAAGATTTGCATATCACGGTACGTAATCAAACTTTATCTGCTCCCTTGTTATACTGCAAAGATACTCCGGTGAACCTTTTGGGAAGGGACCTCCAGAGCAAGGTTAACATGTCTATCACTTTTTCAAAGGGCGGCATAGTGTGCTCATCTCCAGGATTGTGCCCTTTAAGAGAAGCAGCGCTTTTCCCAGCGTATTGCAGTGGCAGTGCGATTGGGGGGTTGCCAGTACATTCTGCATTATTCTTGTATGGTGTAATGATAGTGTTAAGTTGAGTACCTGGAATAAAAGATCATACACGGGGGATACCCCTGAAATTATTTTTCTGGTCTGCCAAGTCACAGGAGAGAATGCCAGGGACTATTGTTACCATTCTACTAGAAGCCATGGTTGTGAAGAAGGACAAGGGTGGTTCTTTCAGGCACCTGTGAGGGAGCAGGCAAATGGTGCACAGTGTTGTGTATTGATCTGACCTCTTAGTTCATTTTTTATTTTCAAATTTGTTTATCGGCATTTATTATTTAGTACATTTACAGGACACCAAGCGTGTCCGAATTTCTAGGATAATGAGCATTTCAGAATAAAACATTTAACAAATTAACATTACAACATTCAACTATCTCCCAGTGTTTTCCTCTTAAGGTGTTGTTGCTTGGTGGAGCGGGGGGGGGGGATCCTGATGGTCCGGAGGGGGGAAGAAAAAAGGGGGGGCCCATGCCTGTGAGAGCCCAGTGAGGTGACAGCGTAATGGTCTCAGGTCTTGTCAACTCAGTTCATGGTTCTGTTTCAGTGGATTTATACCAGTTCATGGGGGCTTGTCATCTGAGGGGTAAAACAGGGAGTCTGTGAGTTCTTTCCAGGCCTCAAGGGTCATACTAGAGTCATCTGTGGATCTGGCCACACTGTCCTCCCAGGCCATTGTTTCTGCTCGTACCCAGTGTTTCAGCTCAGAGTGTCAGCTTTTCTGTTGGGGCCCAGTCTTTTTCTTCCAAGACATTGCCATGGTACTCTTTGCCAGTATACACATAATGTCCATTAGTCTGGTGAGGTACTTGAGTTTGGCCGGTCTGGTGTATGTGCCGAGCAGGCATTCCTCCGGGGTCCATTTGTATCTAGTCACCCCCAAATTGTCGCTTGTCTGCTGTATGACAGTCCACAGGGATTGTGTCTTAATGCACTTCCAGAACACGTGGATCAAGTCCGCATTGCTCTGTCCACACCATGTGCAATCAGAGGGCGACGTATTATTGATTTTTGCCAGCCTGGATGGAGTTAAGTATGTTTGGTGTAGCAGGTTGAGTTATATTTGTCTGAATATGTGGTTCCTGGAGACAGACTTGGGGAACGTCAAGGCCCTTTCCCATTCTCCTTCTGACAGTTCCCGGCCCATGTCAGCTTCCCATTTGCCTCTCAAAACAGCACCCCGTGGGTTGGGGACGTCGCTTAGGTGGGCATAGATCTGGGACACCGGCTTCCAGCCTTCGCCCAGAGCATAAAGTAGTGTAACCAGTGGGTTTATTTCCGGTTCTTCCGGCCATGACGTCCATTTGGTTCTTGCTGTGGTTCTCATCTTCTGATACCACAGGAACTGGCCCGTATGAACTCCATCTACTTCCTGTAGTCTGTAAAAGCTTCATCCACAAACAGGTCCCCCCATGAGTATATCCCGTTCCTTTCCCAGTTTCTGAGGTGGTGCAAATCTGCGATGGAGCCACATAGGTCAGAGAGTAGTGGTATGTCCGGGGAGTAGTGGGGCTTAGAGCAGGTGAGGGTTACTGTTCTGCGCCATACTTTTTGTCCCAGGATGGCCATGAAAGGGGCATTTCGCATTAAGTGGGAGGGAGCCCAGATGAGTTCTTTCATATGCAACGGTGATACTAGGGTCTGCAGCAGGGGGGTCTCGGATGTGGCTTCATCTGCTAGCCATTTAGTGACAAAACTAAGCTGTGCTGCCAGGTAGTACTTTTCGAAGTTCGGGAGTTGGATTCCCCCTTGGGTGTACAGTAGCATCAGGGTGGAAAATGCTATTTTGCGTCTACTGACCCCCACAAGAAATCCCGGGTTATCCTTTCTAGCAGGCGGAAGAAAGGCGCATTGATGTAAAAATGTATATTCTGGAACCCGTACAAGAATCTGGGAAGGACAATCATTTTAATTATGGCCGCTCTTCCCATCATGGATAGGGGGAGTTTCGCCCAAAATTGCATGGATTTTCTCAGGGCTGGGATCCCAGTCTTTGTGTTGTGCTCATGCATTAATGTAGGGGAATGCATTATGTGAATACCTAAATACTTAAATGAGGTCAGCTCCCAGTGTATTCCTACCGCAGGAAGTTCTGCTATGTCTTTCCCCTTGAGGCCTGCCAGAGGGAACAGGCAGGACTTCGCCCTACTAAATTGTATACCAGAAAACCTTGCAAATTTGTCCAAGACGTCTAACATCGTGGGCACGTTGTTTTGTGGGTCTCTGACGTACAATAGTACGTCGTCTGCGTAGAGAGAAATAATATGGTCGATACCCCCCAGCCGTATCCCGGCATCAAAGAATTGTCTTCGGAAGTATATAGCAATGGGTTCCAGTCCTAATACGTAAAGCATGGGGGAGAGCAGGCATCCCTGCCTAGTTCCCCTGCGTATGTCCCAGGCCTCTGATATGTGTTTTCCTGTTTTTACTCTGGCCGTAGGTTTGTTATAAAGTATCTTGATCCATCTAATGAACCCTGGGCCAAAGCCGAAACCCACAAGAACCTCCACTAGCCACTCCCAGAATATAGAATCGAACGCCTTAATAGCACCGTATTGGCCTCTGTCTGAGCAATAACCTGTTGCACTCTACGTAGGTTCATGGTCGTGTTCCGGCTTGGTATGAAGCCACACTGATCCTCGTGTACCATGTCCCCTATGATTCTGGCCAGTCTGCCTGCTAATACCGTGGTCAATATTTTCACATCGCAGTTAAGCCTGGCTATTGGGCGGTAGGAGTCACATTTGTCGGCGGGCTTATTAGGCTTGATGATTGGAATTAACAAGGTTTCCCTCATACTGTCAGGAAGTATCCCTCTCTCATGTGCCTCCTGGAAGACCTCATGTAACAAGGGTGTTAGGGAGGTCTCATATGCCTTATAAAACTCAGTGGGCAGTCAGTCACTCCTGGGGGTCTTAGCAGTGGTCAGTGACTTGATTGCCTCTGCTATATCCTCCGCTGTGATATCTGCGTCAAGAGCTTCAGCCTGTCCAGGGGTCAATTTGGGAAGCCCTATTTCCTCCAGGGTGTCTATGATTTGCTCTCGGGGAACCTGATCCCTGTGAGAGTAAAGGTGTTCGTAGAAGCCCTTAAAGATTTCGTTTATATCTTGCTGTGTCTGCACTACCTTACCTTCTTCAGTCTGTATCGTGGTGATCGTGTGCTTGGGGTGTTCTTTCCTACACAACCAGGCCAGCATTCTGCTAGGTCTATCGGCTTCTCTGTGCGTTCTGTTTGTTTTGGTGGCATAATCAAACTTGGCTAGTATTTCCCATGCCTGGGCACATTTAACTCTAAGTTCCTTAAGGTTATCTTCTCTTTGGTGAGTATTCACCGGGGTAGACTCGAGCTGCTCAATCTGTCATTCCCACTGCTCCAATTCGCCCCTCAATTGTTTCCTGGTGCCCCCTGCTTTCGTGATGATTGCCCCCCTGGCCACTACTTTGAGAGCGTCCCACATCGCGCTCAGGTGGGTAACGCTTCCCGTGTTCCTCTCAATAAAACTATCTATAAATTCATGCAGTTCTTCCCTGAACACCGGGTCACTTAGGGCGTCTATCGGCATTCTCCACATAGGGATAGAGGGTCTGGGGCCAGTTTGATTCCAATCTATTAAGAGCGGTGAGTGGTCTGAAATGGTTCTTCCCAAATAATGCACTTCTTCTATTTGTGACAGGTGTTCTTTGCCTATGAAGATGTAGTCTATCCTCGTGTGAAGATCATGAGGGGAGGAGAAGTATGAGTACCCACGAGAGTCAGGATGACGCTCTCTCCAAATGTCGGCTAAGTTCAATCTATCTGATAATAAGGACAAGGCTGTGGTTGCCTCTGAGGGCCCTTTCGGGTGGGGCTGGGACCTGTCAAGGCTCGCATCATGGACACAATTAAAGTCTCCCCCCCAGAAAAAAATACCATGTCTGTAAGGTGCGATTTTAGCATACATGGAGTTCAAGTGGGTTGGAATGTTAGTATTGGGGAGGTAAGAGTTCACTATGCATATTTCATCCTGTTCCAAGCGGCCCCAGAGAATTACAAACCTGCCCTCAGGGTCTGTCTCAGATCTGGTTAAGTGGAAAGGGAGTTGGGGATGGATCCAAGTGTACACACCTCTTGCGTATTTGGAGTAGGTAGTGCCCACGCCCTGTCCCCCCCAATGTTCTCCCAGTCTAGCCAGGGAGTCCGCCGTGCAGTGTGTCTCCTGCAGGAGCGCTATCTGCACTCTTTTTCTGTTCAAGTAAGACTTGATTCTATTTCGGCGTAAGTAGGTTCCCAGGCCCCTCACATTCCAAGTCATTATCTTTATTTTAGTATTAGATGCCATGTCGAATCAATCGAATTGTCTGTAAATCAGTCCGGCACCTACCAGTGACTTCCGCGGCGTCCCCCGATCCATGCCATCTCCCCTCCCGTCCACCTTCTCCAGCATCGCTCATTTCACTCGTAGGAGATTCAGTAACTTGAGTAACTCCCATTGCCTTGAATGGGGAAAAACAAACAAAACAAGATGAACAGTCCCTAGCAGTTGCTCTCAACTTGCAACGCTCAGGGGGTCCCGAGCCTTCCAGGCCACTCCTGGCCTTCCGGATCAGGTTGTGTGTGGGCAGGCTGCTCACACAGTTTTCAGTGGGGTGGGTTGCCTAACTTCACTTGTTTGGTCCTTTGAGCTCTCGTCCGGTATAGCTTACTTTACTGAAGGCTTGCATCGGATGGGGCTTGGTTGGGGTCAGTCTTCATGTGGGGAGTACCCGTTTCCTTCTCTTTCTGGCAGGTTCCCAATCAGCCCCGGTCCGACTGTGATGGTCCTGTTCCATCATCTGCCAGGTTGTTATGTTCAAGCCACATGTTGGCCGCGGCTGGAGTCTCTAGAAATAACGCTTTTCCATTATAGAGAACCTTGAGGCGTGATGGGTAGAGCAGCATGTATTTTAAATTAAGATTCCTTAGCCGGGCTTTTATTGGGATAAAGGAGTTCCTTGCACGTTGCACTGCAGAGGTATATAACTATTGTTGAATCTTTCCTCTTTATCTCCCCTCCTTCTCTGGAGTATCTCAATATGGTTTCTCGATCACGGAAATTTAAGATCTTAGCTATAATTGGGCGTGGATGGGATCCATGTGGAGGACGTTTCTGGAGGGATCTATGGGCCCTTTCCACGGAGAACCCTTGGGAGAGGTTACCCGGTCCAATTTCTTATAGCAACAGTGTTTCGATGAAGTCTGTCGGGTCTGGGCCCTCCAAGTCCTCAGGGACCCCTAGTATGCGGATATTGTTTCGGCGGGCTTGCCCTTCGGCCTCCTCGGAGCGGGCCTCCAGCCTAACCACTTTCTGTTTGAGATCCTGGACCGTCCTCTTCAGGTCTCGGGTGTCCTCTACGTTTTCCTGGAGGGTAGTCTCTGCCACTGTGACCCTTTCTGTTAGGTTGCGGGCGTCCTGACGCATGAGCTGAATGTCCGATTTCACCTCTTCCAGTCTTCCTTCGAGTGAAGTGCGGAGGGCAGATATTGCTTGGAGGACTTGTGCATGTTTGAGATCCTCTCCTTGTTGGGGCAGCTCCTCGACAGGTTCTGGGTCTTGTTGTGACTGTCTCTGGGGTCTAACTGTCATGAAGGTATCCATCGTGACCAGTTTCAGTTTGCCCTTGGGGGGAGACATTTTTGGGGCTGCGGGTTCGTTTCCGCGCACTGTGCAGATTGGCTTAGCCCCTTCTTCTCAGCTGATGTGTTTTAGATATCGAGTAGCCCCTAGCAGCTCCGTATCTGGTGACCCAGTTGCGGTTTCGCGAACACCCCTCTCTCGCTTCCAGGGCAGTTGGGTGGGGTGCTGTCGCTGTTCGGACCGGGCGTAGGCCCCTGCTGCCTGTTAGTTTCAGGGTCTCGGCTCGCTTTTGCCACTGTGTCTAGCAAGGAGCTTCCCTAGGGCCGGTCTGCAGATTCTCGGCTAGTGAATTTAGTTCCGGGAGTTTCGAATCCCAGATGCGGGGTTCGGTGTTCCCGGCCCTCTGTTGGGTTAGTTCCCAGGGGCTTATTGTCCGCTCCTTTTCTAGGAGCTTCGATGGAGGACCCGTGGGCTCCCACTTACGTGTCTATCAGGCAGGCTCCGCTCCCTCCTCCTCACCTGCTGCGCCAGCCACGCTCTTCCCGGCTCGGGGTGAATTTCTCCACTCCTACTGCGATTGCTCCGTAGGCCCGGGGGGTGCAATCCCGGACTTCTTTGCTCTTCCGCGCAGTCACCAGGGTTGAGGCGGAGACGGAGCGTGATCAGTTAGCCCCAGTGGCCTCGGTGCTAGCGTGCGTCTCGCCCTGCAGTATGTCACACCTGGTCGCAGCTCTAGTCTTGGCGCACCGCCATCTTGCGGGCCCCAGGGGCTCCAGTTTGGGCTTCCCGTTTTTCTGGCTTTGCTTCTCCGATTCGGGCCGGGAGTCAGGGTGAGTGTCGGGAAGTGGTTCCCCTTCCGTTCTGTCCGGTCCGTTCCTGGATTACCAACCCCTTACAGCGATATTCTAGTCATATGGAAGGATCACGGACGGAGCTCCGCGGGAGCCTGTCTTCACAGCATGCGCGCAGGCCACGCCCCCTGGCCTCTTAGTTAAGATACATCTCCGATGAGCAATGGTTCGAGGGTGCAGGAAACATGGTTTTTGAGATTGGGGTGCCTTGACAGGTAATTGTGGAGCCAAGGGAGTTACCGCAGACCATGCTCATTGTGAGAAAAACATTGCCATATTGGACGGAAGATTTGGAGAAAGTGCCAGACCACTTTTGGACCAGCAAGCCCCATGATGTGGGGTTATTGAAAAGTGTAGGGGCAGTGTAAATAAAATTAAAACCAAGAGCATTTTTACTAAGGAGACAGATAAAGGGATTTTTGAGATCATGATGGCGTTGTTGAAGCAAGGCATTATACAACCTTCTGTGCCCCCATGTCGGAGGGACACCGGTACGCCCCCACTGATGCCTGAGGAACAGCAATCTACTAATAATTAAGTTAAATGGAATCTAAGGAATCACAGTTTGTTCCATTTACCCTGTGAAGAAGGCAAAGGGGTTTAGTTGACACATGCCTACTGGGTCGACCCACTTCACAGTTATTGATTTGAAAAATGCCTTTTTCTTGGTTCCTTTGTACCCCGATTCCCAGTACCTCACAGCATTTACTTATCATGGACAGAGAATTGAACATACTAGCTTACCCCACGGATACTGTGAATCTACAAGTGTTTTTAACAGAGTCATTCAGATGGCTTTGGGGAACATACAAATGTCCAGCAATGTAATTCAGTATGTGGATGATTTACTTGTTTTTAGTGCTTCAGAGGAACAGTGTCGAGGAGACTTAGTCAGGTTCCTCACCCTGCTCACGGAGAAGCGTTACAAAGTGGACAAAGAAGAACTGCAATATTGTCAAACAGAAGTAGTGTATTTGGGACAAGTACTATTGTCTGCAGGGAGAAGGGTAATGCCTGAGAGAGCCACCACAGGTCAGAACATGCTTCAACCAACTATGATAAAACAGATGCAACAGTTCTTGGGGCTCTGTAACTATTGTAGGTCTTGGATTTCTGACTACTCTAGTTACACAAGACCCCTACTGCAAGCTCTCAAAGAAGCACAGAAAGAGACAAGTCTGATCGAGTGGTCAGATGAAATCAGAACTTGTTTTCAGGAGCTCAAGACTGCAATCAGTAATGCTCTAGTTTTGGCGACTCCAGATAACCAAAAGCCATTTTTTTCTTTTTTCGCATACAGATGGGAAGGTAATGACAGCATTCCTAACATGTTAGGTCACAAAACCTTGACCTATTATAGTGGGTTGTTAGACTCAGTTATGCAATGTCAGTTTCCAGTAAGCAATCTCTTGCAGCATCTGCCTTTGTAATACAAAAGTCCTCAGCTATTACTATGGGCTGCCCGGTGACACTGTACGTGGAGCATGCAGTTTTTGCAATGTTGGAAAAATTTCAATCGACTTTAACTACTCCTTGAGTTTCATGGTAGGAGGTTATTTTGTCAAGTGCTTCCGTAGAACCAGTGAGGTGTCGCATAGTAAACACAGTGGCTTTTTTGGCTGACCCAGTGCAGCCTGGTGATGATGTTCATGATTGTGTGACCTGAGAGAGATGAGGGAAAAAATACAAGTGTTAAAGAAGATGCTTTGGAGACAGGAGGAGCACTTTCTGTTGATGGATCATCAATAATTGATCAGGACTCTGATGAGAGGCATACAGGAGCAGCAGTTGTAAATCGTGGGATGGTAATTACTGGGTAGAGGTGGAGAAACGATTGCTATCACATTACTCTGGGCAAGCGGCCAAATTGGTGGCGCTTATTGAGGCGCTGGAAATGAGTATGGGGAAGGCAGTCACTTTCTACTCCGACTCTTCGTATGTTACCACAACAATATATTCTGGGTTATTTAGATTGCAGAGAAGAGGGTTTGGAAGATCTGATGGGACCCCTGTACAGCATGCTGTGCTGCTTTCAGGATTAATCGATGCCTTCAGGTAGGTGGAGGTAGAGGTTGTTAAATGCGCTGTGCATACAAACAAAACTGACTTTGTAGCACTTGGTAACAATGCCACAAACCAATTGGCAAAGGCTGCAGCTTATTTGCCCCTCCCAGATATCCCAAAAATTGAAATGATGTTCCATCAAGCACAGTTGCCGGTCCCGTATATTGCAGTTGCCTTGTTATAAATTGTTGAATTGCAGGGAAAAGCACCACAGACTGAAAAGGAGCTTGGGGCAAAGAGGGGGTGTACACTATTGCCCATAGATTTGTTGTGGAGGCAGGACCTGATGGGGAAGGTAGTGTTGCCCGTAGAGTTGATTCTTGTGGCTTTGGAGCAACTGTATTTCCCAGCACATAGTCTTCTGCGACAAATTGCAGTGGAACTTCAGGAGAATTGGTTTGTGCCCAACCTCTCTGAGCAGGTGAGTATGTTTAATGGTAATTGCACACTCTTTAAGGAATACAATCCAGGAAATATTATGAGGGCAGGAAGAGGGGTTATACCCAGACCTTCAGGTCCTTTTAAGGAATTGCATGTTGATTTTGTTGATATGGTACAAAGGTGTGGCACCTATCATTATTTAATTGTGTTTCAATTTTCCTGATGGCTTGAGGCTGGACCCTGCACACACCCTGATGCCAAATCAGTGGCCAAATTCTTGGTGAGGGAGGTATTTCCATGGTGGGGTATTTGTGAAGTGTTAAGGTCCGATAATGGTACTCACTTCTTTAATGCTTGGTCCACTGAAATTACTTCACTTTTGGGGATACGGCAGAGGTTGTGCTTGGTGTACCATCCTCGGGCCAACAGGAATGCAGAGCATCTCAATAGCTTGTTGAAAACTCAATTGTGAAAAATGTGTTCTGATTTGCATAAGTCATGGCTGTATTGCCTTCCATTGGCATTGTTTTGTTTGCAGAAAAAGCCTGGAAAGCATCACCACCTCAGTCCTCATGAGGTGGTGAAGGGTTGTAGAATGTTTACACCTGTCTGCTGCCCGCATAGGTACTGATGCACATAAGTCAGCAGAAATTCTGGGAAATGAATTTGGGGACTATCTTAAGGCTTTAACCAAGAGTGCCAGAATTGTGTCCTCACAGGTTGCTGCATCTCATCAGCAAAACAAGATTGAAGGCGTTGTGGGACCAAACAAGCATCAGCATCCATTGTCACTCCCTGTGGAGAGGGTCTTTGCCTACTCTTTTGTTCATCTCTGGAACAACCGTCGATTCCACTGACCCCATGGGGTCAATCTCTCTACTCCTATGGCTGTGAAAGTGGAAGGTAATAAAGCATGGGTGCATCTCCACTAAGTTCGGAGGGACACCGGTACGCCCCCACTGATGCCTGAGGAACAGCAATCTACTAATAATTAAGTTAAATGGAATCTAAGGAATCACAGTTTGTTCCAGCTGACACGGGGGAGGAGAACGAACGAAACCTAAGAATTGTCTTAAAGGATTGTCTTAAAATTTTGAATAGTTTTAGTAGGAGAATTGTTTTAAAAGATCATCTTAAAATGTACAATTGTTTTAGTAGGAGTTGGTTGTAGAAGGTTTATTTAGGACTTTTTTGTTTTTCACGACAACATAAGGAATGAAATTGACAATGGGCCTCATTACACGGACGGCGGTAAGGGTTTACCGGTACTGGTATTTTACTGGTACCGGTAAAACCTTACCGCCTTACTACAAGGTCCCTTTGCGGGTTGGAGAATTTAACGCCTGCTTTTTGCATGGTTTAAAAACCAACCCGCAAAGGGACCAGGGAGCTAATTACGGTACCGCAATTTGCGGTGCCGTGATTAGCACCTTCCCCATTCCCATTATGCCCTATGGGCAAAAATGGGAATGGGGAAGGGCAATGGGGGAAGGGGGAATTACCGCCCCACCAACTGTGGAATAGGGCGGTAATTCCCCTTTCCTCCAAGGCGGTGCCGGTATTCTTTTTTTTTTTCTGTTTGGGTCATATGTGTTGGACATGAGATGTGTACAGTGGGAGGAAACATTGGGTTATTTGGGTACAATGGACGCAACAAAGTTTCAAAATTGATTTTGCATCTGATGGTTCTGATGGGACTTTAGACATTGTAAATAACGCACAAAGTTTTGCAGCTGATAATGTATGGTACCAGCACATGAATAGAGTGGGAAAGTAGAGAGTAATGGAGTCATGTTACATTTGCTCCCTCATTCCCCACGCCTCTGGTTTCCCTAGATTATTTAATTCCTAATGAGGTAGAAGTGGCAGATGTATGTTGTCTGGTGCACCTAGACCTATGTAGGTTTCAAGGGCAGGTTCAGGGGCAATCTGTAGCAGCTTGTCCTTCCAATCGATGAAGAATGTTCCCTTTCAAATGAGGACGATCGCAAAGATGTTCGCTGTACACAAAGAGTGCAGCTTAACCTTGAGGTTCTGATTATCTGATTATCGTGAACAAAACAAATGGGAGCAAGGGCTAATGAGCTGCAAGGCTGGAGGGATGGTGGAACTCTGAAGAAGGGGTGGCACAAACTAATTTGGCATGTGGAAAGGTTTGGAGAAAATATGTTAAATTCTTGATATGGCTCAAAGAGCCTGAGAAACCTGTTAAGATCTGGTTATTTACATGTTTCATTTTGTGTTTTAGGGTGATGGCACAGTGCCTGTGGTCACAAATACAAACTGCAGCACTACTTTGCGTATTCCTGATTTGGCTGGAGGTACGGCAGCGGTTCGCAATTTATTCTGGTCATGTGGGTCCTTTTCGTACAAACAATTACCTCCGGCCTGCAGAGGTGTATGCAACATCACCACTTTGCACCTGCCCATCCTCTGGGTTCTGCAGAGCCACTTGGCACTATCTGAGTCCACATTTGTGCCCCTGTTTTCCCATGTGCCCCTTGCATCACTTGTGTCATCGGATACGGACAATCTACGAACTTTGCAGGACTCTGGAGAAAATAACTTTCTGAGGAGATCATACAAGTCCAAATATTTGTCAGCAGCATCTTCTGAGGCTCTAAGGAACATTTCTGATTGTTTTCGACTGTTTAGCCATACTGAAACTTTTTTTCTCCTCTCTATTGGCCCCAGGCGTACAATCCTCTGTCAATGAAAAATGGCTTCAAATAACCCGTTACGAGTTGCTATTATTTGTCAATTGTGCCATAAATTGGGCAGAACTTGCTGCACATGCATGCCTCCTATTGACTTGGATAACAGAACTTTGTCTCAAACAATTATTGAATTGCAAAATCTGAAGGAAGCCATGGAGAGGGAGGCAAGAATTACCGACAATACTTTTTTGGACTCTCTTTTCTCTTGGATGCCATTGTGGATGAACATGCTCTTAAAAGTACTTTCACCTGTTTTGATTTTTTCTCCAGTACTTTTTTGTTCTTGTCAGTTATGTCTTTGATGCTGCTCGACTCATATATCTAGGAGTACTGCCATGTTTCTTGTAACCCTGTCTAAGGATAGGTAGAGGACCAATTCTCTTCACATGGGCACTCAAACTGATTTTGGAATGATTGAAGGGGGGTTCTGTCCTTCCCTAGGTTGGAGTGAATGTGTAGAACAATGGGTAGATTGCGGAACTAAGGATGAGTCAAATTGGGTTTGACTAGCGGATGAATATGGGGAAAACGGTTGTGAAGATTTGTTCCATAAATATAGTGTCATTGATGATTTAGAAAATGGTTTGTTAGTTAATGGATTAACCAAAGTGGGGAATATTGGGAAATTGGAAAAGTTTGAACTCTGTGCAGCATACCACTGACTGGGGGGTGGACACGTCGTCATCGTCATTTCTGTCACTTTTACAAATTGCTACAAATATTGCAATATTTATGGTAACTGGGATAAGTGTTACATTTAGGTTACTTTGTGTAGAGGCAATATATTTGTAGATTTGCATGCGCACAGAAAAATAACGATGAAACATTTTCACACAGAGGGCCCCTCCCCACTCAGGTGAAGCAGGTGATTAATATGTGCACGTGGAGTTTAACTGTATAAATGGCGGTCAGGAGAGGAGATCATAATAGTTATAAAATGCATACATAATAGTATACATGTATAGGAAGTATTTTTTGAATTTAGTAAAATATATGAAATATATGAGGAGAGGTTGCTCTGTGTATCATGGGTCTCCGTATTGTGCATTAATTAGAAGGGTGTTTTTGCAATCATGGCAAAGGCCCATCAGCAGTCAGGGAACAGGTTTCGTAAGTTGGTCAAAGGGGTGGTTGCGGTCAGTTTGCAGATGGCTCAAGTGCTGGAGGGTGAAGGGAAGATATGATCTCTGGTAAACAGGAGAGCTCTTTGTTTTAAGCGATAGGCATCTTGTGAACTTGCTGTGTTATTTGGAACAGGTTGCTTCTTCTAGGGCACTTATGGAGATCAGTAGTAAGACATTTAAGTAGAGTGATTGTGTTGTCAGAGAGTGGGCAGAACTCATGTGAATAGGAAAGGTCAGCAGGCATGAAAATCAGACACTGGACAGGTTTGGGCAATGCAGTTAGAAAACACACATAGGTCAAAAGGGAATCTATGTATCTTTCTCTCATCTTCATGTGCTTAGGTATTTTTAGGGTAGGTCCATGTGCGTCATTAATAGGAATTCTGCTATTGTGTAACTAAGAGGCAAGGCTGCTACCAAATATGAAGAGGTTTTTTGGAAGGGGTGTTTTGAAAATGTAAACCTTTTAATTATGAGTTTTTAGGGGATTGTGTTATAATGTCTGTGTCCAATGAACTGTGTGGTTTTAGATTTCTGTGTACAGGGCAACCAAGCATGTTTGTAGGATGCCTTTGTAACAGTATCTGGGGGGGTGTATTCACTGTTTCAAACTGTATACAATATGTGTTCTTTGTGTGGTTCAGGGAGACCAGGGTTAGTGTTTCTGTTAGATGCAAGCCGTTTGTACAATACAACTTGCTTTGTGGACAAACGGCACACTTACTAATTCTGGAGGTGGACCTAATTTTGGAAAAGGGGTGGGGCTAAAGGTTGACGCCTACAATTCTAACAAGTATCTGAACACCAAAGAAGAACAGTCAGTGACATGAGCAGATTGTTTATATATCTGGTAATTAAACCTTTCTGGTTCCAGTCCAAAAGCTATATTGAAGAAGGTTTTGGTTCCAGTCTAAAGGGAAAGCTAGATGGGAGTCATTTCTGGTTCCAGCCCAAAGGCTACATGGAAGACCTAAAGTCCAAGATAACAGCCTGTTATTGCATAGCAATCAGCAAAGCAGAAAGATGCCTGGAAACAAGAAATATGCAAAATCTTAAAGGAGGGGGGACGCTGTTGCGAACACACATTAGATGGCTGCCTGAGTGTTGGGCTCCTCTCTGGCAGAAATCCCGAACCATATAATATCCTTTTTCGGAGCCACCCAGACAACCTAATCTAGATACAGCTGGCTCAGAGATCCTGGTATACCTGTGGGGAAAATTCTGGGCAAAATCGGATGTGTCTTACTCGAGTTAACTAAGTGAAAAGATCTGGCGGATGAGGCGGAAAGCGGAGGCCGAGGGAAGGTACCCGTGTGAGATCACTTCCGACCCGCGGCTCAAGTAATGCCTTCGGGCCGCACTGTAGGTGGGGCCTCCTGGAAACAACGTGTGGGCTCCTCTAGGCCATAGGCAGTGGCTTTTCTGCTCCACTACAAACATCCTAGAAGGTATCCGGACATTGACGGCCGTTGATAATCCTGCACAAGTAGCTTGCTGGGATACGGTGACCATAGCCTGGATGGCCCTGGGGTGTAGTCACCAGGGGGATACTACATGTGCACTTTGTATCATCCTGAAGGAGGAAGCCAGTGCTGTCGGGCAGCCCTCACAATCCTATGATTGACCTGCATGCCCAGAATTCATGACGGGCTGCCCTGATGGACCCAACTCAACCCCATCCTGATCCCAAGCAGCATTGAACCTCACCAGAAGTGGTGCCGGATGCCGGGAGCTGTCGGGGAGCATCCGTCGCAGCTAGTGGGGAACCGGTTGTCAGAGAAGGCGTACTGCCCTGATCCTTCGGCGACGCCCAGCAGCTGGACCCTGTGTATGAGTGTGCCCTGCGGCGCTAAAACGGCCCGACACCTTTGTGTAGTAACGTTTGTGTAAACACATGCGGGCGTACGCTGTGAGGATCACTTTGGCTGCACGGTAAGCGGCGCACAGAGGGGGCCTGGCGGGCCGTGGTGTTTGCCTGGGACTAGACATCATAATTACCCCGGGTTACCCATCCCCTTTGGCACAGCGGCGCAGTAAATTTAAGGACCCACACTACAGACACGGTCAGGATCTGTCTGTTGCCTAGAGCATGATACGGCCCAGCATACTACAACATCAAATGCAGGTGGGCAAATAAGCACGGAAGGCACCAGTGATCGCCGGGTTCACAGTGCTGTGAATCAGTGTGCTGGAGGGAGTGGCATACATGGCCGGCACACACAGCATTTAGGGCGAGATGCTACTTACTAAGTACCATTAATGGAGCGGGCCATCTGCTTGCATGGACACCTGATGTACGCACTCCAAATAACTTGTGGATTGCAGGCTGTATAAAGTGGTAATAGGCAGCTTGAATCTACCAACATGAAGTGACCAGCTCACAACCTTTACCACAAGGGCTGCCGGTGAGTGGCACATTAACAGTCGTATATATATATATATATATATATATATATATATATATCCGTGGTGCTGAATTCTGAGACAAGGCCATCAGGAAATGCACACCTGTTAGGTGCTGCTTGGTCAACTGCGAACATGTGCTGGGCGAATCCCTTGTCACAAGAATGCTGCTACGATAATACGTGGAATAATACCAGGGGAGACAGAGGAAAAAACAACTAGAAGGAGTTCTTTGTTGCGGCTACGTGGGAGGATACAACCCATTCAAGTTGTATAGTATTTCTGGTGCAGGCATCCTGCTCCCGTGGACGTGGTTGAAACAATTATGCATGGACCTGTTAGTTGGCTTACTCCTGCCATGTGATCCTATACAATATATTCTGAACCATTTCTTTGGCAGGGAGTGATTGGCCTAGGGCCTGGCTGGACACGTACGCAGGCTCTCAAACCCTATCGTGCTTCTCCCCGACAGCCCTGGACTGCCCAGAAATGAAGCTGCCGCGAAGACTAAGTTCAGCCAAATCACCTTTTTATACCACTGCCTCAGTGGGTATTGGTGCTATAGTGACCAGATACGCTATGGTCCGACGGCCATAACTGGTATCCGCAATGCCTCCATGCGCTGTGTAGAGGTTTGTGTACCTTTCTCGTGGAGACTGGATAACACTCATGCCCCAATTCCTCGGCAATGACAAAAGGAGCAAGCTCCAAGAAAAAGAAGAGTGGACCTATGGACTCCTTTATAAGTAGCCAGTCCCCGGCGGCCATGCCGCCTCCACCGGCTGAACCTCCGGCAATGTCTTCTGAAAATGCTAGATATGAACAACTCCTCACCACTGTACAAAGCGGAGGCCGTGCGCATTTTTATGAACATCCCACTGCAGTTATGGACTTTATAGATGCTACGATCCCGCTGCCTCTGCAGGGACAGAGGCCTGACCAAAATTGACTTCCGCACCCGGCGGGAGACAGAAGAGACCCGGCTAATTAGTCATGTCGATCCTGGTATCCTTTTTATGATAGTATACAATTGGAGAAAATTGGGTGCCTGGATGGCTCCGACAGACACTTGTTTTTTGTAGACTGGATGAGTGATGCTCTGCCCTGGCAGCTGTGGGCTGCGACATCCGCACCTCCGGAGTGTTCCAGATGTTGTGTAATGGGTATCATCATCATGTTGGAGTTGATGGTGCTGGTGGGGGTAGAGGGGGAATTCAAGTTTGAATGATTTTGAAAGTTTAAAAGCAGAGGGTCACGTTGGTTTGGGTACAGACGGACCGGCTGGTTCGCATCAATATTTAAAGGTGTACACTGTGATACATGGCACGCCACACTCATCTGAATAAAGGGTTGCCGGTCAAACTATTCTCCTGGAATGTTCGTGGGCTCAACAACCCAGTTAAGGCCAGGAAGGTGGCAGCATACATATCGAGACACAGTCCGCAAATACTATTGCTTTAGAAGACCCATGCATTAAGAAATGTTAACTCCAGTTTCCTCCCACGCTGCGGTCCTCTCCGCTATTATACAGAGTACTCTGTCCAATCCAGAGTTGTCCTTACCCTTATCCACCCATCATTAGGATTTAAATACCTTGGCAGCAAGGTAGATGCCCATGGCAGGTTTGTCTTGGTTTGGGGAGAAGTGGCTGATTGTCTAATCATGGTAGTTAACACCTATGGTCCTAATATTGATGATGCAGAATTCTACCGAAAAGTCCTAGGTATGCTTTACACGCCTGACGAACCACTGATACTATGGGAGATGACTTTAATACAATACTTGATGTAACTCTCGATAGATCCTCTGCCAACCCCTGTGGTATCACGAAAGCAGCGGCCACCCTAAGACAAATAATGGCACAGATATCCCTCATAGACGCAGGGCATACTCTTCACCCACTTCATAGGCGTAACACATATTATTCAACTGTCCACGACATGGAGTCCCGTATAGATTACTGGCTCATTAGTACTTCGCTCTCAGACGCTATATCTATTAGCGAGATCCATCCCCGTACTCTCTTGGACCATTCGCAAATAACTCTTGCTCTAACGCTGTGAGACTGCCTGCCACAAGCTAAACGCTGGAGGATGCCTGCTGCCCCCCTCAAAGATACTCATTTATGTGATACACTTCAAATTGAGATCGATGAATTCTTCGAGCTAAATGAAGGTGTGGTTAGCACACACTCTGTATTATGGGTGAGGGGTATCCTACTGGATAAAACCACTGGGCTGCTGAGGACAGTAAGGAAAGAACTGGGGATAGCAGAGGCTAAATTAGCAACCCTTGAAATAAATTACAGCACTGCACATAGTAAATCAGTCCTCGCTGACATACACCATACTTTGGGAGAATTTAATAAATTGGCGGATAGAGAAGTGTTATATATAGCAGCCCGTGCCCGAAGATACGGCAAAAGTAATAAAGGGGGTACATTTCTCGCCAACATGATTAGAACAGGGGACTATCACAGTTCGATAGCCAGTATACACACCGCAGAAGGGGAGATCATAAATCGAGAGAAGGATATCAATGCAACGTTCACTGAATTTTACAAAACCTTGCACTCTAACTGTGATGTCAGGTCCACGGAGGAAATAGTTGACTACCTGCAAGATCTTGATCACCCCTCTCTGGATCTGGAAGCCCGTACGGTGCTAGACTCACCTATCACGGTCAATGAGATTACTTCAGCTATTAAGGCATTAACTTTGGGCAAAGCTCCTGGCCTGGGTGGACTTGGCGCTGAACTGTATAAAGAATTTCAGGATACGTTGCACCCCATCTTGCTGAGGGTGTGGGAAGAGACAATGGAGCACGGCACACTTCCGGACTCTATGCGTGAAGAAGTGATCACTGTGCTCCTTATGCCCAGACGTCCTGCACACGACATGTCTTTGTACAGACCTCTCTCCCTGATTAATACGGACGCCAAGATCATTGCCAAGATTCTTGTGACCAGACTTTTACCACACATGCCCACCTTGGTCCACCCTGACCTGGCCGGCTTTATTCCCACCCAATCCACTGCCCTTAACCTGCAACGGCTTGTTGGAGTTATGGCTCAAATTAACCCAAAAGCCAATGCAGCTGTTGCAGCCTTAGATGCCGAGAAGGCTTTCAACTCGGTGTCATGGGCCTATCTTTTCTCTGTATTGGAACGCTTCGGTATAGGACAATATTTCCTGAAGTGTGTCAAGCTGCTTTACATAAACCCAGACGCTAGGCTCCTCACCAACCACACCTTGTCCTCCCTCTTCTCCCTGTGTAGAGTCATTAGGCAGGGGTGTCCCTTCTCTCCCATTCTGTTCGCCCTCACAATCGAACCCATGGTGGAATTCGTCTGGAAAACACACACACACAGAGGAATCAGGTTAACAGGTCCTCCACAAATGATTTCCCTCTATGCGGACGACACCTTGCTTTATGTCCGGGATCCGGAGGTAAATATGGGACCGATTATGACTGATATCTACATGTCCACCGAATGTTCGGGATATAAGATTAATGTGTCCAAATCGGATCTGTTTCCGCTGACACCACCCACACCTGATATGTCCAACATTAGTGAATTCAAATGGTCCCCTACACGGGTCCGTTATCTGGGTATTATGGTCTCTAGCAGCAGAATACACTATATACCGATAATTATGAAGAACTACTTCACTCTTTAACAAATAAATTGCATTTATGGACTAAACTTCCAATCTCTTTATATGGCCGTGTAGCCCGTCTTAAAATGATTGTACTCCCTAAGTTACTGTATTCTTTCGGTAATATCCCCATGTGGCCCGGTAAATCCTTCTTTATGAAACTCCAATCTCTAGTTACATCGTTCATATGGGGCGGGAAGACAGCCAGGATAAAGTGGGCCAAGATGGTGGAACCATATTCAAGCTGCGGTATTGCAGCACCAGACTTTGAGTTGTATTATCTAGCATCCCAGGCACAATTTGCTAAACACTGGTTTGACCCCAACGATAGATCCACACACATCCCCTTTGAGAAATATGCGGCCTCCCCCTCCGATGTACAGTCTATTGTTTTTAATCCGAACCACAAGAACCCCTGTGAATTTGACCCAGTGAGCGCCACTGTGCATGCATGGTCCAAAATGTATAAAAGAATTGGAATTGAGATAGCATACGACCCAGATGTTCCATTGTGGAATTATCCAAACATCACACCCACATTTGATAAAGCCCTTCAGTTGACATGGGACCTGAATAAACAGATTAAACTGCGAGATATGTTCCTGTGGGGACATTTGTTGAATTGGAGGACTTCATGGACACGGTTGGAGCTGGACTGCTTAAACGTTTTCAATGCCAGCGGCTAATGGCCCACAGTTCCCATTGAGCCTCCCACCCATGAATGTACAAGGGCTATGACAGCGACAGATAGGCAGAAGAAGGGTGTTTCGCAGATATACACCGACAGATCGGCAGAAGAAGGGTGTTTCGCAGATATACACTTTAGTCCAGACACATTCAGCCTCCTGCAACTCCATACGTGAGGCCTGGGAGCGGGATCTGGGAGCCACCCTGAGCGAGGAGAAATGGCTGAAATGCTCCCAACTCACTAAATCTGTATCCCTCAACTCAAGACTGCGTCTGACACAATTCAAAATCCTCAACCAGCTGCACCACACCCCCGCTAGATTGGCCAAGTTTGTGGAGGGATGCACAGGTAAATTCTTGAAATGTGATGCACCAAATGCAGATGCCTATCATATGTATTGGTTGTGCCCAAAGGTGACAGCATTCTGGAGTGATGTCGCAGATATCCTCGAGGAAATCACAGCAATCCCATCTTCCCTGTCCCCTTTGAAATACCTATTTGGAGATATAGGGAAAACAGCTGAAACTATCGGGCGTCCATTTAATATTGGATGTGTAATTGCTAAACGTTGTATAGTTAAGAACTGGAAATCTGCAAATGCACCCCGCCGTGAAGACTTTCTTAAGGACCTTACGATGGCAAACGAGTGTGAAGAGCAGTATGTGTTGACAGTGTCTGCCTCCTGCCGCCCTAAAGATATTTGGGCTCCGACCAGGAACTACCTATGTAGTATGCTACTGGACAATGACCCTTCACCTTTTTCTACCCCCTAATTTTATCGAATACCATATGACAATGTTGATGTTTAAATGTAATATTTATTGCGATACTGTGCTGAACTTGTACTGGACCTTGCCTGTTGTGACTCTCTTTAAAATAACGTTTTTTTAAAAAGAGAAATCTTGAAGGAGAGGGCAAGATGAAAATTGAACTTCTGAACTGAATTCCAATGTTTTGATCTCTCCTTTTTTGAGAACCCTTTGGCAGTACACAATGACAAAACATAGTACAGAACCTTCACAATATTTTTAAACATCCATTGTAAGCCTTGAAAGGTCAGCACGAAAATGTACTGATCTGTAAACCTCCTGGAAGGCAATGCTCAATAAAATGGAATCTGTACACACTATTCTATTACATTAATATAGTGGTAATGAACATTATCTTGTGGAAAGGTCACACACTGAAATTATTTTCCATTGATCAGAAGATATATAGAAAAGGTGGCAAGCTTTTCAAAGTTATCCATTAATAATTGGTTGATGAATCGAGGAAATCTATTCTTAAAATAACATCATATGTCTAAATATATATTGAGTGTTAAAATCATTAGTGGAGATATCCTTACATTTAAAATGGGGTTCTCGTTTGAAGCAAATGTGTGTTAACACATACAGACAATTGCATGACATACATACCTTCTCGGTAGGAGATGAATCCAATTAATATTAGCACAGCAGACTTCACAGAATTAAACGAAAATGTGGCCAGTCATGCAGAAAGAAATGTATATATGCAGAGGCCTGCATTAATATATAAAAGCAAATAGCTCCCCCATGTGAGAAGAAAATTAGGAACCTCACATTGAGGAGAGCTGATTAGATGGCTAACACGGCAGAAGAGTTTTATATTACATGTATTCACCAACACAGCTGGGAATTCATAGACTTAACATGTATATTGCAGGCCCACAAACTGCTGTAACCTAGAACGTTAAAAGCTAAACGCTATCCTAGAAGCCACTGTCCAAAACAGGATGCTCCACTGAATGATTGTTTACATTTTAAGAAAAAGACAGCAGCTATAGCCTTAAAAGTGACTTTTCTCCTTCGAGAGAAAGGAAGTAATGGGTCGACAAAGGCCAAGGTGTTGATTACACATAAGCGACTAAACGTCTCGATGTGGAAAACTGTTTTTAGTTTCTGAAAAACCATGTAGAAGCCACAGACTAAGACATTTTAGAAGAACATCAGCAACAAACACAATGTCCTACTAAGTCATAATAAGGTTGATTAGAGACACTGGCAGAATGTACCAGCACACAACACTGCACAATACTACTCATTAATTCAATGACATAAGGGCAATAACAGCAACGATGCAGGGAATTTAAGCGGAGTAACACAGCATACTGAAGTACCAAGATTTGCTCTTTGAGGTGCTAGACAGCTCATTGTTCCAGAATTATAAAATGCGTTTCTGGTACCAAATATTGTAATTGGTGGATGGTGCCAAGGTCCCTATGCAATGGCAATACTTCAACCTCTCCTTAGGTCTAGTAAAAACCTTACTAAATCCTGGTTTGATCATCAGATGAGAACTTAAGGGGCAGAGTTGCAAGAAACCTGCAAACAAATGCATCATTTAGCTTTATTCAAACGTGTTGACCCATATTTGTATTTCTGTGATTACAAGGACGATAGAGTGAATGAGCAGGAAGTTCCACGAGGGAGCTTTCTCCCAAACCTGGAACAAGTGCCAGTGTAAGTGTCCACTTGGAGCAACAGCATCTTGCTGTTATCAAAGTTCAATAACTTAAAGCACCAGAAAAGGCTGTGGTCATCCCAGCAGGGCAATCAACTTAAGCTGCCAAAGGTGAGACGCCAGATGAAATCCAAGTTGCATATTGGCTGATTGAATTAGCAAATGGGACTTTGCAAACTGATAAACAGCATCAGCTGAAAAGATGTCTGGAAGAAAATATATGTAATTTTCGATCGTGGTGCACACATTGATGGGGAAGAACAGTTCTGGTTTGCAGGAGTAAACCATAAACAATATTGAAGAATTATGCTGAAATGCTCCTTGCCTTGCTCTCAAAAAGAAGCCTAACCTGCCTCAATTGCTGTCGAATGTTTGCTATGCAAAAGTAGCTAAAGAAATTAACATAAGCGTGCACATCACAGCCAACATGCAGCCAAGAATTGCAAACAGCTCGACGGAGGCTGCCAAGGAGGACTAATCAATGTTTCAAAATATAATGTTTGTAACGCCAGAATAAATTGTTGGCAAATGCAGCTGGTAAGAACAGACTGTCAAGGGGGATACCATCAGCAGGATCATTGTCTCCAAGTAGCATCTACCCAAGAAGATCAAAAGCCCAGCCTATATATGAAACAAACGCACATCACAGAAATGTGCTTCTGCTGCATGATTCAATGATGACTTCTGTGAAGAAATGGCACTGGATATGACATTAGGAAAACTGCCCCCATAACATTGATATTCTAATTTGGAGACAGCAGAACTGCATTATAAACCGTGGACTTAGATTTTCGGAATCAAAAGGTGTTGAGTGCAAAGTAAAACCCTAATATTAAGGGCAGCCTAACTGGTAGTTGAAGAAAGAAAAGTCATGCATTTATACAAATCAATGAATGACAATGCTAAAATATTGATCAAATTCAATGCATTTGATTTAAATACATATTGACAACATGAAAACAAACACATAACACTGAATTGTACAAACATCCTTTGTTTATTGCACGCCATAGCCTCCATCAGTACCATTACAACACGGGATATTAAGAGAGTATTTTTTTTTCGATTATTTCCATTTTGACAGAGTGGAGGTTGTTTTGAGATCAAGAATTGTCTTCAACAAAATGATGAATGAACTTAACGCCATCCGTACATTCGACTTCGTCCTTACATCCAATATTGATGCTCCACTGAATGATTGTTTACATTTTAAGAAAAAGACATCAGCTATAGCCTTAAAAGTGACTTTTCTCCTTCGAGAGAAAGGAAGTAATGGGTCGACAAAGGCCAAGGTGTTGATTACACATAAGAGACTAAACGTCTCGATGTGGGAAACTGTATTTAGTTTCTGAAAAACCATGTAGAAGCCACAGACTAAGACATTTTAGAAGAACATCCAATATTGATAGGAACATTTGTCGGGGTGGACTGCTGGATGGTGTTATCTTTAACTTTTCTCCAAATGAAATTGTGGTTGCCCTAGCTTCAGATCGTGGGTAGGACCGTGGGGTGCAGACCTATGTGAATAGTGGGATGAATGAGGCTCTCCCGAGTGACCGGTCATGGCTTGCGGTACCCTGAACAGGAAAGAAAGGGACTCTGATTTATATTCCTCATAGCGCCATTACAAATTCCGTATTTTTCATGTCATGGAACAGCCGTGGTAATATCCACCTCTTCCATAACCCAGTAGTATGTGCCTTTTTAAAGTCCAAAATGAAAGCTTGTTAATGGAACTCCCGTTATAGATGGCTAAGATTGTAACTTTCAGACAGCAAAAATGGGCCTTTTGGGTGGTCGTCCGTTGGGTGGGCTACTGACCTTAGTGAAAAAGAGTCAGTCATTTAAAATCACAGAGAGCATACATCACACATTTGATTTTATAGCCACCCACGTCAGGTCTTTCATTGGGTCCAACTGTGAGATCTTAGTTATTAACATCTATGGCATCTTGGTTGTGGGAATGTAAACAACTTTATTAATATGATAATGAACAAAATCAATGAGTGGCTGGGTACATGGGTATGTGGTGTGATTCTCCTTTTGGGAGATATGAATGCAGCCTGCAATGAAGTAGACACCACTAGAACTACCATTACTGGCCTTTAAAGGTCTATTTTGGTTACATATGGTTAAAGGCCCTTGTGGGAGCCAGTTTGGTGATGTTGAATGGGGCTGCCATGGGTGATGTACCGAGTCATTTTACATGGTTTAGTGTTTCCCATCATATCGACACTGGATTACATATTCACGAGGCCAGAATTTTTCAGAAATGTACATTAATGAGTATCATGCCTACTGAATTCATTGATCACTGTGTGCTGAACGTGCAGTTTGAACTGAAAGGGAGTAATAATGGAGAGTTGGCTCATATGGATACTGTTACTTACTTAAATGTCTCAGGGAATAGGATTAGCTAGAATCCTTATAATGTATGCCGTGCAAATTTGAGTCTTGCAATATATGTATGTATTATTTCTGATGGAGACTCGAATGACTGTTTCTCGATTGAGAACTTTGAACGTTCGGTTGGGGACTTAATAGACAGCTGTAGATTTTGACCTTGTACTAATGCGAGGGTGGCATCGCAAAATCAAGTGCACCTCTTTGATGTTAAAGTTGCAACAAAGGAAAAGACTTATGCAAGCACATTAAGGAACTATTAACAGAACTTCCACATTATCAGATAAAGTAAGAAGTGTGTCCATCAACAAAGTTAGGCAATCTTACAAGAATTGGTTGAAGTCCCATGGCATTATTAGGTGTCAAAGGGAAGCTGAGGAAATGCTTCAAGCTCTTGCCAATAAGAATACCCAAACCTTCTGGCGCTTGCTTAATGAATAAGGGAATCTTTCATCAGTGCAGGACGCCAATCCTATCCCCTGAACTATGGATATCATATTACTCATCTGTATTTGCTAACACTGGGGAGAGTGATTTGAGTGGTAAGTTCGAGCCCTTGAGGGGATAGAGGCAATTATACATCAAATCAGTATCTCACGAGCGTCAGGGCCCAACAAGCTATCAATCCTCCTATTTAAGGGAAATCCCCATTTGTGGGCTGGAATTTTGTCTACTCTTTTTGAACAGATCTCCAAGTCATTTAGTTTCCCCACTAGTTTGTCAACTGCACATATAGTGCCAGTTTGCATTAAGGGGAGTAGAACAGACCCTAAGAACTGGCGACCCATTGCGATCCTGGATGCTGGCCGCAAGGTCTTTGCGGCCTTGCTGTTGGAGCATCTGGACGATTGGCAAATATCGGTCGGTAGAATTTCTAAATGGCAGATGGGTTTTCAAAAATCTATGCGCACGTCATTGAATGGCTTTGTACTGAAATGTACCATGAGTCTGGTGAGGTTGGCTAAACATGATTCAATTTTTCTTGCAAGCTTTGATCTATTGGCAGCATTTGATGCTGTCAATAGATCACTTCTTTGGGCTAAAATACTTGGTTGGGGTATTCCTGAGGGACTATTATGGCTCATATCTGGCCTTTAGCAAGGCTCAAATGTGCATATCCGTTTGAATCATCAAAATCGTCTCTCTCACCGCATAAATAGCTTGTGAGGGGTGAGGCAGGGTTGTGTGTTTCCACCCTGTCTCTTAAACCTGCATATGTCCGATGTTGGAGAGTGTTTGCTGTCGTAGGCGTTTGCAAGCCCTAAGATTGGAAACCTTAAAGTGATGTGGCTTGCTTACGCCGACGACTTCCTATTATTTGATTGCATGCAGAAAGGCTTACAGAGCTTGCATTATGCCTTTTTTAACTTTGCAGGGGCAAAGAGTTTGAAAGGCAATCCATCAAAGACTAAGAGCATACACTGTACTATGCAGAAATGTGATCCCAGGTTTAGCTGGAATCTGGATGTAGAACCGATTTTATTGGTTGACCATTTTACATATTTGGGCTTTGCCCTCCAGAAAAAAAACACAAAAGGAGCTTATTAAAGAACAGCTCAGGATACGTACGGGTGTATTATTAAATCAACTGCCTCGTATTGACTTTAAATATGGCAAATATTTATTGTATCCTGTACTAATGTTTTTTGAAAGGACGATTGTTCCCAAACTCCTGTATGGGATTGCGTTGACAGATTTCTGGATTCTGGATTATCTACCTGTCCTCAAGGGACTGGTGTGGAGGAAGATTCTTTGGGTTTCTACTGTACCTAATGTGGCCATTAGGTAAGAGCTACAAATTTAATCCTTAAGAGCTAGGGCATTTTGGAGGTATCTCTGTTTTTCCAGAAGAATCATTTTCCCCACCAAGAACACCTTGTTTCGTGATTTAAAATTATTCCGGATGCTTATACCTTCATGATTGGCCCATTATGGTGGATACCATGCACTAGTACCGATCGCTGAGTCATCTGACAAGGGATCACAAACAATTGGGAACCCTAGCTCTGTATCTTTCAATCTACCCAGGTAGGGAAGTAAGAAGAGTTTTCTTACTTTTCTGTTTAAACTTGAAATTAGGATTCTATATGGACTATTGTCCCACAATCAAGACCATTGTCTTTTCTTTAAGGGAGAACAGCATACGGAGACATTAAGACACCTTTTAACAGCATGTGTTGCGATTCAGGGAAAAAGGTGGAACTGCTTTCGAAAGCATACTGTTCTATTCTCTGTAGATAATGAAGAAACTATGTGACAATATAGCCTTTCAGGAAGAACTACAGCAATGGTTCTGACAGTGACTGGTTTCTTGGACTGTTTGTAATTGGAAGAGACCCAGTTCCATCATGTTTCACTTTAGCCATGTTGCACTTGAACTTTGGCTAGTATATTTTACTCCTAAACAATTGAAAGAGATCTAGTTGCATTATATTGCACTTTAGTCAAGTTGCATTTTAACTTTGGCTTTTGAAAGAGCAATCGTTATGCCATCTGTATCTACCTTAGTAGTGGTGGAAACTCTCAAAATGTGTTTTCTTCCAGTTGCCTATTAAGTAGTGATGAATCCTACCTCAATATTAGCCAAGAATGGTTCTATTTTGTTTTTTATATATATGTTATATAAATGAACTAAAGCAAGTGAATTGTTTTAAAATTGTTGTTGTAATACTTTTTTGAGCCTCATAAATTTGCCGGTCTGAAAACAACACTGGCGGTAAGCCTACCGGCACTGTTGTTTCCGGACCAGCAAACTACAAGTCTCCCTGCCAGACCTACTGTGCCTGACAGGTCTGCCCTGCCAGGTTCAGAGACCACGGTAGGCAGACTTGTTACGGGAGCACCGGCACCGTTGTTAATGGTGCCGGTGCTCCCTTGTCCCCATTCCCATAGAATCCCATAGGACTCTATGAAAATGGGGATTAACGAAATTGCTGGCACCTGATTTCTCTGCCGCCGGACTTGGAATAGCCTGGTGGCACTGGAAAGTCAGGTGCCGATAATTCTGAGTCCAGCAGCAACCCGCTAGTGGCACCAGCATGGTTACCCTTCGGACTCGGAATGAGGCTCTATGTGTTTTAACTTTGTGGATGAATTTAGCGTGCTCTTTTCTTGCATGAAATGTTGTGCAAAATATTTGTTAAACCAAAAATATTTAAAAACAATATATTGACATTATGTGACAGATTGCCATCAGAGAGGATGGAAAAGCCATAGCTTTTTTTGATTTTTTATTAATTACTTGTAGTTTAAACATGAGCCTTTCCTGGATGAATTTACAAACAGCCTCAGCACAAGCCTTGAAGTGGAACAGGGCAGGTTCAAACATTGCATGTGCATTCCTGGGACACAAAGAGAAAGCAGGCAGAGATAGATTGACTGCCCCTCTGAAACAAATCCTAACACTTGTGTGCCTAAATCAGCCTTGAGGCAAGTTAATCTTTAGATCTAAGTCATACCTGATAGTGACGTTGTTGCTAGTAAGATCACACAATTATAAAACCTCAGCACCTGTGCAAGTGTCAGCTCTGTGAGTAGGGCTTCAGCTATGAAATGGCAAATGTGTATTAGCCAGTTGACCTGACTTTTTCCATAGCTGCCATGTGGGCCAATGGTCAGCAAGCTACCTTTTGTCCCTTCCGAAGGCAACACCTTCCTCCCAGGGCACATGAACCCTCACTAGAAAGTCTCCTCAGAACTAGTGCTTCAAAGGCAGCACTGACATAACAAAGGCACACTCATACCCAGAGGGTGACGCCTGAAGTCCCATTGAAGTCAGCATACATGGGAGGAGGGTGGAACTAGAGTAGCCAGAGGAGAGACGTAGGCTAAGAGAGGGGTCCCACCATCTTGTTTTCTGCTACAGTGCTCTTCAATGTCCTGCCCTCCCCATTTCCTGCAGGACAAGGCACTCTGGGTATGATGTCAGATGTTCAAGGCCACTACTTGTTCCACCAGTCTGGATTGGACACGTTGTAGCAGGCTTACTATCAACCAATCCTCTGTGATATTTTGCCTTTATAAGGAGAGGGAGCTCTCCCTTCTTTGATTCACCTTTGCACTCTGCAGACAAGAAGACCAACTCATCTCAGACCCGATTGTATGCTCAACATCGTGGGAGCAACTCACTCTACCTGCTGGAAGCAATCAAACTTGCAAGTCTTGCACACTGACTCGACTCAGCAGAGCCATCATCCCACCATCGAGTAGACTCTGAACCACTGGAAGCCATCCTCTCGACATCTCAACATTGACACAAGTGCAGCAAAAGTGCCTAGAATCCAGCTTGATTTGGTTGAGCACCAAAGACAAAACGTAATGGTATTGTGAAGATGCCCTGTGCCCGAGTCTGCTTTTTGGGACCTTAGTGACTTTTAGGCCCCCCTCTACCTTTTCTACAAGAACATGCCCTCGGACTTTGGCCATTGCAGAAATCCAGAACAGACCTTCTTCTCAAACCAGAGTGCCCTTTCACATTAAGTTCTACATTTTCAGTGTTTCATATCTCGGGGTGGGTTTATAAGGTTTCTATTAGTTTGTTTGCATTTCATTGTCTGATTAAAATTCCCTTTAGCTTTATAGAACCTTGATTGGACATTATTTTATGATGCTTTCAGTGTACTAACGCTGTTTGGGTTGCTAGTGTTACCAGCTCACACCCCTAGTGAAGGGTCTAGCTTGCCCAAGGCCCACGTTACCAAAAGAGGTGAAGGCGGTATACCTGTCGGTCTGTGCCTGTTTCACCTTTATCATTGGGATCATTGCTGGTTTAATATCTGTACTCTTGTAGAGCAGTACTCATTTTGCCACAGTGGGATACATGAAGTCCATGAGACACAATTGCCTTACATGACTAACGGTGAATGGATATTAGAAAAATGTCTACATAACATACATTTTGAAAAAGAAAATGTGTTATTCATAGTCTATTTGAGACATTAGTCTGAAAATATTTGCATTACTGTGACAACATTCTGAGTTTAAGATAACTGTAGACACTGCATGATACCAGCATGTGTTGCTATAGCTTGAAGAGGCCATGACATGACATCTATCACATGTGTGATTCTTTGGGCGCAACATACTGATACCATGTTGCCATCTAGAACCGTTTATGAACATATAAATACAATGTGTACTTCACAGGCATACACATGAGTAATATAGAAGCTAACATGTTTGTAAAAAGTTTGTGCCATGCATGGGATATAGCGGTCAGAAGCATTCATTCACTCCTTCATGACGCTGACTTAGAACAGAAAGCCTGCAGAGGGAAATAAATTAAACTATATACTAACGCTTGTAGTTTTGCTTTCTGAATGAGCGCAAGGTTAAGCACTGAAGCTTTAACAATAACATTCGTTTGGAATTACTCCAATGCACACCACATAGGTAGCGAGGAGAAATATGTATGCTTAGATTTAGAGAAGACACACTGGATTAAAGCGCGTCACCAATAATAAGCACCAATAATAAGCACCGTTACTTAAACACCTTGCTAAAGACGGATAATCTAAACTCAGATATCCACTGAGATTGTTCTTCTTTAGAACACAGAAAGTTGTCCACAAGCCAAAACGTATGTTAGTTCTACATATCCGAGCATCAAGATCGAACGAAAACTATAAATTAGCACCTTTGTTTTTTTTGTACATGAACGCAGCAGCCCACCACATTCAGGAGGCTGCGATAGACAGTCTTAGAATTGGAGGAAGGAAGGTCTTCATACTACTTTATGCAAATGATGGTGCAATTATAACTCATAACCCCACTGCGATAAAGAAACAACTTGCAATTTTATTTTATTTCTCCTCTGAGAGTGGCATGGTGATTGAAGACTGAGCGAGTTGCACAACTTACTCGGTTACCACCTAAACCCAAAGGCTTTTTCAAATGTGGTATGTGTAACTTTTGTAAATTCTCAAAATGCGCAGACTCTTTTACATGCCATAATGGTCTGTCCATCCAAATTAGGGACTTCCTAAACTGTAAATCAAAATATGTGGTTTATGTGTTTGTGGTAAAGTATATGTGGGCTCTAAAATTAGGGAACTCAGGATCCGCATCAGAGAACATTTTGCTCATTTGAAAAGTGCTGATCCTAAATTGCCACTTGCCATACATTGGCAGGAACATCATCAAATGGATGATGTCAGAACTTACGCTTCATTGGGCTCATGCAAGCTCGTGTTCACCAAAGGGGTGGTGACCGGCAAGCATTATTGCGCCAGTTGGAAGCACAAACCATATGTCGTCTTAGGTGCACTTTGATGGGTCTTAACACAGACACAGAATTACATGTGTTTCTATAAATGTTGGGGGTATGTGAGCCAGGTTTCCGTGGAGTAACAAACCAACACATGTAGACGGAGTAGACACGAAGCAGATGCACATCCACCATGAAGCTACATGAACAACAGGTAAAACTGCCCTTATACATGAAGAATATGCTTGCATCCAATAGGTTAGAAAACACATCCCATATACGCTAAAATGCAAGATGCATAAGAATACATAAAGCCTGCGTAATGAAAAATAGCAACATGAATGAGTGGCCATGTATAACAAGATGGATGGCGCAGCCACAGTCGAGCGAATGACAGGCATCAGAGAAGATGCCGAGCCTACAAGCTGAACAGGCCTGCTGAATTAGCTGGAGCGAGCAACACAGAAGGCAGCTGCCCACTCCTTGCCAAGGTTGCAGGGGGAAGGGAAGGCTTGGGATGGCACTGAGCAGGTTGGAAGAAGATAATGCCATGGGGCAACTCACATTTCTCTTAGATTAAGTCTGGGAACAAAACAACTCATTGAAAACCAGATGCTCATTAGTTAAGGCATAATATTGAAGAAAAGTAGCTTGGCCAAGTCTCTAGAGGGCAGAAAGGATAAAGACAACCATATCCAAATGAACTAAAATCCCAATAAAAGACAAGCATAATAATTCAAAACGTGGTCTCATCACGCATGACCTAGATACAAAGAGGCACCTGCCGGCAACCCCCTAAAAAGGTCTCAGAACTACGACATGGGACAAGGTTGAGTTCAAAGCTAAAAGGCTTGGCGCACAGCCTAGAGGGTTGGAGATGGTAAGTTTTAATTGGGAAAACAGGCTATCGACATTGCTCCCCCTACCAATATCATTAGTCATGGGTTGACAACCTGCCAAGTAATCAAGGTTGACGAGATCCAAACCAACTACTCCTTAGCCCCAATTAACGATATTTTACAATTAATGCACCGGCCAATCCAGTGGTAGAGGAATGACATGTAGTCACTGTCATCAAGCTAAAGGTGGTTCCAGGTGGAGCCATTAGATATGGCATAGCCAATTAGGTTACAAACCTGTACACAGTCTATACATAGACAATCCACCTAAGTAATCCCTTTCTCTAGTAGATGTTTGCAACTAAGTTTGTTATACCATGCTAATGATGACATGTTTGGCGTTTATAATCGGTTACCTGCATTGAAGAAATTCAGAGCTCTGACAATCCGTTGCTTATTACTGTCCCTGTTTTATATAATTGATAATAAAACAGGCCTTTGTCATTTACTTTGACTGTTCCGTTTATTCGGTCTGGGATTTCCCTGCCTATCTGGTCTGCTTATGGACTGGGACTTTCTGCCCTGCCATTGCACCTCACTCCCCTCATTTGTTTTTTTCCTCCCAGGCCATTACCCCCTATCACTGTTTGGTTCATGTGATGCATTTTATCCTCTGAGGTGGACTTGATTGAAATGCTAGTGCTGAATTTCAGGGATTTTATACGGTTAAATCTGATCACTTTAACTCTCTCTTAACAAATGTCTTTTTACTGAATTTCAAGGGTTTTGCTATACCTTAGTTTCCCCAGAGCCCACTAGCCATGGTTGTCTGCCTTGGCCAATCTACATGTTGTACCAATCGTTTTCTTTTGGGTCTACTAGCAGTGGCCATGGCTGGACATGTTGCATAGTTTCGTGAGGTCTCACTAGCTATGGCCTTTGGCCGTGGCCTTTGTATGTGTTGCACCAATATCTTTCTTTTGGACCCGCTATCCCTGGTCACTGGCCATGTCAACACCATTAATTTGCCACCAAACACTCCTCTCTACCAGATGTAGGTACTGCAGATGTTAAGTCTTTTTTTTCGAACTCCTTATTCCCATGATCATTTCACAGTCATCATTTCCAATAAACAGAAATTCATGCGATAGAGTGGTGGGTTGCTGATTCCAGTGATAAATGGAAAAATTGCTCAGATTTAAAAAGTTTTACACATCGTCACAGGCACTCAACATGTGTTCCCCTTCTTTTTTACAGGTACCCTCATTCCAATCAATTGCTTTTTCCCCGCTCTAACCCCCTCCCATTATCCCCCATCACTCATCTCTTCGTGTGAAGCACATTTTCTTGTGAGCATGCCTTGTGGCGTTGCTGCTGTAATCCCGTGAGATGCATGTTGTCTTCCCCTGATAAACCACTAATGTTCTACCCGTAACTGGCACCCCAACCAACCCCCAAATTGCCAACTTCCCATGGTGTCTTCTTTCCTACTCCCGACCTCTAGCATGATGTGATTGCTATTCGTATTGGTATTTATATAGCACCTATGGCCAGGCCATCTAAGCGCTGTAGCTCAAAACAATCAGTATTCCCCTAAGAGTGACTACATAAACAGAAAAGTTTTGACTCTCTTTCTGATGTTGAGAATGTTATTATACACTTTAAGGTCATGAGGGTGTTCAATCCAAAGTTTGATGACATCCTTTTTCCTATTCCAAATAGCATTTTGCGTTCTTTCATTTGTGGCTTCTCCTGGTAATATTGCGGGAATCGGTTTATAATCATTTGGTCGAAAACAAAAATGTCAAAAGTCATAATGTCGAAAAAAAATGTAAAAAAAAAAAAATGTCGATTTTTTTTTTTCGAAATGGGGGGTCCCCCCTAGCCCCCTTTTTTTATACTTTACCCATTTTTTATACTTACCTAACCCAAAAAATACATATAAATAAAAAAAAAATAATATATTCAACTTTTTTTTTTTCGACATTTTTGTCATTCGACATTTTTGTCATTCGACATTTTTTTTTCGACATTATGACTGCACACCGCGGGAATCACTACCATCTAGCAAAAAATAAAAAATAAAAGTGTCTTTTCATTTCTGAAAATCCTCTCAGGCTCTCTGCTGCAAAGCACCAAGGCTGATATATATAAAGGTTTTAAGGAACAGGGGTCACCCCCATGTCTCTGTCAAATATTTTAAAACTACTAGGTGGATTTACCCCAAATCAATCAAAGAATTTAAGTCATTGCTTTGTGGCCATATTGTTTCTTATTTGGTCCAAATGTGGTCTGCAATTTTCATGCAATGGCTGTTCAAATAGTGCACTTCCTCTCTATTCGAAAATGAATGGGAGTAGGCTGAAAACTGCCTTCATATGTTTTTCTTAATATCTTTTTCATTTTTTTAAGTATTGTTATAAAAATGTCCAGTTCGGGCGGCCCGTGACAAACCTTTTTCTTTGGAGAATTTCATCCGAATCCATCTAGCAAGTCAGAAGTTGTTTGCCTCGCTCATTCTCTCTGCTGCAAAGCACCAAGACCGTTATAAAGGTTTTAAGGAGCAGGGGCACCCCGTTCTCTGGCAAATCTTTTAAAACCTACAGGATGGAATTACACCAAACCAGTCAAGGAAATTAAGTCAACACTTTGTGCACACATTTTTTCTTATTTGGTCCAACTCTGCAAAGCGGTTTTCAAGCTACGGCTGTTCAAAAATGCACTTTTTCTGCATGGGAAAATGAATGAGAGTAGGATGAAAACTGGGTTTTTATGTTTTCTTAAGGTTTTCATTTTTTAACAAATTGTTCCCAGAATTTCCAGTTTGGGGGGGATCCCTTGACAACCCTTTTGCTTGGAAAATATCATCCAAATCCAACAAACAAGTCAATAGCACCATGGGGGATATCGCTATTGTTTTGGGAGCAGGGCCACCCCCTTCTCTGTCGAATATTTTTTCAAACTACTGGACTGATTTACCCAAAACCTCTCCTGGAAATCAAATCAACGCTTCACGCCCAAGTTGTTTTTCATTTGGTCCAATTGTGTCCAGCAGTTCTTGACCTTTGGCTTGACAACATTTGGACTTTTTGTCTAAGGGAAAATGAATGGAAGTAGGATGAAAACAGCATTTCTTTTGCTTTCTTAATAACTTTTTTATTTTTTAACGAATTGTTCCCAAAATGTCCAATTTGGGGGGCTCGTGACAAACATTTAATTTGGAAAATATCAGCTAAATCCATCCTGCAAGTCAAACGTTTTTAGCAATAGAGTGTTTGCATTTCCTATGGATCTAGTCACTCACCTTAACTATAGGGTGACAACCGCCACACTACAATTACCTGGTCTGCGCTAGCGACACTGTAGTTATAGTTAAGTTGCTCATCCCATAGGTGGAACAGTTTTTGGCTGGCTTATATCGGTGTCCAGTCAGTATGTAGAACGCATTTTTTCAAATGCAAAAATGTCGAAAACATTATGTGGAAATGTTTTTTTTCGAATGTTCATTTTTTTATTTAACACGTTTTTGGGGGGTTTTGGTAAGTAAAATAAAGTGTAAAAAAAAAACAGGGGTTAGGGGGAAACCCCCATTAAAAACAAATAAAAAAAATGTAAACATTCTAAAAAAAATGTGACTTAATGTTTTCGATATTTTTGCATTCGAAATAATTTAATTTGAAATATTAACTATAAACCGCTTATATCATTGATGCCATTCGGCGAATCCCCATTAAACTTTGCAAAAAAAGTATACAGCCAGCTTTGAATTATTTTGTGAAGTTTTGTGCGTTTTTGTCAAGGGGGGCAAAGTTTTAGGAGGGGTTGTGCAACCTTTGATATCCAGATAGACATGAATGGAAAACGATTTTGGTCGCTGCAACAGACCAAACTGCTGGACGGATTAGCACCAAACTCGTGCAAGGAACAGCGGCCTGGTCCCGAAAGTGTGCTTTTGTAAATTTGGAGTTAATATGTCTAGTAGATTTATCTATAAATGCGAAAAAGTAGGTCCAAAAAAGGATTGACCTCTCTTTCTGGTCCACACGCTCACTTCCTGGTTTGGTGCCCGTGGACACCTCTAGACCAATCAGGGAGCCACGTAACATTAGCAGACATCACAAGTGGCCACTGATGGGTCAATTAAAAACTTGAGGTGCGTCAAAGGTTTTGAAATCTGTTGGATTCGGAAACTGCACCCATGGTCCACGAACGTTGCAGTAAAACATATTAATAAACACACCATTACACTTGAAACCATTTTTGGAGAGGTGAGTGGTGATGAGGATGGGATGGGTTATGTACAGAAAAAGGCAAACATTCTCCCAAAATGATAGCTATAAATGTGTCCCAAAATGTATCAGCGTGGCTTTTCGGAGATTAAAAAGCAATTTATTCTTAGAGAGATAACCCCGGTTATAACCTGGGTTAGCGCAAAACGAAAAGTGTAAAATAAAGCCATTTGGTGGAGGAAAAACTATGAAATGGCATCAAGATAGAGATGGGGAGGGGGAACATTGGGGAATTTGGAGTGGTCACCGGACAGAGTTATAGTTTGAACATTTTGAACTTGGGTTAGAAACGGGAATAATCATGGTTATAACTGCGGCTACAACGAAAGACGCGAGCAGGAATGAACGTGCGTCACACAAAACAAAGAGTGATAGAGGGTAATGGGAGAGGGCTAGGGAGGGGAAAAGCAACTGAGGGAAGTGGAGGGACCATGAGAAGAGGAAAGGGGCATCCAGTAAGTGCTTGTGAGGGTGGGGAAGAGCTTTGTGTTTTTGAAGTGTTTACAGATAACCGCGGTTATAGGAGGGGATGACCCAGATTATGGAAATTGTAAAGGTACTGTGGAATGGGAAAATAATTAATAAAAACAAAATAGTGGCCTGTGCGTGGCTTGTGGTCCCTAAAGAAACCTATTGATGTAACATGGACAGTGGGCACAGCTGAAGGCCATGGCTAATGGGCCCTAAGAAAACCTATATGTGAGCTGTGGCCACAGGCCATGGCCTAAGACCATAGCTAGTGGGAGCTAAAGAAACCTATTGGTGGAACCTGCACAGTGGGGACGACCAAATGCTTTGGTCACTGATCATGGCCAAAGGCCATGGTTAGTGGTGCCTATGGAAACCTATAGGTGGAACATGTACAGTGGTCTCGGCCGAAGGTATACCTAGTGGGCCCTAAAAAAGCCTATTGGTGGAAAATGCACAGGGGGCATAGCCGAAGGCCATGACTAGTGGGCCCTAAGGAAAGCTTTAGGTGGCACATGTACAGTGGCCATGGCTGAAGGCCATTGCTAGTGGGCCTAATGGAAACCTATTGGTGGAATATGTACAGTCGCCACAGTTTAAGGTCATTGTTAGTGAACCCGAAAGAAACCTATTGGTAGAACATGCATTGTGGTCATGGCTGAAGGCTGTGGCTAGTGGGCCCTAAGGAAACCTATGGGTGGAACATGTACAGTGGCCACAGCCAGAGGCCATAGCTAGTGGGCCCTAAAGAAACCTATTGATGGAACATGCACAATGGGCATGGCTGATGGCCACAGCTAGTGGGCCCTAAGGAAACCTATAGTTGGTACATGTATAGTGTCCATGGCTGAAGTCCATGCTAGTGAGTGGTAAAGAAACCTATCAGTGGAATATGGGCGAAGGCCATGGCTAGCGGGCCATGCGGAAACCTTTAGGTGGAACATGCACAGTGGCCGCGACTTTGACTAAAGCATGGTATAACAACACCTTTGAAATTCACAGACATAAATTTAGTTAAGGAACAGCAAAGGTGATCAGACTTAACGCAACAAAACCCTTGAAATTCAGCAGCTGTGGGAAGTGATGATCATCTTAACTCAGCATCTCCCCTGTTGCAAAGCCCATGAGCATATACATAACGTTTTTGTGTGTGACCACATCATTAGATTCTAGGGGTCATCAATGGGTGGACGCCGAAGACGATCATCACTTCCTACACCTGCTGAATTTGAAGGGTTTTGTTGTAATGAGTCCGATCACTTTAATTGTCCCTTAACTAAGGTTTTTCAGTGAATATATATATATTCAAGGAAAAAACTTTAGTTGCAGGGACGATAAGGTGAAAACCTAATGCAACAAAACCCTGGAAATTCAGCTAAAGCCACCTTAACTTTGCGCCCCCTGTTGCGCAGACTATGACCACAATGATGACATCACAGACCACATGACTGATGAAATCACTAATTACATTCCAAAAGTAACTGCCATTGAGCATGGGCTTCAGCCATGGTCAGTGAGCATGGCCACATATATTTGAACATATGAATGGGTACTAGTCATGGCCTTCAGTTATGAACAGCTGTCACAAACTTCACCCATGTGCACTGAATATTTTAAAACGCTAACAAGCTACCAACCATCGATTTCGGCCTTTACCAGTGGATGCAGCTTTCAACAGTGTCCACTGTATATTACAGATATTGAACAGGCACTAGCCATGGACTTTAGCACAATACTGGTCAGTGGCCACAATCTTTGACTGTGTGCACTATATACTCTAACATATAAATGAGCAGCTAGCCATGGCTTTTAACCTTCAGCAGTCTGTACATCTTTTGGCCATGCCTAGTCTACTATTTAAAATAAAAAAATGCAATAAGCGATGGCCTTTGCGCGTGCCCACTGTGTATTACACACTAACCAGCCACTAGCTATGGACTTCAGCTGTGCTCACTCTATATTATATACACTAACCAGCCACTAGCCATGGTCTTCAACACAATACTAGCCAGTGGTAACAGCCTTTGGCTGTGCCGACTGTATATTCTGACATATTAATAGACACCAGCCATGGCCTTTAGCCATGGCCACTGACTACAGCTTTCAATGTTGCCTACTGTATATTTTAAAACAGTGAAAGGCTACTAGCCATGGCTTTTAACCATGCACATTGTTATTTTTTAACAATAACCAACCACTACCTATGGCCTTTGTTGCTGGCCACTGACCCCAGCCTTTGTCATGGCCAATTCTACGGCCAAATTGTTCTTATGGTAAACAAAGTTTTCTTGAGCTAACTTATAATTGATATTTTATATAGACACTGTCTAGAAACTCCCTCTCTGAAACATGGCACCTACACTCCCATGCTCCTACAATGTACCACCAACACCTTTCCTACCGGCACTACCCATAGGCAGTCCCAACCTAATTCTTAACTTGGCCCTCCATGATACCTTGCCTAACCGCACCATCATCCTGCCCAAACCACCCCATAACACACAAACTCACACGCACCCTATGCCTCTCCACCTGAGAAATGAGAGGCTAGGCTGCCGCTCTCCCTGTTTCTTAGCCCCACTAGGACACACCTTGTAAAGCAGTCCCCTTACCAACTGTCAATAACTGCTAACGCAAGTCTAAAACCTCCAGAAAAACCAAGACTCCTAAGAGCATCAATGCAACAACCAATTCAGGGGACATCCAGAAAACACAGTTCCAATGTGCTCTTATCAACGCTCGCTCCCTACCAGCACATGCCGCTGAGATTCATGATCTCATTACGGATCTAGACTTGGACATACTAGCCATCACTGAGACCTGGCAACATGAAGCTTCCGGTCCAGCCATCTGCCAAACTTTACCACCAGGGTACATCCTCCTTCGCCAAGACAGAACACCTAGCAAAGGAGGAGGTGTCACTCTAAGTGTCAAGGAAACTCTCAACACTAGGCAACTAAAGACCACTGAGGTGGAAAATTTTGACACGCTATCAGCTAAAACTTCTACTTCACCGAGTGACACCATAACAATACTCATTGTCTCCGCCCACCAGGCCCAACTCTCGACTTCCAATCTAACATCACTCACATCTTAGGGGACAACCTTAAATCAAATTCTAGAGTCATCTTACTAGGAGACCTCAACTTGGGTTTCAAGGATCCAAAAGACAAGAAAAGCAAAGCCCTTGCTAAAGCTCTCCAAGACTTAGGATTCACCCAACTAGTGAATGACCCACACCAAAGGTCGTATATTAGACTGGATTGCGGACCACAACTGTGCGGCCGAAATCAGCTCTAACACCCCCCGCCCATGGACTGACCACCATCTATTGCACTTCTTCATACTCTTAAAAACAGGAGGAAACCCAAACCCACCTGCGCCATCAACGATGCAAGATCCAAAAAACTGCTCACTGCAGACAGGATACTTGCCCTCCTCGAAACCTCTACACTGGCCCATCCCACATCTAACGACCTAACCATACTAGCCGAGATCTACAACACCACTCTTAAAAATGTATTGGACATTGTAGCCCCACTAGAAAAGAAAAAAGCCAAACTTACACTCTTGGTTCACACAAGAACTCCAAGATGCCCGAACAACAAAAGGAGCAGCATTAACTTCCTGGCAAACTAATCCCTCCACCACCACACGAGACACCTACCTTATATAATCGCCAAACATTATAAAAGGCCATCGCGAAAGCCAAAGCTGCCACATACAACTATAGAATTGAGAAAGCCAACTCACCAATCCACAATGAGCTGACAATCCCTCCCACCTCTACACAGCCTACAGAGAAAAACGAATCATGGTGTAACATCCAACATGCCATTTTAGACAAAATGAAAACACTCCAGAACAAAATTAAAACTCAATTTGACAAACTACCCTAAAACCAACCCACCACCATCTAAACCCTCAGTCAACCAGCCAGCTGGAGACACTCCTCACAGCAAACCCACACCCAAACCCTTCGCATTTAGGGATGTAACAATTCCTGAAGTCCTCCTTATCATGAAGCAGACCAAACCATCTTTATGTAAAGGAGACATCTTCCCAGCCAACTTAGTCAAAGACAGTGCTACAGCCCTAGCCCCATTAGTCACCACCTTCATTAATGCCTCCTTCACCACTAGCACAGTCCCGCTCACCCTTAAGGAAGCTTGGGTTCGGCCTCTACTAAAAAAACCTACCCTTGACCCAGACTCCCCAAACAACTACTGCCCAATCACCACCGTGCCATTCCTTTTGGAAAATTCTGGACAAGGCTGCATATCATCAGATCCAGGCCTACCTAGAAGCGCACAACATCCTGGGAAAAAGACAATCTGGCTCACTCCTCCTACTCTTAGATCTCGCGGCGGCCTTTGACTTGGTTGACCACAAGATCCTATGTAAACATCTTACTGATATAGCCCATTTCTCCCAAGAAGCTACTGCTTGAATCACATCCTTCCTGGATGGTCGAGCCATGAGAGTCTTTTCTGATCAGGCATCTCATCACCCATCGGTTGTGGAGTCCCACAGGGTTCGTGCACCTGCCCTACCCTCTATAATCTATTCACTCTCCCCTTCTTTAGCTACCTAGAAGATTCAGGCATATCCTTTACCAACTATGCAGACGACACACAAATTCTTCTCCTGCTAACAGGGAACTATGAGCAAGACCTCAACACCCTCCAAGACACATATGCACGCATCCAGGCCTGGATGGCAGCCAATGGCCTATGTCTAAATGGGGAAAAAACAGAAAAACAGAAAAACGTACACACTGTAACTTTATGTGCCTACTTGTTTACATGTATATAATATCTCTGTATCTCTTTGTTGAAATGTTCATAATATCGGTGTACCCTACTGTCACTGTGTACACTCTATGACCTGTAACCAAGCTTCGCAAATTCTTGTAAAGGCTGTGCCCTGATACCCCTGGGTATGCTCGCGCATTATAAATAATAAAACAAACAAACAAACAAACAAACTACTGGTAGGACCCAAAGAATCCCATAAAAAACTGGACAACAAATACAGCTCCTTCAGCATAGAGAACACTGTGATTACTACCTCTGCTGCAGTGAAAACCCTTGGCATCTACCTGGCTTCCACCCTATCAATGGATAGGCAAATCAACGCCATATCATCATCAGCAGCACTCATCTCTAAAATTATAAATGCTGTGAAACCCTACCTATCACCAGAAAACTGCCTCAACATCGCAAGAGCCAGGATTGGCACAAAATTGGATTACTGCAACATCCTACTCCTGGGCACGTCTGCAAATAACATGAACAAACTGCAAACTGCACAAACTGTGCCCTAAGAGCGGTCCTCAGCATCCCCAGGAGAGAGCACATGTCCCTTTTTGCAGGTTTTGTTGCATTACATTCTCACCTTAACAGCCTGCAACTAAGTTTTCTCCTTGAATTTCAATTTTTTTTTACAAGGTATTGCTCACCTTAACTTCTCTGCAACTAAAGTGCTTTCCTTGAATTTCAAGGGTTTTGTTATTCCATACACGAAGTTGCATATTTTAAACATTATTATGTGTGACCAGTAAACTGCCATTGACAGCTGCCAGTATTTCTGTAGCAAATAACAGGACAGCAACAAGAACATTACAACAAAAACAGTGTTTCCTATTTAAAACTCTTGCACATGTAAACTTCAAATAAACCATCCCAACATTTTACAACCTCTAATTTGTGTACTAAAATCGCATTTCCTAACACATACTGCTTTTTACATAATAGGAGTTTGCAGAGCAATAACCCCAAAGCCAAAGAGGCATTCCTGCATCTGATACTGCACAAAAGTCTTTATTGAAGCCCACACAGTAGTCAAAACCTAACTATGGGCACATTAAATATCACATCACACCAGCAAAAAAACATCTTTTTAAAACAAACACATTTTTATATCACCCCAAAAATCACTTTAACACATATCACCAGTGATTAAAAAAACATTGTAGGTAGAATCACTTTTCTACTGCTCTATGATAAATCTTTTATTTTGAAAACAACAAGCATACTTCATGATTTTTCATCATGCACCTCACTAAAATTCAATTTCTTTATGAACATATTATCAAATCAAACTTAACACAACAATCACCAACAACTGATTAATGCCAATCATATTTTATCACAGGTAACATGAACTGCACAGTGTGAGTTCTGCAGTGAAAATGAGAAAAGTAGACAAAAAGGAGAGTTTCATACTTTCCAAAATGAAAACCACAAAAAGAGGACTATATTATAAGAAAACTAATCCAATGGCCGACATGTTCACTGCAACCTATCACAATGAAGTACACATTAACAAATTTAACACTACCCAATTAAAAACACAAAAATACATACACACCCTGCTCAGCATCAAACGTAGCCATGGATTTTGAACGCGGCTACTAAGCTCACTTGTAGCCGTGGGTACACGTACATTTTTCTGCAAGTCCCAAATCAAACTAAATTGGCCTTGAAACCTTCAAATCAAATAAGTGAACAACCAAGTACCTGAAATAACATACACAAATAAAAATCTCTACTGTTTCATTCACATAAATGTATGATTATTGAACAGAAAATGTATATGTATAGATGCGGCTTTAAATATACCCACGGCTCCAGCCGCAACAAATGAAATGCAGAGTATTATCGACGCGCCTATGCACATGCCTTTTTATAGACGCGGCTATACAAGAGCCTCTTTTAGATGTCTGTTGATAGCCGTGGCTATCAGCAAAAATATTGAATTCAAAATTGCTTTTCCACTACACCAAACTCCCCCAACTCTCCCAAACATGCCTAACAGCCCCTCTCCACTCCTCAAATTCCTCCTCCACTCCTCTAGTCTCTTATAATCCTCCAAAACACTCAATGCATATAACATGCCAACCACCCAACATTTTAGATAGCCGCGAGTACCACATGTCCACAAACACATGAAGTGTCATTTGCTCTAATATAGCTGTGGATGCAATGGGGGAGGTGTCTAACTGCGACTAGCAATGCTGCATGCTGTGAGGCTGTTCATTAGCCGCGAATACTGACAACAGTACTATCCACCAATTAGAAAGTACCACACACACAAATCATACATACTATACTCATACAAACTACATTTTCCTGGAAACAGACAAATACTGCAGATATCATGTCTGCTTTCATAACTGTGTGGCTGATTGGAGACAGATAGCTGTTGGCTCCACGTTTTTCCAAAATTGTTAAGTCTTAGAAGTACAGGGCACCCAGAAGTCATACTAATTCATTGTGGAGGCAATGATTTGGGGAATGTACGAGGGGTGTACATTACTTTAATGATGCAAGAAGACATGGAAAAACTAATGGAAATATTTCCACACACCATCTTCATCTTTTCCAATCTAACGCAGAGGCAAACATGGAGATGGACCACCAGATGTAATGGTAAAATTGAGAAATCTCAGAGAAATGTTAATAAAGCAGTTTCAGCATTCATGACAGACCACAACTATGTTGGGATTGGAGGACTTGAAAAGAGAAGAGGTCCAGTGACACATTACTCCTAGTCTTCCTCTTCCTCATCCCAGTACTTACCTTTGAGTATGTTCCGTGCTCACTGGAACTCTTCTCTGTTCAAGTCCTCCACTGGCCGCCCCTCCCCTCCCACGAGGTATAACTTTCCAACCAACCAGCCCACAGCAGTAATCCAAAGCCTGGGCATGGGAACCTTCATTCAACGAGCGGGAGGGAAGGGAAGTCTGTACCGCGGCAAGTAAGAGTAAAACTAGATATAGTATAGTATAGTATGGTAATGTTTATTTTTAAAGCACCTATACACAAAGCAAGTGTTTCAAAGCACTCAAAGAGGGAGGGGACTAGAGGAAAAAGCAACAGCCTTGAATTTCTGAACGATACAAATCTGCACAGGCAGAGTAGGTGCATATAATACAATTGACAGTATAGATGACAGCAAATAGGTCTGACAATGATTCTGCAGTTTTTCTAAGTGCATTGAGGCGCCACCATCCAAGGAGGAGGGGACAAGGGAAGACAGATAGATGAATCTTCAAGGCATGGTACGTTCAGATCATGCAAGTGCAAGACAGTACAAGAGAGGGGAGGTGGGTGTTTGAGGACAAGTGCAGGTGGGAGGGGGAGTCCAAGAGCACCCAGTCAGTAAGAAGCTCATGTAAGTGCTGAGAAATGCCACTCTCATGGGTCACTGACCAAGTGCAGTAACGATGAGGCAAGCGTAAGGGCCGGGGGCAAGTGTGAGAGGACTGGTGAGGTTGCCAGATACCTGTGAGACTCTGAGGTACACCTGGCAGCCAATCAGCAAACTGTGCAGAAAAGGAGGGAGAGAGGGACAGAGCAGAGAGAGAGGTTAACAAGGCAGAAGGAGGGAGAAGGAAGAGAAGAGGAATGTCTTAAGGAGTTTCCAGAACTTAAGGAGATCAGGCTCAAGACGGAGGGCAGCAGGGAGGTTATTCCATATGGAGGCCCCTGCTGAGGATAAATATCTCCCTCCAAATCTCTGCTTGGAGAACCGGCTCACTCGCAGAAGGTTGGAGGTAGATGAGCGGAGGGCTCGGAAAAGACAGTATTTAGAAAGGCATTGTTGCAGATAGATAGGCCCCAGGCCCCAGAAAGCCTTATGGACAATGCAGAGGGTCTTGAACTTGATCCTTGCAGACAAAGAGAGCCAGTGGAGGGATTTCAGTCCCAGAGAGATGTGGTCCCTGGGCTTGAGGCCAAGGATAAGTCTTGCGTTTCTGTTCTGGATGAGTTGCAGAGGGCACAGAACAGAGGCAGGGAGGTTGAGAAAGAGGCTATTGCAGTAGTCCAGCCTTGAGAGATCCAGGGCTCTGGAGACAGTGAGCTGCTGGGGAAGGTAAGAAAAGGAAACGTATCTCTTAGGAGGTGCAGCTGGTAGTTGGACTTTTTGGAGATGTCCGAAATGTGAGTGAAGAAGGAGAGAGTGGAGTAGAAGATGACCCCAAGGTTTTTTGTCACACAGGTCGGCGCAGGTGCAGGGCCAAGGGAGGCCGGCCAGAGAGAGAGTGGGAACGCGGGAGCAGGAGTCCTGATATGAACGATCTCAGTTTTACAGGCACTGAGGCAGAGGTAGTTTGTAGCACACCATGGCTGAATTGCAGACAGACAGTCAGATATGAGCAACGTAGAAGAGGTTACTCAGGGTTGGCTGAAGGAGAGTTGCGTGTCATCCACATAACACTGGAAGTTAGAGATGAAAGTGGCAATCACACATGCCAGGGCAGCCATGTAGACGTTGAAGAACCAGGGGGCTAGGTTGGACCCCTGGGAAACACCACAGGTTGAAAGAGTGATAGTAGAAAGAAAAGACCCAAGTTGCACCTTGGATGGACGGTCGGAAAGGAATGAGTTTACCCACGCCAGAGCCTGACCTGTGATTCCCAGGGTGTCATGGAAACATGCAATCATAATGTTGTGGTTTACTGTGTATAAGGCAAAGGAGAGGTCAAGAAGAATGAGGATAGGGGGGTGTTAGTGTCGAGATTTGAGAGCAGGTCTTCACAGGTATTCAGAAGAGCAGTTTCCGTGCCTCTGGATGCTCTAAGGCCAGACTGATGGTCGTGGAGGCAACCAGCAGATTCAGTCTGGCAGGTGAGCTGAGAGATAGCCAGCTTTTCTAAGAATTTGTCCAGGAAAGGGGTGATAGAGATAGGGCGGTAGTTTGCTGGAATGGAAGGGTCAGCAGAGGGTTTCTTAAGCAGAGGGTGCACAATGGAGTGCTCAAGAGAAGATGGGAAAACTCAAGTGGCAAAAGAGAGATTGCAGAGATCAGCCAAGGCTGGAGCAAGAGAGTCAATTGGCTTCATTATAAGGGTGGCAGTGATGGTATGAACGGTGCCAGTAAGGCACCGGCACCGTTCATACCGTCCTGCAGTATTACGAGTTCTGCTCGTGGGTTCCTGACAGCCTGCCAGAACTTACCTGGCGGGCTGTGCGGCACCCGCGAGCAGAACTCGCAATTGCGCTGGCACCATTATCAGCGGTGCCGGCGCAGCCATGCTCCCCAAACCCAGTATGCCCTATGGGGCAGAATGGGGATCTGGAGCCCGGCAATACCGCCACCCGTGAATGGGCAATTACCGGCCCATTCATCTCGTAATGGGCCGGTAATTGCCCAATCGCGGGAGGCGGTGCCGGTAGCGAGCATGGCAGTAGCCGTGCCTGCTATACAGGCACGGCTACGGCCATGCTCTTAATTAGGCCCAATGTTGTCCTTAATGGTTTTGGTCGACCTGTTTGGATGAGGCCTTCATAGATTGGACTTGTCTGGTGACCCCATCAGGTGTAGTAGGAGTGAGAGAAGAGAGGAGAAGGGGTGGAGGGGCCAAGGCAGGCTCCAGAAGTGTTGGTGTATGATGTGGTGTGGAAGTCAGACAGAAAAGGATTTCTTGGGTTTGTTTTTTCAGTGAAGTGTGCAGCCAGGGCCGAGCAAAGGTCCTGGGTGGGTGTGACAGAGGAGGAGGAGGAGGAATAATGAAGATTTCCAGAAAGTAATCTCAGTATTACCTCCACGTCCTTCTTTCTTCTCCAGGTACATACTTTTGAGTTAGGAAGGACGCCCATGTCCACCACAAAGACACAGACACCAAGGGTAATGTGAAACTCACCCAGCAACAATTTATTCATACAACAAAAAGCAAAAGGCATGCTGACCATGACTCCTATCACCACCTCAACCAGACACAGCCTCCAGAACACCCACACCAGAGGAAGTAGACTGGAGCACCTCCACGTTGAGTTGGTAATGCAGAATTAATGCATTAGGTGTTCCAACAAAGGAACCCCCCGCAGGCATGCCCAGGAGGCAGTCACCCTCTTGTGGACTGACCCTGGACCAACCCTTCAGCACAGAGGCCCACAGACTCAAAGAATCAAAGATTTAATCCACCGGCTAATCATTGGAGTGGACACCCAGCAACCACGGCCCACTGCCCCCTGATCAGTGAGACAAAAGGACTCTCTCTGGGACTGATAATGTAAGACCACCCGCTTGGCATCCCGACAATGCCAAGCCTCTTCCTTAGGAGAGGATGGAGCAATAAAGAAAGCCGAGAGAACCACCTCCTGAGACCAATGGAACCAAGAGGTGACCTTGGGCACAAACTAGGGGCCACAGCCCAGCACCAAAGACTCCTCCTGGACCACCAGAAACAGTGGACTACGCAAGAGGGCCCTGATTTCCCCTAAATGCTGAGCCAAAGTAATGGCAATCAGGAAGGTAGTCTTCAGCATCAACTTTTTCATCTCCACCTCCTCCAAAGGAAGGTCCCACGGGGAACCCCAACTGGCCCATGGGATGAGTATCTGCTACCCCTTTCAAGAGCGTTGAGACCAGAGCCTCCCGCCGTACCGTAGGGGAAGCAGGAAACCTGGAAAGCCCGAATGGCCGACCACTGAGAATGGAGAGTAGAGACCACCAACTCCTTCTCCGCCCCTTCATGAAGAAATTGCAAAATGTCTGGGAGGCCACACTCCAGTGCCAGGACACACTTCAGCTAACACCAAGCCAGAAAATTAGCCCAATGACGGTCAGAGGACTTAAGTGTAGAGGACTGGCGCGCCCTCTGGACCATCCCAGTCATTGCAGCAGAAAGGCCAAGTGCCAGGTGATCCCTCCTATCAGTTTCCAGACCCCCCCTATGGATTAGAGAGGAGAAGGGGGACATTGACCAACCGCAATGGAGACGGCCATCTGAGCAACACCCAAGGAGAAGCTAACTGCATCTCCAGAAGGCCTGGGAAACACCCCCTATGAGGCCAGTAAGGGACCACCAGGATGAACACACGCGGAGATGATCTGATTGTGCTGTTGACCTGCAGAATTAGGGGATTTGGAGGAAAGGCAAATTCCCTTGACCAAGTCAAGGGACAAGCGTCCACCTCCCCCACCAACCCCTGGGGGGCAGAGTCCTCAGGCAAAACCAGGAAAGTTGAGAGTTGCAGGGGGAGGCAAAGAGGTCCATCCTGGGATGCCGAACCACCGGCACACATCCTGAAAAACCTTGGGACAAAGAGACATCTCCCCTGAGACCGGAAACACACTGCTGAGCCGGTCTGCAGTCACATTGTCCACCTCACATATATGGACTGCTCTCAAGGAGATCAGTTGTGCCGCGGCCCAGGTCCAAATGGACAAAGCCAGATCCTCCAGGGAGCGGGACCCTGTAGCCCCTGATGGTTGATGGAAGCCAAGGTGTTGTCTTTCTGAACCATAACATCATTCCACTAGATCGAAGACCTGAAGACCACCAAAGCTCTTAGAACACCTGACAACTCCTTCCAATTGGAGGAGGCCAGCTTGAAAAGAAAAGAGTTCCACTGAGCACGGAACATACTCAAAGGTAAGTACTGGGAAGAGGAAGAGGGACATGGAGGTAATGTCTTATTCATTCAAATGGATGTTATATTAATTTTAATACATATTACATTCACTTCAATGTGTGCCATATTCATTTCAATGGGTTTCATATTCATTCCATTGCATGTCCTATTCACTTCAACATGCTTCATATTCATTTCAATGGGTGTCATATTTATTTCAATGCATGTCCTATTCATTTCAACACATGTCTCATTAATTCCAATGCATGGTATATTCACTTCAATGTGTATCATATTAATTTCAATGGGTGTCATATTTATTTCAATGCATGTCCTATTCATTTCAATGTGTGTCTTATTCATGCCAATACTTGTTATATTCACTTCAATGTGTATCATATTAATTTCAATGGGTGTCATATTCATTCCAATGAATGTCCTATTCAGTTCAACATGTGTCATATTCATTTCAATAGGTCTCATATTCATTCCATTGCATGCCCTATTCACTTCAATGTGTGTCATATTCATTTTAGTGGGTGTCATATTCATTCCATTGCGTGTCCTATTCACTTCAATGTGTGTCATATGCATTTCAATGGGTGTCATATTTATTTCAACGTGTGTCATATTCATTTCAGTGGGTGTCATATTCATTCCAGTGGGTGTCATATTCATTCCACTGCATGTCCTATTCACTTCAATGTGTGTCATATTCATTTTAGTGGGTGTCATATTCATTCCATTGCGTGTCCTATTCACTTCAATGTGTGTCATATTCATTTCAATGGGTGTCATATTTATTTCAACATGTGTCATATTTATTTCAGTGGGTGTCATATTCATTCCACTGCATGTCCTATTCACTTCAATGTGTGTCATATTCATTTTAGTGGGTGTCATATTCATTCCATTGCGTGTCCTATTCACTTCAATGTGTGTCATATTTATTTCAACGTGTGTCATATTCATTTCAGTGGGTGTCATATTCATTCCACTGCATGTCCTATTCACTTCAATGTGTGTCATATTCATTTTAGTGGGTGTCATATTCATTCCATTGCGTGTCCTATTCACTTCAATGTGTGTCATATTCATTTCAATGGGTGTCATATTTATTTCAACGTGTGTCATATTTATTTTAACGTGTGTCATATTAATTTCAATGGGTACCATATTCATTCCATTGCATGTCCTATTCACTTCAACGTGTCATATTCATTTCAGTGGGTGTCATATTCATTCCACTGCATGTCCTATTCACTTCAACCTGTGTCATATTCATTTTAGTGGGTGTCATATTCATTCCATTGCGTGTCCTATTCACTTCAACGTGTGTCATATTCATTTTAGTGGGTGTCATATTCATTCCATTGCGTGTCCTATTCACTTCAACGTATGTCATATTCATTTCAATGGGTGTTATATTTATTTCAACGTGTGCCATATTCATTTCAATGGGTGTCATATTCATTCCATTACATGTCGTATTCACTTTAATGTGTGTCATATTAATTTCAATGGGTGTCATATTTATTTCAACGTGTGCCATATTCATTTCAATGGGTGTCATATTCATTCCATTGCATGTCGTATTCACTTTAATGTGTGTCATATTAATTTCAATGGGTGTCATATTTATTTCAACGTTTGTCATATTCACTTCAATGGGTGTCATATTCATTTCAATGTGTGTCCTATTCATTTCAATGCATGTCTTATTCATTGAATTTCAGTGTATGTCATACTCATTTCAATACATGTCATACTCATTTCAATACATGTTATACTCATTTCAATACGTATTATAGTAATCTCAGTGTATGCCTTACTCATTTCACTGCATGTTGTATTCATTTCAATATGTCACATTCACAAAGGCGTAATTTTTACTTGAACGGCTTCCCATAGTTTTCTCTGTACTTTATTTGGCGTGAATTTACAGTTAGACCGGGAAGCTGTGGCTATGTATATTTACTTTTTCAGGCTGTAAAACATTTCTCCTCGCTGCTCTTGCACTCACTAACTCTGGCTTGGAATTGATAAATGGATATTTCAGATATGGCAGCAGTGTAAGCTTTAACAGCTTTCCCTCACTCTTTCCGACAGTAAAGAAGGATTACAATTTTTGATTTAGCCCCACATAATCCCTGTTCGGTTTGCTGGATATAATAAATGGAACAGACCAAATCTCCACTATTTTTTTAATAGAATTATTAAGTGATACATGTGCGTTTCACTGCTTGGTTTAACACCGGAAGTGCATCCTTTTTCAAGTACGCAGCATGAGTTTTCCTGCTTAACTGAAGTTTTAACATAAGAATTGACTAATTTATTTTAACACATGGATTCTCTACGGCTTGCTTATTTAAGTGGTTGGTTGCATCACTGCGTGTGTGAACCACACATACACACGCTCTTATTATTGAGGTTGGCAGCAATGGTAAACAGAGGCAGCATTTTAAACTCTGCCGAGTTTTATTACCCCCTTGGTTATGGCCATGCTGCCCATGCAGTATTTACTCCAAATCAGCTGTATAACAGCAAAATAAAACTCCAAAATTTGACTCAGGGCAAATGAACTAACATATATCAATGGAAAATATGTGTCTCTAAACTGCTATTACTTACGAATGCCTCATGTGAAAAGCTTGCTGTCATCATATACATTATTGATGATATGGGTAGTTAATAATGGGTGAGCTCATTGTGTTGCATTGCATTGTACGTAAAGATATATGGCATAGTAGACGGGGAAGGAAACTATAAAAAACAACAATCAACACTGCATGAGTGGCAGGTGAACCAAAACAGGCGTGTGTAGACAATCACCTGAAGAAAGGGTATGAAAGACCACAGCTGTGAAAGCATTCTGTGGAGAAGCATGTATCAAGCAGAGGTTCTTAATAGGGAACTTGAGTTCATGCTGGTGTTTCAAGGAGCACTAGTGCACCAGAGAAGAAAGGAGGAGACAGCTACCCCCAGAAGGGAAGCAGGAGGCGGGTGGGGGCACCTGTTCGGAAGGTAAGATCATCTCCCTTGGAGCTCAGCAATGTAGGAAACCTCACACTACAGTATCTGGATGGGTTACCATCTCCCCATCCTCCAGCTCATAGAGGCCGATGTCCAGAGCAGCATACAGACACACACTGCCGTACCCCTTCGACATAATTCTTACTGAGCCAAGACGTGGATGCCATCTGGTCCCTTGGCCATAGCTAGACTTCCCACCCCACCGCAAAGGCTTAAATAAACACTGCCAAAGCTAACTACTGTAGAACCACACACACATTGCCATGGTTGTCCCTCAGGCAATGAATCGGGTGTTTAGGAACCACAACAGTCGCATTCCCTAAATGCGCAGATGACATGCAATATATACCTTTGCATCGCACACTGCAGAGCCCATTTTCCTGGATCAAAACACAACTTCTTAATCCTGAGGTTGAGTACTCTGCCAAGGTTTGTGTAGACAACCAGTCGAAGCTTGAGATGCCAGTGGGTGTGTGACTAGAGTAACCCACTTTGTTCTCTACCTCCCTCCCCCAGTGCTTATACTCCTTCCAAGCGCCACACTCCACCACTCCTCTTGATTTATTGATTGTTGATTTATAAGGCACCAGCTGCAATGTGAGGATTTCGATGGCGAGTCGCAAGAGCAAGACGTAGGGGGGGGGTTACCTAGGCGAAGAAGGTGCACAAGTAAAAGGTCTTCACAGTTCTTGGGCATTCATGCCAGTGTGAGTGCAAAGGGCTGGGGAAAAAGTGAAGTAAAATAAGCTGAGTCTGACATGAGTAAGAGATACCACTGTGAAATAATGATGGCAAAGCCAAGCCTAGGTACTGGGATGACTGGTAGAAGCTATAAGCCATCCACAGTTGCTGCATGCAAAAGACAGCTGGTTAGGTTCACATGCCTGTGTATGGCGTCACCATGGCCAAATGCAATTAAAACCCTTCTGATGACTTGATATACACTCCTGCCTTATCGCCTCACCCTCATTCTTAAATCAGGAATCAACACATAAAAAGTTATAACTTGACACATATTTGAACACATGCCCCCATCGAGCGGGACAATTGTGGCTGATTCTGGTGCCTGCATAATGCAGGCGGTGCACTGCATTACAGCCTTAAGACATCCTGTGCTGCATGTTACACCACACAGCCATCAAGTGCCCATGTCTGAGCAGGAGCAGTTGGATCCACACAGTAACCTGGAGGAGAAACAGGTGGAGGAAGATGCATCTAGCTAGAGTGATGCAGGGGATGGGGGATTAATGTGCCAGGACCTAGTGGAACATTATTTGTTAGGATGACCCAGGCAATGCTGATACAGTGCTTCCACAACCTGACTCTCAATGCCCTCCAGGCTGACCATGTCAGAGATAAAGGGCCTCATTCCGTCTCAGGCGTTAAGGGGTTTACGGCGCCAACTCTTAAAGCCTGATTACAAGGTTCCCTTTGAGGGATGGCTGTTTAACAGCTGCTTTTTGCAGCCGTTAAAATCCATGCCGCAAAGGGACCTTGGCGATAATTACTTGCCGTAATTATCGCCTTTCCCCATTCCCATTATGCCCTATGGGGCAAAATTGGGAATGGGGAAGGGGCCATTGGTGAATGGGGAATTACCGCCCCACTCACCTTGGAATGGGGCGGTAATTCCGCCATCCACCATGGCGGAATTGCAACCTTAGCGGCATGGACCATGGTGCTAATAGCACCATGGTCCTCCGCCAAGGTTGTAATGAGGGCCAAAATCATGTGTGGGCTACCCACCATACATATAACAGGAAGTCTCAGATCTGGACAAGTAGAGTCAGAGTACTCATATGACTCAACTAGGTCGCAATTCTTATAAGACACACTACACATCCACTAAGTATACATCAATAGTAAAAATTCAGATACCACATATTTTGATACCCTTACTGTCTCAGAGTTGTATGTTTCACCAGCAAATTACTTTCAAGCAACCTCTGCAGAAATATATTATTTAATTACAACACAGCATACATTATCATATACATCTCTTAGTGAGGTTAGCATGTACAGCAAGATACACCTCCATATTATATGAAACATTTGAAATATTGGCAGATTATTATATATATATTATATCTCTAAACTTTGACATTCCTATAGCATTGTCACTACAACTAACAATATCTTTGCCTATTGCTTGAACATGTAACACAACACCCTGGTATACTCTTATACCTTATTTTAGACATGACCTATTCTTCCATATAGTTAAAAAATAATGATGACACACTGTGTTGGTGTACCTAGTATGTTTTACTAGCCCAATGACAGTTATGAAGAGGCCTTCATCATGACCAAAGTCACTTAAAATCATCTCATGCAAAGTCCACTGGATTCAGCTTCATGTGCAATATCTGCACCAATATGTAATACACATTGTAGAAGGTGATTGTGTCATTTCAATGATTCCACACTTCACGTTCAGATATTGTGAAGCACACATACTGGCATAACCTTTGATATTACCTGGCTGTTTCTCCATTTATCACAGATTCAATTTGGAATTCAAGATCCCACCCTTTGCCATGTCAATGAATTGGGAAACTTAAAGAACTTTGTAGCAATTCATCTAACCTTTTACTTAACGTGAAATGTATTTTCCGAACAAAACACATTTTTTCAATAAAGCACCCACAATGTTTCTGTAATCTGAAAATCAATAGGCTTCCTCCCCTCCTATAGGGCTTTCACCAATAATTTATTTTTACCTATAAGGAAAACACTACAGTCTTGTGAAACTGGTGTCTTCAGAGGATTAGGCTTAAATTAAATTCTTATGACAAAACTCACTACTAGCATTTTTAACACAAATCAAACGTTCTCACCAGAGACACTATAGTGGGATTTGAAAGAAGGAAAAACAGTGTTCTTTCAATGTGCCCGTTGAATGCCACAAAAATGCCATATGTAGGTCTCGGGAGGATAGCTCAGGGTCAACGCGCTCACCTTGGAAGCAAGACAAAGCAACACAGGTTTGATCCCGGGTCATCGCTTAGAAACCTCTGGGTATTAATGATACGCGCGTTATAAATAACCAACTATAATTAGAAAATTACTCTGTGTGACATCATCATGGAGAGGGCATTCTAAGTAATTTTCATGTGCACAGTTCGCTCAAATCTAATTTAATTTAGAAAAGCACGATTCCTTCCCTTGTACGGGGAATCCTCAGAAATCAAACTTTAAAACATCCCCTTTTCTTTTTTCATTTCACAGGATGCCACGTCATGCACTTGCCCAGGCCTATAAGTCCATCTACAAAAGAGCATGCACTCATCCCTTCAAACACACACCTAATTACAAAAGACATCATACTGCTACACTGCACACCACCAAAAAATTATGCACTCACCTCACGATATTGTATACCCGATTGTAGAGAATCCTCAAAACCATGCCTGAGCACGCTTATTCCTGCATGCCCACTGTCACCACTATCTAGACCAATAACTCCACATGCGCACCACCCTAAACATCCCAACAATGTATATCTGGGGGCATTGAATCCCCACAGCCAAGCGCCAGCATGCTTTTAAACTGGAGTCAAACCAATCTCTGAACTACATTATAAAACACGTATAACCAAGGAACAGGGAATCCTTAAACTCAGCAATCACTCGCTCACTTATGTCCCGACCGATACGTATGTCAACACAACAGTGAATAACTACATTTGGTTTGTAACTGTGCAGTATTTGAAAACGTACATCACAGTTGCACAGTCCAAAGAAATACACACCAACAAATCCCAACACATGATGCTCGATGACAGGGAATACTTACAGTCATCCCTCCTCACTCTTTCACACTACACCCAACCCCACTATGTGACTACATTGCAAAACACACCAAAACACATATGACCCAGTAACAGTGATTCCTCAAACCCAGTTCTCCCAGCACTCACTCACTCACTCACTCACTCACTCACTCTCACTCATTCACTCACTCACTCACACCTCGCCTAAAACATTACCTTGAAACAACTTTTGTTTTTACTAATGAGTAACTTTAAAAAACATACATCACATTTGCGCATCACATAATGAAGCATCACACACTTAATGAAGCATCACACACTTTTTTTTAAAAAACAATGTGCATTTTCAAAATGCATACGCCAACACATGATTGCATAACCAAAAGAGATTTGCAACTGTGCGATTTTAAAAAGAGATATAGCAGAGTTGCACAGCATATGGAAAAACACATAAAAGCAGACAAACACTTGATGTCTGATCATAGGGAACCCTCAGAGTCATCCACAGTACTGCTTCTCACCACTGTCAAGCCCATTGTGGGGCTACACTTGAAAACAGTTGACCCAATAGTAGTGCATTTTCAAATCCAGCACTCTCACACTCCTCCCAAACACATAATCTCATAACAAAATTTAATTTGCTAATGTGAAACTTTAAAAAACCCACTTCACAGTTGTACACCATACAGAAACACACTAAAGCATCACGCTTATGTTACCAAATGTGCAATCTCAGAAGACCTACATTAGATCACAGTTGCACAGTATATTAAAACACATACCAGTTCATCCGTCACACCCTACCGAATAACAGGGTGTCTTCACAGTCACACCCTAACACTCACAGGTGTAAACATATGCCAGTTACAAAGACAGGATATAACACATGCAACCCTCAAAAAGAGTAATTTACATGGTAATATTCACATATAGACCACTCTCCCATTGGTCATATAATCTTCTCCTCCATCTTCTTCACACCTGGGTAATGGTCTCTTCACCTCAAGTTACTGTAAAGTCATTGACTAAACTTTAGAATCCACCATCCTGTCTTAAGACCTAACCACATGATCTGCACCTGGTCATCAACATGAGCTTGGCAGATAAATTCTAGGTCAGCCTGGTCTTTGCAAACAAAGCAACTCTTTTCTCATCCCAGATACGCAGGTGCATTGTGCCTCCCTGCTGCAATATTATGAGCATTAGCATCACCCTTTGCTCTCCCTGGTACAAATCACAGACCTTGTTGTTCTCTGCTCCCCCCTAATCAGCTACCCCTCCCAAGTGATAGGCCTAAAATCCCTACTTGTCCCACCAATCCATTCAGTTCATGAAGGATTTGGGAGTTTTATTCTTGAACATCTGGTAGTTCAAATGGAATTACCATTATTCTGGGGGGTGCTTGTGTCCTAAATCTCAGCTCATGTTTTGGAAGTTCAGGACCTCTGCCCTGGCTCGCATGAGTGTGGCCTTCGTACTTGGCCACAACCCTTCTCCCATTCACGTGCTTGCATTCCCAGACAATTGTACACGTTCTAGCTAGATACATTTGTATGTGGGTGTAGATGCATGTTCCTTGCCATGCCTGGAAATTGGAATGTAATACTCAATCAAGAGAAGGGGCCTTGTTGTACTGTGTTTCCAAAACAGCCTGCAAGGATTCAGGCCTACTCTCAAATACAGTGTTAGTTCATGTTATAGATATCACACACTTGCAAAGTATTCTACATGACACTGTCAGAAAGCTAATGGTTGGTTTCCCTTATATAAATGTCCACAATATGTGTGTGCCCCGCCAGTCACCTCCACCCATGAGGTTTCCCCCTACACCACCCTCTACATGCCCCCACATGTGAGTATATGTTCTGCAATCTAAATAGTTTGGGAGGGGCTGTAATTTGAAGGTGCATCCCAATACTCCCCCCTCTAGGTAATCCTCCATTAACTATGTTTTCTATTTGCCTCTATCTGCTTCATTCTTGGGAACCCATGCCCTCACACATGACGCAAACTACCCCCTACCCGAACATATTTCTCTGGGGTACACATAAGGTATATACAATCCCCATCTCCCGTTAATCAACCCAATGTTCTGTGTAGATTTCTAGATATGATATATGATATGATATGATATGACATTTACAACACACCTATACATAGGTGTTTCAAGGCACGACAATGCAAAGGAGGGGAACAAGGAAGACAGAAAATGATCCTACTAGGCCAGGTATCATTCAGATTGTGCAAGTGCATGGGGTGGGGGAGGGGGAATGTGCGTGGGTAAGGGAGAGGAGAAAAATGCAGTACAAGAGATAGTAGGATAAATAAGATAAATAAAACATTTTTTAAAAAAGAAAGACGCCCACTGGTGGCAAGTGCAATGTAAGTGCAGCCATAAGTGCTGGTAGGGGGACGGTAGGGATACAGGAAACAGTCCCCAGGTGCCGGGGTAGCAAGGGAGGCAGTGCAGGTGGGCAACTGGTGGGGTCTCGGCCCAAGAATCAGAAAAGGTGGCCAGGTAACCGGTGCTGTTTATGCCAAGCATTAAGCATGGGAGAGGGGGAGAGAAAGCATAGGCAAAGAGGAAGGTTTTGAGGTGCTCCTGTTTCACGGAGACAGGAAGGCTGTTCCAGAGGGAGGCCCCTGCTGAAGAGAGAGATCTGCCACCAACTCGTGGCTTGGATCTGGTGGGAGTGAGGTCAATGTCCTTGGGGGGGTACATGGGCCTTTAAATTGTAAGCATACATGGCTTATTTATCTCTAGCAGTTTGAACCTGCCCATCCTTTGTACCTGGGAGAGCTATTCCTACCCCAATTGTGACCATCATCATTGTGCTTTTTGGGATAGTATTTGCACAGCATCAAAGCATCATCTGGCACGTACAAAACAACACCAACACTAGCACCACAATTAGAACCAATATCTTCACCAATGCCTGAACCAGGATGTCGCCCTTGAAAACAACATGTCAAACCAATATTTGGCCTGCACTCCTGCATCACCTTCCATGCCAGTCTTTAGCTTGTGCAATGCCCCTATACTATACATCAGGCAGGAACCCATTCTCTGTGACATTTGGGGGGAACGTATGTGCAACTGGAAAAACCTATGTTTTTGCACACAGCCCCTTCCATCGCTGTCAGAAGATCTAGAATCGATCATCCTCAACTCTCTATTGATGGCATTTAGACCTTTTTCAGCATCATTTGCCAACTGGAACACCTCCCAATGAATTATCTGCACCCATTTGCATTTGCTGCAGCCTGGACCCCTGGTATTAGGAGAGACACAAAGAACACCTCTGTCTCGGTGTACAGCCTGTATTTGTCTGGAATTGCTTTGAGCAGCTTAGATGAATCTTCTGACAGATAATTCAATCTCTTCCTCTGCAAATTCAACAACCGCTTCTTCCTCATCTGGAGGGGTTGAATTGAAGCTGGGATGGATTGCGGTACACTATGCTTAGATGCTGTGGTGGTCAGATGAGCTTCAGGCCCCACAAAGATAGCTGAGTGCAATGTTGTAAGTGCACATGTACCTCACCAGGAAGGAGGGAGATGCAGGTATGCCTGCTGGCCACTAACCCAGCACAGATCCATCAGAGACACTGTTGTTTTTGCAAGATCTAGAATGAACATTGTCTTGTTGCACTTAGTATTGGTGCCAACAGGAACAGTTCCATGCCCTCGGGAAAAAAAAACTGATATTCTTCAGCTGGTTGAATTTCTACTGGAGTTTTACATGCTTCAATCCATGTCAGTTGTGATATATATGCAGTCCATATTGTGAAACAGTTCTTCCTGATATTCTATATTACTTCTTCTCTAAACCCTGGCCCTTTCCCCTGTGTCATAGCCTGTGGAGACGATGGTCCTTGTGGCGTCGGTGGCGACGCATGGCCATGGTAACAGCTCCTTCTCTCAAGATGGTGCCTTGTCCGGCTAGGCGCATTGCAGTCTCTTCGATTATCACCCCTGTGGCACTGCCCCTCCTGCAGGCTGATGGAGCATAACTGGAGGCTGGCGCTCAGATGCAGTGCATCGCTACTCCGAAAGATAGATGCTTTGTAAGTTCGATCTCTTAGGAAATACCTTCTATCTGCCTTTGTCTCTGTGTCCTGCCTCTTGCCGCTTTGTCTTCCGCAGCAGTTAGAGTCCGCTCGAGCCATGGTCCCGGCTTGCTCATTCACCCTCACTTCCTGGTTCACCACGGATACGCGTCGGTTGCTAAGCAATGGTACATCTTGTAATCTTCGCCCTGTCTGGCTTTCTCCCCTTGCCCCTGTGTCCTTTCCGCTCACCAATTCCCATCTGATCTCCCTGGTCCCTCTAGCTTCAGTAATTCACCCCATCACGGGATCTCTCCAGTCCTCTGCTCCGTCTCCTTGGAGAACAGCAACATCACAAATAACAACCGCCCGTGGTCCCGATCCTCTTAATTCAGCAGCGCCAAAGTAGGTTTCTCTCTTCCTTTCTCACATGCCACATGTTACTTACTTCCTATACTAAAACTTCTCGCACTGAAACTCAAGCTCCAGAATACCAGCCTCTTCAGTTTGAATCCCATGCATAGCAGTACGCGACACACCGCCCTGTACATTCCAGTCACTTCCATTCCAGGGTAATCTCCTTCTCTCTTGATATAACTCTTACTGTTTATCCTGAAAGTCTGTAACTCCTTTCCCTCTCTCTTTACAATTCAAAGGTGAGGCACCAGGTAGGCTGGGTAGCAGAACAAGAAGACTCTTCAGCCCATTCCTCCATCCAGTACAAGCCAGCCATTCAACAACCAGTAGAAGACACACAATGCAGCAGGATTTTCTTCCCCAGAGGGATTCCCTAGGGGTTCTATTTCCTCCGCTCTGTCAAACGGAGTGGGGGTGCAGGGCCATTGGAGATTTCCTTTAATTTACACAGGCATCTCATCTGGTTCAGGTCAGTGTAAATTCTTTCTGGCTTGCATTGTGTAAACAAATTCCTGGCACAGTTGTTGCACCCTGCTTGCCACCGCTTTCTCCCATCTGTTTGAAACAAACAACACCCTGTCAATTTTAGCATGGGCCGTGGCTTGCACTGAGGTGTACTAACTTCTTTGACAGATTTCTCTCCATCTCTGTACACTAATGCAACTTGTACCTTGTGCCCCTGGAACAAACTGTGGACCCGACACATTGCCAAATGAACCACACACTGGGTATGTAAGGGTGACATTTTACTGGGGTATGAATATTTTGGGTGCTCTCGACGCGTGCAGGGTGAGGGAGCAGACATAACAACTCCCATTATACTCTTACAGAATTCTGGATGGTGTACGTCAGACATTGTATCAAAAACCACACCTTTATACTGGTTGTACTCATTTTCTTCATCTAATCCCTGCTTAACATGCAGTTTCAATTGCCATATTAGTGTGACTTGTGTTCGCATTCTTTTAAAATTCAGTACTGTAGTCATACGATCATTAATTGGTGTTGTAGCATCAACAAATTGACTATTTTTATACCCCCTTATGTTACACTTCCACCCCTTAACCATATAAACTCACTAGAAAAATATCAAAATAAACCAAAGAAAAATTCACACAAAAGAGGAACAAATATTCTATTGCAAAAGGACCTGCAACATAAAAAAAACCAGCACCACAAAAAAGCTCAAAAGCTCACAAGTATTATCACACTCCCAAAAAATGATAAAAAACAAACAAATCTTCAAAGAAATGCTGTAAATATTATTCACATGAAAAACCAATACTGAATTAAAAACACTCAGATAAAATACTTATTGTAGGAGGCAATGTTTATGGTGCCTTCCAAACATCAGACAGGTGTACCCATTATCGTAATTCTTTCACTTTGACCGGAAGTGGAGTAGTATACACTACTCTGTAAGGTTCATTATAGCGCGGTTTTTCACATAAACCCCGTCCCCAGGAAACAATTGTAATGGTGGCAAGCTTGCAGATTCTGGTGCAGCGCTGTTATCCCCTTCTTCCATTTGATGTGGAGCAACCTGCTGAGAAAGGTATTTTATACATTTTGTTAACTGAGTCAAATACGAATTAAATTTGTCCCCCAAATTGATGAGCATCAGACCCACTACACACAGGAGACAATGGCATATGCATGCGCCACCCCAACGCTATTTCATGCAGGTGGTCTTTACAGGGCTGAGTATGCAGACTGAATAGGGCCAGGAGGCGGTAATATGTGCACTTCTTCTTTAATGTCACACATAATTTAGAAAGCTTAGTTTTTAAAAGGCCATTCAACCTTTCCACAACACCATTGGTCTGAGGGTGATAAATGGAGCACATCTGGTGTTTTATTTCTTAAATAGCAACCATTTATTTTAACAGCTCATTAAAGAAGTGAGTGCCATTGTCACTTTTAAACATTTCACCCACCCCCCCTTTTGGGGAACACTTCTCTCACCAAAAACTTGACAACCGATTTGGCATCAGGATGTGCACATGGACCAGCCTCACTCCAACGGGAGAAAAGAGACACCAATTATAAGATAACAAAAAGTATTGCATCTTTCACCCATATCTGCAAAATCTATATACAGATCTCGAAACGGGCCAATTCGGTGGGGCAATGTGCCTCTCAAAGAATTCAAGGTTTGCCCAGTGCTGTATGTCTGTCAGTAGTACCTGCATGTTGGGCACATACTAATCTTCTTGTATATCTGCAGCAATGTGCTGTTTAGACACATTGGCAGGGTAGTGCAGTTGATCAAACACCACTAAAACCAATTCTTTGGCCATAACTACCTTTCCAGTACTAGTCTGTCTCCAAACCAAATCAGTTGGGGATTACGCACACCCCTTTCTCTTCCATAACAACTTCTTGCCTTGTGGTCCTTGGCCTTGTATTTCATTATTTTAGTGGCACATAGTGCAGTATATGAGACCTGTAATTACAGCTGCATATTAACAAGCAGTGGATGCTTGGGATGTTTGGTACTGGAAAATATTCTGCCAGTTTCACTGCAGTGTCTGTTGCTTCATTCCAGAGGGAAACAAAGTCCCGGCCACTTGTGTGGGTGGCACACTTGATGACTGCGGGAAGTGTGAGCTTTGAAAGGGCATGAATTACCTTATCCAAAAGACTCATCCAAAAGACTCATCTGTTCTGCGAAACCCTCTCCTCATCCATCTCGACAACCCTAAATGAACTGTGGTTGTGACATAGGCCAAGTCAGAATATATTTTACTTTGCACCCTTGCGCTGCCTCAAGTGCTTCAATAGAGCAATCAGTTCTGCGGCTTGTGCTGAATAATGGCCTCGTAATCTTCACTGTCAACCAGTCAAACCACTGCTGCTCCAGTATGTTGCTGACTTGTATCCTGGTCAATAGTTGATGTCCATCAACAAAGAATACCTCTCCATCATCTAATGCATAGTCACATGCTTTGGGATTCTCATCCTCAGGGCCCTCATAAGTGACACATGCACCTCGTCAAGGCCAGCAAAGGGTTCTGGTAGCAGGTTTCAATGTTTTGCAATGAACAATGACAATGGATGGACTTGAAAGAATTACATCATATGCAGAGGCCCTTTGTGTAGTCGATGTTGATTTGGACCTCTTCAATATCGCAAATACTGCATGCTCAACATCCAGAATCATAGAACATCCCATAACAATTATGGCTCAATTTTCAATGGCAAAGGCAGCTGCAGACAATTCTTGTTCACAGGGGATCTGTCCTTGCATAACAGAGTCCAGCATGCCACGATAGCACACCAGAGGTTTATGACCCACAGTACTGTGTTATGTCAAAACTGCTGTCATCATCTGACCATTAGAGTGTGAAAAAAGATAGAACTCTTTGGTGTAATCAGGGATTGCTAGAACTGGAGCAGACGGGATAACATCTTTCAGCTCATGGAAACCAGTTATCATATCATCAGTCCAGATAATAGTATTTTTTTGTCCATTGTGCTTCTTTGAGAGCCTGCAGCAGTGGTTGAGTGTATGACGTGTAATCAAAAATTCATGCTGTACAGTAATTACACAGGCCAAGAAATGTTTGCATATCTTTAACTGTCACTGGCTGAAGGGTATTGCGCACTGCTGCGGTGCGTTCTTGAGTCACTCTTTTACCATTCACTGAAATCAGTTGGCCCAGACACAACCCCTGCTGTCAATAGTGCAACTTTGACCTGTCCACCTTATATCCTTTGTCAGCTTGCATTGTAAAAAGGCAATGGAGTCCTCCCTGCACTGTTGTTCAGTAGTACTACACACAAATAGATCATCCACATATTGGATGATGGTGCTGGGAACGTGAATATTCCATAGGTCTTCTTGTAAGACCCCGTTAAAATGCTTGGGGAATCTTGAGACAATCTAGTGTGTTGAAATTGGCTCCCTGTAAAATGTAAACGCTGTGACGTGTTGAGAGTCTGGATGTAAAGGAATTGAAAAAAAGACATTTTTCAGATCCACCACACTAAAATGGGTAGCCACAGTGGGCATGTTACACAATATTGTAGCAGGGTTAGGAACCACAGGAAACTCTTCTTGTATTACATCGTTGAGAGGGCACAAGTCCTGAATCATCCTCCAGCTAGCCCTCTTCCATTTCTTCATTGGGTAAATAGCTGTGTTCCATGGTGAATTGGATGCTACTATAATACCCTGATGTAAAAGAATGATTATGGTATGTGAGAAACCCAGGGGCGTTCTCACAAGTAGTCCTTTGGGATCCGTTGCTCTGGTGGACAGGGAGGGGCCCTCGCTCTTGGATCCCAGCCCTGGGGGGATAAGGGAGGAAGGATCATCTGGGCAGGTTGTCCTTGGGGACTGCTGACAGAGTGTTCGAAGCGAGACATGGTATTCCCCCATTCCTTGCCCCAATCCATCCTGCCCTCCCGCTCTGTCTATGGGATATTGTCACCTAGGTCCTGTCTTACCCATTGACCATCCCTCAAGAAAAGGGAAGATAAAACATCTAGGGAGACCAAACCTTGCACAACCCTTGACATTAACCTCGTCTCTCCTTTCTCAAAGCCCAGAGAATATACTATACACCCAAATAAAGACAGATGGAAACATCACCCACAACAACCCACTCTCCCTCAGTCTTAATAGTGTATTTTCAATCACACTCCATCTCCCCTTCTCCATTTCCAATAAATACTGGGGAGAAGAAGAGGCAACCGAGGATAGTGAGGATTACCTGCACGAAATCCTTGAGAAACAAAAGTAAAACTGTCACCTAATACCATTAGGTTGCACCCTTAATAGAGTCAGGCATGGCCAAGCATTCCACATTGACTACTCACACCTGACTCGACTTGACTCTTGCTGGAAGTATAAAAGGTGTGGTATTACACAATCAAGACAGCAGAAGTCAGGAGAGCAGAAGGGAGGGTGTTTGGTTGAGTCCAGCAGGTTATCCCTTCTCAGTCCCAGTCCAATTTTTGTCAGAAGCAGAGAGAGTGCTGGGGATGCTGTCTGGACCGGAGTACCAAGGAATAGAGAGTGGCAGGAGCTGAAGGCTGGAGGAGAACGGTGTGCCAATATGCTTGCCCGGTGTCTGTGAGGGGCTGCAGTGTGGTGAGGGAGCCGTGTTTCCAAGGAGCCAGATTGAGGGTGCCTGCATCCTGCTGGCGGCGTTCAATGGAATGCTCATTCCTTTGGGACCTGTGCCAGCCCCAGGGCATCTGATGGTGAGACCCTGTCCTCAACCCTGTATATCCTAAAGGGACTGCCTGTTAACGCGATGCTGCCCGGTGAGTTTCGTAAAAGTCAATGAAAGAGAACCTCGGGAGCATGCATGTGACTGCAGCAGAGCGGGAGAAAGACACAAACTGTAAAGCGGCACAGAATAAAAAGCAAGTGACAGATAGCAAAGAGGCATGAAAGAGAAAGCAAGTGAAAAGAGTGTAAAGTGACATGAAGCAGGAAAGCGAGAGAACTTAAAGTCCTCTATTGTCCATTGTAGGAGAGGCATTGTGGGACTTGTAGTAAAGAGCCAAACTGTATTAAAAAAGCAAAAGGGGTCTAGGACCCGCTTATATGAGAAAGTTAAAGGGGCCTGGAACCCATGTAATAAAGAAGAAGACATACTTGAAACACGAGCATTGCCTCAGTCAAAAGGAAGGCAGTATTGTTTCAAGGAAATGCATAAAGGTGAATAGAAGGATGCGAGTGACCCGAAAGTAAAGGAAAGGTGCAAGAGCAAAATAAGTGTGCAAGAAGCACGATAAGGAAAAGGACAGGTGCAAGGGTGCACAAAAGTAAAGTGAATCAAAGGAAGGTGCCAGAGGCACAACAAGGTGATAGAAGGGAAACCCAAAGAAGATGCCAGTGGGCACAGCGAAGTGAAGGATAACAAAGAGGCACAGGAAGCACCTGAAGATGAAAGGATAGAAGAAAAACAAGTACATGAAATATAGAGAGGGGCCAAAGATCAGAGTGGTCACGCTTAGGAGCAGCAAAGGAACCTGGCATTTTCGAAAATCTCTTATTCTACCCCATGAGAATGTTATTTAAGAAAGGAACTATATATATAGGAAAAGGCTCATACGGACAATTTGAATTTTGTATTTGAAACTGAAGCAGCCTAAGCCTGTGGATGGGAACCCTGAGAGGACTAAGAGACACTGTGTTATTAAACTGAACTTGTGTTTGAAACTGCAGGTGTCTGAGCTTGGGTAAGGGAACCCTAAGAGGCCTAACCAAGCCGAATTTTGTGTTTGAAACTGAAGGGGCCTGAGTTTGGAGAAGGGAACCCTAAGAAGCCTAACAGAGGTGAACTTTTATTTGGTGAAACCAGAAGGCATAAGCTTGGAGAAAGGAACCCTGAGAAGTTGAAAGAAGAACTGTGTGTTTTTTTTTTGGTTCTTTTGAACTTGGACAAGTTGAAGCTTGGGCAAGGGAATCTCAAAAAACTAAAGACATTGAAAGTGTTTGAGGATACTTCAAGGGCCCTATGGAGAATTTCTTATGAACATCCCCTTTTGATTGAACCCATTTTTGTGACATTTACTAAATTACACCCGGTGAGAAGACCACCTGAAACCAACCCTGGTTTCCTATTATTTCCATTTTAAAGACTTCCTAACACATTTTTGTAAAGAGTGAGGTCAATCATAGGCTTAGACATAGATGGATAATTGTTTTGGATTTTCAGACAGCGACGCCCCTTAGAAACATCAGTTAAGGTAACCATCCATTTAGAGTTAGGGCCAATTAGGCATTACACTAACCCAGGAATCTTAGCAAATAAAGGTTTTGAAACTAAGATCTTTGAGTCTGTGTCTCTCTTGAGACCATGCATTTCTTACAGGTGTCATACATTTCCTCTTCCGCTGCCTTTGATGAAGGGTACTCTTTAACTCTGGGCAATACAGCCCCTGCTTTTAATGTGATGTATATTGGTACAACACTCTGTAAGAGCCCTACGTCAAGCGAGTTATTTGTCCACAACTTGTCAGGAACTTGGGACAGATCTTCTGAAACAAAAGAGGGGGGATACCCTACAAGTAACATGGAACATTCCTGTATTGTATTGATATTTTACAGGGGACACATACCTCCAATATTATCTCCCCCTCATTATTTTATTCTCAAAAAGGACCTCATCTGAAACATCTTTCAATTGTTGGGTAGAAACAATACACACAATTGTGTGCCAGTCCCATTATCAGAATCAACTGCTATCAACACAATCCTGTAGTTCAACACCAAAAATCCTTTTATGTCAAGCAGGATAATGGTTCCTGCAACTACGTCAGGTGGGGATGGCCTGATCAATAAATTGGAAGGTGCACGCCAGTAAATTTTGGCTACCTTTGGCACTGCACTAAGAAGTATTGTAATGCTTATATGAAAAAATCAGGGCTCACCAGTATTCCTCTTGCCGCAGAATCACTGCCCAACGCATGTATGGTCAACATTACCCTCACGATACACATACCAGGTGTCGAACAAACCACAACTCTTTCAGTGAATGAGATGGTCATGGTGAGATTACTTAAGATGTCCCTATCCAACAGATGGATCGGGTTTGCGGTAGAATACAACAATGGTGCTCATACCTCTCTCCCCCCTACCTTAATGGTAATTCTTTTGTAAATGGCACCAATTGTACTGCCCCAGAGAAGCCCTGCATGTCCATTATCACCTGACAAAGGGAATCTTCCCTCTTTAATGAACGATTCATTGTACCCGTATCCACCATAAAAATGAATGGTTTACTTTCTATCCCCATGCCCACCTAGGGTTCCTCTTCTGGGTCCGCAGTGACTAATAGGTCTGGGCACGCTAAGGCTCTCTGTGGGCTGTCCTAATCCAGATAAGTGTTAGTTACTGGAAAAACAAATGGATTCCCTCCAACCACTGTGGCCCCCTGCTAGTGCGTCACTGTGCTATTAGGTACTGTGTTACTGTGTGACATTTGATAGTCCTATTGTTACCTTTGATGCGCTGCATACTGTGGCATGTTGCCAGAGCCTAGGGCTGATAACTGCGAAAATGACAGTGGGGGAGCAGCGGGGGTGGTGGGCATTGGTGCACCATAGGGAACTGCCAGGGGTGGCTGCCCGTAAGGTTGGGGTACGAGGCTGGGCCTCCCTGAATGCATGGATGCATTTGTTGTTGGGGGTATGCAAACATTTGTCTACTTCTGCATTCACTTGAAAAATTGCCCATTCACCCGCATGTCCAACACTAACCTGCTCCTCCTCCTCCTCGCAGTCCAATTCCTCCAAACGCTTACCCTCCCTGAGCCCTTGAAAACCCCCCTCTACCTGGTGAAACCCCCCAGAAACTCCCCTTGGTATTGGGGCTGATACCCACCCGCCCTGTCGTTTTCACCTTCCCACAGAGGTACTGCTTGCACGTCAGCCTGAACCACCCTGAGCTCTACCGATCCTTCTGTCTGTACTGTCGCTATAGCCCCTTCCAATGCAACCTTTGCTAACTTCTTCTGTACCAGTTCTGCTTCCTCCACTTTCACTTGCACTGCTTCCTTCTCCTTTTCTTTCAACCGTTTGCAATGATGTACAATCATAGACTGAATTTCCGCCCAGCCCTTTGCTTCAATCCCAATTATCTTGTCAAGGGCTTTCTGTACTTCTTTCGGAAGTCGCTGTTTCACAACAAAATAAAGGATTTGGATTGCTCGGTCCCAAGAATCTCCTGTTTCTGCCCTCCATATTTCCTGTATGTCTAGTATTTACTGAGCGGGATCCTCATCATCTCACATCGTCCTCTACATTATTGATTGAAGAGCAGGAGAATCAGGGTACGTGCGCTGTAGTGCTGCCCACACTTGGGGCCTAATGTCATTAAATTGCACTCTGTCATGACTATCGTCACCCAACTTCACACCCGGATACCCAGCTTTAACCCATATGTCATCAGCCTGATCCCCCATTATTGAAACAAATAGACTTTTCAGATCCCCTATAGTCAAGATCATACCGGCCGTTTGCTCAAGGCATATATCCACTTACTCACTCCAGCGGTGAAAGACGGGAGTGCCTTTCTGAGATTATTGTTATCCATATGGGCCCATGGTATATACTGTGCTCTCCCTGGTTCCTTTTGTAATAATGTATAAAAAGATGTAGTTCCCATTGAAAATAGGAACTCCCGTCCCCTGCACACCATTTAAATATGGAAAAATAGTTTTCCAAACAAGTCTCAGTATTGTTTCATGATTTGTGAATGATTATTCTGCCGTTCAATCATTAAGACAATTTTTTAATATTCATTCACATTCAACATAAATATTTCCAAATAACAATTCAATCCACAGCTTTACAATTTTTAAATTTTCTAATACTTGTTGATTATGTATCTAGCTTAAATTAAATATTATTATCTTTTGAGTTCACTTCACTCAAATACCTTCAATTATGTATGTAACCAAACAAAAAATTGTTATATTCACCAATACCACAAAGTTAAAAAGGTGGCTCAACGCGTTTCGAGAGTTTTGTCTCTCTTCTTCAGGAGCACTAACACTATTTTCTTCAAACTCAAATCTCTCGTAGTCTGATTCTTATTGTCCAAGCAATAATATAGTAATTTTAGAATGAGAACTCCATCCCTCTTTAACAAATGAACATTTCTTCGACAATTTCCGTTGCAGTTATTCCATTGTGAGATGATTGAAACGTCATCCTTCTATGTTGACCAATTCGTTTTAGATTATCTGTAAATAATACGATATGTTTATATATTACTTAATATCCGTAGTATTATATAATTATATATCAAACTATATAATATACAATCGTACCTGCGTGTTCTTTACCTCCCCCACTCGGGACAGATAAGGCCTCTTTCCAATGTTCAAATGCCAGTTGTTTTTCTAAACACAGTTCCAACGTGGTATTCTGCTGAGTATTAGCTCCGCTTCACGGTATTTATCCCTTCATGTATAACCGTTTCATCCCTGTATTGTAACGATAATATTAGTCAGTACATTCTCTAACTTGCCCGTGTTTACGTGTGTTAAAAAGAGGTGATTCAAGAAACTGCCTCTCTTTACCTGAACCGGTAGTTGAGTGCCGTCGTGGACGTTCTATTGCTCGACTATGCTCTCCACTCCCGTACTGCCTCTTCCTTCCAAGTTAGCCTTGTTGCCTAGTAACTAATTCTTTTGTACTCATGTGATCATATCACCTGATCATTTGGGATTATGGGAGACATAGTTTTCGTTTTTTTCATGGGATATGAGTTTCAACTCAAACACCCGAGCATAATAAACGGTAAACGTTTATTCGAGAAGTGAGCGTTCTAGATAAAAGATTTGTGTGTATGTATTAACTATTTCTATTGAATTATACACAACGACAGTGACAATAAGGTCGTAAAGATCCTGTTCCTCATTGTCATAAGTATTTGCGTGATCTTATCACATGATTCTACAGGATTGTAAGAATCGTAGTATTTGATGTTTAACATATTGTCCTTGACTATAGTAACTGCATGTTTTATGAAGGGTGTCCATTCTTGTGTTTATTGTGTCTCTGGAATGTTGCCCGACAATCATGGTCGTGTTTCTCCAAGATGATGCATTATGGAACTAGAGGTCCCTATGATAAGTTGTCTTTTTTTGACCTGTATACAGACTCTATCCCCCAGGTGCATTGATATTTAGCATGCTATCTTTAACTTTAATAGCTGCATGTTGTATGGAGGGTGTCCGTTCTTGTATTAATTGTGTTTCTGAAATATTGCCCGACTATCATGGTCGTGTTTCTACAAGATAATGCATTCTGGAACTTGAGGTCCCTATGATAAGATGTCTTTTTTTAACCTGTGTACAGAATCTATCCCCCAGGTGCATTAATTGTAATATCAATTGATGATTCTAAATTTACTCCCCCATGTTCCGGATCATCTTTCCATCAGATCACAATGTAATTTACATTTTCATTGCTCTTCTCTTCAAAACCCACCGGTGCATACATTGTGACACTCATCGATGATTCTAAATATTCTACCCCATGCTCCGGATCATCTTTCCATCCGATCACAGAATAATTAACATTTTCATTGCTCTTCTAGTCAAAACACATTATCTATTTCTCCAACTCTCTCTGTTCAGCCCCCATTCCAAATTTGCACTACTCAAATCTTTTATATCTTTGTCATAAAAATGAGCTTAAGCTGTATTCCTCATTCATTCCTTTCGGTTCAAGGGCATCTAATTTGTAGATCCAAAACATTTCTCTGCGGTTAGTATTTGTTCTAGATTGCCACCTCTCGGTGGTCTTATGATTGTTTCCAGGATTACAAATTTCAATTGTGAAATTGTATGATGTTGCTCTTTAAAATGTCTTGTCACTGGTGATTTTGTGTTGCCAGTTCTAATGTTAGATTTATGTTCTGAAATGCGGTCTTTGGCACGTCTGATAGTTTGCCCCACATAATATTTGCCACATGGACAAATTAATCCATATATGACACATTTACTTTCACATGTTGCATAATGTTGTAGGTTTATTTTTTGTCCTGTGTATGGATGTCTTATTGTCGGACCCTTTTGTACAATATTACATTGACTGCAATTCAGGCAAGGGAATGTACCCTTCTTTGGTTTCCCAAGGAATCTTTGTTGTATCTTGTTGACCCTTTCTGCTTTCACTAATGAGTCTCGTAAGTTCTTACCTCTGGTATATGCCATTAGAGGTGGTTCTGGAAAGAGACCACTAAGTTGTGGGTCTAGCCTTGTGATTTTCCAATTTTTTTGTAGTGTCCTTTTAATATGCGCACTCTTTGTTGAATATTTAGTGAGGTAGATCAATGGAGGATTGGTTCTATCTTCCTTCCGTTGTTGTTTTAGGAGATCTGACCTTTTCTTCAGTTTACATTTCTCCTTCGCTTGGGATAGGATCATCTCTGGAAATCCCCTCTCTTTGAATCTGTCTATTTGTTCCATCTCGATGTCTTCATATGTGTCTTCTTTTGAAATAATCCGTTTTATTCTTTGGAGTTGGCTCAATGGTAAATTCTTTTTTAAGTGATATGGATGATGACTCGTGAAAAACAAGCTGTTGTTCACATCTGTGGGTTTCCTGAACACTGTTGTGTGTAATTTTCTTTGTTCTGGGAATATTTTCACATCCAAAAAGTGAATTGCTGGATTGCCTATCTCTAGGGTGAACTTAATGCGGTTGTTACATGTGTTAAGATATTCAAAAAATAATTCTAACTCCGGCTTAGTGCCTTTCCAAATAGCAAATATGTCGTCTATGTACCGTGGTCTTCCTAAAGTTCATAAAAATCTTGAGAATCGTCCGTTTAGGCCAATCGTGGCAGCAACAGAGAGTGTATTCGATCCATTATCAAGATACTTGGATAAACTACTCCAACCAATTGTGCAAACAACTTCTACATATTTGAGGGACACGACACATTTTTTGAATGTTCTAAACGACATCAACCAAATTGAGGAGGATTGGATCTTATTCACATTAGATGTTCAATCACTATACACATCGATTCCACATGAAGAAGGATTGGAAGCCTTAGAATGGATATTACTTAAACAAGAGTTTTTTCCAGCGAACCGAGTATTTGCCGTAGAATTAGCAAAAATAGTATTAAATAATAACTATTTCAGGTTTCAAGGTACATTCTACTTACAAACATCTGGTACATCAATGGGGTCAGCAATGGCCCCAGCATATGCTAATATTTTCATGTTTTATTTTGAAACTCAACACATACTGGAACACCCCACATGGTCAATGCATTTGGCCATGTGGAGACGGTACATAGACGACATATTTGCTATTTGGAAAGGCACTAAGCCGGAGTTAGAATTATTTTTTGAATATCTTAACACATGTAACAACCGCATTAAGTTCACCCTAGAGATAGGCAATCCAGCAATTCACTTTTTGGATGTGAAAATATTCCCAGAACAAAGAAAATTACACACAACAGTGTTCAGGAAACCCACAGATGTGAACAACAGCTTGTTTTTCACGAGTCATCATCCATATCACTTAAAAAAGAATTTACCATTGAGCCAACTCCAAAGAATAAAACGGATTATTTCAAAAGAAGACACATATGAAGACATCGAGATGGAACAAATAGACAGATTCAAAGAGAGGGGATTTCCAGAGATGATCCTATCCCAAGCGAAGGAGAAATGTAAACTGAAGAAAAGGTCAGATCTCCTAAAACAACAACGGAAGGAAGATAGAACCAATCCTCCATTGATCTACCTCACTAAATATTCAACAAAGAGTGCGCATATTAAAAGGACACTACAAAAAAATTGGAAAATCACAAGACTAGACCCACAACTTAGTGGTCTCTTTCCAGAACCACCTCTAATGGCATATACCAGAGGTAAGAACTTACGAGACTCATTAGTGAAAGCAGAAAGGGTCAACAAGATACAACAAAGATTCCTTGGGAAACCAAAGAAGGGTACATTCCCTTGCCTGAATTGCAGTCAATGTAATATTGTACAAAAGGGTCCGACAATAAGACATCCATACACAGGACAAAAAATAAACCTACAACATTATGCAACATGTGAAAGTAAATGTGTCATATATGGATTAATTTGTCCATGTGGCAAATATTATGTGGGGCAAACTATCAGACGTGCCAAAGACCGCATTTCAGAACATAAATCTAACATTAGAACTGGCAACACAAAATCACCAGTGACAAGACATTTTAAAGAGCAACATCATACAATTTCACAATTGAAATTTGTAATCCTGGAAACAATCATAAGACCACCGAGAGGTGGCAATCTAGAACAAATACTAACACGCAGAGAAATGTTTTGGATCCACAAATTAGATGCCCTTTAACCGAAAGGAATGAATGAGGAATACAGCTTAAGCTCATTTTTATGACAAAGATATAAAAGATTTGAGTATTGAGTAGTGCAAATTTGGAATGGGGGCTGAACAGAGAGAGTTGGAGAAATAGATAATGTGTTTTGAATAGAAGAGCAATGAAAATGTTAATTATTCTGTGATCGGATGGAAAGATGATCCGGAGCATGGGGTAGAATATTTAGAATCATCGATGAGTGTCACAATGTATGCACCGGTGGGTTTTGAAGAGAAGAGCAATGAAAATGTAAATTACATTGTGCTCTGATGGAAAGATGATCCGGAACATGGGGGAGTAAATTTAGAATCATCAATTGATATTACAATTAATGCACCTGGGGGATAGATTCTGTACACAGGTTAAAAAAAGACATCTTATCATAGGGACCTCAAGTTCCAGAATGCATTATCTTGTAGAAACACGACCATGATAGTCGGGCAATATTTCAGAAACACAATTAATACAAGAACGGACACCCTCCATACAACATGCAGCTATTAAAGTTAAAGATAGCATGCTAAATATCAATGCACCTGGGGGATAGAGTCTGTATACAGGTCAAAAAAAGACAACTTATCATAGGGACCTCTAGTTCCATAATGCATCATCTTGGAGAAACACGACCATGATTGTCGGGCAACATTCCAGAGACACAATAAACACAAGAATGGACACCCTTCATAAAACATGCAGTTACTATAGTCAAGGACAATATGTTAAACATCAAATACTATGATTCTTACAATCCTGTAGAATCATGTGATAAGATCACGCAAATACTTATGACAATGAGGAACAGGATCTTTACGACCTTATTGTCACTGTCGTGTATAATTCAATAGAAATAGTTAATACATACACACAAATCTTTTATCTAGAACGCTCACTTCTCGAATAAACGTTTACCGTTTATTATGCTCGGGTGTTTGAGTTGAAACTCATATCCCATGAAAAAAACGAAAACTACGTCTCCCATAATCCCAAATGATCAGGTGATATGATCACATGAGTACAAAAGAAGTAGTTACTAGGCAACAAGGCTAACTTGGAAGGAAGAGGCAGTACGGGAGTGGAGAGCATAGTCGAGCAATAGAACGTCCACGACGGCACTCAACTACCGGTTCAGGTAAAGAGAGGCAGTTTCTTGAATCACCTCTTTTTAACACACGTAAACACGGGCAAGTTAGAGAATGTACTGACTAATATTATCGTTACAATACAGGGATGAAACGGTTATACATGAAGGGATAAATACCGTGAAGCGGAGCTAATACTCAGCAGAATACCACGTTGGAACTGTGTTTAGAAAAACAACTGGCATTTGAACATTGGAAAGAGGCCTTATCTGTCCCGAGTGGGGGAGGTAAAGAACACTCAGGTACGATTGTATATTATATAGTTTGATATATAATTATATAATACTACAGATATTAAGTAATATATAAACATATCGTATTATTTACAGATAATCTAAAACGAATTGGTCAACATAGAAGGATGACGTTTCAATCATCTCACAATGGAATAACTGCAACGGAAATTGTCGAAGAAATGTTCATTTGTTAAAGAGGGATGGAGTTCTCATTCTAAAATTACTATATTATTGCTTGGACAATAAGAATCAGACTACGAGAGATTTGAGTTTGAAGAAAATAGTGTTAGTGCTCCTGAAGAAGAGAGACAAAACTCTCGAAACGCGTTGAGCCACCTTTTTAACTTTGTGGTATTGGTGAATATAACAATTTTTTGTTTGGTTACATACATAATTGAAGGTATTTGAGTGAAGTGAACTCAAAAGATAATAATATTTAATTTAAGCTAGATACATAATCAACAAGTATTAGAAAATTTAAAAATTGTAAAGCTGTGGATTGAATTGTTATTTGGAAATATTTATGTTGAATGTGAATGAATATTAAAAAATTGTCTTAATGATTGAACGGCAGAATAATCATTCACAAATCATGAAACAATACTGAGACTTGTTTGGAAAACTATTTTTCCATATTTAAATGGTGTGCAGGGGACGGGAGTTCCTATTTTCAATGGGAACTACATCTTTTTATACTCTTTTTTGACTTCTAGATACCAGAGTCATATCTTTTCTCCCCGGCACCCAGAAAAAACTGTTGAGTATAAGTTTTTGATAAAAATACGAGAACTTTCTACAAATAATACACAGAAGATAGGGTGTGCTTTCCTCATTTTATTGTTTTTTGGTCCTTTTGTAATAATGGAAACTGTGCCCTTACTATCTTCACCATTCTCTTCTTCCCCGTCACAAATTATTTAGCCACTGCAATGCACCCATATCAGTTTCATAACCTAGGTCCCTACAAACTATCTACTCGGGGAGATAACAGGTGGCTGTCCCTCTTATTCCAACATGTCTATAGTGTCCCACTCATAATCCGACTGTACCGTACCATACTCCAACATTTATGCATGCCGCCTCCCCTCCTACCTCTCCTTCTCTATATGCACATCTGTGATAGCAGTACTGTTTATTTGTAACAAAATATCTCCCGCTCTCCATTTGTCTGTTCCTGCAGAGACTTGTTGCCCATCCCTCCTATCCAACATTAATCTGGCTAATTCTCCTTCTGCCTTCCTTAACACACCTACCAACATTTTCTATTGCTTTGTACCAGTTCCTTCCAGTGCTCTATCCCTCGCAGTGGCAGACACTGTAGGGTTGGGGAGGTTGTGGTATTGGGCCAGTGTGGGTGGTGGGGGAGCTGTGGTGCTCAAAGGAATGTATGTGGGATTTGTGGGATTCAGGCCTACTCTCAAATAGAGTGTTAGTTCATATTATAGATATCACATGCATGCAATGTATTCTACATGACACTGTCCCAAAGCAAATGGTTAGTTTCCCTTATGTAAATGTCCCCAATACGTGTGTCTCCTGCCAGTCACCTCCACCCATGAGGTTCCTCCCTCCCCTCTACATCAACCTCTACACTTTCCCCACGTGTTAGTATATTTTCTGCAAGCAAAATCATTTGTGAGGGGCTGTCATTTGAACATGCATCCCAACACCCCCCACCCTCTGTCTTGGACCAAACACACCCTATTGTTTCTTCATATTCTTACAAGCTACCATCTCACTAGCCTCCTGTTCCTCCTGCCGCCTCTTCACTCCAAACATGTCTGGATATTCAACTCCAACCTCCTCTTTCAGTCTTTACCAGGCCAACTCCTGATCTTTAACACCACCCCCTTTTCCTTTCTCCAAAAAACGATATCATGATGTTTAACTGCAACCTCCTCTCGTCTCCAGAAAACACCTCCTGTTATTACTTGTTCTCCCCTTCTCATTTCTAACATCCTCCTCTGTTCACTTTTCCTCCAAACTCTGATCTCACTCTCTGACTTTGCCCAAACTCTGTCAGTTATTACTTTAAACACCTACGCTGTCCGAGTGGGAGTCTGGGCTTAAGTAACACTGTAGCCCTGAAGTTGGACTAAGTGTGTGAATGAGTGAGGGCTTTCATTGAGTACTTCTATTTGATTAACATGTGTTTGATTTTCGATTTTGGGGCTGGTCGAACCTTTTGAAAAAGCTGATCTAGCATTTTTGATTTTAGTTTTAACTATTGTGGGAAGGCTGTAGCCACAGGTATCCCACCACATTTTTCTGTTGTATAAATGCCAGGCACCTATCCTCTGCAGGAGTATTAATTGATAGTGAGCAAAGAAAAAGCAATTTTGTTTTTGATGTTGCTTCCCAGCAGGAGTTGTTTAGTTCCAGCTTGGTTCTTTGATGGCCTCATGTGACAGTCCTCGGCTTGGGATGATGACTAAATACAGGTGACCAGGTGATCCTCCTCCTACCATCTGCCGGCATCACTAGCATCAGGAGGCACTTGGCCCCCATGGTCACCGCACAAGATGTCACAAGAGTTAGGCCATCATCACAAGACTCCTGGAAAAATGCTGGTATTTCTGTTGTTCCGGTAGTACTGTTACCGGCACTCCGAATGCCAGAATTACCAGCGCGTCTACCTCCTTGCTGGAAATGGTACTACCGTCATGCTGGAATTACTGGCAAATATTAACAATTGACGGTCTTTCCAGCAGAAACCTGCCAGAGAACAAATTCACTTATATGCAGACTGACAATGTTGTTGCATATGCTGATGCACTGTTTGAAGCAGGAAATCGGAGGAAGAGCCAAAGGAGGAAGGTGTCTATATGGCAGGAGGTGGAGGATAAGGTCCCTGCATTGGGACCCATACCACGCATGCCCTGTGACTGTCCCAAACGGTGGGTGGTCCTGCATTGTGGGTCTGCAACATTCTGGCCACTCATCGGAGGGAATCTGCAGTCACAGGAGGTGGGATTGTGGTATCCCCAACCCGGATCACCTGGGAGGAGATGTGTGACATCTTGCACATGGAGGGCCTGGAGGGAGTTGAGGCAACAGAGACTGGTTTACCAATTTTGTGTCAAAATAAATGCATTCCTAGGCAGGGAAACAGGGAACAGGTCAAACATGTGCCAGTCACAGCAAATGAGCCAATCACAGACACATGCCAGGGGTTGTGGCCAGAGGTAGCCATACACAAGCACCATAGCCAAGATGTACCGCCCCACAAATGGACACATGATGAGCACCCATGTGTGCCAGGGGAGAGCAGGACATGGAACATAGTCCCACAACACACACAACAACAAGACACTGTGGCAGACGAACACTCAATGTGCATCCCCCCACATTTAGAAGCACACATTGGAGCAAACATACCCAACAGTCAGTATGAGAAGAGCAGGACACACACAATGTAGCATGAATGTAATGCAAGCCCACAGACGTGACTCCCTGAAGACTAACTGCAGCTCATCTCAACCCAACATGCACATGCTCTGACAGTGACAGGGCTGGTATCTCATCAGGATGGGCATGTGCAGGTGGGAAGGCTGCACCATCACCTCATGCAGCTCGATCACCTCCTGCAGTCCAACGATCTCCTGAAGCCCAACTGACACCTGCAGCCCATCCACCACCTGCAGCCCAACCACCTCTTGCAGCCCAATCAACACCTGCACCCCAGCCACCTCTTGCAGCCCAACCAACACCTGCAGCCCAAACACCTTATGTAGCCCAACCACTTCTACCTGTCATGATGGCTGCAGTGCCATAACCACCACTGCCAGCTGCCAGACAGACAACACACATCTCCAGTGGCCCCACTGTTTCTCCCATGCCCTGCACACTACCGATGCCACACCAGCCATCGTCAATATCGTGGCAGGTATGGCGAGGTAGAGGAGGAGCAGGAGAAAGAAGATGAGGGTGATGATGACGTGCACACCCCCTACCAACCCCCCTGCACCACCCATGCCCAACATCCAGGATATGGACGTGAAAATCCATTCCATGAAGGACTGGCACAGGGCAATGGCCGACATGGCTCAGCAGCAGATGAATAAATTCCAGCTCATGTGAGAGTGCATGAGAGCCAGCAGCCGCAGGACCATACAGGCCCTGGGACACATCACTGTAGCACTCGTCAAGGGTCCAGGAAGGGGATGAGGGGGTGTCAGCAATGGCTGAGTTCCTCACTCACACTCTCCAGGTAGCCCTGGAGCCCTTGGGGGTGCAAGGGTCTGACACAACTTTAACTGTGACCACCCCAGGGAGCTTGCAGCAGGGCAGCCTGAGGCACCACTCCCAGTGGATAACCACACCTCGGCCATCCAAGGGCCCTGTGGCCAAGAGGCCTAAAAAGTGACACTTTTGTGTTTGACACTGGGAAATTTGGGTTTTTGAGGTGTGTGGGGAGGGGTGTGGGCACAGGGTGAGTGGGGGGTCAGAAGGAGCACAAGGGGTCATAGTTTGAATTTGTTTTTCAATATATACTCATTTTCACTTGAAGCAATGAGTGGACATAACTTATTTTGGTGCAGGTATTTATTTATGTGTGCAAGGAAATTGCAGAGTGAAAGGGGTACTCAGAAAAAGTTATCAATTAGTACCTGACGGGCCAAGTGTCCATCCCTGGCCTCCATGTGCACGTGCCTGTGCCTGGCTGATGCTGAATTGTCATCATCATCACCATCCTCTGGTGGAGGAATTTCCAGATCTGGGGTAGTGGTATGTTTTGTCTGACGTAGATGGCATGCAATATTGCACAGGCCAGAACTATCTGCCCCACCGTTTCAGAGTGCACCTCCAGACGGGTGTAGGCATCTGATACATGAGTCCACTCGATCGTCGCCCTGGTCCTCACATGCACCCTGTTGTATGCCATTCTCTTCTGTGTCTGGGGATCCCTCAGAGAGGTCATCAACTGCTGAAGCAGTGGGTATCCAGAGACACCTGCAAGGGTTAAGGTAAGGTTAGCCTTATCTTGTATGTGGCAGAACTGTGTGAATTTGCCATGTCTTACACTTGACCTATCTGTGTCGGTTAGCCACAACATGCTTCTGGTCTAATGGTATAGTTGAGCCTTATGTTCCCTGCTGCCCCCTGAGAAAGGCACTGTTTTTCATCTCTATCATGCTGGGTTCTGCTCCCTGAGATGGATTTGTTCAGGGGTGAGAAGTGTGTCAAACTTGGATGGATTGATGGGAGTAGGAAACGTATTGCCACTAACTGACCATAGTGAGGACTCACTAGTCTGCATATGCACCCTCAAAGTCTTAACAGAACACAACCATGCCTCTACCGCACCAATGATTGCACGCACTTCACGCCACCCGCAATGAGAACAAACCATACACAATCATGTATCAACACCACATGACGGCTACCAGGAGCAGAAGGCCCCACTGTTCAGTGACCAGTTTAGCGATACTGAATCTGCCAACCACACATCCAAGCCCTCTTGATCTTCTCCCTCTCAATCCCACTTACAATCCGCCCAAAAACTACTTCCATTGCAGGCCCACCAGAGCAACAAGAGACTACCAAGTGGCAACAGTGCACGGTACAGGACAGCCTGGCATTGACATTGCCATTTATATGTGTGACATTGATGCTCAGCAGTGGTGTTGACTCTGACAGCGGAATCTCAACGGTCAGTCTGTGCATACATGCCCCATGTCTCACCAGGACATAGATGTCATGGCCCTGGGTGGCACAGTCTACTGATTCACTTGCTTTGGAAGGGTGGCAGTGTTGCATTCTGGTACATGTACTGCATTGCATGTGGATGTCCATTTGGGTTTGTAATGGACTAGTATAGTCCATTACATCCATGACTATACTAGTGCACATGTGGCACTAGTATAGTCAGTGACTGATACATCACCAGTCATATGCTACTCCTGTGTGTTGTGGCCTGTAAATTGAGGCATGCACTGGTTAGTCCTGCAGGTGCAGGGTGCTTGTTGGACATGAATTTGTGGGATCCCCACGCCCCCCCCTTTGCCTGTGTCCCATGCTGCAATTTAGATGTAAATATACATGTACTCACCCAACATCCAGGTCTTTTATCCTCTGTGACGTGCTAAGTAAAGTTTGCAGAGTACTGTTGTGCAGGACCATGGAGTTGTGGGTTGACTCTGGGAACCGGGCACAGCAGTGCACGATGGCCAGGTCGGTGTCACAGGTCACCTGGACATTGGGGAATGGTAATGCTTCTGATTCCTACTGACCTCCTCTGAGGCATGGGGGCACCAGCTCTACGTGCATGCAGTCCAATGCTGTAAACACATTGGGCAGGCCTGCAATTTCATAGAAGCCTTGGTGGCATTTACCTTTGCCAGGGTGGTTGGGAGGGCAATGTGCTGGCCCACATTACGAAGGAGGGCCTCCAGTACCTGCACCAGCACATTGGAGGAGGCAGGCTGTGAAATGCCATGCAGCTAGCGTACAGACTGCTGGAATGTGCCAGTGCCCAGGAAGGGCAAGACCGACACCAGCTTAAACAACAGTGGTATAACTTCCTGATGCTGATCCTGCTCTGAATGTCATCCTTGATGAGCGTCAGGAGGTCATAAATGGTCTCCCTGTCTAGGCGGTACAGGGTGTGTATCTGGCTGTCTGTGAAAGCCCACGGTGTGGCACTTGTACGAGGGATGACATCACGCCTCTGCCTCATCACCTGCCTCCCGTTCCCCTATTCTCATCCTCCTCTTCCTCTGTTCCTGGCCTACTGTCACCACTGCTGCTGCTCCAGCACCATCAGCTGCACATCAGCATGCAGCACCTCCAGGTTCATGGCAGTGACAATGAGTGGCAGCATGGTTGTGTTAGGAAGTGTTCATGGGTTTGATGTGGCCCTTTATTACTGTTCCTGTGTGCATTGGCTACACCTGTGTCGAGTGGGTGCACGTGTGGCATTGTTTCCTCCAGCCAGTGACCATTTACCGGCAACTCTGTAGTGGTGGTGTCTCCAGCATGGATTTGCCGGTTATACCAGCAAATATCTGCCGGTATTACCAGCAAGTCCATGCTCATAATGTGCCCTGTAAAACTGTTCTGCCGGTATTGCCATCACATGTTCCCAGCTTTGCCGGTATTTCCATTGCCTGTATGACCTACACTGGTAATTCCATGAGAGGTGTTGTCGGTGCTGGTAATGCCAGCAATCGGGTTCCATGTAACCCATACTTTGCTGGTCTTGTAAATGTGGATGTAAATGGTATTACCGGCACTTTTACAGGATACCCTTGTAATGAGCCTCTTATTCTGGGGACTGTGTCACACATCTATTTAATGAATGCCAACGTCTAAAGGTACAAAAAATACATATTGAAAGAATAAAACTGCATGTTGCATTAAATTATACTCCTTATTTTACATGCTTATCTATTTCAAAAGAAAAATCCACAACACATGCAGCATACATCTGATCAAGCAAAGAGGCACACAGACAGCAGAAATAGTGTCCTCCACAAGTAGAGGAATTGAAGTGGTGAGAAAATGTGGGATAGAATCACCATTACAAAATCTCTGCAAAATCATTGATATGTAACCCTACTAATGAAATTCGAGAATATACCTCCTGTTAAAGAACTTAACAAAGATTTGAAAGTGACTCTTCCATCACAACATTCAAATTAAACACACACTGTACCCTATCTCAGAAAGCCAAAAGCTAGATGACAAAAAATGTCTCATAACTTAATGGAAACATACAAGCAAAATCCTAAATGTATTATTAATGTTTTGCATTTTTACCTTTGCTTTAAAAAAATTAATTAAAAAAGTACTTGTTTTACTATGCAGTTCCCAACAGCACTCGATTTTTAGATTCACATGTTCATACATATCGGTATATACAAATAAAGAAGAAAATCAATGGGCCTCATTAGGACCCAGGCGGTAAGGGGTTTACGGCGGCGTAAACAGCGCCGACCCTTACCGCCTGATTCCGAGGTCCCTTAGCGCCATGGAGGATTTAACACCTGCTTTTAGCAGGTGTTAAAATCCATGGCGCTAAGGGACCTTGTTGTTAATTACGCCACCGTAATTTACGGTGGCGTAATTAACGCCTTCCCCACTCCCATTATGCCCTATGGGGCAAAAATGGGAATGGGGAAGGGTAAATGGGTTAATGGGGACTTACCGCCCCGCCAACCTCGGAATGGGGCGGTAAGTCCGCCAACCACCATGGCATAAACAAAGTTTACGCCATGGTGGTAAAGGTACGACCCATGCGGTAACTTACCGCCTGGGTCGTAATGAGGCCCATTGACGTTATATTAGGTGCCAATTTACTGCAGCAAAAGCTCAGAAATTCAGCAGTTGTGGAAGGTACACCACCTTACCGCCTAGGCCATCCCCATTTTGCAGGCCATGGACATACAGATGAGATCAGAGATGACGATATTTAGACAGCTCGTGTACCATATTTGATGACATTGCTGCTGGAAACTAGTAGTGGACTGTCTTTGTTAATCAGCAAAGTATTTGCAGTGGTTTGAACCCCTTCCTATACATTTCATACAAACAATATTGTTAATATAAGTTAATTCATGCTTTTATTGGAAGATGTCTTGAATTATTTCGATTAAAAACGTGTCAAGAAGGACAATTATAAAATGCCTCAACTGGTTTTCAGATCCCCCATAGATCTGTCTTCAGGAGGATTAATATTGCACAAACAAAAAGTAAATATAATATAGCTATGACTTTTAAGTATCATTTTACATAGCCATTTTAATATATACTGTAAGGAGACTTATACATTCGCCCTTCTCGTATCCTCCTGTGTCTTGACAGATTTACTTAGTGAGCAGGCCACACTGTGTGTGCACCTGGTTCCAAGACAACTGTTTCTTTGTGTCCATTACATGATGCGAGCAGAACAACTAGATCATCACATTGAGTATTTTATGTGGCCCACCGAACATGCAAGTGCTACTTCCCTATTATTCTCACTCGTGGTATGTGGCAAATGCTGCTACTTTTGTCAATACAAAACAATAGAGAATAAAATATTAAAAGATACATCGTACTGTACTCCAAACATCGTAATTCATCCATCAAACAATAGAGTATATATCCAAGAATCATACAGATTAAAAGCAAACTCTTTTTTTAAAAAAAGTCTTGCTATCAAATGATTTGTGTCTGCATATTTTACTTCAACTGAGGATGCTAAATCCTTAATATCATATTTATTTTATTTATTGGTTATTTGTAACGCACACTATAAACAAAATTAGTTTTTCAAAGGCACATGAAGACAAGGTGGGCCAGGGATGAGAATAAGGATGAAGGTATAAAACAAAAACAAAACGTTCTTAATAGGTCTTGAAACATTCGGAACTTGTAGGTGCTAAAGGCATGAGAGGAGGGGAGAGGGAGGAGGGGAAGTGCAGGAAGGGGGGTAAAAGGGAGGTGAACAAAGCAAAACGTTCTGACTAGGTCGTGAGACAATTTGGAAAGTGCAAGTGCTGAAAGAAGAAAGGGGGACTGCAGGAAGGGAAGTGCAGGTGGGGTGAAGGAGAGGTACAATAAATGCAAGCAAGCACAAAAGTGCAGGACAAGTAGGTAAACTGCATTATGGAAAAAGCAGGCATGCAATTAAGCCAATCCGGGTAAGATTGACTGCAGACTGGAAACGCTTTGTCTTATAGTATGAGGGGTACATCAGTCATGCAGGCAAGTACACAGACTAGGAAACAGCAATGGAGAAGGTGCAAAAGTATGGAAGCCACGCCCTAAGGAGCAAGGGGCTATATTATGTTTGCAGGTACAATGGGCACAGTGTAAGAATTGGACTGCCAACCACACAGCGATGGTGCATAGATCAGCACTGCAAAACAAAAAGGTTTCAAGGTAACAGTGGGCTGCATCGACTTGGGTGAGGGACCACATCAAACATACAGGTACAAGCAATTAGTACCGTTCAGTGGTGAGAGTGACAAAGAGGATGCAGGGGAGGTAGAAGAGAAGGAAGCAGGGCAAATGGCAAATGCTTGGCAAATGCTTACAATTTGGTTTGTCTTGCCACCGGTCCAAGAATTTCACCTCTAGCACCACAATACAAATGCCCCGGCCGTCCCTCTTAATCATGGCCCCAGTTCTGAAAACCAACAAAATTGAACCAAAGTACTATTCCATTATTCCTAGCTTAAGTATTCAGGTGACTGGCCTGCCTCAAACACTCTAATGTTTTCAAATAAATGCTTTGGACCCCCAGGACACTCAGTCAAGAGCATCAAGAAGGCACCGAGAGGCAGGGGCTGTTACAGGCAGTAGCTCACCTCACAGCTGACTGCCAACTCAATCTCAAGATCCAACTACAAGCTTTTTAACTGCATCAACTTTAACATACACCTTTTGAGCTGGAATTAGAGCTGCTGCTGGCACCAGACTTGCCCCCCAATGGATACACGTTAAAGGATTTAAAGTGTACTCATTCCAATTATAGAGCCTCAAAAGAGTGCTGTATTGTTATAGGGGGTGGGTAATTTGCATGCCTTTTACCTCCTCTGGATGTGGTAGCTGTTTCTCAGGCTCCCTCTCCAGAATCGAACCCTGATTCCCTGTTAGCCGTGGTCACCATGGTAGGCACCATTCCACGGTTTTAGAAATCCTCTGTGAAATAGACCTGGCATTGTAAAAAAGTTGAAAATGTTTGTATTGCTCTTTGATCCGTCAGCCCAGCATCACTAATAATGATGATCCTTCAGGTGTCTTAATACAGACGTGAGGTAAGCACCACACTGACTACAGTAAGCATTTGTAACCCACTCACAAACATCACACTTTCACTTTCCGGTACCTCCTGAGAAACACATGAATGTAGTGCATGAGCACATTTCTGATTATCTGCAAGTAGCACTTTCTTTGGAGGTATCTGCACACCTGTCTCTTCAGACTTAGATTGAATGTTCCTATTTATTTGAGTCTGAGGCCATAGACCTAATTGAGGAGAATACAGACCATGCAGCCAGTTGTATTCAGTAACACATGCAACATTAGCTGCAAGTGTTATCTCCTCAAATATAATCACGTTAAACTGAACAATTGTGTACATGGGACAAAGCCACATAAGACATTATTTTTGTTAAAACAGTGTGACATACATAAGCCACTGACTCATTTAAAATCAAGACTTGTAGACTGCTATTGCTTAGGCAGAAGATAGATGAATCTGTGCTCTTTTCAAAAAATGGCTTCAAATATGGAAGTGTCATCCATTCTGGTTATAAGGAAAGGGCTCACTAACCTGGTCAATCTTGATGAGACATACTCTGGGCATGAGTCACAAAAGCTACCATCTAACCGTAGGGCCAATCACAAGCACACATTCTACATGAACGATATATTACAGTGTAACTGGACAGTTGACATACAGGTCCTGATTCATGGAAGTGTTTTAGAATGGTGAAATGCCATAGGAAAGCTTTCTGTGAATCAGGCCTACAGTGTCAGAACATAAACTAAAACTACATCCCTTATGGTATATAGAAAGGAATGTTCCTATGGCTTTTTAGACAATTGTCCATCACTCCTAATCAAATACTTGTCTGCTCCACTGCATATTCAAGATTTGCAGATTGCCACATGTTGACAGTTGATGATACTGGTAATAATTCCATAAATCACATTTCCTGCACTAGCAAACCATTCCCTGTGCAGGTTTGTCCTCAAACCTACAGTAGCTTCCACTACATTGGCTACATGTATTGTGCTTCACATCAAAGGATCCCCAGGCCAACAGACAAACAATAAAAGATTGACTTGCTACCAAGGTTGACAAGACTTATATGTCTCTTGATATACATCGAAAGATCTCAATATCAAAATATAAACAGTAAAAGGTCGTCCTGCCACAAAGTTCAACATATCTGTTTTAAACTTTAAAGCATATTACATTTCTACAGTGAATCTCCATCAGGTTAAATGATTGACATGTTAATAAATAGAGGGTTTGGCAACCCATAACCCCCTTGCCTGCCCTTTCCATGCCTTTTACCGTACAATCCTAGATAAATGGAAAATGCTTAAATACACATTCATTCATTTTTCACTGAGATTTCCTTGTTTTTATATTGGGGTTTATTACCACCCATGCCACCATGTCATGCTAATTCACAACCATCCCCATTCATCATTTCACATCTCTCACAGCCAAATTTACATGCCGAATTTAAAATGTCTGTATTTTGCCCCTGTCTTTCTTTTGTACATGTCAATCCTGTCTATCATTTGTATGTTTACCTCATGACTCCATTCTCTACTTTAACATAGTTTTTCAATTGATTCTTCTTAATCTTAGAAAGTTAACGTGCCAATCAATATCATAACCTTTGCCTGCCTAATAGCATTTTCAAGTTGTACTATGACAGTTTCAACGTCAGACTGTAAAGCTGGGTCTCCAAAGCATTTTGGCTATCATTGGGAGAGTCTTTGCACCCCTCTGAGGTATACGTTGCCACATCTGCTACCGCCAACTCTTCTTGGAGATTTCCTGCAACATTTTCAAATATGTCAGTTGGGACAAACAATTCCCCATTTCCTATGTTCAAAGGAAACCCGGTAGGTTTTCCACATACCAAGCAACTCTTGATCACTACACTAAGGCAAGATCATCTGCAAAAGGCAACTCAAATCCTTATTCTCAGCTCTTTGGCAATACATTTGCACGTGGTTTATGAGAGGGTGGTTTGTCATGTCTCTGAAGACAAAAACCGAAACTATCCTCCCTTTATGCCGTCTCCCACATTGTGATATGCAGAGCGTTCATCTACTTGATACAATCAAAGGCCTTTCATGACCTTATGGCATAATAAGCGTCAATCAGATTATTTTTCTATAAGAAATCCTTT